>NC_051043.1:12207059-12830809 GCF_904848185.1 Acanthopagrus latus | reverse complement strand
TCATCATCACAGTTATCATCATCATCATCACCATCATCATCATCACAGTTATCATCATCATCATCATCATCATCATCATCATCATCATAGTCATCATTATCATTATCATCATCACAGTCATCATCATCATCATCATTACCATTATCATCATCATCATCATCACAGTCACCATCATCACCATCATCATCATTACCATTATCATTATCATCATTATCACAGTCATCATCATTATAATTATCATTGTCATCATCATCATCATCATCATCATCAAAATGCATAGTTTGGTACAGAACAGAATTAAAACATCTTAAGGCAATGTATTTCAAATTGCATCACTCAGTTTAGGTGAGCCATATCAGTTGTTTAGAATTTCATTCATTTAACTGACAGACAACTTCAATTCCTCTCTTAGTTCACAAAGACATTTCAAAGCATTTCCTTTGCCAAGCCATCTAATGTCATTGTAAAAGAACAAATCTTGATTTTCAGCAGAGATGTCAGTCTGAAAAGGCGGTGTTGTAAACTGGAAGTACAGTGGATGAGGTTTTTAATTGACATGACAGAGTCCGCGGTCTCTGCGGAACATTTGGTGGATGAGGCAATGTAGAGATCTCACCGGCAGAGCTGCGGCTGAGTGTGGAAGTTATCGGCCAGTAAGTGTACTCAATCAAGATTACAAAATCTTTACACACATTTTGCCAAAAAGACTCGAAAAAATCCTTCGTCTAATAATAAGTCTGGACCAGGCAGGCTTTATCCAGCAAAGGCAGACACGAGATAACAATTGCCGTACATTATAGATAATATTAAAAAAATAAACTAAAGGCAGAACTATTGAGCCTTGATGCAGAAAAAGCATTTGGCTGAGTCAGATGGGAATTCTTATAGTTATAGTGTATTAGGAAAATTTGATCAGACCTTTATTAGAACTATTAAAGCCTTGTTTAATAATCCAAATAAACAGAGAAGTATAAGACTCATTTGGCCTGAAAAGAGGGACCAGACAGGGCTGTCCACTAAGTCTCCTAAGTCAGGGGATTACTCAAGATGATAATATTACAGGCATTACAACGTTAGACCAAGAACAAAAAATTCATTATTTGAGGATGACGTTTTAAATCTACTTGTCTCACCCAGAGAGTTCAGTCTTGAAATTGTTAAAATAGAACAGAATATACTTTGTTGTCGCCTAGGTGAAAATTGTCATGGACTCAAAGTGCGTATTGCATGGTAGTAACTGCCCTTACAGACGATAAATACACATAAAATACATATAACAGTTCAAGGCCTACACATAGGCTACATACACACTCATGACACATCCAATATGAGACTAAAACAAATTAAAATAAATAAATAAATAAACAAACAAAACAAAGAGAACACCAAGTTATTGCACACTTCCCAGGCCTCAGCGTACAGATCTATTTAAAATTTTGATGGTGGTAGGTATGAAAGAGTATTTTAAATGGTTCAGTTTGCATTTGGAGATTCAGTACCATCTGCCAGAAGGCAAGAGCTCATATTCTGTTTTGAAGGATGTGGGACAGGTCCGACAATACCCTCCGTACCAAACTAATTCCTTCATAGGTTAGTTCTTCATTATCATTCCAGTTTCTTTCTGATGTCTTAATCTATCACAGGTTAAACTTATGTTACTTTTAACTGCAGCACACTAGAGAAATCTCCCATCAACACCATCTCCAAAATGAATAAACCCTAATTACAGTCATTCTGAGGTGAGATTTAGAATAACATATAGGTCTTTTGACTTGGTTTTGACCATGAAGTCAAAATTCAAGAAATTCAAATTCAAGTCCAGTTCTGGATTTCATGCGTGATAGGAGATGATATTTAGAGTTACCGACCACAACAGCTATTAACAACCAACCAACCAACAAAAAATCCTATTAAATAAAAGCTCATCCCTACAAAGCCCCCTAAAACAACATGAGAAACAAACAGAGCAAAGAGAATGTTTTATTGTAAAAATTTCAACAAACAGGTACAGTGGGAATAATTGGGTTTAATACCAAGGAGATCATCAGAGCAACGAATCGCTTGGAATGGAACGATCGGTTAAATCAAACTTACACTGATTAAACTTGAGGAAAATGTTCAATCATGTATCTCTAAGGACATTCACTTCGCTCCAGGACCATGCTTACCCTATTTGCTCTAGTTCAGCGGCTCACTTTGCTGCAGTCCGAAATGACGACTGCCGCTTTAAGAAAGGTCAGAGTTCACCGCTGCACGTGGTTGAACCAACATGGCTGCGCCCTGCGCGTTTGTGCAGTAAAGTGGAAGTTAATTTAAGAAGGTAAGATTCACATGAACAGTGTCTAGACTTCCATTGCATGCGGCAATAGCGGACATTTATCACTATAGGAAACCGCCGACTGTCACATATTAAAACAGATACAGACGAACTATATTCTTCTTCAACGTGCGGAACGTAAGTGAGTTTCATTTGGTTTCACTGCCACATCAGCCTTTAGCCAACATCATCAACAACAACAACGTGGAGACTTCTGTGTGAGAAACAAGTAATGCGAAAGTGTTTCTAGTGACGTCCAGCTAAAACTCAAAGCAATGATAGCGTCTATGTGTAGCTGATTTAAAAACCTAAACGTTTCTTATGTCATTTTCACCACTATCAAGACTTTTAATGTTAATTCTAACGATTAAAAAACAGTTATCAACCAAAATTGATATTTGAGGACACTGTCCAGCTATCAAGTCCTTTTAATTCTAAAAATATCTATAAAAAAAAAAAGACAAACAAAAAACGTGTGTTGTGTTGACTAGACTGAAGAGTTCTTATCACGTCTTGAATGTAAGATCAGTGTCAGTCTACTAATTGCACTGTTGCCATGACCACCCAGCAGGAAGATGGCAGATGTTAGTGGCAGCCCAGCAGCTGATCCTGCAGCCTCCAAGGAGGAGAAGCCTGCTGAGCTCCCCCAGGACCCCAACAGTCACGATGGTGGTGTCAAGTCTGATCCCAAAGCTGAGGAGGGAGAGAACGAGGCCGCCTCTGACCCCGGCATGTACCGATACATCAAGCAGGACCTCTTCACATCTGAGATCTACAAAGTTGAGATCAGGAATCTCCCCAAGTTCTGCGGCTTCAACGACCTGAAGAAGTTCCTGGCCAAGCACAGCCTCAACCCGCACAAGATCAAGCTGTTCGGCAAGCAGACGTTTGCCTTCGTCACCTTCAAGAATGAGGAAGAGCGCGACAAGGCCATGAAGATGGTTCATGGCATGCAGTGGAAGGGCCAGGTGCTGAGCGTCAGGCTGGCCAAACCCAAGGCCGACCCCATCCTGAGGAAGAGGAAGCAGGAGGAGGGAGAGGGCGCGGGAGGCCAGCCGCCATCCAAGCGGGGAGAGGGGGAAGAGGAAGAGGAGCCGCTCAGCGTGCAGATAAACAACGTGGTGACTCCTCTGTGGAAGGTGCCTTATGAGGAGCAGCTGAGGAGGAAGGAGCAGGAGGTGGTGGGGGTTCTGCAGAGGCTGGCCAAGTGAGTGGTTGTCATTTATGTGCAGTCTGATATTTGTATACATATAAGTGGCATCATGTGTGGACATTACTATTATCATCTCTAGACTTTGGCCAGTTGTGTTATTGATGGCCAATACCCTATTCATGGAAGCCCCCGACAGCCACAGTGTCCACATCAAATGAGTTTAATAATTTCAGCCGTTTTTTATTCTCATCATCAGTGTTGCCAGATGGGTTTGGTACTTTCCAGCTCCATTATTCTTAAAAACCTGCTTAAATGACAACTACTAATGTACTAATGAGTACAGTTCATGAATGCTTTTTCTTGTAAATTGTAATTTTACAAGCCCAAGTTCTGTCAACCTGCTCAAGATGGCACAATAAGACCCCAAACTGCCCAGTCTGGCAACACTGCTCATTAGAAAAAACTTACCCATTACTACTTAAAGTATCACATTAAGCCCCTTCACAGACACAGTTAATTTGATGTTGGAGTATATCTTACTGCCTCACACACAATGTTGTCTACAGCGTCTCAATGGTGCATTACGCGATAGAAAATACCTTTTTTTTATTAATACGTCACTGTTTCTTCTTCAGAGAGATTGGCAGCACCAACAAAGCCCTGGTGCCATGGCTGTTTGCACAGAAAGGGAAATACAACAAAATGTGTTGTCCCCTGGAAGCTATCCGACCATCTCCTACACAGGTATATTTACATGTTGGGATGAACTCTGACATTTATCCGACAGTAATCTAATTAGTGCCGTCAGTCACTTTCTTACAGACATTGCTTTTATTTTACAAAATGTATGCTCCGTTGTTCTCCACCTTGTAATGCAATTGTGTCTTAAACCCTCCTAATCGTGTTCATATTTCTCGACCTGTGTCATGGCAGACGGAGTACAGAAACAAGTGCGAGTTCCTCATTTCAGTGGGTGCAGACGGCGAGGATAAGACCATTGGTTTCCGCCTCGGAAAGTATAAAGGCGGCTCCTGCGCTGTAGTCGGCCCAGCAGACACGTGCCACGTCTCAGTCGAGGCCAAGAGAGTGGTCAGCGAGTTTCAGAAGTTCATCAGGTATTATTAATATTACTATAGTTCAGTGAAGGTTACAGATATGAAACCCTCGAATGAAATGAAAACAGAACTACTGTCACATACAATACTTTTTTCAGGGTTTCGTAGACATGAGACCCAAAGAAGGAACGTAGCCAACATTACAGTAATTTCCCTCTTGCTCTTGTCTTAGCCAGTGTTGGATTTAGAGCAAGTTTGATAAGTCAGTTGTTTCAACATTTGTTTTTAAAAAAATCAAATCTTCACACACAGATTTCCTTTAATTGCATTTAATTTCAATATTATTTTGCATACAGGACAACACCATACTCTGTGTACAGTCCTGAAACATATGACGGACACTGGAAGCAGCTGACTGTACGGACTACAAGGACCAAACAGGCTATGGCTATAGCGTTCTTCAACCCACAGGTGAGGAAATGATCTCTTTTCAAACTGTGGGTGCGCCCGTTTTTGAAAACAAACACATTGTTAGATTTGTCATTATTGATCTATTTTGATTTGTTGAATGACTCCCTAGAAACTTGATGAAGAGGAAATCAGTGCATTAAAGAGCTCCATGAAGAAGCACTTCACGGAGGGAGAGGGGAAAGACAGCGGAGTAACATCTCTTTACTTTGTCAGAGAGGGTCAAAGGTATGAAATTGACTGACAGTATCAGGGAAAAAATGAAGAAAAACCTGCAGAGGGCAGAGCAAAAAAAGTGTTGAAAATTACACTGACGTTTTTTCATCTTCTAAGGACTTCTCCTAACCTGGAGGACTTGCCCTGTGAGCTGGTGGCTGGAGAGAGCAGCATTCATGAGGAACTTCTGGGTCTAAAGTTCAGAGTATCTCCTCATTCATTCTTCCAGGTAAGAAAGATGTACCCCCATAGATGTTAAGAAGCACGTTTTCCAGCTAATTTACAGTTTTATTCCGTATGTGTCTGTTACCTGGCAGGTGAACACAGGCGCTGCAGAGGTGCTGTACTCGGCGGTGGGGGAGTGGGCCCAGCTGGATCAGGACAGCACAGTGCTGGATGTGTGCTGTGGGACAGGAACCATCGGCATCTCTCTGGCTAAGGTGACATTAGTTCCCTGTCACACGATCTTAACTCACATTTTGCTGTTTGATTACAACTGACTACAGTGAGCAATAAATACTGTATTAGTCTGCACATACACTTGCTTAAAGACCTCCGTCCTTGTCATATAATCCTTTTGTTGTGTAGTTTAAGATTTGTGAATGATTATGTGCTGCAGACACTGCGCCATTTTAAATTTCTGTGTTTGAACAGTCATTGTTTGTTCAAGGTCTGCAAACAAACAAAACATACTTTTTAGAAAGGTTCTTATCTTCTGGGGATGAAAATGGAGGTACTGGCAGGTTTTGACTTTTTTTTGTTGTCTTTGTTTTCAGAGGGTTAAAAAGGTGATTGGGATTGAACTGTGCCAGGAGGCAGTGGAGGACGCCAAAGTTAATGCAAAGCTCAATGGTAAGAGAGATAACATCAAACTATTTATGTTTAATATGGGAATATTTGTAGACGTAGGGCAACGACGAGGCACATTGTGTCAGTAGGTGTATTTTAGACTATTGCTTTTCCACACTTTCTGTAGAAACTGGAGTACATTGTGTTGACTTCTTAATGTTCTTGTCAGTGTGTAGAGTATAAAAATCATGAACCCATAAAGGTAGTATTGATATGTTTCATCTGCACTGCTGGTGCAATCCTGGATCTCACATTTTTATATACCTGAGCCTCTAGTTTAGTCCTTGACTACCTTGTGTTCAACATAAAGTCCATGTTCTATTTAGTTATAATCTCTTTGTCATTTGTTTGCATTTGAAGGTCTGAGCAATGTTGAGTTTCACTGTGGGAAAGCTGAGGATGTGTTCCCCAACATTCTCAATGCTCTTGTATCACCTAACATCACAGCCATTGTAGATCCGCCGAGGGCAGGCCTGCGTGAGTAATCAGCCAAAACCCGAAAATAAATTCACTCACTTTGTGTCACATATTAAGACTTTTTTAATTATTTTTTATTAAACACAGATTCCAAGGTGATACTTGCCATCAGGAGGGCTGAGCATCTGAAGAGGCTGGTCTATGTAGCATGCAATGCGAAGGCCGCCATGAACAACTTCATCGAGTGAGTTTTCATTTGGTTGGGATGAAGCAGCAGTCAGGATTATATTGATTTATTTATGCGTATTAGCTAATTAGTTATAGTGAAAACAAAACCCAGAATACACATTTCTTCTGTTATACCATGTGTCATTTAGAAAATTTCTAAAATGTGGTCTTACTCACATTGGAATTTTTGGCTTCACAGTCTATGCAGAGCGCCATCCAACAGAGTTCATGGGGCCCCGTTCCGTCCGGTGCGAGCCATGTCTGTGGATCTGTTCCCTCAGACCATGCACGTGGAGATGCTTCTGCTGCTGGAGAGAGTGGACTACAATTCCCAGCAGAGCAGCACTCATGAAACAACAGTGTCTTAGCTTTAGAAATCAATGCTGTACAGTTTGATAGCGGTAACATGGGCTCTCCACACTAGGAATGTCTGCTCAGCCTCACTACGTATTACAATGGCTCTCTTCTCTTATTTGCATAACATTAAAACGGTCAGTTCCTTAAAATTACATAACAATTAACTGCGCCTATTAAGTCCTTATTTTTCTTAACTATTAATCTCCGCCTCAGATAAACTCTTGGTTTTATCACAGTATGCACTGTAATGTTTACAGACCATTTGCCTTTTCCATCTTTGTAGTTTCTTTTGTCAGCTGTGTTCATTCAAAAGTGGTTATTTTAAGCTTTGTCAAGACTGAAGCTACATGGATTTTATTTTAAGTTTTTGGCTTCCTAACACTGACGTAACTGCAGCACACATTAGGGCACTATGGAATAAATTGATTTACTATTGAAGTGCCTCCTCAGTTTAACTCCTTTCCTTTATCATTCTGCTACTGAATAAATAAAAAGTCATTCCAGTCATTAGTCAAGACATTTTATTTTGCATAACAAATATCACTGAAGTCATGGAGATCAGGTTGCAATACATACTTCATTTTCTAGGCAGCAACATCTCAAAAACAATTCAATGGTACAACTCAACAGCAACACATGTAAAAGCATATTTTTTTTTTCTCTTCTCACACCAACACACACTTGGCAAGATGACAAACGCACAGAGGGGGAAAGCACATTCTTAAAGCAATCTACGTAACTACAGCCTTTTCTTTAAACTGTGACGTGTCTGTGAATGTTTTGTAGAAAAATCACAGGCCAAATACTTGACAAAGAATGCACAGCAGTTTCTATTTTGTTCCAGCAAGTAATGACTATGTATTGTCCTGTGTCAGATGTTCCTACTGTACAGTTTGCAGCAACATTATTCTAGAAAATGCATAAGACTGTATGTAAGCTTTGGTATACACAGTTTCGTCAGCTTGTGTTGAACTAAAATATTTTGTTCATGTCAGTGTACCAACTACATTTCGCAAGGCTGCCTTTAAAAAAATTGTTTTCTTCTTGTGGTCAGAAAATGATCAACTCTCACAACGATGGCAAACGTACACAAAATACATGATCCATTAAGACGAGTCTTAAAAATCTGCACATGCTGTAGGCAATGTAACTGATCTTTCACAGGCTGTTTTCATTAAAACACCAACTGGCTAACGAATAAATGCTTTATCAAGTAAAGGGGGCTTGGTCTTTTCACTTCCTGGTGAAGGGTGTTTTAGGTCCAATGTATTGTACATACTCTAAGCCCTTCATGAAATGAATTAACTAAGGCAACATGTAGCCGACGTGATCTCTTGAGGGCAACAAAAATTAAGAGCTACTGAAAGTGATTAGTTGGTGTGCATGGCATTAGTACTTTAATAAAAAGCTAGCAAGAACTATGAATAAAAGAAACAATCCTTTACCTTAAACTCATGATAGTACTCTGTGGCCCTTTACTTGGGTTTACTGCAGTGTTGACATGGGGAGGAGCACGTCAGTGTCTTGTAATGCCAAAGCAGAAGAGAAAAAAAAAGGCAACGAGTCCCTAAAAATTTCCCAAAAGCAGTTGGCTCTTGTACCAACAGCATGATCAGTCAACAAAAATATGTGACAGGACACGAGTGCATAACAATATTTCTGAATAGTGATCACTTCACAATGTGTTTTTATCGTGCAAACCAAGGCAGCAACTGTCCATTCTGTGGAAAAAAAACAAAACGACCCAAAAAATCCATAACACTAACCATTAAAATACCCAATAAACAAGTAACTTTGTTTCCCAATTAAATGAATGGTATAAATACACAAGTTTTAGTAGTCCCTTTCAAACACTTTAAGCACAAACAAAAATAATAGGTGCTGGCACTCTTAGATTGTGACTGTTGAAAACGACACTTCAAAAGAAAACCAATGTGCGCAGTGTTTTTTGCTGTCAAAGAAGCATGCATTTTTATTTCGATGTGGTTCATATGTTACCAAGTTGGGTTCTCTCTTATCTTTTTTTTTCTAGTGCCATAGCGAGGATGCATCTAGAGAGGTAGACGATATTTGCTCTACTGTCTGTTAGTGCATTAGTTCTACCCTTACATCTACCGGCTGAACCAATAAAACATGGGCGAAGGAAGCAAGCAGTTCTATCAGCCTGGTCAATGTGCGACTATATTGCCATTAGATCTCAGTGATGCATAATTGAGAAATGGATGGTGGTGTGTGATGTGTGACAGTGACTGGAGTTTCAGTGCCGTGGTTCATCAGTGATTCAGAGACTTAAACGTCAACAGTGCAGAGGGGTTCACTCCCTGGCTGGGCAGACTCCATTATGGTCATCTTGGGTTTCTTCCTAGTTTCCTCCTAGTGAAGAAACACAGCAACCACAATGAGTATATTCTGAAGAAAACAGTAAAATATGGAGAAAATAAAAATATACAAATCATGGAACTGGCAATATAAGTCTAAACCTCATGCACATGTAGCTCCAGATCAGCTAATTGAGATCCTGCAGATTTCTCCTGTTTGTGCAATTGAAATTTGAGATTTGGATTAAAACCTCCACCCCGTCCTTCCTTCACTGAGCTCTCTGGTGACAGAATTTCTGATTTAAAACACTTTTTTTGTTCTTTGCAAGGGAAAAAAGAAACAAAAAAGTCCCTGTCAAAACTCCTTGAATGACAAATAATAAAAGGCTCATGCAGTAGGCATTTATGACAGAAGCCTGGCTGGCTCACTGTCACACTGTCAAAACAGAGCCATCCTTAATGTCATTAGTAACACCTGTATTATGACAAAAAGTCAAAATATCTACTTTGGCTTTATTCTACACTTTTAGGAGGGAAAATCTAATTACTGAGTTACACATCAGCTAAAGCTTACTTGGACAGGAGTTGTGGAAGAAAGGATGAATCATTAATACATAAAAAATAAAATGCATGGTATCATCCTCACCCTCTGTTTCGCTAGTTTCTTCATTTCTTCTTGCAGTTTGTTCAAGATATGAAGGTTTGGCTTGTTCTTTTTGGCATACTGCTGGAGCTCAATCACACTCTTGTCAGAGTTCTCCTGCAAAAGATCAGGCGTTTTAAAAGTCATGCAGACATGCTTGCGTGATGACAACCTACTTTCATTATCAGCATATTGATGTTTACATGTCACTGGTCGTTCACTGATGAGGCAGGTAGTGAAGTAAACAAAGCCGTGTGAGCAACATTACAACTTAACTGGCCTGATAACTTCTGAGTAAAAACTGTAAAGATGCAAGTTACATTAATGAGATGCTGAAAGACACAATGATTTAATGTAGATAATGTAGACGTTTCCATGACCAAACAAGCTCTACAGTGTGAAAGAAGCTTGTTACCTTCTTGACCATCTTATTGCTCTCTCTCCCATACATGCGCAGCAGTGAGCCCCAGTTCTTGACGTGGGGATGAAGCATCTGCAAGATCTTCTGAGATGCTAGTTGTTTGCCAACCCTCTTGTTCTTGCCTGGTGGTAAAAAAAAAACAAGTCACTGAAAGCCTCATGTGCAACTTGTCTTCAGGGTGCAATAGCGAGATATAGATGCTTTAGGGTCTACAGGGTTAGCAGACAAGTTGGCCCCCCAAGGTGAAAGACAAGACAAGGTAATTCAAATAACACCCAGCTCTACACATTAACTAGTTCTCATAATGTCAGTAGATGAAGCTTAGGGTTTACTTACACCAGCCACGCACAGTGTGTTTCCCACATGTCATCACATATTCACTTTTCTGGTTTTTCCCTGGGATCACCTCAAATTTAATGCTGGTGTCTCCCATTCCATGGTTTCTACAGGAAGACCAAACTGTATATTTTACACACACATATCTGTAACCTGGTGCTTTGTTGTACTTGGCAACAGTGAAAGGTTGAGTTGTGTGAAGACCCACCTGCCCACCAGCAGCAACAAGTTCCACAGGGACATCATGATATTAGCATCTTTAACATATTTTACAATATGGCAATCTTATGACACTTATATTGTTCAAACCTACCTCAACTATAGTAAATACGTCTCTTATGTTGGCTTGTATTACTGATAAGCTTAACAAAATTAAAACCAAAAATACTGAATAAAAATTAATCATAAAAAAGTGTCCTGTATTGTTGGCATTATGCAATTACGTCTTACCTTTTAAGGCACTCATGAAGAATCTGATATGGCGAAAGTAGTCCTGCTTTGTTGGTCAGCTCATACACCCTTGAGTCCTCTATATTGATATGATTAAAATACTGTGGAGCAGAGTACATGTTATGATTGTTGTGTTAATTCTAAAGATTCATCAATTTTGAAGGGAAACAATTGGAAACAAATGTTGATTAAAATGCCTTCATTGTTCGTCATGTGAACTTGAATTGTAGCTTACTCTATTCCACAAGATTCCAGCCAAGAACGTAAATAAGTGTAAAAATGGGAAAAAGGAATTACCTCCAGTTCATCGCCCTCAACAGGCTTCTCCTCCGAGGTCTGCTTCACAAAGTCAGGGATGAGGATTTCCAGTGTGGCTCGAGCTAAAGTTTACATGAAAATTTCAAATGAGGGCAGAACCACTGGCATATAACAGGCAAACTTATTTGAGCTCGATTGGTAAACCTCTGTACCATGTGGGTTTATTATGAGAAGCCTTTAAACCAATTTAATTGTTGTACAACAATGTCAACTGTAACAAAATATTTACAATTATGGGGATTAGAAATTCCTCCAGAAAACCTCATGGCAATCCCATTGTTGTTAATCACTGACTGTAGTACTTGGAGCTAAAACAGTGCATATTAAGTTGTGCCATAAACAATTACAATGCTAAGTACTGTAAATGAACGAAATTACCAGCTTTATTCTTGGCAAGTTTTTTACTGCTTGCGGTTCCTGTGCCATAAGTTACTCCATCTATAATGACTGATGCTCCAAAGGGTTCACTTGGGTTCTCTGTGGGGAAACACATGCATATTTTTAGTGACTATGCGGGAGGGTCACATAAAAATGTACTGTGTTACAAAATGGAGTAGATTTACACATTACTAATGATATATTTATTGACAAGCATGACAGTTCAAATACCTCAAAAAACTTGCAGGAGAACTTACCACATTCAAAAAAGTTGTAAACAGGTCGAACCTTTAGGACACGTTGCATATATTCATGCAAGATGCAAACTTCAGACTTTCCGTTTGGGTTTATAACAAATTCTGTTATGACCAAAAAAAAAAAAAAAAAAAATCAAAATTCATCAACAAATAATACACTGTAGTAAATTATACAAAAACAACAAAAACATATAAAGCTGACATTTAGAGAGTTCCTTGAACTGAGGTTGAGACAAGAGAAAGAAATCATGCACACTTTGTTAGTGTTGCAGGCTAGAAAGAACCCTCTAAGAACATGAATTGTATGACATTCACAGATACCTTTCTTAGTGGGTGCATCTTGGACTGACAGTGTGATGAGTTTCTGGTTGGCTGGCAGGATAGGTCTCTCTGACTCTGCCTGTTTCCTCTTCATGTCTCTGTTGAACTGCCGTCGCTCAGCCCATGTACGGAACTTCTTTACAGTGACTTGTTCAAAGTCAAAGCATTTTTCAAGGTACATGCGAAAGTCTTCAAGCTCTATGAGGAGGTTTTATAAAGTTAGATCACGTAATAAAAGACAGCTAATAACAACCTTTCAGAAATCGTCGTGTCCATCTCTCACTATCACTGTAAGTAAATGAAAGGCCCTTACCTATGGACTCGTCCTTACACACCTCCACCTTGGCCTTCACTTGTCCTAAGGCTCCTTGGGCAGTATCAAAGGAATGGGGCTCTGTACCTGGCAGGCTGTTATTAGTGGTACCCTTTTCATCTGGGCCACCATCAATCAGACTGGGGGGAGGGATCTGGTCCTGCTCCACAGCTAAAGCCCCTGACTTGCCAGCTCCCTCTTCACCATTGACCTCCTCACTGGGCTTGACTGGAGACTCGTGTGCATTAAAAGCCACTTCCCCATTGAGCTCCCTTTCCTCGGTTTCCTTCATTTTCTTGTAGTGTAGGCAAGGGATGCTGCTGGTAGGAGGGTCATGTTTCTGTGTCAAAAGGAAGAACAACAGTACTGTCACTATTGTCAATTGTCTGTTTAGTTTCCTCCTTTATCCCCTTTGCCCAAGTTGCAGGGTCCACATGAACACAACTGCTTAGCAAGGCTTAACCCCAGAACTTCTTGTAAGAGCTGAAGACTGGAGGCTTTGACTGGCAGCTTGTCTTGCATCTTACCCTAATACTGCCAGTCCCGAGGAAGTAGGGTCTGGACCAGGTCACCACCCTGGTCTCTCTGTGCAGGTAGACTGGAATGCCTGAGTTATGGAATGTCATGATCCATCCATCAGGTAGAGGCTCGGTGGGAGGACGCCCTCGACCTGGCATGTGGCAAATGTAAATGGGCACTAATTACTTCACTGTTACTTCCAATGTTCCTTAATAGACTTATGTGCTGCCATCAAAGTGATACTCATAATTGTAAGAGAAACAGTCAAAATATATTTACTAATAATAATATACCGACCCTTGGCTTAGATTTTTTTTTTTAAATTATGTATGATACTCATTTGGTCAGGAAAATGTTACATAACATCTACATTTTGTCACTCAACCAAATAGGTGAAAACTCAGTTTAAAAGTAAAATTAATCTGTTTATCTTACTAACGGATCATCAAAACTAGCAAGGTCACGTATCAATGATTTGGATGCACTGATAATAGCTTCATAATCCAATTTCAGCCCCTTTATCCAGTGTAGCAAGTCCTTGCATATAGTGTTATATATCTTACCAGCTGACCAAAACAATGCACAACAAGTGTGTGATTTTTCAATATTTGATGCTCATTCAAAGCACTATAAAAACAGAAAAAAAAGTGCTACTTGGTGGAAAATGGAAAAACCTTGTGTGGTAATCTATATCAGCAATACACACTATTGTATTTACAGAACTCAAAATACACAATGTACTACCATATTTTTTATCAGTTCACTACAAAATACACTAATGTTACATGTTTTCATATCTTATCATACTTTGCATTACTGAGGAGACAGATCTAGCACTCACTCTTCAAGACTGTCTTTATTTTGGTCATCATGGGCTGAACGCCTTCTTCACCATCTGATGGATGATCACTGTCCCCGGCATATTTGTCTTCAGCTGGACGCATCTTTTTGGGGACTGGCATTCCCTCCTCCAGCAGAGCATCAACATCATTATCGAACTCCTCCTGGAAGAGTCAATGGTTAAGGCCAGAAGAGATGGATAGGTCAAAAATTTAAAGGAATGCTTTGCCTGAGAAGAACTGATGTTATGCTACTGATGGAGAAAAAAAACAAAAAAAAAAACCCATGGCAGTCTACCACAATTCAGGATAAATGATCCTTGCACTTTGAAGCCTAAAAATCAAAACGTATGAATTTAGTAAAAGACAGAACTGAATCTACAGTCACTACCACAAATTATGATTTTTCTAGCAGTTTTCAATTCTCCTTTCTCATTACAAATGATTACTTTTGCATCAAAAAAGAAACCCTGCATTTAATGGGAGAAATTAAAAATGGCACTAACCTCTTCCAGCATCTCACTTATCATGTCAGTGAAAAACAACAAATAAAATAAAAATAAACACAAAAACAAACAAACACACACGCAACCATTTATGTTTATGTTGCTGAATGGAACATTTGATCCTGGATTATCCAGTCATGCTTAATGATGGAGAAAGGACCTCAAGTGATGCTCAAGTGATTCAACATACTTTTTCGGAACATGTTCTAATTGTTTTATGTTCCAGTTTATATCTTGTTTGAAGTATTGTTGCCTGTAGCAAGTGGTGTGACTGTTATTAATATACAACTCATTCAGTATATTCTAGCATACTGAAAATATCAATCTGTTCAAATATTTGCATTATCAAATTTGTCACCTTAACGGTTACATTTGTATTCATCAGTTGTACCATTTACCAGTTATACTTAATAATATAACACCAACCATTAACAAACACTAGTAGATGCTGTTTTTTTACCAAATGTAATTTCTGAAACTTTGAAGTGTACCTGTATTGTATAAGGGGAGAGGCATAAATAGCAGCAGAGGAGCGCTCCAACAGTGTAAAGAACTAAAATGATTTAGATACAACTTTTTTTTCTTCTTCTTTTTTTTTTTTTTAAATGTGGATGACCTGATGCGAGGGAGGCAGTTATGCGCATCCTCACAATACACATACAAGGTTAATGGAAGGGAGGCTTCAATTTGGAAAAACACTAACCATTAGGCTGCATTCCCACTAAAAACTACCCTGTTATTGGAGGAATTAAAATGTTTTGGGGAGGTTGCTCTAAGTACTAGTGAGAAGACATGATCCGTGATATCAATAATATTCTTAAATTCAGTTTATAATATTATGAGAATGCATAATACTATGAACAGTTTTCTTTCAACAGAAATCATGTTCTCCTTGATCTGAATGATCAACAGCAAAATCATTACATTTACTTTTTTGAAACCAGAAAACCACACGAATTTTCTTTTCTTGCACCTTCGCTGTTCCATTGCTGTTGTGTTATTAAAATGACGGTGAAGCTGTGTTTAATAATACAGTGCTTTTGATGCCCTCTTTTGTATGCATACATGTATGTATGTATGTATGTATGTATGTATGCATACATGTATGTATGTATGTATGTATACATGTATGTATGTAAGTAAGTATGCATGTATACATCATTTCATAATTTCTGTTGGGCAGTGAAGAACAAATGGCTAGCTGATAATGACAAGCAATGGTATAGACCAAAGAACAGACATACCTCATAGGGGTCAGCCACGGCCTCGTCATCTGCTTGCTCCTGCTGAGCTATGACCTCAGATTTAAAGCCACCATGCTCCCCATCATCATGATCCATGAAGTTGTCGTAGTAGTCCTCCAACTCATCCAGGACAGCGAACTCTACCTTATTTTCCAGGTCTACCTCTGCCTCTTCTGATGTTCTGCCCGCTATGTTTCCTCCAGAACTACCCTCACCTAGCTCCTGCTCACTAGTTGAGTCATGCAACTCACCATTCAGGCTGTCTAAGCCATCATCACTTCCTCTCTCCTGCCCTTCACCAGTGTACAAAACCTTCCTGTCCTTGCTACTGCTGCTGCTGCTTTCAGTAAAGCTAACACGGATCTTAACATCTCTGAGCAGCTTGAGGTCTGGGAGAAACTTGGTGACAGGGGGAGCGTGGCGGGCCGTTCTGGGGCACGGTGGGTTGGGATTGGCCTCGTCTGAGAGGTGGCTACAGAAAGTTACTGAGCCCATGCTGAGGGGCGGCTGTGGCTGGGCATCCCCATCCCCTGGGGTGTATGTGTATCCATCACCACCAGAGCTAACGTCCATTACCTCTGCGTCACTGGACGTTTGCAGGGGAGGTGGTGGAGGTGCTCTGCCTTCATCTTGGCCAAAATCATCAGGGGGCTCCAAGGGGAGAGGGGGTAGAACATCATCTATCTCCATTTCCTATGTATTATAAACTACAACTTATACAGACTGATAATTTACTCTAAAATCTGACCTGTTGAGACTTTTCTTCTTATCTAAACACAGAACGCATGCAGAAGCACATCCCTGTATAGACCACGTACCAGAGGTGAAAATGCTAAGCTGACTACATTGTTCTTTTCATTAATGTAGACAGCTTTCAGAATCACTGTCTCAATTATTGGAAATCACAATGCATTCAGCTTAATAGGGGATCTAGGCACTGATCATCCTCCACTGGTATCTTCTGGGAGCTAGAGAGAAAATGACCAGTGAGAGCAGACATCAGTTCGTGCAACTTTATGACTGATAGCGTAATATGGCAGGATATTGAACACACTTCTACTACTGGAAAATTGTCTTCAACGTTACATTGGTGCCCCTTTGCATGCGAATATGATTAACGCCTATTCAACTTCGTGTAACGAGCAAATTCATCCCAAGATAAACCCGGGGAAGAACCTCGTTTTAGTGCATCTGTTCAGCTGCACAGAGGGGCCCTGGCAACGTTAACATCAATGCTAACATGCTAGCAAGGAACCATCACACTATGCAAATATCCATGTCCGCTGAAATGGTCGACAAGCTTGTAAACACTTCGTGACAAAAATACTCACCGATAAAAATGACACGGCTGTCTCCTTCTGGGCACCTAACTACCTTTCTAAATTATTTTAATTCTTGACGCGCCGCCATACTGCCTTACTTGCAGCCCCGCCATCTTGAAGAAAACCACAGCGGCAAACCAACTCATGTCCCGCCTCCCAGTACCGGCTTCTGATAACTGATCGGTCAGCGGGCCAATCAAAACGTAATATTACGACGTCTACTAGTATGATTGAACCAATCAACGTTAACAGCAGCACACATGAGCAACATGTTAATGCCAGACTATCAAAGACATGAGGAACATATACATGTGCTTCAATATACACAAGCATGGCCGCTATGTAGTTTTGAAAAATACATTCAAAATATGAATTTGAATCTTTACAGTATTAATGAGGTATTAATACAAACTCAGAAATGTTTATGTGCTCGATAACTGAATAAACAATCCTTTCTAAAAGGAAAACTAGGTCCCCAGAAGAGTATTTGAAGCTAGAAAGGTGGCAGGGTCCGCCAAATATGAACAAAGTAAAACTGTATAAAATTGCTTACTTTAACTTTCAGTCAGTTTGTTCACTCAGTTTTTTTCAGTCATGAAAACTGAAGACTGTTTGCTTATTTAGACCCAAAAACAGTCGGTGAATTACTTCTCCAAAACTACTTAGTGCACCTTTAAAAAAGTTGCTTGTGTTTATGATTGTGTCTGCTCTGTTACCACCAGTATCCAAGAAAGGTAAGGTACAGATCTCTCAGAGTATCACATCAATACACTGGCTGATAATAAGGGTAATATGAATTGCAATATCTCAAACTGCCAGTCGGGGGCATTGTTCACTAACATTAGCAGATTAGTGTTGAGGGGCAGCCCAGCGTTCACTTTATTTCTACTAAAAAAAAAAATACAGGAATAGAGGTGATGGTTTCTTTAATTAATGTTTTAAATTATATAAAGGTGATGTATCTTTTGGGGGGTATTTTAAACACAATGATATAAAGGAACAGACATTTGTCATCTTTTTAAGTTAGTGAAGTGATATTCTCCATGTCCGTAATTATTCTTGTACAATAGAAATCTAGCATAACAACCTTGTACAGCAGCAGACATTTTTGAGTTTTCATAGTATGAAAACACAGGTGTTACTAATAACATTAATGAGGACCCAGAAACCAAAGACTCAGGCATAATTGATTTGCACCTGTGCGTTCCCTACTGTGGCAGTAATGTCATCTGTGAAATCAGCCACATTGCCTTATGAGAGCAAAAACTTGACAAGAGGATCACTGGTTATGTGCGTCCTGGCTGCAAGATCACAGAAATAAAAGGCTCTTTATACATTAAGGTTTTAAAGAGATTTAAAGAGTTTTAAAGGGCCAATATGAATTGATAATGTATATCAAATATATGCACATAGCTTTCTACAATAGGAATTTCTAAGCCATGAATATCTCTCTTCAGGTTAGTGCTTGTGAATCTTGTTGAATCAGCGTCCTAACTATGAGTAATGTGGGGAGAAAAACACGGGAAGCAAAAGTGAAACACATTTGGTAAAAGGAAGAGCCAGCTGTCTATTTGATAAACTTAAATGCAATAGTCATCTAAGAGATGCATTAACACACATGGTTACTAAAACATGGTTTAGCCAAATGTGAGTGTTTGGATAAACTGTTTTTATTGTCAAGCAGCTGTAAAATTTGTTGTTTTATCATGGAAGCGGTCAGATATCCAGTGCCTGAAAGTATCTGCAATTAACATGGAAACATCTGTTGTGACCAACACTGAGACTACTGTTGTGCAGAGCTGTGGCATACATAATAAAATACATGTAACAGTGATCGGAAATTTAAAAAGTAGTTTGTAACGCTAATATATGACAATTACTGTGATCTTTAATCAGATGAACACATTCTATGGGAAAAAAAATCTTTCCATCTATGAATTCCTATTATCTAAATCAGTTGAAATACGATTTTTTCATTGCTGTTTTTAAAGGATGCAATCTCAAACTGCAGTCTAGAGATGCATTAAGTTCATATTCACTCCACATCACCGATTTAAAGAAAGAAATCTGACACCAACAAGAATAAATTATATCGCATGAAAATAATCCTGTGCACGATGGTATAGATCACATATCAAAGCAGGCTGCCGGCAATCTGTGATGGATTAGACTTTCTGGAGCAGCCCAATCCTGCTCTTCTGTGACATGTAGGTAAAATATTTTCCTCTACAAAATTATAAATGTTCTTTGGCAATTTTTTAAATTAGCACACACTTTCAACAGATGCATTTTAACTTAAATCAAGAATAAGAAACACATATCACTGATGGTAATGAGGCAGCCGGTACAGACTAGCAGAAGAAAAAGTGCAGACGAGTCTTCATGGTCACGTTGCTGCGATGGTGAGGTACAGCTGGAGGAAGGGGGAGACTGAAGGAAAGGTGATGCTGAAAGGCACAGAGCTGGTATCCTCATTCATGTCTTCACACCTGTAGTTGGAACTGGAAAGAAGTGGTGCTCCACTTGCTTGTGTCACAGTCGAGCATGGTGCGCTCTGTGAAGGTCACGTTATCTTCTGCGTCTATGAGGATAATTGTGTTGGTCCTAAATGTGCAGGGACACAAGGGGATACAAGCAGACAAATATAACATAGAGATTATCAACAAAAAATGCTTTAAAAATATCTAAGACTATGGGTGAGGGGAAGGAGTAACTCTCAGGGACAACTATGGTAAAGTCACATTTGACTTGATTGACACTGAGCAGGCAGTGGCAGACAGTGCCTTGCTTAAGGCTTTGGCAATGACAGATCTTCTGACCTTCTGGCTACAGGACAGTCTCTGTATCCACAGAACCCCTTTTTATTTCTTTGCTGTAGAGGATTGATTACACTGGGGTTTTATGTTCTCTCTATGATCTAGCAGGTGAGCACAGCCCTGTCAGTCACCTCAGGTAGAAACAAACAAAGGGATATAGAGTTTTGATGAGTGGAAGACACTGACCTTGTGCCATAATGAGGTGAGCGAACACACACCGCTGACAGAGCCTGGATCATGGGCTGGCTATAACCATCACCCTGGCTCTCCTGAGCTGGATCAGGTGTGTTTCTGTTTAACAAACCCACAATAAAAACGCAATTATCATTGTGAGTGCCCATGCAGTACATTTGAATAAGAAATCTACTGGTGTGTAACATCCACTAAGGCTGTAATGTGTAAACAACAAGGGGGTTAGCTATCATTTGTATCAGCTTTGAAAATCATTTCTATATTACAAATATGTGCAGAGTGCAAGGGGAAATCACAAACAACAATCTATCAGACAGATGTTAAACAAATCCCCTCTCTGACCCAGTTATTTAAAATAAAAACAACTCATTACACTCAAAATGGAAAATGAATGGTTGGACGTATTCATTTTCTTGCAGAGAGTCATGATTATACACCAGAAGTACACCGAAACCAGCAGCCTGTTAGTTTAGCCTGGCACAAAGACTGGAAATTGATTCTTCTTCATACCTCTAAAGCTCACCTATAATTAATATGGCCCATTGTGATGGGCGTTTAATATGTATAAAAATCGAGAAGTTATATTTCTAAACAGGGCACATTAATGAAGTCTTGGCTGGTTTGCTGCACAAGCGCAGGTGATGACAAAAGAAACGAGCTGTGGTTTTATATTATGTGTCTAGAGACATTTAAACCTTATTGGTCTTCTCACTCTCTGCAAGAAACCAGAATCATATTCTCATAATAAATTGTCATTATGTTTGTTATACCCTTTAGGTATTATAACTAAAGACACCGTGTCATCAAAAGGGGCTGACACAAGCTGGAGCTAAAATTGCAATCCCATTCAGCAGCTGATTCAGAGCCCTGACACAGTATTTCTGGCATGTTCCAGGGACTCTGTCCAGCTCTGCACACACTGAATCAAGCAATGTTGACCCTACACATGGCACCTGACCTGATCAAATTTAACAAACCACTCTACGGGACTAGTGAATGTAGATGTAGATACCAAACATTCATGACACCATTACTAGCATTTGATTGATATCTTACCCATTAGTAAATTAAGTATAACAATGAGATTATTTATGAACATAAATCAAGATGACAAGTTACTGTTATGAGGAGTGAATCTACAGCAATGTCTAAGTGGGTGTTAACCACTCACAGTTCCTCATTATTGAGGACGCTGAGAAGCTCCTGCACCAGTCCATCGCAGGACAGGGACTGGTCATTGACCACACTGGTGAAGTGACGCTTGCCTTGCAGCAGTTTCCTCCACGGAGTGTCCAGCAAAGAATTACTCAAGCCATAGATTCCTGCTGAGGGGCATGTGAAAAATAAAGACAAACATCCACAATAGTAAGCGTGGTTAGTGACCTCGTGGCAAATCCGAGAGCAATATCAACATGGAAATGTCAGGCTAACAGGAATAGGCCATAGGCCGAAAGGTGAGGTAAAAATGCGAAATGAACTGTTCCTACAGCAACCATATTAAAAACACAGACCTGGCTTTAGATGGATGGGTTCAGGGCTGCCTCTGTTTCCATAGTAACACACAGTGTCTTGTTTGGCTCTACACGGGACACAGCAAGATGGAAAATTAGAGATTGCATTTAGTGATGATTATACTTGTTTAGGTCTTATTATGAAGGATGTGTCAAGAGTCAGAATGCTTCAATACACTTGAAGTAAACACGAAACATGAAATCAAAGAAGCCCTCCTGGGGGGATCATGTGAAACAGGTGCTCGGGGTTAAAGAGAATATCAACAGTGCACCATACAGTATTCTTTAATGTTTGATTGTCTTTGCAGTCCTGAAAAATAGGAATTAAAAAGCCTGTTTAATTAGCAGAAGCAATTCAAATGGGAAAATAGCCAACACCATAGTTAATTGCAACATTTAAATCTATCCTAAAGGAACAACTGTGTGAAATTAAAGCTTCGAAATACAAATTAGTGCTGCAAACACCTTTGACTACCACAAAACCCTTTAGTTACAGTGTTAGATCTCTTTGCAAAGTCCTCAGTTAGAGGGAATTTATTCAGTCTGAAAAATCTGTCTGACATCAAGGGCATCAGTGACGGCTCTGGTACAGGAGAGTGAATAATAAATTACGACCAAATCCTTTGAACCGGCAGGGGAATGAATTTTTTTGATGGCAATTTAATGACAGCCATAGCAGTGGCATCAGTCAATCTGAAATGTGGTGCAACACTGTTACAACATCTAACTTGGAAAGTTTCCCAGTCAAGAACTGGCAAGGCAGGAACAGAATATGCTACTGGGCTTGTAACTCTGCCTCACACTTTACTGGATAGTTTTAAAAGCCAAAATACAAATCATTTTCCGTTCTATATCCTATATCAACATAAGCAGAAAACGTTTGCCATTGAACCACTTAACAACATGTCTAAACATATCCAACGTATAGAGCTAAACTGATTGACAGAAAATTAACAGACAGCTATTTTGGCAGATAAAATGAAAGAGGCAATTTTGAGGATGTTACAAACTCTCTAGATTAAATGATAGCAGGAACAATGCTTGATTGCAACCCTATTGACAAGCCAGATAGCCCCAGCATATAAACGCGTAAGTAAATTGTATTCATTTGCTTATCAAAGTCAGACTTTACTTAGGCTTGATACAATGAAATATTACTGCTCGTTTGTCATGGAAGCAGTGAGGATCATTGTAGACGGAGTGATGTAAGAGACGCTGCGACATGTCAATACATATGCTTGCATTTGGCATTTTAACATGTAAGTGGTGGCTGGACTAATTAAAGTTGTTAATTCATTCAACGTTCATTCCTTACAATTGATTAGTGATAAACTAACTGTTCAGAGGCTATCCTTTACTGTTTATGCAGGGACTTCTCCGTCTTGTGTAAATTTCCTAGAGCAGAGTGTTTTCTTAAGGTGGGACAATATGTGTCAGAGCAGCTGCGAGAGAATCCTCAAAGCCGTAGACTGACATTACACCATCTCTCTGACAACAACAGCGGCCTTAATATTGTTTCCAGCTTGTTTCCAGTATCCAAAGCCAGTTGAACAGTCTGAATACACAACTGTCTTTTCGGTGTTCCTATGGTTACTATGAACATAGCCGCACTGGCCATTGTTGATTTGGGTGTTAGCGCTCACCCCTCATACATGCATGTGCACAGCAGCCGCTCAATGGGAACCAGATGGCACTGTAACCTGGAGAGAAACGGAAAAATCTGTGAAGCGTATAACCTGTTGTCAGCTCTGCTGTGGGCAAACACAATGTCTGAAACACTGTTTTGATCTTGGTACTGTGGCCTGAACTCAGCAATACCCGAAAGGCCTCATGTCCATGTATACACTCTGACTCTGGTATGGATCAAATCGACATTGGTGGTAGCAGGAGGAGGATTTGCAGAGTGATAGCTCTATTTTTGCTTTTTGAAACTGGCTAGAATATTGAAAGTCTCATCAGGTGTGCTGTGGGTTGATTTGGGCTGAGATGAGGGAACAGCAGGAGGTCAAGACCACTGGGCAGCGAGAGAACGAGGAGGGAAGAGTCGAAAAACAGGCTTTTTCAGATCTCAGTTAGAGAGGTAATCAGTATGCTGGCTGGGAGACCTTCTAATGAAGAGTCCTCTATACTGAGGCCGCAGAGCAGTTTCCCCATCGCCAGCTGTGGTGTGGTTGCCTGGAGATGGTTGGATGAGCTTTCAACATTATCAATTCAGAATGTAGATAGGCCTGTTGGTGTGGGGTCTTGGGTAATGACAACATGCAGTCTTGTATCCAATCACACACATCTGTGCATGTACAGCAACACATGCAGTCATAAAAGGTGGTTTGGTGTTTGTTTTGTGAGTAATTATTTTGAGCTATGTTAGATTCAGAGATCTATGGATAGCAATGATGAGTGTATCAGAGTAACATTTTTCAAAAGCTTGAGGATGTATGCAAATGACTTTGGAGATTCCCCAATTATTCCTCTAGTGCCAACATGGGATTACTTTGTAAACACTACATCTGCTTAAATTCAGCATGTTAGCAATGTCTTTGTGAGCATATTGGAATTCTGAGAGTAAGCACACCGTGACGTCACCCATACTGTATACTATATGAAGCCTCTCATTCAGAGCTGGGAAGGATATCTTAATCAATTCTAAGTTCTGAAGGCTGAATCCATGCGGACTGGGCCCTCTCGGTCGTCAGTTGTACATACTGTGACTGTTCAATGTCATCACATCAAGTCCACAATGACATGAGACTGCAAGCAATACAAACCATTGATGGCCAGTCCTAAAGGCTATAATAAAAAATGCATTTTGATTAACTCTATAGCCTGTACTTTCATATAGTCCATATCATGATGTTGTTGAATATTATTTCTGGCCTACATGATTCAAGTAACATTTCAACAGTCACTGTTTCACACAAGCATTGCAATGAACTGTGGGTACTTAAATCAGTGAAGCTCGGTGAAGTCTGCACCCCAAGTGGACTCTCTGAAAGTCTGCAGAAAGTCTACTTGAGGGCCCTTGAGGATTGGAAAAACTGCGGGTTTGGATAGCCCTCCACACTTGCAGACTTCTCACAAACTGACAGCAAAATACTCGAGACTGCAAGAACTGGTAAGTCTGGACATTTAGATGCAGTTTGAGCATCCAAGAACACACCTTCGTTGTGACTTGTCAAACTGTAAAGTGGCACCCTAAAGCATACCCAACTTTAATGGCTATTCTATTCTTAAAGGGACCATAATTTATAAAATGGACATCATGCTGTGCTAAAGAAGACTTGAGTCTAACAATTGAGACACAAGTTTCTTCATAAAAAAAGCCATCACAGTTGCACAAGGCTGTGTCATTAGAAAGAATATAGGTTCAAGGCACTTCTGCATTGGTGTGGTTTATTTTAGAACGGAGAGCTCTCACCATATTGCATACAGTGAATGATGCTGACAAGGTTTGCACTATAATCAAAACATCAGCCACACAGAACTGCTAGCAAGGTTTTCTAATCTTAACCTACATAGTCAAAATTATAAAGTTTATTTAATCACTATAAATAATATGAAAAAATCCATGTAATACTCTAATTCCACATCAGCTCGGCCTACAGTATGTGAACTCAAGGTGACCGCTGACTTGATAAATAGAACAGAATAGAGTGCTATAATACTCTTATGTAACTTCAGTAATAAAATCACACCTGACCTAGAAGCGTTAGCCTATCAAATCAGCATACATGGACAGCTCTCATGGAGAGACAAATGTAGTAAGATTCAGATCTCCCTCCAATGTATAATATGATCCACAAACATAAAACCAAAATCAGCATTAATCTGATTTTTGAGGGAAATTTGGCAGATTCACTCAATGAACAATGCAGGCTATATTTAAACCATTCACTGTGAACATCACTCTCTGATTCTATTTAGTGAAAGAGAATATGACTTATTCACAGGTAATTTATAACAGCACTTAAAAAAAACCAAACACCAATAGCTGTTCTTTAAAACGCTGAGAGTTCATCCACCCCTGATACTCCATCCCTGGAATGTGCATATCTGCTGTTTTTCTTTTTTAGCTAAAACAAGTTTCTGCCAAGAATCACAACACATGGTTTGAGGCCATAATGACTGAACCACTTACTAACGTTGTTTTTATAAAGCAGCCACACTCTGCTTGACCGAATGCGCATTAAGCGAGGCATTTCTTTGCAGGCAAACATCAGAGGAGACATTCATTAAAATGGATAATCTCTGGGCACTAGGATCAAAAAATAAAGCTATAGAAAAGTCAGATGAAATGCTGGATATGGAGCCTTGAGAGCAGCAAGCAGAGAACATCTTAGATCAAAATTTAAATATATATGGCAGTAGCTCCTCTGAGGAAAGGCTCAGTATGATGTTCTAGGAAATGCCACTGACCGAATCACTTGTGTATGGAACTCAACCCAACACGGTTATAGATTATTAATCAAAGAAGCATTAGTTTAACAAGCATCACTATTAAAGAAAGAGTGATATATAAATTATGGCTCCTGGGTTGTGTCTTAAGTGTGCCCCCTTTTCTCTCAGATGCATCTCAATGAGGGTGATCACACACCCTCTAACAAAATAAGTGAGACAGAGAATGCTTAAAAGTGGAGGACTCATCTTTTTCCCCCACTGCATCATAAATCGTGTCTCTGGTTACAGATGATTGAGAAATCCTCTAATTGTAATATAGAGCTTCTCTCTATCCACCAGATGTAGTTATTGATTCGGAAAGAAACTAGACGCCGTATCTCCTCCGGGCTGCTGGACACACTACAGTGGGTATCAAATAGGCTGGTAATGATAGTGTTTATTAAAAAGATGTAGGCTTTCTTTCTGTCACCGTGTGCCATCTCCATCTGTAGGGAACGCTGCTCCCAGCTGACAGGTATGTGTGGAAGAAACACATGCACCGCTTTCACAGCATGAGCCCAAAATGACAACCCAGCCAAAGCAGAAGACATAAGGCATTATCACGACATAAACACATTGTGTCTGTTGCTTTGCTGATGTCTCATGAGAGTGGGGGGACACCTTATGCTTTCATTACAGAGCAATGCCAGTGGCACAGGCGCAATTAAGGCTGCCAGTCTTAAAAAGGACATTTGTATATCTTGATGGCTTCAGCTTCATCATAGAAATGACAGTGAAGCCATCTAGCTGCACTTGAGGCTTATATTTTGTGCTGATGTAAAACAGTGATTGTCCAATCAAGTTTTGGATTTCATTTCATGTCTAAACTGTGTACATGGAGCTGTATCCTGAGAGATACTTGGCATTTGAAGAGTTTGGAAGGTAGTGTCTTTTTTGGGCCTTTTAAGAAGGGATGGATTTAACAACGTGAGTGGCCTCCTACGGTTTATCTGATATCACCCATGTTGGTGATGTTCCTTGAACATCATAATTATTGTTGCTCCAGTACCATAATTTCAGTTTAAGAAAACATGACTGCATCTGGACTTTAACCCACGAGACTGGGTAAACTGCATCATATCCAGTGATAATAATAACAATAACAACATCAGTAAATAATAACACTAATAATAACACTAATAATAATAATAATAATAATAATAATAATAATAATAATAACATTATAAGACTAATACAGCACAAAACCAAGGCATCTCCCTAACCTTAAAGTGATGCTAGAAATGTACAGAAAGGGATGTGCAAGCAGAAGAAAATCCCTTTTGAGATAAGATCCTGCTTGAGGCCGTGTTACCAGGATACATGGATCATGACACTGAGCTCCACTGTGAAAACCCTGATTTTTTTGTTTCTCCCCACCAGGAATACATTTTGGTAGGGGTGTGTGTTGGAGCTGAACCTCCAGCCTCGAGCTGGCAGAAACTGAGACCTGTTTCCATGCCAATTGTCTACAGGGGCCTCCACCATGACAGCTATCTTGGTTTGCACTGATCCCACTTTGATTTTTCTCCCTTAAACAGATCACCAAGTCAAGTCAGGCTGGCAAAGTAGACGAAGCAAAAAAAGAAAATGAGGAGAAAAAAAAAACCCTCATTATTTTTAATGCTGTCTAGATTTTCTTTGTCTGAAAGCCTGAAATATGAACAGGTGTTCCATCTGAATTTTAATGCTGGCTCTTTCACAGCTCAGAACCTGAGATTTCTTTTCAGTTCTGCCTGCTTAGCACTCCAGAGATGAAGACGCTGCTTTTGTGGTTTCATTCCAAGGTAAGGCCAGAACTCAGAGGAATAGAGTTATAGCCCATTCTCAACAAGTTTCCAAAAAAAAAAAAAACCCTTTAGTGCGCAAGAACCTGCCAATGTCACTTCATGATACCCACACAGTGCATTAAAGAAGTTGTCTTAACATCCAACAGCCTTAGGTGGCCACATCAGGTATTTTTCTCTCACTCTCTGGAACAAATTTCAACTTGTGAAATGTGTCATGTTGAGAGTATGGCTACCACTGTTAGACAAGTGAGTCTTTTTGCAAACAAACTGCAGTCTAAAGATGCACACAATGTTAACACCTACATTCAGATGGCTTTCACTACACTGCTACTCCTTTCACGCACCTGAACTCGGCTGTGATGAGGTTGAAGCCATTGTACAGGTGACTTTCTTGTGACACCTTCTTCAGGTAGGAGTAGCTGTCCTGATCCTTGTCCATAAGGTAGTTTGACACTAGGAATCCTGCAGAACAGTAAAGACAAAAACATGTATCTTAAATTATACACTCAATTACTCCACCCTAGTTGGTAATGATAAATACATAGTAAATATGTACATATAAATAAACATGAAACTCACCTCTTCCTTGTGCATCAGGGTTGGGACGTCCTTCCATGTAGTTGGTGATTGCAGCCATCTTACCCCGCTTGTTGATACCCAGCCATGATCCTCCTTCCTTACCATATTCCTGGTCCAGGCCTGGATTAACACAAAAAAAAATGAATTTTTATTAAACACACAATTCACTATGCTGATGGAAATAACAACTATCACAATCTGCCAAATGAAAAGATCTCAACCCAATTGTGTTTTTTCACACAAAATAATCACATTTAATACTCAAATCAGTGAAGCCTTTTCTCACGTTTCAGCAGATTTTCCGCAATGGTTTTACAATCCTCATTTCAACACAGGTCAGTCCCCTTTAAGAAGTACATTGAGTAACTACATTATTTGGTACTGAATATGGAGAGGGAGTTTACTTCCATCTAATTAAGTATGATCATTGGTTCAGCCTGGCAGCGCAACATGCAACAATATGATGTCTGTCAACAGGCAGTCATCTAATGATAAATAAAGATTCAAATAATAAATAAATCAGGAATAAGTACTCTAGCTGGTCTTTTCTTTCAATGAAATTACTGGTAAACTTTCTTGAAAATAGTTTAAACACAAAAACTGAACATGGACCTTTTTTGCATAGGTTATCCCTTTCTCAATGTCCATTATTTGCCTTACAACAATGGAGACCATCCTTGGCAAATCTAACCATCAAACCTCAAAATTTGATGCAATTTGTCCTTCCTTCTAATACCACAGTCTGGCAGAAGCAGTAAGAAAATGTCCTGAACTTGAACTAGTCTACATTAAGATACAGCCAGTATTTATATGAACTCAATTCATTAGTAAATCCATTGTTTGCCTTCTACATTCTCCTCTTTCACATGACATGAAAAAGGTGGGACTCTGCAAGTCTACTGCACATCCTGGTGATCGATATAGACAGGTCCACTTACACTGACAGTGACCAAGAGAGCCAAACGGTCCAATCCCTCTGGGGGATGGACTGAAAGCTAGCCTGATCCCACTGGGAACTATAGCTTACTTCCTTTCTCGTCATGCTATGTCTCCTTCAGGGCCCTGCCTCCACATCCCCCCAGCCCTGCAGATAAGGCAGGGCCATTTATTCCTGTCACATCGCATAAAAGCAGCCATCAATTAAGGGCCCACTACTGGAGTTCTGACCCCTCTATTACAGAGGGGCGAAGGAGACGGATGAACAACAAGGCTATCTGTGCGTTTTCTCCGCCAGCAGGAAAAAAAGGGATGATTGATTTCCTCTGCTTGGCTGTAATGTGTATTAGACATCAGTCAATTAAATATAGTTTACTGCGGGTGGGGATGTCCTGTGACAGAGTGGAGGAGAATTAGATCCCAGGGTAAAGCAGACAGATTTATTCTTGATTATTGAAAGCTATTTAGCCTTGAAGAAAGACAACATCTGCTGCATTTTCACACAGTCACAGAGCTAAAAACATATCAAATTTGTCTGGATTGAACTCAAATTCTTCCACTACAATTTTCTTTATTTACCTCCCTTATTGTGATCTACCTGGTTAAATAGGTTCCATATTATGAGTGTCTACTAGAAAATGCTTACATGCATTTATGTTTAGAAAAACACATTATTTTACTCATACTGTCTATTGCTGCAGCACTTCAGCCTCCGTCTGAACAAGCCATTTTGGGTCCCCCCTCCTGAAAAAACCAGTCTGCTCTGATTGGCCAGCTCTCACAAGCTCCAACAGGCACAACCTACTGTGTATCGGCTCTCCTGGTGTTTTTGCAATCATGGCCATGCTGGGGGCGTTGCTGAGGGCACTGACAGTACACTTGTGTCATCACAACCTTACAGAAGTCCTCTCAGCTTGTTTGAGGGCACAGTGTCTGACTAGGGGCTGTGTGCATTTCTTGGTGGATTAACTGCTTTTATACTTCAACTGTCTCTTGCTTTATTTTTAATGATTATCTCCTGTTAAAGAAGGCAAGCAGAGAGTACTTCAATCAGTACTATTCAATTTGCTCTCAGCTTCGAAACTTGCAGGGCATGAAAAATAGTGGGTGGCGAGCTGGAATCACTCACCGCTGAGGATCTCACTGTTGGTCCCCCAAAAGTCTGCAGCTTTGGATGGCCTGTTGTAGAACTCATCTCTGTTTGCAGCCAAAATTAGCCTGAGGAGAGGAAGGGAGAGGGCTTTAGTTTGAGGTATTTGTTTATTCAGCGAGTCTTGTTTGTTCGCTCTAGATGTGAGCCAATGAGGTATTACCATTGCTGGTTCTAACATCAGATCCCTCATCAATGACTCATTCATCACCAGGAACACATCCTAGAAGTTACTGAGTTGGCAGACAGAAAAACAGACTGTTTGCTGCAAACTGCTGGACACAGTGCTGAGTCACTGTCCCTGACATTATAGATGAGTCCAGGAGTCTTCAGCTATAGCGATATTACAAATTGATTGAGCGGGCTGCAGAGGGTACAAAAGGTCGAGGTTATGAGGAGGACCTTTGATGACGACCAAAGAGGAGAGGATCAAAAGGAATGTGACATCAAAAGGCCAAGCCAATATAAAAGTTACAGACGACCCGAAGGAAAGTAAGGAAGTGAAACAGAAGTTGGGATTCAAGTTCAACAGGTTCTGAAGAATGCACAAATAACCAGGTCATTTACCACAAGAACCTGCATGATGACCTGTATTAAATGACAGTTAGCCATCAGTTTCTACTTGCCTTTAAAAACAAGTCACTACTGTACACCATGTACCAAGGAAATGTAACATCACTTAGCATTCGTATGCATACAGTATATCTCCCCTCTTCTCTTGTTCACTGTTTCACTACTGACAACATCATGCCCACAGTGATATCTCACCTAATCAGCAGATATGAAACACAGAAAAACAATTAATCCCTTGCTCAAAGGAAAACATGACCTCTGACTTTTGCAACCTGTGACCTTTATAAACATTTACTAACATTTTTAGCAGACATTCATATAATAGAAACGTGGTGCATAAGCACGAAATGCACCAACATGATTTATCTTTGTCGATATAAGTATATGTTGTGTATTTATGGAACGGGAGTTAAAGATCATTGAGATATGGATTTAAACACTGCTGAGAGGCAATTTCAAACCCTTGGGCAAACTACGCAGGCTAGAAAAAAAAAGAAGAAAAAAAGAGGCCAATGGCATTTATTGACCTCTATAATAGCTGTATGTTCCATCTGAGCTTGGCAATGGTCCCCCTATTAATCTTTCAGGATGGGAGCTTGGATCCTGTTAAGAGCAAACAAATAAACCAAACTGACCTAATAGGGGTCGACCCCTGCACATCAAGGGGCTGATGACAGCTTGTCCCCATGGCACCCTGTGAGCCACCACTGCTCCACAAAACAAAGCTAACACTAATGATGCTACACTAGTGAGAGAGCATCTGCTATCGGATCCTGAGGGGGAAAAAAATCACATGCGAGCAGCTCGGATCACAGTCAGCCAGCTGCATCATGTAGGAGGGATGGCAAGAAGCAGAGAACTATGAAAGCTCTTCATGAATATTGAACTTTTGTATTCAACACACACAGTGGCTTATAGACTTAGCAGGAGTCACAGGTTTGCTGTGGAATTAAACATTCAAGGATTTTCACAATTCTCATAAGATCCTTCCGTATGAATTTTGTGAGCCCCTCACAGTCCATGTTGCACTCACTTAATGTTAAAATTCCACCTGACCAACCATTTATTACAAAGTATTTTGAAATAAACATAGTCATACGTGCTTTCCTATTAAGCCAGTGTTGGGCCAAAATGTCAACTTGCTTACAGCACCTACATGATTAAGTTGGCAGATTGCCATGAGTGACATCACACTCCTAAGGCAGTTGACGATTTTATCCCCACCACTGCAAACACTCTGAAAAACTGTCAGTGTGCTGTTTTGTTTGGTCTATCAATATTTACATGACACTAACTAGCCTGAAGGAAGTGCTATAATAACAGGACAAATTCATTTACAATACTGATAGGTTGATTGCAGAGCTCATTTCATTCTGAGCAGCTGAAAATGCTGAAATAAAGAAAAAACATTGCAGCCTAGGAAGTGAGTTTCAAAATACAGAAATCTTAGCATGTGGGTAATCATTGAGTCATTTGTACTGAAAATGAACCCATTTAACCCCTGCAGGTACATTCCTGTCATTTTGTGCTGTGGGAGTGTAATAATGTGAAATTACACTTAATGAAACTTTAATTGTGCCTTCAATCCAATTTAGTGTTAGTATTGCAGCACATTCCTTTTGATTTAAACATCCTTGCAGCAAAAAGAAAAAATCTGCAACTAATAGTCTATATATAGCACTGAGGTAACCACATTAGGACACAGTACGTTTCACCTTTCCCAAGGTTCATGTCTGAGTCAGTACTCATACCACACCTCTGCTGTGATCTCCTCAGGCGGGGTCAGGCTCCCAGAGGGAAGGACAGAGATGGACTATGTCCAGGTACAGAGCTCACTCTCCAGCTCAGGGGAATTTTAATAAGCTGGACTCCACATCGGCCCCTAACTTACAATGACTGCTCAGAGCGCACCAGTCTGTGCAAGCCACTGAAAGGAGTTAGCATTTACTGCTGGGTAGGGTACATGGAGGTTGCACAATGATTCATTCAGCCCTTTAAAGTGGTAGATTTGAGCAAATGTGATGTATGTTCTATAGTAATTATCATTTCACCATTGCTAAGTACATTATGTGCCTGATACAGAGGGCTATTCATGTCAGCCAACAAAAAACTTGGGCTGTGGCAAAGACTGACAACTCCAAACTAAAATATCAGTTTGTTCTAAATGTTTATGAAACAGATAGTAAAACAAAAATGCTCTTCACTTTACTCATTTGTTATGATGCTGCCATTTGTGTATGCTTATGTCTCTGCTCAGAGGCGCACTAGACAATCCTGGAACAAGATGAAATAGGGAGCACTGCAACCTTGTCAAACTATGACAGCAGGGATTTATCAATCTGAAAGGTTGGTCCTTTTATATTTGTTGTTATTTTATAAAAACATACATATTTCTTCCTCTGCTGAATGTCTCAACACATCAATGAAGCTATATGATGCAAACTCAGTGAAATATTCTGTCCCAACACTGTTTTTTTTAGGTTTTTTTTTTAGAGCTGCATCAAAAAGAAATATCATGCATAATTTGTTCGAACATTTCCCAAAAATACAACCTGACATATTGGGGATATTAAAAAAAGAGATTGCCTCAAACCTGTTTATGAAGATGGACCATAGTGTGACAGGATTTTATAAAGGTGCTTACGATGTTTGGTCCTAATCTTGGTGTTTTTCTACTTGCTGCTTGACACTTCAGATTAACAGTGACATTGCATTCCAGACTGGAATGCTTAAACACACTCTAGAATAGCAGGAAGAGAGCAGATACTACTAGCTTCAAATGTGCAGTTCTGTGGGTGACTGAGCTCTCTTACCTCTGTGCACGAGCGTCTGATTAAATACAATAATTATGGTTTGAATCGTGTAGCATTGAATTTTGTTGTACTGGGTTGGTTCAAGAACTGCTTACAATGATTAGTGATTGTTCGCAAAGTAGCTGTAGCTAAAGTACAACCCTGGGGCATTAAGAGCAATAAAGATACATTACACATGAAGTATCTAAATCTGCTGAAAGCATAAATTGCTCACCTGTAGGCATTTTTAGATGCCGGCCGGGGGTCAAACTTGAAGAAAATTATACACATGGATGTATTGGGGAGGGATTGATTACAATGTTTCACTCAATCCACATCTGCCTTCAAATCTTCGTCATGTCTGACAAAGAGAAAAAAAAAGAAAAGGAAACATGCAAGTGTGTTAAGTGTTGGTGTATGAGATCACGGATGTTCAAAATGTGCAACATCGAACAGATGGAGATATCAACAGATAAAGGATTTCTTCACCGTGAGACTGTTTAGATCATTGGGCTGGAACTATGAATAAAACTCACTGTCAATAGTTTACTATATTAATCAATTAGTTGTTGGTCTATAAAATGTCAAACAATGGTGAAAAATGACAATCAGCATTTCCCAAAGCCCAAGATTAGCATTTGAATGTCTTCTTTTGTCCACAATCCAGTTATATCCACTACTATCTATGATCCCAGGTTCTTAAATGTGCATTCAAATGTGCATACTTCACTGACCAGTGATTATTTCAATACTTACATGGCGTCTGTGGCTGTAGGACAAAGAAATAGACCATCCAGAGTGCATGCTGTGTGTACCTCTGTGAACCTGCCCCATATTCAGAAAGGCAAGTGTTAGCCATAGTACCATAAAAGTGCAATATCTTTATTATTCTTTTTTATTGTAATGAGTGCAAAGGTAGCAATTAGGCAACCTGAGTCACAATGTCATGTCATGTCATGTCATGTCAGGGTGCTGTAGTCATCTGATACTACAATGCCTGCAGTTAACTACTGCTCATAAGATTGTTACCATCACCCGTAGTAACACTAATAACACTGTGTTAACACCCTTAAACAAGTAAGAAGCCCTGTTGCAAGCTATTAATAGTTTGTACAGTCCTGCTACAAGATGAGCTAGCTAAGTAGCATAGCCGCTGTCTGTTATTTACCTAGCTGAATACAACAAATATTGCCTTGCAGACCAAACTTGTTAGGTAGCATTAACATGTTGCTAGTTCATAGATCCAATTAGTTCATCACAACTTAGTAAACTGGCCAAAAACAAGCTATCGTTAGCATTAATACAGTCAAAGGAAGGAACAATGACAGAGAACCCCAAAAAAAGCAAACTTCAGCTACCTACCTCAACTTTGTTATGCGCGGCACATTACACTGCAGATAATGTCTGTTCAGCTAACTGCTCGTCTGTTGCCTTCAACACAGTTGAACAGTGTCGGCTAACTGTACTCACTGTCCCTTTACACTCGTTGTTGACAACTGAAAGGAAGTGTTCACACTGAATTACCTCGATTCGTGTCTCCAGTCGTCTCATAAGCGTCCACAGCGTGATGAGAGCCTTTATTCTCTGTGCGTTGTCCCAATGCCCGCCCACCCGGGCAGAATATATAATAAAAACGAGTACACCTCTGTCAAAGCTCTGAAGTTCGCTGTGATTGGTCAGAAGAGGGAACATTACTTGAACAAGCGCACTAACAGCAATCGCCACTAATTTCTTTTCCGGTTAGAAAAATAAAAGCATAGATATTTGAAGTATGTTTTGGCGAGATTACTTACAATATGATTTAGTCTCAGCTTGTTGAGACCAGGGCAAAAGTTTCTAACCTGAAGCACAAGGGCTGTTTGATTACAGTACATTCCTTCAAGGATAACTAAGAAATATGAACATAGCCTAAATAATTGCAAAATCTAGATAAATACACAATTAGCCTAATGGTCAACACATGCCTTCAACTATGTGTTGTACACTGTTCTTACATGTAAAATCACAACAGCAATGAATGCAGATTGCCTCTTCATAGATCCACACAAAAATGTAATCCCACTGTTTTACTCCGGCTTTTCCGTCGCCTTTTCCAAATCTTTTACTTTGAAAAAGTCTTTATTGTATTTATGCTGGCTTGACAATGCCACAGTACCATTAAATGATTATAACAATAGACGTGCTGAATCTGGAGATATAGAAGACGGGACAGATGCTGAAATAGAATAAAAATATAACTAGCACATACGAGCAACTAATTGATCAAAACTCTGACATTTTAATTGGCGTATTAACGGAATACAAACATTTAGCCTAAGGCGCCGTGTACAAATTGCTAGCCACAAAAAAGAAAAGAAAAGAGAAAAAGAAAAACAAACAACAAAGTAGGCTGTTAGCAGAAAAAAAACAATTGCCTTAATCGATAATTTCAGGCAAGCAAAAAAATCAATCACACATTTCCTCCAATACTGTGCGAGTGGTGATGGGGCGGAGACACTTGGTGTGACCACAGCATCCAGCAGCACTGTTGTGGATGAGAGGGATAGGGGCTGCTCTGCCTTCCACACAACACAGCGTCGCAGTAACTAATCAGCGATAATTAGTCGGTAGTCGCTTCGTGCACAACAAATAACTTTAAAGTCACTCACTTCCGTTTTTTTTTAAAAATTTTTTTGGTTCATGTTGGCGCGTGACTGGAGGGACGCGCGAGCAGGCAGCCTTGACAACTACAATTTGAGATTCGGGGGAGGCTTGTTAACAGTAGTGTCCCTGCAGCAGCTCCCAAGTTGCATCCAGAACAACGCTGTTCAGCCGAGGCTCGGACTACCACACCGCGCTGGAGGGTCTCTTCGCTGGAGGGACAAGGAGAAAAACTGAGGTAAAGGCGATACGGCTCTGCGCTTTCTTGCGTAAATCCATGTGGTGATTTACCTCGCCAAGCCAAGTTTTTGTTGCCTGGTGCCGTTGCAACTCAGGAGGAGGGTGTGACAACAGTGTGATAACAATAACGTGAAAGCGATGTCAAATTAAATGGGTTAAGCGGGAAATAAGCCCGTGGTGAACAGGTGCAGGGATGAGGCTTATTGATTAGGATGTGCGGACCTGGTGTTGGTATATATTTAACGCGCTTTTGTTAAAGAGTCGCTGTCATTTGAATGTGGTGCGACAGAGGTAGCTGCGTTTTACTGCTGCCGAGTGGCCCATTGTGTCGAATATGTTGATTAAACGTGATAAATGCGTGTTGTTGTGAGCTCTTCTCGCTAATGGATGCGGTCAAAGGCAGCGAGTGCGAGCCGCAACGAGCTGTCAATCATCCCATCCTCACTCGTCCATTGTTGTGCCCCTCCTCTTTGTGAGTGGGTTACCATGGAGAGTCTTCCGGTTTCTCTCCTCTGATTGCCTTATTTGGAGAAAGGGGGCGGCTGTCAGCGGCTGCTGGGACTGACGGTGTTGTTGGGCTGATAGTGCTGTGATCCTGTCCCATGTGAGCAGCCGCCACAATGACTGAGCGCTTCAAAATAAAGACCTGGGCTTAGGCCATTAGGAAGAGGCAGATGAAGTTCTCAGTAGACTCTGATGGGCCCTGGTCTGCTTTTTCACACCCTGCTTGCACTAATGGCCTCAGGATATGGCTGCATGCAGTTATAACAATGAAACTAACTGTGAGCAAGTGCAATTTATTTGCATTTCCTTATTGTTAAATGTCCTAAACAGACATTAATTGCCATTGAGAACACTGAAGTCATATCCTCCTATTTTTTTTTTTGTCTGTGATCTCCTAATACATATATGCATTTGGTAACATTAGGTATCAATCATATCATTAAAATAAATTATGTATGATTACAAATGGCAAATTTACAGTTGATTAAAGTTAACAGTCAGTTAATAGTTATTTCACTGTTCACAAGCAATGAAGTGCTATATAATTGACCTATCTACAATTGTTTATTGGAAAGTTGCAATTGATGGTCATAAAACTTTGTTGCAACTGATGTTTTCTTACTGTTAGAATTACTTAAGAAATGCTTTATAAACTATGTCATTGTTTCTCAACAGTGAAATGAAATTCAACCTGCTGTATGAAGTATGAGGGTGACAAATGCGAAAGTGGAACATATTGTAATTGCTTTAATTAGATACTGTATTAGTTGTGACTTTGTAGACATTGTAATTTGAAGAAAACAATTTTAATTGACAGTTGTTTGACTGAATAAACAAACTGACCTTAAACAACCACACAATTTCATTCTGTTTTACTTTGTTTACATGTGGCAGACCCCGCCTCTAGGTTCAAACGGCATTCTGGAACCATATTTTCCTCTGGGAACAGCTTTAATTTCCAGTAATGGAACAAAATAAACATTTCTGAGTTTGTATTTTTACCTAATAAATATTGTAAATATTAAAATTCTCAGTTTGAATTTCGTCTGAAAGACTAAATAGTACCCATTTAAAAGACATCTGGTGTGATTTGTAGATTTGCATATAAAAGGTTTTCACCCAGATGCCATAGGCAGCTGTGTAGAGAGGATGGTGGAACTTTATGACATTTATGTCGTGGTTCATTATCTCATTTCTTATCCACACATTGTCACAACCTTGCCTGTAGCACCATGATTAAGTGGAACATGGACATGCAGTGCCGAAATTTGAATAATTTTGTATGAAACTGAATATACAAGGTGTCTTTGTCAGCATAACTGTGTGCATGGATGATACTGTCAAGTCTAAAAGAAACAGCTAAGCAGAACTAGAAAAAGGGTTGCAGGTGCAGCAAAGGAAACAGATCTATACTGATCACTCAGGGCTACGTGGTAGTGAGCGCTGAGTCCAAGTGCTCGAGATTTTGCCAGCCACTCACTAAAGGACCTTCACAATATATATGCGCTCTGTTGCACGGTCATGTTTGTATCAGTCCTGACGTGTGGTAGGCCCCACATGAGTTACTGTATACCACGTCTGCAAAGGTCTCCTCAGATGCATCTATGTCAGCTCATCCTCACTTTTGCAGAATATATTCTGGGCTCATTGGCAATCAGGAAGCAGCTCATTTGAAACACAAAATATTTGCAACTCAAACACAGAGCAATCTATGGACAGGACGAGAATTTCCACACCACCTGTGACTGTGCAGAGAACTAAAAAATTCTCCATAACCAGGGGTAAACAGGAAGACTTCCCATGAATGCTAATGTTTAGATAATCCTGCTGTTATGTTTTCTGCTTAAATTATCAAATGCTTTCCTGTATGCCCACAAAATGTAACAACTTTGTCTTGTCCTCTATTATATATTCTGTTTTTCCTGAGGCTAAAAACCCCCTGCAGTTGTTAAAATTCACTAACATCATCATCAGTTAACAAGCTAATTAACGAATAACAAAACATAGCTGTATGTTGTGGAGGTTATTAAAATATATAGCAGCTCTGACCCCGGCAGGAGGCTCTTTCTTTGAAAAGGACTTTTTTGTCATACGGAATTAATTCTTATATCACCACTTGAAGATCTTAAAGGTTAAAATGTCATTTTTCTAATGGTCTTGACAAGACCTGAGGTCAGCTTTAATCTCAAGAGCAGTTCACGCTCTAATGCACAAATTTATGTGGAAGTACGATGCCTGAAGAAGATGTAGTATTCCTAACCGTCAGCCCTGCAGCATGTTGGCAATTTGGATATAGATGTGGAAGCTGGTTACTGTCAGATCCTGTCTTTGTTTCAAGTCTACAGGAAGTAACTTGCCATGGCACTATCTGAGTATCATTCCCTGGCATGAAAACCAGGCTTCAGTTCTGTATATTCATTTTCTGGATACTGGTCAGGACTTGGGTGTGGGGTTTCTACCTGCATGAATTCGGCTAAAAGTTAAACCTTGGACAGGAGAATTGATGATTGATAGTCATGTCTTAGTACTGCTGTAGCAATGGAACTAATGCAAGTTGAAATGCTACTAAACCACCTATTTCACCATACCTCTTTCAGCAATGTTTATGCAGAAACCTGTTTTATGTGCAGTCATTACAAAAAACATTTCTATACATTTTGACATGGGTGGACAAGGGATGCAAAGCCCATCTTTAAATAAATCAGTCTGTTTGTTGTTTGAGATGTAGGACTTGCCTCATGCTCCAGGTTCAGGACAATGAATATTTACAGTAACTGTTCCACAAGGGCCGCAGATACTGACTGACCCTGTGCGGTTACGCCTTTGTGAAATGTTTCCCCTGACTGTATCAGAAGGATGTGTGAACCAAATTGGCAAGGAAAAACCTTAGCAAGATGCTTGTTTTATGTGATGAGGGCTCTGAAGGTCTTAGATTTTTCACAGTCACGTGTTTCTGAGCGCTTAAATCAATATTTCTGTGTCAAAACAGCCAGTAGCCAACATGTTGTATTGTTATGTAAATCAGAATCCTCATGGCACAGTAGTAAACAGAGGAAAAAGAAGTCTCCATGCATAAGTTAGTTTTGCAACACACTGCAATAACAGTTGCAATGCATTGCAATAGACCATGGCTATTTTAAGGCAGCAACAGCCACAGATATATCCAGACAATGGGTATTCCAAACAGAGACTCAGTTTCTAAAGGCTGGATCACATCATGTGATGTAAAGTCTTAAGGGCAGCCAAACATGTATTATTGATATTAAGTCAAAGTTTAATACATCCAAATGTTTAACCAAACAAAGCAAAATATAAAATGATTCAAGTACATACATTTATCCAAGAATCTTCAGACTGTTTTTATTACATTTGCTGAGTTCGAGGAAGGTGGACTGGTGCAAATGCAAGAGATGGCAAGCAGGAAGATCAATGGATGATAGATCTAAGTCGGATTTAAGTCAGGATCAGTTGCAGGAATAGGTAAACACTACAGACCACTCACTAAAGACTGGCCTTTTTTTGTAAATATGTTATTGGGAGTGACATGCAGCAAAGTGCCCCAAGCCAGGACTCAAACCCAGGGCTGCTGCAGCGAGGACAAAGCCTCTGTACATGGGATGCCCCCTCTACCAACTGAGCTAAACGGCACCCCTAAAGACTTTGATAGAAAGTAAACTGATGACAGAATGAGATACAGGTTGAGAGTGGCAGAGAAACACAGGTGAGGGGAATGAGTGGGGGATAGCAGTGAACAGGGAAAGAGTTGATGGGAACATGGCAGGGCTAATGAAGGTGATGCAGAGCAGGTTTGGAGGAAAATGAAGAACAGGGAGGAAGACAGCAATGTATAACCCAGACAACACAAAATGCAAATAAGACAGAAGTTAGAGGACAAGGTCAGTGTTGTCTGAGCAACAAGGCTGGCTGATACATTGGCAGATCAGTTACAGATTTGAATTCACCAGAGCAGACGTGTTAATACATATGAAACAGCAGAGTATCCAAACAACTAATTTGGGTGTTTAAATTCCTTTGAAGTATTTGTTACTTGACTAAGCAAGTCGTTTCAGGCACAACATAGAGCTCCACCAACTGTAATAAGATGGCAATGTTCTCTTGACTTCATTTGACAGGAGCCCTAATAATTGCATTTCTATACTTTTTCTTTGTCAGTTTTGAAATTGGGCGGTACACTTTTCCTCATAAATTAAGGGTTTTAAAGTTTTATAGCTCTGTCTTCTCAGATAATACAGTTATATAGGAACATGGATTAAGGGATTTTAATTACACAAACAAACAAAATAAAGCTGGTATTTGGAGATTCAGATTTTACACAATGTAGGTAAATAATGAAAGAAATAAACTTAATATCATTTGTTTGTACAAAACCCTGTGAAATCCCATCAGGCCTTTTTCATAACTGGCATTTTGACTCATCATAGCAGGAAAAGCACAGTTGTAATTAATACCATTAACAACTAAGAAGAATTAAACATCAGTAAGCTGTGTTAGTAGGCCAAAATGCACAATAGTATGACCCCGTAACAGGTAAAGCTGAGTTTAGTGCAGCCCTAGTTGATATTATTAATTATGCCTGTCCTTCCCCTTTTATGCAGTCAAGTCAGAGATGCTCTATACTGCACCACAGTCCACTGAGGAGCTCTATTCAGGCACAAGAAGTGAAAAGACTTGCATGGGTGAACAATGCAGCATGTAGGGCCTTTAAGCTACGCTGCTGCTAAACTTGTAAACTTTGATCTTTTTTTTACAGGTCTGCAGTTTCGGAGGCACTGCCAATAGAAAAGGAATTACCGATTAAAATGACCCTTTGCATATGCACATATAGATATATTCAAAAAAAATATTACCGCTCTGCATTGAGAGCCAACGTTATGTTAATCACATTAGCCTTATACCGACCTCATTATAGTTTCATGGTCAGTGTAGCGTTTCATTACCGAGTGTGCATGGGAATTATAGAGCAGCAGCATTATTGCATAGACATTGTATTATGTGTTTTCCAGTTAAATTACAGCAGAATGATATGTTTCACAGCCTTGAGTGGTTTATGCATGCGGTGGAAATAGTTTTCAAAATGTGTTCAGTTTTCTTTGACTGACTCACATATTCTTAGTGAGTGATGATTATCAGCAAAACTATCATAAAGCACATTAATTATATAAAATGACACTCAAAGGCTTATTCCTGTATATTTATTGCCTGTTGAAGTGATTTTGATTCAGAGCTCTGCTGCTGTGTTGGATCAGGCATGAGCTGTGTTTTGTGGCTGTTGTGGGCTGACTGAAGCGGTCTGTGATAGCGAGTGGTCAGGGGAAAGCTTGTCCGGAGCCAGAGTGAATGGTCCTTTGTGGGACAGACACCTGCAGAGCTCAGCCTCCTGCTCCTGAGGTGATTAACATGCACCTCCAACCTCCCTGGCCTTCCCACTCCCGAGTCCCTCGGCCACCCATCCTGGCGCTGCTCTGTTGTCTTGGCACCTGTTCTACATCGCCCATCCTGCGAAGCCTATAACTCATGTCTTTGTTTGGGCCAGGCAAACGTAGCACTATTGCAGAGCTGTGTTAGAACTATATCGATTGCCTCTGTCAAGGGGTTAAATTTAGAAGTTTTGTAAAAGGTACACAACATAGCTTTGTGTTAGCCAGGGGATTTCAAGATGATTTGTACAAAATGTGTTTTGCTCTTTTCATGTCAGTTTTAAAAATTACTTGTTTTTCTGTTGAGTCATTGGGAAGAGATATGGACCCCAAGCAGGAGTTACTTTTCCAGCACTAAAGTATTAATGTAAACAAGACAACTTCTGTGGTTAATCTAATTTGTTTTTGCTCAGATTGATAACGGTGACAGTAGGCTCCTGTAACTTCTGTATAGCAAAAATGCTGTTAAAGATTAGCTTTTTGCAGATAGAGATGCTATTTATGTACTAGCTTGGTATCTTGAGCAAGAATCCTAGAAATACTTGAAAGTCTTTCTTCGTTTTTGCTGTTGTAAGTGTAGATTTTCAAGGCTCTTCCTATTATCTAAGAGACCTGAGGTCCCCTGACTTGAGGTCAGCAGTTGGCCTGTCTTGAAGGTTTTTGGTTCAGGTGAAGCTGTTTCATTCCGTAGCATAATCAGGATGATTGTTCTTCATTTCTTACGTTTTCATTAAAGATGCTTTTATCTTGTTAGTTGCAGAAATGGGAAGAATGAATTAGCCATGCGATTTTGGGCCTCAGTGTGAATACACCCTGTTCTTCTCAACACCACACCGCACTCCAATCTTTATTCCAATTAGACATTTTTTTTTATCTGAAATGAAACTTTTTGGTGCAGTTGGAACATTCATTGTTATAATTTTGATAAAAAAGTGTGAGCCCAGGATTTGAATTGTAATATTCACTGTCATGTGATACTGCCTGCATGTATTTTCCTGCACTAAAAGATGACATTACAGTGTACATTTATCATTAGCCACTGAGTGTAATGAAGTGTGAATGCCTCTACCTGCTTGACCTGCTTTCACCATAAATGTTATTTTTAAGCACCCGTTATTGGTTTGATTTTTTCAGTACAAATCACCAATGTATGATTTAGAATACGTGTCAGTTAAGTTCTAGACAATAATTCTTTATTATTCCCATCAAAATTTTGTTCATGCCAGTGACATATTTTCAGTGTACAGTTGTTTGATAAGATTGTGAGTCATATTCTCACCAGCTTTCGTTTTTTTCCCAGTCTGATGATGTGTTATAACCTTAAATGCTGGGGTCAGTGCAGGAAACACTCTCCGCTGCCAGACACAATGATGATGCTTGTGTCAAAATTGGTTTTAAATTAGATTTTTGTGGCATCATCTCCGTACCCAATTGTTGGGACCTCGGGTGGCATTGTTATTAGAACATCAGCCAGCCTGTGCTTTGTAACATGGTGACTTGCTGATAATCCACCACCCTCATTCTTACACCCTCCCTGCGTTATGGGCTCTGCATTAGAGCACTGATTGAATTCCTCTCCTGAATATTCCTGAAACCTGTCTGTCCCCTCTCCACTCTCTGCCCTCAGTGAATTGACAGCACCATTGCACACACACAGACCTGTTCTGAACATTATATGTACAGTGTATGGTAATGTGGATTCTGTTTGATGGCTTCCACTTGAGACAGTGTCCCCCCCCCCACATGCCCCCTCCTCCACTCTCAGACTTGGGTCTTGAGGATTAACCCTGCCCTCTACATACAGGCCTGCCTTGATTATGTCTAGGGATAAGAGCTGCTTAATTGTAATCACTGGAGCTGTCCTGAGTGCCGTCAACACAGGAACACGGATCAGTCCAGGCCACATGCTGGAGATGGATAGAAAGAGAGAGCAAGGAAATGCAACACCTCCCTTCCTCCTCAGAAACCCCCAGGATGACCACATTTTCTCACTAATTGAATGTCTATGCAAAGGAAGTTATGTTTTGAATCCCATTTTTCTGCTGCTCGTCACATCTAAATGAAAGCTGTAAAGCTCTTTACACTTTTAATTATGGCCTTTCTGATGTAATTTGATAATGTATCTAGCAATAACTAATAAAGTTCGATGACAAATCTACTCCAACTGACACATTGAATTCAGTATATATATATATATATATATATATATATATATATATATATATATATATATATATATATATATATATATATATATATTTATATATATTTATATCTTTAAAATACTGATTTACCAGCAGCCTTTCTTGACAATAATTTGTGGCTTTGTTCCTATTTGACGTTTGCACCAGAGCTTGAAAGTGTGAAATGAAGTTGGCACATCATTAGATGGTTCAAAGAGGGATAAGACTCCTGAACAGTGGCTGTAATTTGTTTGCTTTAGACGGTGATTGCTTCACAGAGAAAGGCTGGTGGAAACTTGATGAAGCTGTATGAACTTAACTATTTCTCTGCAGTGTGAGAACATTGTGTAAACTAGGGTCAGCAGACCAAGGGCTTTGCCTTCACCCACCATCTTGTGAAGAGTGCACTAAGGTGTGATGATCATGCTGTGGGTGGTGAGGTGAATTTTTCTGTTAATGGCTTCTTCATAAAAGTTTCTGTAACAGTATTTGTCAAATGCTGTCTTGTAGGGTATTGGACTTTGGCAAGTTGTGCTTGTATTTTCTTGGACACAATCTCAACACTCGGTCACAGAGTACAGTGCAATCCATTTTGGCTGCCCCAGGATTGCCTCTCTGCTTTTTCCTACTGTCTTCATTTGATCCCAGATAAGCAGCAAAAGTGAATCATGGGTTGGTGGTCTGTAGTGAAATGCAGTGTGAGAAAACCCTGTCCTCTTGAACTTTCTACTGAGTGCAGGCCCAGCCCTCTGGAGAATACAGCTTGATGTCTGTTCCACTGAAAAGGACATCTTTATGCCAAAAAACCCTCCAATGAAGATTTTTAGAGGAACAAGTAAATTGAGACAACTCTCATGTTAAAGGCAGTCTAGCGGAACAGGTTGGCCATCTGGCATTTTAGTTGTGGCAGAGCTGAGGTCAAATCTCAGGCGACCTGTCCTTGGTGCACTACACCATCCCCCTCGAATGCACTTTGTCCCATTTTCCCCTTGCAGTGTTTGGATGTTAATTCAAGCTAAATAATTAATCAGAATGCTGTTGAAATCACAATATGGTTAAGTCCAGTATCCAAATCACTGGAGCTGCAATTTTTTTGATAAAGGAAAAATGGGTCTTAGGGGGTCGTTATAAGTTAAGCTCCTTGATGCTAAAGAGATGACCCCACCTACAAGTCATATTCTCCAGACATAAGGAAACCAGCAAGAATCACATCATCATTTTCTTATGTTTTCAATTAATATGCAATACACCTGTGTTCATTCCCATGAAAGTTGTGACTCATATTGCAATCAGTATTGAATACCTGTCAAAGTAATTGCAAATGGATTGTGTTTTTTGGCAGATAGTTAAGGCATAGTGTTAGCAGCTGTTTACTATGACTTCTTGTATTGCCTTAATTAATATATCAGGTGCACTTTTTTCACCCCCATTTCTGTTTATTGGTTGGTTGGGTCATCAGCAGGATTACACAAAAACTACTGAATGGATTTCCATGACACTTGGATGGAGAGTTAGTCATTTCTCTCTTCCTTTGCCATTGTGAGATGGGGTGTTTTTGACATTTTTGGTAATTTCTCAGGGAATAATGTATGGATTTTGATTAAAAAACAAGAGAGTTTATAGAGGCAGCAGGTATCTATGATTAAATACAATTTGATATGGTTTCAAAAAGAAATCTGAGCAGAGCAGTTGTATGTTTCATAGACAGTAGTCTTTTTTCAGATACTACACAGTAACAAATAGGAATAGACAATGTGGATTAACATAGGCACCAAAGGTTTTAATGCATGCATTATATTGTGGTCGGTTGTTAAAGATCTTAAATTAAGGTTAAGCAGTTATAAGTAGTTGAAAACTTAGAGTGATACAAGGCCATTGAGTATGATATTGGATTAGGCTTGATTGAATTAAAGGGCTGTTTGGCCTTGGTTGAGGTATGCGCTCTGCTGAGTGCTGTTTGGGTTATGTGTGTTTTCCCCACTCTATTTAAGAGTCGAAGTTCAACATTTTTTGATGTACACATCCATTTTCTTGATTTGAGTTAGATGAGAAGATTGCGCTATTTACAATTAGATTGAATTTATTTAATAAGCAAGACACCAGAGATTCATTTGCCATACTGACAAGTCATTTCACTCTAATCTAAGAGAGACAAAAAAATTCCATAGTCTTGTAAATGTATGCAGTATGTGTGAACCTCATTAGTGATTTTGATACCTAAGTTCTTTCCTCTGTTTGTATTATTGTTTGCTCTCCTGCTGTGCCAAGCTAAACAGTTTCATTTTCCTGAGCATTCACAGGAGGTGTAATTGAGGTGTGGAAGATAAGAGAAAACACATTAATCAATTTGTGAGATTTAACTGAGAAATCACAGCAGAAATAGTCAGAGCAATTACAGCTTGAAGAGAATGATGGGATCAATGTTTTCAGAATTTCTTTTGATGTGATGCCTTCTGATGAGCTCAGAGACAGCAATTAAAGACTGCTGTTCTTCATTAATAACCTAAATGTCCATGATTTTCTGAAACAGATAGTTTTGAATTCAAGTCTTTTGTTCAATTTCCTATCTACAGATTGCAAAATGCAATCATTACACTCTGAAAGTTGTTGCATTGTGGAAAAAGCATCAGTACCTAGCTTAAAGAAATAGTTTTAGGACATATAGGAAATATGTTTATTTGTTTTTGGTGTGAGGGTAGATGAGGAGATACTCTAACTCTAATACAACTCTCATACCACTCTCATATCTGCCTGTTAAATGGAAACTACAGTCAGGACCACGTGAGTTTAGCTCAGGATGAATACTAGGTTGGAAACAGCTAGTTTGGCTCTGTCCAAAGGTAAATGAAAAAATCTGAAAACATATGTGTTTTGTGGAAATCTAAAATCTCAAAATTTTATTCTGGCTACCGGGTTACATCTTTTATGTTTAATCCATAAAAACATACAATCCATACAAAAATGAAAAGTGATTTCACAGAGGGTCATGTGCTTGACAATTTCTTGGCTGTCTGCCTTGAAAAATCCCATTGAAAAGAAGACTCCAGAAGGCTGATGGAAAAGGAAGGCTAGGGGAACTAGCAGGGCTATACAAAAAAATGAAATTAAAGTACATGAGTACTTTACTTCATGCAATTTCAAATTTAATGAAAAAAACAAACAAACAAACAATCCAGCTAGAAAAACAATACACATTCTGCGCACACCACTTTCATATTTGTTGCCCTGGCAAAGTCACAACAGCTAATTTATGCGGAGGTCATGCGAGATGGCCTCATGAAGAGGCTGTCAAATAAAGACAGGAAAATGTTTTTCTCCCCTACTTAAGAGTTGGCAGCAAATATAAAGGGACACTGTCAGAACATGAATGTGGTGGAGGAGATGCCAGCGTATTCATCAATGCTGGGCTTTATGTGTGGGAGAGTTTTTGATGTGCAGGGCTCGCGCTGCAGTGGTCTTCTGTGGAGGGTGAAAGCCAGGAGCTTTGCCCAGCTGGGACTGAGCGATGGTGGATTCAAGCTGTCTTTCCTGCCTCCTACGGCAGAAAGTTCTTCTTAGACTCGAAGAAAAGTGACCAGAGCGCGGAAAGTAGTAGTATACCATCCCATTATGAACCTCACTTAAATGTTTCTTTGGGTGCTGGCTCATTAATGAAGCATGTGTTTCCTCTTCCTGACTCTCCCTCTGTTCGTAGTGCTGGTTTCTCAGATGCAGAGCTCTGTGCACCATGAAGGAGCAGTGCAGACGAGGGTCTCACCCAGTGGTTGTGGTTGTGATGAAATCAATTCTGGCTGCTGCAGAGCTTTGCAGCATAGAGGGCAGTGCTGCAGTGCACATGAGGCTCCATTAACCATGTACTGCACTAACGTAAATGCTACACACACGTGCAAAGTAATAAAAATGTCTAAAGCAGACACGTCATAAGAGACATCAGGACAAATCAAGCTTACTCAGCGCTAGAATCCATAAACAGTAATTAGCCCAAAATCAATGGTTGATAATTCTCCAACAAGAGATGCTCTGCAAAGCTTTTTTGTGCCCTGCTTTGACAGAAAACTGAATATATTCAGCCACCTCTCATGTCCTCTTTTGTTGCCATGGTGTCCGCATTTACTTGTCATCATCATATTTGCGGGAAATACTGTAATCCTCTTATTCTGCTCATACCCCCAAACTACACTTCACACAGGTCCTGGCCGAGCTCCTGCTGTGTGAGCCTATTTGTATCGAGGTGTGAGGCTTGAATTGCATCTGCTCCTCAGGTTCAACTTCACTCAAGTCATCCTGCGGCAGTGCTACCTCAGAGTATCATGGGAGCCCCACAGGTATCACCATGGCATGAAATGATGTGGATCGATCTGCGCAAGCCAAATGTGCATCTCCTCCATGCCCGTGTGGAAATCAGAGCCTAAGCGATTGAGCTGTTCCCACAGACAGCCTTTTCTGCCATTTCAGCTGAGCTCTTTGAAAGTGCTGCAGGCCCACGGGTGGGTGCTGCTGGATGGGTGATGGGTGTTCACCATTGCGCTCCAAGCCAGCCGCACACCCGGCAGGAGGCCTCGGCTGCTGGAGGTCCATAGGGAAGGAGGAAGTGAGGGAAAGTAGGAAAGAGGGAGGGAGCAGAAATGGAAGTGAATAGAGAGAACACTTGGCGTTACTGGAGCTTGGATTGATTTAATCAGAGCATTAGTTGGGGGGTTGTGTAGTGTGTAGTGTGTGTGTGTGTGTGTGTGTGTGTGTGTGTGTGTGTGTGTGTGTGTGTGCGTGTGCGTGTGTGTGTGTGTGTGTGTGACGAGAGAGGCGGTCACCAGTCTCAGCCTCTGGTAACTGAAGCGTTAACCTTGGCAAAGTTAGTGCTGTGATCTCTCCACTCCAATGTCTTTCCAACAACGAAAGAATTCAAGTGTACGTTCATGTGATATCTTGATACATAGCACATCTTTTATGATCAGAGCAGCGCAATTCCTTTTCTGGTCTCAGTTTTTTCTCAATAAATCGTTCAGTGAGGAGAAGGAATAGTTTAAGGTTTAATTATCACTTAGGCACTTAAAATAAAATAGCCAGTATGTAAAATCATGGCTGGCCATGTCAAAATCGAATGACTTCCAGTGATTACAGTGATCACAATATATTCAAAGATGTTTTCCAAAGAGTGATTCCACTATTCATCACCATGCTCAGGATTCTTGCATTTTTTGGACTTCATTGTTGCAATGTAATCAAATTCACAGATCTCAGTAATTACGATCGAAGTCCAAAAAATTGCATACCCATGATTGGGTATGAGAGTGGCATCCACAGAGGCTCAGTCATTCATAAGCAAGAGCCACACCACTTTGTGAAACACCTCATTGTATAAAAAAATATCACTACATGGACTTGTTAAATGCAAATTGTTTGAAAATGATGCCGCTCTGTTTTTTGTTAGATTTTACACAAAGCCCCAACTTTTGTGGTTGTACTTTGTTTTTTACACTGTAATTGTAAATGTTTTTAAATTGTTGTAAGTAAACCATATTTATCTTGGATAGGGTTAGTCATAAGCCCCTTTCACACATGCACTTTAATTAAGGATTAATCTGCAGTTAACCCACAGTTTGTGTAAACACAAATTATTTGCTCTGGCTTAACCCTGCCAGCTCCGTAGTCCTAAATCTGGGTGAGCCACTTGTGTGAATAGAGGAGACAATCCGGAGTGATTTTAAAGTGAGCGAGTTGGGCTAGTTGACATTGTGTAATCTTCTGTTTTACTTCTGGTTTATTCAGCTGTAACACACACAAACATATGAAAAATGTGAAAAGAGTATTTAAACTGCTAATTTTCAAAGTTCTGCAAAACACCTGCCCAGAATGTTTCCCGACTCTCGCTCTTGTGCTACCTTTCTGCAGCCAAAACACTGCAGCTTCCTTTCTACGGTGGGATCTTCGTTTATAGTAGCTGCTTCTTCTCTGCCTGCCTGTATATTACTTTCCACTTTTTTGTGGATATTGTGGCTACTTCCCAATACTGTAGTGTTGGTATCAATGCAGTAACAGTCATCATTACAGAGAAGTCATAGCGTCCTACCCAGGCGCCTCACTTTGCCTGAATAATACTTCACATCAGAGTATTTCAAACATGTGTAAACAGGTCTGACATGAACCATCTCCTGCATTGTGCTGCATGTGTGAACAAACAAATGCGGGACAATTTCCTGATCTGATTCAATGGGAATTGCCTGGAGTTTATGTGAAAGGGGCTTTAGCGTTATATATGTAAGCTTTTGTGGAACAAGCTGCAAACACAACACTTTGCCAGTGTGCTGCAAATAATTGTTTATACATCCAGCAGACACAGAGCAGCAGTGGCATTTATTTGGAGGTGTACTTTTTGGCAAACTGACCAATGGAAACAGACCAAAACAGTAAGTTGAAAGACAGTAAAACAGCCTGGAACTGAGTGGCCAAGCAGCCACTTTGACATCACACACAGCCAATTGATGCATTGTTACTTTACCTAAGTTTACTTTCTCCCATGCAGTCGATTATGTCGCTGTGAGGCGTTATGGATGAATGTAACCCCTCATAGAGATTAGAAACATCAAATTAATACAGGCATTCTAGTAAACAGTGTGATATTGCAAGAACACTGTGCTCAGTTTATTTTAGGCTGTATTAAAAAATCCAAGCTTCATGATTAGATTGATTCCACAGCGCAGACTTACTCATCCTCGACACGCTGATATCAACACAGTATGTCACTCTGTCACAAACACCCATAATACCCCACCCCCCCCTTTTCATCACTGAATCACTTCAGACAGATGCTGGCTCCGATGAATGACAGTACAGTGAGTAAAAGAAGGATAGCAGGCAGGCGCTGTGGGAGTGAGAAGGAAGAAGGCGATGGGGGGGTGGGTGGATGCAGGGGCTGATGGGATTGAATGGTAACTGATCCCTAGGTGTTGCTGGCAGGGCATGGCAGAGGAGGAAGCCATTTCCCACAAGGGCCCTGTTAGCCCAAAACATTTGTCATGGTGAATGATGTAATGGGCTTTGTTAAAGGATTGTGTGTGTTGATTTGTTTGTGAGTGTGCACTGACCTACTGCATGACATATGCCTGAGCTCCTCTCCTTCTTAGACAGTGAGATGTCATCAGCGTGTTTGCTCGCTCTGGCCAAGTTAATCGAAAGTTACGGCAGTATTTCTTCTCCTTCCCTTTCCCCTTCTCTTCAGAATTGCTTATCACAGGAGCACTGGCCTTAACAATCTATGAAAAGTGAGCCAAACACGTTCAGATCACTCACTTGTTTGAAATCATTGTTGATTTGAAAAGAGTTGTGTGTAATGTGAGCCGTTACAACCTGTGAAGATTACACTATATAGCGAGGAAATGCCCTTCCTCATTTTCGCTGGGTTTTAAGAGTTATCTGTTGTTCTGTGCTTGTGTGTTCTAAGATTGACTAAAGTAAGAGTGATCTGTGGTGTTATGTACCCACAGAACGTGTGTGCATAGAGGCATCTGAAACTCAAGCAAGCAGATACACATAATCACAATCATACTTTTAGGTTTCAAATTAAAGACACTACTTAGTTGTTCACATTATTTTCACATCATTATCGCCCAACTCTGTAGTTCCCCTCAACTTTATTGAGTGTTTTACAAATGTCAGCTAATTTATGCAGCGATTACAGGGCAACTCAGAAAACTCAAGTGCTGAGATGCACTCAGGATGTGAGGTCTTTACTGAAGACACAGGCGGTCAAACACAGGAGATCAGTCTGGACAAGGCAAACATATCCGGGCAGAGAGTTGGAAATAATCCAAAAACAAATAAACAAAGCTATGTACAAAACCATAGGAACAAACAATAGGGGTAAATCTCACATCTTAGTATCCACCTGGAGAGAGGCAAGGAAACAAGGAAAGAGACGTCCTTTCCTCTGGGGCATCATGTAAAGCAACATCTGCCACCCCATTCAGATGTGCTAAGATATAAGGGTCTTTGAGATAAGCTGCTCTTGTGTAGCCTAGCTCACGACTTCTCAGAGCAGGACTAATGCTGCCTTCAATTGCTCTTGGAACTCAGAAAAAAACCAGACAACAGTCATCTGAGTTGGTATTCCAATTTGGATACTTCAGAAAAATTCACAAAACCAGTTTCACCAACTTCAGCACACATGACATCACAGCAGTATGGCTGTAATGTGGGCAGATGCCCAGAAATACTTAGGATGGGAAGTCAGCCAAACAAACTTGGTAAAACTTGCAACTGAATGCAGCGTAAAAAAGGTCCAATCAAAAGGGCCAGGAAAAACAACTAAGACATGTCAAATAAAAGATGTGAGATGTACCTTAGGAGACTAACTGGTATCAAAACCAGGGACAGGTGAGTAATTGGAAGCAGGTTCAGATAATCAAGGAGTCAGGAAACACATGAGAACAGGGCCTGAAATGCCAGGAGATGTAACTGTTCTAAATGTAATGGGGAATGTTATATGCACAGATTAGGGGATGTTTCAAATTGTTTGTTTCATGACTGCCAACCTACTGTTATTGGTTAGAAATGGGTTAAATACATCCTATCGTCAGAAGTATGGCTCCAAATGAACGTTAACACTGAAGCTGAGTTTGCAAGATGTGCAACTAGGCCACCGTTCGCTACTAGCACATTAAAAAAGCGGGAGCCAATAGCAGCTAAAGAGCCAGATATTTTGCTTAGCCATGACTTTTGAGACTAAAACAGACTTGGCTAGAGCATAAATATTAGAACTACATTCACCATGGACCAGACACGCAACTCCAAATGAATGCTAATGTTTCTCTGTATTTGCCAGGTGTGTAAATAAGCAAATGTTGCAAGCACATTATTCGTGTTAACTTTATAAGTGATAATGTAAATGTTGTGTCCACAGCTTGTTAAACTGGTAAACGGCAGCAGCGTGTATTCTGAGACTAACATGTAAGGCGATATAATCAGGGAGACAGATTTGTCATGAGGCTATAATAAAGATACTCTGCTCCCCTTTCCAGTCCTTTCTGTCACCACTATCTCACTATCACATTACTAATACAAATCAAACACCCTTTTCATGGATTGTGAGGCTGCCTTATTTTCCATTTGTAGGATTTAAAAGTCTTTTAGCTTCACAAGATGCATTTTTCTTCTTGAATGAGATGACGTTCACTTTCAGATAAGCTGTCACAAAATTAATTCTTGCAAAGTTCTCAACTAAGGATTGATGATTAATATCAAAAGAAGCACAAGCTACTGTTATTTCTTTGGAGTGAGTGGAAATTACTTGTGCGCATTAATTTGAGCTTTCGAATATTCTCAAATGTCTTGAATAGTTTTCTTTTTTGAAGTGTAACCCATTATTTCTGTCTCAGATTTGGATGATACTTTCAAGTCAAGCTGTCCTCAACAAAGTAATCAAAAAGAACACGACAAACGACTAAATTAGGTCTTTTCTGCCTTTTGTTCGCTATTCAATTCTTAGATCATCATTCCAGACCTTTTCAAAACTTTGCCAAGTACAGAGAATAAAATACAGAGGAGAAATTGTGGGATTCATACAAATACACCTCTGTTTGACCTTGGTGAATACATTCATTTAAGCACCACAGCCTCAGTGAAATAATAATGCTGGGTATCTCACCCACTTCTATCACAAACATGCACTTCACCCCATCACTATTAACCCCCCAGATGTTCCTCTACAAGCGCTCTTTAATATGCAGAAAGAATCTGAAAATAATTAAACAGTACGACAAGTGATATGACACCAATTACCTCATTCTGACTGTCATAGCAGTGTGGACAAGACTAAGGTTTGGGCATTGCAAATGTCAGGATCATTGCAGAATCACAACATTTTAATCATTTTACATAACACTTTACAAAACATTCCCTGACATATGACTTCATATAACAAAAATGAGTGACAGGCAGTATAGTAGTATTAATAGTAACAACACAGGCAGAGGAGCAATATAGCCATAGATAGTGGCTGAGCAAGATTTTCCAAAGATGAATTTAGATAGGCATCATCATCACATCATCCCATCCATCAAACACCCAGGTACCTTGAAATACAAGTCCATCTTTGCACAAATGTGTCCATAGTCAGTACAAGATGGTGTAGATTAAGTTCATTCTCTGAAATTACAGTGCAGTCAACTGTTAAAACAAGTTTCTAAATACAGACTAATCCTTTTGACTGTTTTCTGTGTGAAATGTTTCAAGCAAGAATGCTCACAGCTTGAAATGGCCTCAAATAATCTCCTGTCTCAATATAATAGCCTGTGTTAATCTGTTGTTTCCTTGTCGCTCTCCCTATACTATGCTGCACACAAATAAGTAACATTGGTTGCACCAGGGGGATTTAGAATGTATATTTCAGAGCTGCAAATCAATTGGTTGACCGCAGGCAACAGAGATATCTGAGTGCAGTTTGACACCAATTCCAAATGCCATGCCATCCTCCTGCATGTCTCTCCTTTTGTAACCGCTCCCACTGGGTCTGCAATCTGCATTCAGCTGTTTGGGACAGCATATGAATATTCTGAGCAGTTCTTTTGCGTACACGGCAGAGCAAAGCAAAGCAGAGCAGAGCAAACTCATTCGTGGCATTTGCTAAAAGATGCCGAGAGGCAACCAGTTTTCAGAGAGCTCACTGTGCGAGGAGATGGCCCACATTGCGCGCCCGTGTCTTTGCTCCACCCAGGGACTCGTCTCTCTGCTTTATGATTGACAGGGCCTCAGCACTGTAGCAGCCAAGCCCTTACCATGTTCCATATTTGGGATGAAAAATTGTCCCTGTCGTCCTCCCCCTCATCTCCTCCTCCTTCTTGTTCCATCCTAATCTGCTCTTATGGGTCTCAGCCCGTGGCGTCTTAAACCCCTCTGTCTCCGACAGCTGCTGAGGACAGGGAGGTATAGAGAGATTAAACGAGTCTTTGCGGCGCCCTGAAGGAATCCCACATGCCTCTATGCTTCCAGCCCCTTGCTAGTGTCTTTGATCTACTGTGTTTTCCAACCCAGTGGAGTCCTGCTGGGTACAGGGGGGTTCCTACACATGCCAACCTACATACAGACCTCTTTAGACTTTATAGTGGCTGTTGAATGTATCAGTGTTGTCTAGTTCAAGGCAGATAAAAGGCTCAGCTGCTTTCAAACTCGTGGTGCTGGAGGAAACCAGAGCATGGAGAGCTTCTTGCTCCAGATGTCAGTAGAGATTTGTCACCCTTGTAGATTTTTTTGGGGCATTTTTGCCTTTAGTAGACAGCAGAAGCAGATATGAAATGGGGGAGTGGGAGGGGTATGACATGCAACAAAGTCTGGCTGCAATCAAACAGGCAATGCACATCCAGGTAACCATTTAGCTACCAAGGCTATTCTCACTGGTGAAGTGACACTACTGGTTTCTTTTTCTTTGCTGCTGTTTGGTTTCATATGAAGCTTTCTTTGCAACTTTGGATACTAGCACAGGGCATGAATAAAGCAGTGGATCCAGTGACATCAGCTGTAGTCCAAGATGGATCGGACATGATGACCAACCTCTGGGGAATGCCTGACGACTCATATTAGCGAAATGCAATTAATGGCATGCGATGGCTCTGGATGACGCACACACAAATGAATGAGTGTGGACATCATTCATTTCCCCCTCTGCTGTACTGTAGTGCAAGGGAAGCACACGGACCTGTTAAACAGGACGGATACAGCAGCGCTTTCCCTTTCTCTTGCATGCATTCTGCCTTTCATCCAGCCTCACCTTAGATTTCTCTTCCATGAGTGCATAAACATTGAAAGCCAAGCTTTCCATATGAGCGAAATAATGAATGTTTAAGTCATGCTATGGAGCAGTGCGAAGCCTCACTTCCTGGCACATCAGGGAGAGTGAAGCAGTGTATGCGAAATCTCAGGACTGCTGTAACCCTGGTAACGTTCAGAGGGAATTTGGAGGATGGGTGATAGATTATTCTCAGTGAGCATTCACTAAGCTAATACAATCTATCCCTCAAGTGTGTGTAATTTTTACATTTGGTCCCCGTACAAGCCTCCTGTGGCTTTTAATTTGGGTTTACCAGTACTGAAGTGAGCGGAGATACCAGGGGGAGATAATGTAGCAGTTCAGTAGTCACTGTGTTGTAAGATGACGTAGGGAGGCTGTACTGTAGTATGTTAATAAATCTTCCAGTATGAAATATATTTTTCCTCCCTTCAAATATGGTTATTGCTTTCATCTTAGCCTCGCTGACTACATTTGATATGTTGGAATTCAAATCTTTCATTTCTGAATAATGCTTATATTCTCAGTAATACTGCTGGAGTACCACTGATGCTGTTATGATCATGCCTTCTGGTATCAGTATTTTCTTCTCTGTCAAATCAAAGCATGTAGGGATCATGAAGATATTTACCAGTTAATGGCAATAGCGAGTTAATAAGTGACCTGTGATGTTAAAGATCAGGCTTTTATCATCTGCACAAGAACGATTTGGGAAAAATGAACTTTTTTCTATCATGAAAATTGTCATGTATTCTTGATCTGATAGTGCTGGTACGTGATATAAAGAGAGTCAGTTAATGTCTGTTACACATAGTTCAACTTGGCACATTGCACTTTAAAACTGTTGTGTATACTAGATATTAACTGACTTTCTTTATATTGCATAGAAACTGCAGTTATATTAGTAAGTAGTTAGAACCTAACATTGCACCAGTGTCTTTGTCACTGAAGCTTTGTGATGAAGCAGCAGCACGTGGATAGGGAAGACATAATTTTTCTGTTCTATCCTGAACCATGTTGTTTACAATAATATCAAATAATATCAAAGACACTTACAAAGCAACACAGTGCATTAACTTTATGTACACATAAGATACTGAGCTAATCATTAAGATTTTCTTGTAGGGATCTATACATGTTCTGCACAGTTTGAAAGCTATTTCACCCAACAAGAGGCATTTCATAGGGCCCTGAAGATCCCCCCGTGTAGAGGATTACATGGAGGTAAGGCGCTCTCCTTGACATTATATATCCGAGTTAGAAGGTCACAGGACCCTCTGACTGAGGGGTGCTTTTCATTTTCTGCCTGACCTTATGTCAGTCCTCAGACTCCAGAGCTTGCACCATCATGACCATCATTACATTAAGCGCAAAAATACATTAGCTCTTACCAGGAGCTGCTAAGCTCAAACCCATCTGCTACTAGCAAGGGATTAATTAAACGATTCCGCCTGGCATATTACCTTGTTACACCCTTTGTTATCCTTTGTTTGGTGAGGATACTGACATTTCAGCATGTTACATACACTTATTCTAAATTCACGTGTTACAATAAGTTGCATATATCAGTTGATACCCCATTTTACTCAGGTTTTATTAGGCAGAGAGATACTGGCTACACAGGAAACCATTACTGACAAATGGTAAGTGTGATTTAAATGGGGCAGCCATTTATTTTAGATTGCAGTCATGATTGAGATCTTATGGAAGTCAGTAGCCATCATGTTTTTGTATTTGTATACATTAATAGCTCAGTGTTGTCCCTGTGCGCTCGGTGCTTTGTTCCATCACACTGTGTAGAAATATAATCAGTCATCATTATGTACGCCAGCCATGTTCTGCCAAGACCCTGTGTGAGATGCATTATCTTTGAATGTTTACAACTTGATAGATGTTATACATGAGTGTAACAGCTCAGTGTAAATGACTTTAAGGGTTGTTCCTAGACTATCAAACATACAATTGGTTTCCTTGGGTCAGTAGTTTGTACTTTGATGTACTGTACCACTACAAGCACAGAAGTAATTAAGGGTCACATTACACAGCAAACACTGTTAGCAAGCTAGCTTGAATATTGTTACAGTAGGAAGACTTGGAGGGTGACAGAAACTCCCTAAAAGGAATAGTTTGGTATTTTAGAACACTTATTTGTCTTGCTGAGAGTCAGATGAGAGCATTGATACGACACTCACATCTGTCATTCAGTGTGAGGATGGAGATCCGTAACTTACTTTGCAAAAAGGCTTGAAGCAGGGAAAACAACTAACCTGAAACCATCAACAAAACACATTAAATCTTGATTGTTTAATTCATCCATAAAAAGTGTGAAATGGAACTTTTTTGGCTTTTGTAGGAAAATTTAAGAAATGAACGTAAGTTGAGAGTTTCTCTTGGTACTACACCTTTCCTCATGGTATTATTATATATTATTGTATTTAATAAATAATATGGTCTATATAATTTGTTTTGAGTACATACTCAAAAAATGCTCCAAAATTAACTTTGAGCCAGACATATCAGCATTTTCAGGCATTTTATTTTAGGTATTTGTTGGACCCCTGCAGTGATGTGACATTTTTACACATTGGCAAATAAACAGAGCTAAAGGACATCTGCAGAGTTTGCACGAGCACCTCCAAGCCATGTTTACCTGCAAAGAAGAACTTCTACCTGCCTCAGTAATTTTAACAAGACATTAGAGTGGAGGGAGGAAAGATGACTTTGGTGGATCCACTCTTAAAGCACCTGGGGAAGATGGGCTTTATTCAGATAGTTTCAAAGACAAGAGAACTCAAAGGGTTTACAATTAGCACAGACCCTTTTTCTAAAATCTTGCAATCAAATGATGTTGCTCTTTGTGGCTGCAGTCATTTAGTCAAAATCAAGACGGTGATGTCAGTGACAAGGTCCATTTTATTCTTCTTTTACCCCCCACGATTGTGCATGTGCTTAAAGCAAAGGGAACGGAAAGCAGATTGGCACTGATCATACTATATAGAACATAGAACTATAGAACATAACGGTTGAATTTTAAGCATATCATTTCTGTTTTACATTTAAACCACTGAGAGAATGGTCAGGCCAAAGGGAGCGAAAGAAATAACCTTCTGGGGAGATGCATAACATAGAAACATAATTTTACAGTGACGGCGCTCACACTGATCCACTGCATCAGAATGCAAGCGTGCAGTTCTAATTTGGGCTTAATTTGATTTGCATTCATGTGCAAGTCCCCCTGCTCCTCAGTGACTGTGTTAGTGAGCTGCCATATAGGAAGAGGAAGCTTTCACCCTTCTCATGTAGATCTCATATGAACCATTATCCAAATAAAGTTATTTGAATGATGGTTTATTGATCAATTTTGTAAAAATAAATAAATAAATAGATAAAAAACTATAGAAATTAAGTCACAAAAAAGAATCCTGTTGGCACGTGCCTTGAAGTAATTGATCTGGCCATTATCTCACATGTTCAGCATCAGTCTGTGTTTAAATGTGTCAGTGTGTGTGTAAGTGAGAGCTGCCATCCAAGTGTTAGAGATTAATCGGTTTAGTGAAAAGAGAACTAATTATAGCAGACTGGGACCTGCCCAGATCATCTCTCTCTCTCTCTCTCTCTCTCTCTCTCTCTCTCTCTCTCTCTCTCTCTCTCTCTCTTTTTCTCTTTCTCTTTCTCTCTCTCACTCTGCCTCTGTCTTTCTTGTCTGTCACACACACATGCAAACATACAAGCACTGTACACAAAGAGTTTTTAAATTACTAATTGAAGCCTCAAAACTTGCTCTAATGTACAAGTGCACCTCCACTGGACATCAGTGCTGCTTTGGGTTACTTGAAAGCCATTAATGCCTGCCACCTGTTGAGCCCCTCTGTGTTTAAAAGCAATATTGCAATGTGCACTGAATTATATGAAGAGCATGGTACAGATACAAGACAGCTTATTAAACTCATAACCAGCATGGAAAATGAAAAGCAAGGTGTTAGATGCCACCACTTTCCCTTCTTGTAATTATAGGATTTCATTCCTTGGGGACTGCCTTAGTTGATACCTCAGTTTGAGTATTGTTCGCTCCATATGCTTGTTTAGTCTGTTATTAAGGGAGTCTGGCCTTTATACTCCCTTGAGGCCCTGTGGCCATATGTGCTCTTCGCTCCAGCCTCCACAGTTGGACCACGTCCTCTCGCATTGGCTAACAACACTCAAAAACATATCAAACTCCTCAATAAAACTCGGTGCAGATTTGTGTGTCTGGCATTACATTTACATCTTCTCTTTGGGGAAATATTGAGGTACTTCTTAAAAAATGCATGAGATACAGTAGAAAAGCGTGTGAACAACTCCAAATAGGGGATAAATGTCCAAAAAAAAAAAATGTGCGTTTTGTAGAAAAGAAGCATGAGCCAGATTCAGAGTGTGCAAATACTCCTTCCTTTTTTCAGTATTGGGCTTCGTCTTTCTGTGTGACCTCTGTAATCCCAAAGCTGTTGACCAATCCCCGGCGTGGCTCACAGTCCGCTCCTTCGCCCCGGTGACAAGTCGTTTAACAACACTGACTCCAGCCATGGACAAGCCCCTGTTTGCCCAGCAGCCATCGATGTGGCCTGTCTGGAAATATCGAGGTCAGGCTAAGCCACTCTGCAGCGGTTTCTAGGGCACGACACATATCAGAACTGCGGTAGAGTTGAAATCTGGTTCAAACAGCAGCTGGGGGAGGTAGGGGAGGTGCGTGACGTCAGCTAAGTCCCCCTAACAGGAGCGCTGCCACCCTCGCTCCACACAACCCACTTCATAACCAGAGCGCAGGAACAAGCGGCTCACCCTGGTGGGGGTGTCAGTTGGACCTGCTGGAGGCTATGTGAAGTTAATGTGGATAAGTGGTGTTAAGATGCGCCGTGGGATTGAGCCTTTCACAATGTTATTTGACAGCACCTACAAGTGTGTGGAAATGAAATCGAGCACCCATATTGAGCCCTCTTTAGATTTGTACCGGTTGTGCAGTGTCTCTGTGCATTAGCCCCTCAGATTGTTCACCGATAAAAGCTCCTCATGTCCCTGTCCACATTTTGATCCTACACTAAGACTGCGGTTTTTAAATAATACAGAATCTGCTTATTTTTTCATGAGCTGGAGTTCTTACACTGTCAGCTTTTTTTTTTACTGTAACAAAAGTGTTATGTAAGGAACTTAACTACAAGAAAAAGTGGTCTTCTCCCTCACTACTATTGCCATTTTTATGAGGAAATGAAATGGCTTGACACTCATAAAACGCCTAAATGTTCCTTGCAGACTGAGGCGAACACACCTAGGTGTCCTCCATCTTTTTGTTCTCCTTCTGGCAGGCCTTAAGGGACAGCAGCTCACAGGTTATTATCACCCTGTGAAAGGTTACAAATCAATACCTCCCATGACAGCAAGTTCCTCTTTTTTTCCAAGTACATCTGAGCTATAAAATGAGAATCTTTAATCTCCTCCTCTTCCCCCCTCCTTCAAAGCTTTGGACATAATAATCCAAGAGAGAGACAGGGTGATAGGTTTTCTTTTCTTTTTCATACAGTACGTGGATTTTTGGGATTTGTGATATAACTACAGTCTGTGTACAGCGTCATAACCAGGACACTGACAAAGCAGATCTGTCTAGATATAGAGTGTAGTGATTATCTGACTACGTTTTTTGAGGGTGTGCCAGCTGCAGTGACATGCAGAGCTGGATAACATTTAGACAGTAATCATTTACAAATCATATCAGTTTTTAATTATGGAGGACAGGACAGTCAGAATTCTGAATATTGATTTTTAATATAAAGTGGTTCCATTTGCATTTTTCTTTCTCATTCCACATCAGACGACTCTGGCGGGGCCTTTCCCTTCAGGTTAGATTAAGGCTGCATGACATTGATATTGATTATCATTTACTTATCATTCTGTCAACCAACTAATCGAATTATTGACGGTTACACACTGCCTGGGCAAAAAAGTCACGCACTTGAATATTGTAAAACAGTTATAAATAATCAGCTTGATTCAAATTAAGAATGCAAGCAGGTATTAATTAAAAAATCGATATTTTGGTGCTCATGTATCAATATTGAAACTCAAAGCAGAAGTACAATATACAGTATACTTCCATGTTGATATTTGTATGTGTTTATGTGACATGGGAACAGTCAGTACAAGAGCCAAAGGCAGCAACTTAATTATTTAAGAAACTCACAAGAATTATCTCAAATGATCATTTTATTTCAGTAAATGGCTACTAATGTTTCCCATAACATTTAGGTTCCTATATTTATGGCAGCTCAGAGTAATTACACAATATTGTGCTAAAAGATAAATATATACTGTATTCAACAAGTTACTATATAGAATGTAATGCAACAGTCTTTGGACTGGCTCAGTCTTTTTGTCCTCATTGTTTTGGTTTTCTGGCTTTCATCTCTACTGTTGTGGTTCTGTTCTGCTGCTTTCATTAGTGTCATTTTCAGCTACAACAGGAAGCTACTTTCAGTGTAGAAGCACAATAAGTGCCACTGTACAGTACCTGCCCAACACCAAATGGCAGACAGACAAAGTAGACAGCTAGCTGGTAAACATACTCAAGCATTTTGCAGCTAAAGAGCAGATTTTTTCCTCCCTTTGGGACCAGACCAGACCTAAAGAGAGTGATAGGATGTAAGCTCACCAGGTAGACAAATAACTACTATAGATTAATGCTTATCTTGTTCTGTGTCTGCCCCATGTGTAAGTTAGCAAGTAAGCAAAAAAGATAGGAATGCAGGTTCAAAAACAATGACAAATCAGCTACTTAGTTTTTATGACTACTTTCATACATGACTGAGGCCAACAAAGACTCACAGCCAAAGTGCACTGCTCCTCAGGGCACAGACTCAGATCTGACCTTGTATTATGTGTCATAGTTAGAACCCAGCAGATATATCCCTTGGTCGATTGATGCTTCTGTTGTTCACTCTCCAGATATCAGCTGGGGTGGAAACAAAGTATACCTCAGTAAGTTTGGCCTTTACAATTAGATTCCATCACTGCATGTTCTCTCTCGAGGCAGCTCGCAAACGTCTTTGTCTGTGGCAGCTTGACATTACTCTTCAGGGGTATTTTTTTCTGTAATGTGTCAAGGTGAGGATCTGTCAGCTGTGGACATTTGTAACGTCTCCTCCACAATATACCCAGCGAAGATCTTCTTTAGATTTTGTTCACTTAACATCTCTCTCTTAACGTCTGTTTAGCCAGAGTGCATGCTGTTTCACCCACAGCAGACCCCTCATTGTTTTTCTCAACAAGTTTCACATTGATGTGCTGATGTATCAGATGCTCCAGTAGATTAGATGTTGCATTTTTGTGTTCTAAAGGGTTTTGTTGCTTGCACAAAGTTTGCAATGGATGACAATGTTCTTTGCATCTTTAACTGAGAAAAACTCAAGAAACTGACAGTAGCTCCAGCTGCTGAGAGTGTATCTCTCTCCCTCATCCTTCGTTCAGTTGTTTGACTAATGCCGACATGACCGGCCATGCCCAGAGTAAGCAAATCCCATTCTAGCAATACAGTAAAGCAGCCTCATACAAACTGTATGTCAACTGGCTGGGAAATTGTAAGCCCTCACCATATTTTTCATTAATAAAATGTATGAGACAATCATTGTATGGTATTGCACTTCTTTTGTGGTGTTCCTTTGTAGTGCACGGTATGAAAGTTTTTATATATTATATTAACATTATTTCAGTCTGCCATGTTTTTTTTTCCCATTGTTTTTATTCAGTTACTGTAATCTAAATTGATCATCTGCTCAGTGACATCTTTCCTTTACTCGATTGCATATATACTGTGAATGTGTGTGACAGTTTCACACCTCCGCTGTCCCTTTTCTTATGTGTCCTGCATCTGTCATCCCTCCTCCATCATCTCTGTCCTTTAACCCTTCCCCTCGCTTGTTGCCATAGCCGCACTATCAGCTGCTGCCAGCATATGGGAGGTGATCGAATTGAAAATTACATATCTTGCTAAGATGAAATCTTTCTGCGTGGGGATTTTTTTTTTCTTAACACAATGCAAGGATTTGCTCTCATCCTGCACAGTAGATGTGACTTCCCTGCCTTCAGGTTTCCTATTCCATACTATCATTCTTACTGTTGATTTCTTTATCACGCTCCATTTTCTCCATCTCATTTTTTTCTGCTCTCTGTCAATAAAGATTTCTATGTTCTGTACGGTATTACCTCGAGGTTCAGCAAGCCTTTTGTGAAAAGGGAGCTCCTCATAGAGGTGAAAAGATCTGTTTGGATGTAAGGATTTATGTGTGAACATAACTTGTTGCAAAAAGCAATTTCATAACAGAAGGAAGACACATTTTAAGATATTAAAATGCTCCTGGGAAATTCTGGATATGATTATTTTTTTTTTTTTCAAAAATTTCTGGAAATGTTTTAGTTTCTTTTAATAATCGCTAACACTTTCCTGAGTAATTTCCTCTCCTGTGGAGGTCTGATGATTGTAGCGTTGCTTCTCGGCTTAGGGCCCAGGCCAAACTGACAGGTGTAGGAGTGTTAGGAAAGCCTTGGTGGAGTTAATTTGGATTAACAGCCTTGGTGCCGAAAAGGAGGCGTTTTAACTGTGAGCTTTATCTTCAGCACTGTTCTTCACGCAGGATTCAGCCATCCCTAGTGTATCTGGAAAAAAGGCCCGATGTGTGGGGTCTAGCGGCTGCCTCTGTTGCTTAGTATGCCTCTGCACTAGACTGACACTAGACTCATCAAGGCTTGATGATGTATGACAGTAACTGAGTCATCGATGGGGAGCAGTCATAGCCAAGTGCTTTGTAACTGGCAGGCAAACGTACAGGACCGACACCACCCAAAATTAATCTTCACACTGCATACATGGTGTATACATGGTTCATTATCATTTAGTCTGCATGCTCTCATATATTTGAATATTTAAACCTACTTGCCAGGAAATCTACAACTCCCCATGCTCAGATGTATCAGGTCATAACTGAAGGTTTTTAATTTGTGCTTTTGCCTGCTTGGGGCCAGGTAAAGTCTCAACAGCTCCTTGGCTCCGAAGCTCCATCCATCCATTGCTAATGAGGTGGAGTGAGTGAGGCTTGTAGCAGCCAATGACTCACCTCGCCTGTATGCACTCCCATGAAATGCCCACAGTTACTTTCACCTGCATTCCTGTTGGCTGGGTGCCTGTTTGAATTTGGTGATGCATAGGATGTTTATGGGCTGCTATTTCAGGATGTGCCTCTCTGAATTTATCATTACTTGGATCAAAACTAGACCAGCGCTGGTTCATACAAAGGCAATAGTGGGCAGTCTAAAACACCACTTTGCAATTATTAAAACGGCATTGATTTATGTTTTCGGCCTGTTCAGAGCAGCAGAAGAAGCTGAAACCACATGTGTGTAGTTTTAAACATCCAGTAGACATGGTACAATATTTGCATTCAATTGGAGTCGTGTTTTTAGCAACAAATACAGCAGCTTTGGTCAGTGACCTTAAACTTAAACTATGAATTTAAGTTCAATATTCGCTGTCTATTTAGCCCTGCTTTGGTCTCCACTGTTTTCTGCTGGTGCTCTGGAGATAGCTTAGTTTTTAAAGTAACTTTTCATTCTAACTTCATGAAGATAGCAGTTCTTTTTTAAGTATGCAGATACTCGAGGGAAAGGTAGAACAACTGGATGTAAATTACAGAAAGGACTGGTGAGTTCTGGGATCAACTGAAGATGAGCAAACACAGGCATGCATTGACGCACACTGGAAGTTGTTAGTTAGGTTACAGTTAAAAAGCTAATCATTTTTACAGTTGGTACATTGATTGAACAGCTGCCTATCGTTGCTGAAAGTGGAGTTGATGACTTCATCAAACGTTCTCACTTCTAGATACCAGTCAACTAAGTCTGCCTGATTTTGTTACATCAAGATCCATGCATTTTTCCCTGAGAAATTAATGAAAAATGTTGAAAAAATGCCCCTTGATGCAAAGTTAAACAAAATGAGAAGAAGTTCCTGGATCTATCCCTTTATGGGCATCCACATCAATCATTAAAGGTGTCCATTCTGGATAGAGGCCCATTTATGGATTGGAAATCCATTTAGTAGTTTTTGTGTAATCACACTGACAAACCAACCAACCAGCCAACAAACAAACCAAAAATAACCTTTTTGGTGAAGGTTATGATGATATTGAATATTGCAGCTTTATACACTCAGTAATGAGCTTTCCAAGGGTAAGAGACACTGATCAGTTGAATTTTACAATCAGCATCAAATGTATTGTATCTGCAGCTCAACATATCCGCAGTTAATTTGTTTTTCCAATGAGATTTTAAGATCAAATGGTTACATATTTTACTAACAATCATGGTTGAACCCAAACAAGTGATTCATTCATCTCAATCATCATTGAAATTAAATGCAAACTACTCCGTCCACCTGCTCCTGTGTACGCTCATGAACAGCCGGGCCCTGCAATCTACGTTCAAGACATCTGGCAGCTCAACAGGTTTAAACCCATATCCCCTGTCTAATATGCATGTAAAGCTAAATTGTCTTTTGAATTCACTCTGGTGTTGTGTGATAGGGCAAGATGGGCTTAACAGGTTGCAAATCATTCACCCGGAATTTGTGTTGGAAAACCATTCAAGATCCCCGCCATCTGGGCGATCTTAGCAGAGGCGGAGTTCATCAGCTGCAAATATGTGATAGAACATTTATAGCACAGGTGTTTATTGGATTAACATAGAGAGGAAATACAATATAACCAGAGATAAATGTTTCAGAGAAGGGGAAGAAAAAGATAAAGGTATCCTTACATAAGGTCTTGTAAATTGTAAAAAACCCTGAGAGATTTAGCTTTCTGTTCGAATCTGCTTGAGCAACTAAAGCATAGCAAATATTCGTTTTTGTTGTCTTAAAAATAATTCTAATTTACTGCTCAGAAAGACTCATGGTAATTTTCCATAATTTGCGTTAAGTGATGCAGGGACTCAGATCTCCAAGTTCTCTAGTTTCTCTTATGAACAAATATGTGCAGATATTGAAGGGTAATGGCTCTAAATATCAGATATTAAAATGTTATTTTTATAGTTTGTAGTTCTGAGCTCATTAAAATATTGAATAAATGTTGAGGACGTCTGTGCAAATGGATGGTTTTTAATATTGCAGATGCTGCCTCAGTGCCTACAATTTACAGATCATACTTTTAAACCCAAATGTAGAAAAGTGTGGAATTTAATCACCCATACAGGCACAAGTTATGAAATATGGAAATGTGGAAAGGTATGAAAATGTTTTAGTGGTCAAGAGGCGGTGAAACATTTGCAGCATGACTGTTTTGACCCCTTCAAGCCAGATATTATACTGTTATTTTAGCCACTGGTTTCCTCTGAGGACATACTTCTGCTGTTGAACTTGGAACAGGCCTCTGCATATTTCTAGAAGAAAAATATAGTAAATTATATGTAAGTTTTTTATAGAAGTAATGCAGTGCAGGCCTTTCTACCCTGCTGCAGAGCCCAGGGTTACTGTTTTTATTATTTAAGATACTGGCTATTGCATTAACCGTGGTTAGATTAGATGATATGTGAGTGATTTAAAAAAGTTTGTGATTACAATCTTTCTATAAATGAAAAAGTATTTTTTTCCCTATTAAATCCTGGATTAGGATAATGACGGCAAAGAAGCAAAAAAACATGTTTTCAAGGAAATTATGGGAATCATGTGGTGTACAGTGATCGCTGAACAGTTGATGTACCACTGAAACCGAAACTCTTTGCTGAGGATATTTGACCTTTAAATATAATTCTTGTTGTGAGATACATCACTCATCCAAGGTTTATCACCACCTGGCCTGAGGTGTCTGAGCCTGAGTGACATATAGATGAACGCACAAACAAGCAATGAGTGGACACACATCCATCGTTCCCGTTAAAGCGATGTGAACACATGTCAGAGAATGGTTGCTGCTTCCAGACAGAAAAATAAGATGTCCTGATAAGAGATAGTAAAACATGATACTTAAACGATCCTAGAATGGAAAATGGGACAATTCCAGCAGCATTAGCAACATGATACAACAGAAAAAAAGGGCTGTAAATATATTAAATGCGGGGTTCTTCTATCGGCCTACTTAAAGTTTACTGTTAGTCCCCTCTTTGCCTTAGTGGGTCACATTCCCATCCAACTGCTTGTCACTCATCTTGATGAGTCGTGCATTGAAATCATGTGTAGCCAAAGGCTGAGGTAACCTGTATAAATAGTGTTTGGACTACATGGCCCTCCACACAGTGTTTTTTCAGAGGTGCAATTCAAATTGAGGGTTATGAGATCTCTGTCATATCAATGTATTAAGGTCCTTTTATTTATAGCAAGCAAAAAATAATCGCAACTGTGTGCTGACGTCTCAGTAGCTAACTAGCTAACTAACCTCACAGTACATTGGTACATGCTGATTTGCGTATGAAAGGCCCACATTTTGATGTATTTCAGCATTGCATCCAATGCCCAAAACGTAGCTATGTATGAGGCCGGACATTTGAGTAATGTCCAGTAGTGAAGTTGCTGCATTTGGTACCGCTCCTCTAATATCAGTGCAGACTGGCAGGATAGAAGCTTTGTTTCCTAACGTTAGCCTAAAAAGCACCACTACGGGCCACGTAATAAATCAGTGTTTTTGATGACTTGATTGACAGCTAGAAGTTGTACATGAATTACAGGCACTCAGTGTTTTCTCCATAAGATAAGTTGCAAAAAACATGGTAATAATGCTAGGATTGCTTCAGCAATCACCACCACTGAAGATGGCATATTGGAAATGTGTGGTTGCATCTGTTTACATAAAAAACATTCATGATAACTGATGATGTATAAGAGTCTTGAAGGGTTGTCCTATTTCATTGGGGGTGAAATTTCTGTCTTTAAATTTCTGTACGATGGTGATTAAACTGTTCATGACAGTGTCACCTTGTTGAATTGAATAATATTCAGCTGTATGATAATGTGTGCTTGTCGAGCATGAGGTTACACATGCTGCGCTGCTTTCTCTCTGTGTTTACTAATGTGTTTTTGTATCTGTCTGTATGTTTGTATCTGTACTCCACTGCACTATGCAGACACTGTGGATATCACGTGTGTGTTTGCATTTATTTGTGTGCCCGTGTTTTTCGGTTGGTGACTTAGAGAAAATGCTGAGCGAGTGTATGACTGAGCGAGCCCGTGAATGAGCGAGCGAGCGGGCAAGTGCCTGTGCAAGTGACTTAGCTGAGTGTGTGGGTGAGCGACTGAGCGAACGACACAGTGTTTGCATGAGTGAGTGAGTGAGTAATTCATTATTATTGATGCAGTGTGTTTTCTCTCAGTGTTACTGTAAGTGTTGCCACAATGTGTTTAATGTTGTCTGGCAGCCAAAGGTCTGCAATCCGGTATAATAGAGCATGCTGTTGCAGTAACTGGTGTAACAGTCTGAGTAGCTGCTCTGCCCACAGCTCTTAGCCTCACTACACGCTGCAGTGATCTCTGCTCACAGCCCTGCTCTCCCTGAAGAGAGGCTCGGCTTTTCTCCGGCCTGCGCTAGATCTTTGCCATGGATGACGGGGCAGGAGGAGCAGCAGCCAAGGCAGGCCCTCGCTCCATCACCTGACTCCTGCAACTCTAATGGGGGAGTTATGCAGTCTACCTGACACCGGCAGAGGGAATTTGCTTCATTTCTGCTCTGCTCGATATGCAAAGTGGTCTACTGAAGTGCCAAAGTGCCGAAATGTGTTCTAGCGCTGTCGGGTGAAGATAGCACAACTTCAGTCTTGGGTGCTTCTTCTTATTCTCACTTGAATCACTCACTGGACAACTTGTATTTTACGTACCAAAACAAAGCTGTAAATTGCATCCGTAGATATGCCATACATATTTATATTCCTTGGGATTGCATTCATTGGAAGCACATTTGTGGGATTTAGTGTTATCTAACATTGTATGATATACCCCGTCACACTCCTCTAGAGACAACGAAAACACAATGATTTTTAGTTTCAGGTGATTATATACTAATGAAAACATAAACATTTATATCATTATGCATATCTGACAATACAGCCCCCCTTAATTCTACACATTGGACCTTCAAGTAAGTAAGTATGAGTGGAGGAATGATTACAGCAAGTAAACCGTGTCAGGCAAAAATCTGTGAACCTATTCTTGTGGTCACTTCACAATATCTAGCAATATCTTTGGTTTTTGGTTAAGAGTAGGGAAAGATTTTGATTTTGGTTCTATGTTCGTATATACACATTTTCATTTAAACTTGTGTTGTCAAAATGTGATCAATTCTTGCCCATCTCTGTGAATTTTATTGATTAAATGTCATCAATATTTGATGAACTGCTGTGATGCTAAGTTCAGTTGTAGCTATTGTCACATTCCTGCATTGTTCCTGCATTGTTAGTTTGTGTTTTTTCCTGGTAAAAACATCCCATTTCTCTGAAAACCAGAAGGTGACCCACTCTAACAGGGTTATGAATAATTTCAGAAATGGAGGAGTCATACAGTCCTTTTATCCTCTCAGATCTTTGCAGGATTACACTTCACAGCATGCACTGTATGATCAGGGGGAAGACCTCTCAGTGGCTGGGTGGATTTGTACACAGCCTCCCTCCAGAGCTACATGCTTCCTGGATCTACAGGGGTCCCTGTGATGCAGAGGAGAAGCCCACTGACATAGAAATATGAACTGCTGCCTCCTCCGGCTCTTTAATGCTCAGTCAGTACACAGGGACCCATTTGTTTCGGGCTCATTCTATAAAATCTATTAGCAGACCAGCTCTATGTGTTTCACCTTGTTTTTTATGGTTTGTGTCCTCAGCATGGGGCAGCAAGGACAAGGCAAAGACAAACACCGCCTTTCCTTGTGCTGTATTGAACTTGGCATGCAAAAGCATGGAATTTGGATCCACAGACACTAGAGCTGTGTTTGTCTGCGGTTCAGAGTGTATTCCACAAGCATAAAAAATGTGAACGCAAGTCAGCTGCCTCACATTCCAGGCATGCAAAATATGTTGTACTACGCTGAGAAATCCCCCTTCTGTTCCACGCTGCTGGAGCTGTTTGATGACTCTGCAACATTTGCAAGATAAGCCGACTAATTAGCGTTTAACACCTGAGCGCCAACAATAGCACCTCTCTGTTTCTTCCAGCCATGATGCAGCAGTAGCAGAAGAAAATCCGAGCTACCTCTTTGCCAGTGTGTTGGGATGTTTTCACACCCATAGAGGGCAGCTGCGCTCTCCACAATCTCTCCGCTTTGACTAATAGAGGAACAGACACACACATAAGAGGGAGAGATATAACACAAGCTATCCAAAGAGGTGGTGTGTGTTCCTGTGTAAATGGCCTGGCTTTGCCCACAGTGCACAGAAAGAGTCCATTTCCTCTACGTTGTTTATGGTTTCAGCCTGTCGGAGTGTGTGCTAAGCAGCGTGCGAGCTCCTAATGAAGTCGGGCATATGCCAGAGACAATACGCAGACTTGTTTTGATGATGAGCTCCCTCATACTTACTTTGTATCTCCTGTTGTTTGTGGCTCCCTCTATATGAATATATCGCTCACTTAAAAGCCTTTTGAAAAAGCTGTCAACATGGCTGAGCTTGAAATGCAGAGGGCCAACCATTGATTACCGCTGCCTTAAAAGGGGGGGGGGGGGGTAATGGATCATAATGCAGAGACGGTTGATTCGTCACACTGGGGCGTTCAGTGTAGCTCCTTGCTGAGCTCTGGCGACACAGTTTGTTCAGGAAAAAGTTTGTAGATGTAATACGTTGTTGTCAAGCAGCAGAGGCTGAGAGAGGGAGAGAGATGGGGAGAGAGCTGGCATGAAATCAGCTCTGTGTAGTCAGGTTCCTGGCAGACACTGGACTGTAATAAACCAAACAATATCACATTAACACTCAAGGTCCGCCATTAATGGGCCCAGCTTTGGCCAACAGACGAGAGCGAACATACCCGTACACACATTCACACGTGCACACGCGCCGCAAGTGCCCACTGTTTCTCCTCTGACTATTTAATTCTGCGGCTGATAATTATAACTGTTATCTGTTGCCTCTGAAAAATTATTGAGCTTGTCAGCACCCATTAATTTACGCTGTATCATAAATTAAGTGGCGCGGGCTGCGTTTTATCCCCTACTTGCTGGAGTAAATGGAGGCGGTTTTTTCCAGAGGCTAAGTCTGCTTTAGTGTACTGTACATCACACATGACAGACTTTTGTTCTGCTTCCCTGTTGTTTAAAAGCCTGGAGAAAATGAGTCGCAGATAAATTAGCCACAGTTGAATTTGTGCGGCTCTGAACTGGAATGAGACTGTGTCATCTAAGCTGAGCGCTGGAGCTGTGGGTTTACATGCAAATTAAGAATCATATCTCTTCTTTTCTTTTATGATCTTTGTCCTAGAAAATGTCCGTTTATGTTTACCCTGGTAACCTCACTCTGCCATGTGTCAGAGTAGGAAAGTTGTTGTCCAAAACCAAATATGCAGGAAGCATTCATCAGTGAACTGTTACGGACGGCTGCTGCCATATGTCCGAACTTCAGCAGCAACATGATTGGTGCTCGAGCTAAAATGAATCATGCACTCCAAATCAGCCGGTGAGCAACAGCATAACTATCTGTCTACAGGCAGTGGAGAAAAGCTTTTTTTGCGCATTGTGATTCCATGTCTGCCTCTGAGAATAGCTTTCAGTCAAAATGCTAATACTTCTTATAAATGATGAATGTCTTGGGTGGAGAGGGGACAACAATAGTGACCTTTTTGAACCTCAAATCTGCACAAATTGTTTCCCGTGTACACTGTCAGACTCAGGGTTTAGGACATCAGAGTTCCAGGCAAGGTATTAACACAATATTTCAGCCTGTTTAGTTACTGTGACACCTGCTTTAAGGAGGTCACAAGTCAGCCGCATAAAAAGCACCCAATGAGCTCATACAGGCTAAGCAGCTTTCTCCATTTTCATCGCAATTTGGCAAGATTGAGACTTTTACTGCGTGTAACATGTTGTCAGGGTGAAAGGTGAGATCTAACCTGTGCATTTTATCAGTCAATCCCTGAGGCAGCTACTTGTAGTATCCACTTCTACTTACCTGTACGTCTTTGGACTGTGAATAGAAAGCCAGAGCACTCAAAGGATACTGATGCAGACCTGGGGAAAAGATGGACAGAAAGGCCTTAACTTCTGCTGTGCCACCCTTATCTCAGGCAAAGAAAATGATTCTTACTTGACATCCCGGCTGAGTTCAGAGTAGAGCCAGATGTTAGGATCCATAACACGCTAGAGCGATCATATGTGTCATCCTGCTATTGATCCTCCTGGAGGAAGTGTTGTTAGGGAGAGGGATGTAGTACCTGCTTAGCTTGCTGCCATCCCAATGGATGGTGAGATATGTGGTTCTAGAAATGTGTTAATATAGTGACTACATGCAGAGGTAGTTGATAAACTATGCTAGCCTTTTGGGAACATGCAGGATTTTGAATTGGGCGGTGTAATGTCTTATCAGTCTGGCAAGTTAAAAGCACTGAAGGTAAAGGATTGTTAATTCTTGTGCTACGCGAGAGGATTTAAATAAAGTATGAATTTTCATGCTGTGTGGTCCACACGTAAATGCACCCCACACCTGTCTCAAACTGAAGGCTGCAGATGAGGCACCAGTATTAGTCACCGCCAATTTAATGTGGACTGCTGTAAAAGTGCGTTAAAGATGTATGGGTATTTGCTTATATTGTACATAGATGAATTGCGTAGTAAAGCGAAAGAGGCTAAACTCAACATATATCAGAGTTATCTACTTGTGTGTCCCTCTGCAAACTAAAACCATATAGCGGAAAATGACGCATCCCTGTACGCCATGACTTGTGCAGTCTACTAGTACAGGCCTTTCAAGCATAGTAGTTGCAGAGTATCTAACAATACAGCAGATTTCTTTTAAACGTGTTTGAGTTGACAGTGAGTGAACAGTCCTCCAGGATTGGAATGGATAAACAACCACAACTCTTGTTTCCAGAGAAAAGGAGAGCATTGATGCTGTTTGACAGCAAGCACAGACTGCCTGCCACAAAACTCCCTCATGTGGGAGAACCACAAGATGTCCACTACTGCTCCCTAAATCCCTATCAACACTGCCTTTATCCCTCTCTACATACTTATTTCATATCCTTCCTGTACCTCCTCCCTTTTTCTCTGAATTTTTTTCCCCTCTCTATCTTTTTCTTTGACTGTTCCTGCCTCCATCTTCTTCCCACTTCCTCTCCCTCTTTTGGCAGCCCGCAGACACCATTTACATTGGATGCAGCTTGTGTAGCTGATACTGTACAACATTAATGGAAAGTGAAAGACGTAATGTTTACTTCTCTGCCTGCAAATACACAGGAGTGTCACATCCTGGCTGTGGTGGGGAGATGTTTGGCTGAGGGACCTGTGAATGAATTAAACAGTTCTTAGTGTGTGTGTGTGTGTGTGTGTGTGTGTGTGTGTGTGTCCTTTCCAAACTTGTGAGGCTCATTATCTGAGCAATGATTTTCCCCAAAAAAGTTTGACAGCTACTGTGTGACATCATCTACCATACATTACTCTACAGTTTGGCCCGCTTTGCTACCCGGCAAAGGAAGTCATCGCTGAAAGACTAAAACTTCACAGCTCCCTTTGAGCCGCTTGGCCCATTTCCTGTCTACCTCTCTCTGCTCCTGCTCTCTCATTGTCTTCTTCTTTGTGCTTCCATCTTGACAGTGTTCAGCCTGCGCTATGCCACAAAGACTAATAAAACCAAGAACATATTATTATATCGTTTGATGAGTGGAGCAGCCTTTGTCAGTTTATCCACCTGCTGCAGCGCAGCGCTGATATGATTCAGCACCATGTGGTTTGTTTACCTTTATGTAATAGTTCGGGCTATTTATGCAGCTTCAACTTTGGAAGCTGCCACACTGAATACCAATCTCCACTGTAGCGTTGCAGTGCCGCTGCCTCTGTACGGGTATTTACCGCTCCTGGATGTGTCCCAGCCTCAGATATATGGCTGAAGGCTTAAATAGATGTCAGAAAGGTCTGCACTAGCACTTTCTATTGGGAGAATTCAATATGGTGTAACTTTGTTGGGTGGGAACGGAGACGAGAGGTGAAGTGAGGCTGAGAATATAAAAGGACCGGAACACACTGAATGTGCAAAATATTCTGATATTGAGTTGCAGCCTCTTTTGTGCAATTTAAAAATCTAAGTCATCCACTTCTCTTTTGTAACAGGCATAGATTTTGTATGGCAAAGTCAATATGGAATAATGTCTTTTGTCTGAAGTCACCTTAACGTTGTGTGAATATTTTCATTATACATTTGACTCAGGAATGATTGCTTGGAGACAAACTCCAATAACCAGTGGTGACATAGCAATTAAATATTGAATCTTAAATGTAGGAAGCCAGACAGGCTGGGCGCAGACGGAAGGGTGTGTGAGAGTGTATGAGTGTGTGCTGAAACTCAGGGACAATACAGTAGATTTTTGTTTGCATTTCTGAGTGCCACAGACAGGGGGTCGGGGCGGAGAAGAGATTCCACGGAGCATTAAGTCCGTTTGAATGGGTTTTCACTCTGTCAAAGCACGCTGCGCTCCAGTTTTTATAACAGCGTTGAATCACCATTTCCATTTCTCTAATTCTTTCCATCTTTTGTTGCAGGCAGCAGACTTGGCAACTATTGTTTGACACATTGCTTGTGCCAGAGAAAGCTGCGTGTGTATGTGGATGAGTGTATGCGTGTGTGTGTATGTGTGTGTATGTGGGAGAGTTGCGACTGGCTAATCCATAAGCCTTAATAGGAGACTGCTGCTTTAACACCATATCAAGTGGAAGTGTCCACATTTGTCTTTGCCTTGTCTTTGACTGAACTCTCAAAAGGCGTTATTTTTCTAATTGACAATGAGGCATTGTGTTTTTATCATGTGTTGGGATTTGAGAGAATCGTGCATTAAGAAGACTATGAATTAAGAACAGAAAACTGAAATGAGTGTTTCAAGGGTTTTCTACAACAGCAGCAATAAGCTTCTTATTAATCTGTGCACCCGTGGTAAATGAATATTTTATGTCTGATGATGGAGCAGGAGACAATAGGTCATAAAGTCAAACGCAGAGCTACCTGTATTAAATTTGTTCCATAGTTTGAAGAAATTGGATCCACAGTCTGCAGAGAGTCATTTTCACACTGAGGGAATCTCGGCAGAAACTTTTTCACTTCAAAACCATTGAATTCAGCCTTTGAGGCACTTTTACTAGTTTCCATTATGCTGCGGCTGAATTATTTTTTGAGGAAAATCTATTCAATCAAGGTGAGCTTTGGAAGGGGTGCTTCAGTATTAACATTCATAAGAATATCAATCAGCCAGCCACTCGGGGTGGGTAAAAAGAGGAGGGAACAAAAGTTCTGATGGTTTTTCCATTTTCCCCAGAGGGGCTTTAATTCTGGTTGTTTCTTGCTGAAATCCAGTAAGACCCCCTCCACCCCCCCTACTCCCCTACCCTCACTATCCCTTGATCCCATTAGCAGTGAACTCATGGGACCTCTGATCAGCCATGCAAGGTCACTGAGTCACTGACAAAAGACACCGGCTAAAGTGATTGCTTCTTGGCAGAAAAGGTCCAGTAGCCTTCAGATAAATGATGGTGTGAAGTTGAAGAGCCTCCCAGCAAAACTTAAATGAGACATTTTTGGAAAAATCGTGCTTGCCTTCTTGCCCAGAGATGAATGAGAAGATATTGAGACGACCACTCTCATGTCGGAGTGCTAATCTTGAAGATAGATTCAGGATTGTTAGGTATGCTTAACTTTAAGACTTGAAACAGGCAAACACAGCCTTACACTTTGGGTTTTGTACAAATTAAACAAACAAGATATCATTTGTTAATTAGCGAGCTGCAAGTCAGATTTTGTTAGTGTTGGACATAACCAGGCTAGTTGTTTCGCCCCGGCTTTTAGTGTTTATGCTAATCTAGCTTTATATCTAATGTTAAGTCAATACAATTGTATCAATCTTTTTATCTAGCTCCTGGCAAGAAAGCATTCTATAAAGGTCTAGCTATTGCTAAAACTGAATTTAAGCAGGTGAGCAATAAAAAGAACATAACACTGTGAATATCACTTTTGTTCATTCACATAATTTACAACTTTAGCATGGATCTTACTCATCGGCCCTCTAACACTGTGCATGTGGGAGCACGATGCATCTGGACAGAATCACATCTGTTAACTCCCTCCCTCCTGTCTGTGTGTGTGAGGAGTAGCGTCATTGATAAAGAAGCCAGATCTCCCTGCAAATGACTTTCACATTATGTCATCTGTCAAAATCAATTAACCTCCAGCCACTAAGTCTGGAGAGGTCTGAAGCCAAGCCCTGCTGAAGCCAATAGCAGACAGACAGTGAGGATAATCAGGGTCAGTGTTGTTGAAAGGATTGAAAATTAGACAACGCTGCAGGTTTGAGTCCGCTATCATGTTAAATCAGTGCAGCCAGAGATTGTGGAAGATGAAAGGCCTGACAAACTTGAGTGATTGGTGTCTTTACCTTTAGTTTTGATTAAAAAATGATCGCTGACTCTGTGTCTGATCAAGCCCAGGTTTCTGATGGAAATAAAACATGAATTCTTTCTCTGCGCAGTGTGTTTTCACCGGTACAGTCTCCACTACCAACACCACTTACTACATGTGTTCCTATGGTAACAGAGAACATCCTCCCTGGCACTTCAAAATAGTGTTTATCTTTTTTTGCTCCGTCAGTGATATGCTTTTGCAGTGGAACCCCTGCTGATAGATCTGGATCCAAAATTTCTGCCAAATAGCGATAAGTGTGTCTCAGCCACAGCTATGAAGCTGCTCAAAAACAGAAACATCTCTCACGGGATGTCCAGTGTAAAGAAATCAATTCAGTGCATTTGGTAGGGCGGTTGTCTTTGGGTGTGAGTGCAAACTATATTCACGGAAAATTGTATCATGATACATCAGTGACTGCAGCTTTATCAGTGGGCTAATCTCCCGAAAAAGGGCCCACATGCAGCCAGTTAAATCCAGGGCCCATATGGTCCCGCCTGCCCTCACACAGCCTCTCCTCCTAGCAGGTGATCTGACACACACTCTGCATGTTCTGGGCCGGGGGTTACACTGTGTCTGTGCTTCACATGCTTTATGTACAGGAATCTGTGCTTTGGCTGCACCTCTTGATTATCGTCATTATTTGCATTGTATAAAACCAGGCTCAAGTTATTGTTGTGCAGTAATCATGATCCGTCGACGATCGGCAGTATCCCATCATAGTTTTCCTGATTAGGTTTCCTCTTATAAATTGTGTAAACCAGCAAAAGATGCTATTTTTCCAGAATAGAGCTAATCTTATGCATCTGAGACATCAATACACTCACATAAAGATACATGGAGGAGGAAATGTATACCAATTTTAAAGAACCAAAGTTAGCATCTTTATTTTTGAAAAAAGGTAAAACTGCTAAATATCTGTTGATTTGATTGATTTTTTTTCAGGTCCAGTGATAAAAATAGTCAGACAAAGGTTTTTTATGAATAGCTCTATGTATGTTAAACAAATATTTATTCAAAATAGATAACTATATGGATGTACAGTAGTTGGTTTTAATTAGCATGAAACTGAGGAATAAAGGTAGTGTAGTGTTTTGAGTGATTTTATTTTGCCAAGTAAATTAATTGAAAACATATACTCTGAGGAATATTTGCAGTGCAGAGACATCTATAGGCTAGGCTTTAAAGCTTTAATTTCCTGCTGGCAAGGCTGATGCAGCTTATTACTGAATAACACCAGCAGCTATGGGCAGCTGTTAACTTGGGCCGTTTTCCCGCATTTTCCTGCTCCTGCATGATCGGAGACGGTTAGAAAAGTGTTTACACACAGCGTCATGTGGGACTTGAGTGGAATCCTCCGTGTGAAAGGAGTTTGAGTCATCATGATTTTGGATGGATGGGGGAGGATCTGCCTCCAGGAGAAGCAACTGGTTTGGTTTTCCATTCCAAAAGTATACTGACAAACATGGTCAATGAGATCCAGAAGATCTGGTTATACAAAATCAGTGAGATCATGTTGCAGTTGTGTCTAAACAGTGTATTTTGCAGCAGTGGTAGTAACAGCAGGTGTTGGTCCAGTGTGCCCTGAGAGTACTGAATCGAATTCATGCCTCGTCTTCAGTTTGTGCTGTGCGCCGCTCTGTTCCTGTTTGCCATTACCTGCCCTCTCGCCGCCATGTCAGCTTCCCCAAATACACTGTATGTTAGAACAAAGTCTAGATTTTCTGTCAGACCAGCAGGGGCTGCCTGGATGTTTCTGCCTGGTTGCTTTCCAGGTACCCACCAGACTGTGACTGAGGATTGAGAGTGGAGGCTGAGCGTGCATGTGTGTGTGTTTGTGTGTGTGTGTGTCTGGCTGCTAGAGATGTAGTGGCAGCCAGGCAGGGCAGGCCGGCTCCTCCGACCCCTCAGAGCCTCCATCTGGACCGTGGGGGCCTGTCATTTAGGAGTGCAGGGCCTGAGCAGAGGAGCAAATTGCATTTTAATCGATCATATTCCCAGTAAAAGCCACTCCCAGCAGCCACTTGTCTTACTTTCCATTCTATTTATGGAAGCTCCCTGCCTCTGACTGCTATATGTGTGAATGTGAGACAGACAAAAAAAAAAAAAAACAGAGTGTAAGAGACAGTAAGGGTGTCATTGACCATCTCAAGTCAGTAAAAGCAGAACCAATTTTTCCACTCCTCCTCTTGAGTCCAGCCTTGTGTGTGGATGTATTCTTGCTCATTAAAGTCAGAGTACTACAAGGACCTTGTCATACTCATGTGGCTCTAGATGATATGAAAGCTGATAGCAAGCTGTTTTGATAGCATGCTGTTCCTTTGTATTAAAAGGCAGTGCTTTCAGGGCAGTGGAACATGAGCATCAGACACCGCTCCATTATCAACAAAAAGAGAACCCTCCCCACCATTAAACACCACTGAGCTACAGTCAAATATGTCATGTGCTTTCATAGAGGCCCAATAATGCTGTAATGTGATCGTTTTCCCAGCTCCAGTCTCCTGTGTCTATTTTGAGTCGGATGCCCAGTGTTGAGTCTCACACCAACAGGCGCAGCTACTGTGCAGCGTGCACGGGTAATAAATTATGAGTCAGCCCAACGCCGCCACTGATTGTTGGATCCATTTTCTAAGATGCTGCTGTTTCTAACTAATCTGTCCCTTGGGGCCTCTTGTAAAGGAAGTTTAAGTCTGTACGTGCCTGCTCTGTGGAACACATTTTTTTGTTCTTTTCATAAAGCATTGAATCACCCCCTTTGTAAGAACAAAAAAAAAAAACCCAAAAAAACACCAGAACCTTGAGCTGTAATGGTGTCACATAAAAGATCCTGCAGAACGAGCAATACCAGTGAACGAGGCCGCTGCTTGCAAGCACTCCTGTCAGTTTTCCTTTGCAGGCCTCCCAGGAATTGTAAATGTTGTCACATTCTCAACAAGACAGCTTTTTGCTATTCACTGGGAAATTAGTTTTTGGGTGTGCTTTTCTGGCTCTGCAGTGCACCAGAAAATGTTAGTTATTTATGATGACTTTGTAGAAGTTGCAAAGACAGAGGCATAATTAGAGGATAGCACAGTGGTAAAAATATCATGTCAGGATCATTTGGAACCTCATTTTTGTTGTTTCGTTTTGTTTTGTTATTTTTTTTACTTTTGGCTCTAAGTGTTCTGCAACTGAAGAAAAAACATGCAAATACACACACACAAAACAAGCAAATTAAGAAAACAACTGCACCAAACTGACAAGAAAACCCAGAATGCATCATAAACAAATAGTAGGAGAGGCTTGATAGAAAAGTTGAATTTTCAATGTGTATGTGATGTCATTATTTCAACGTTGTAATTGAACCATGAGCTATGCAGGAGCATCTAGACACTGGCGGTGGTTGTGGTGGTGGTGAAGGGCTAAAGATCTGAATGGATGACAAGTGAAGCGGGACTTCTGATAAGCTCAGGGTTCCCATGAGTCCTGGACGTGATGTGATGGAAACTGGAGGTATGTGGGGTGGAGGAGGGTCGTGTTGATTTGACACTGAAATGACAGCTTACAGCAGCAGAGAAAGGAAACACTTGAAAGTTTGACAGCAATGATATGATTGGCTCAAAGAGGTCGTGGCAAGATGTGATTGGTTTCTGTGAAAGAGTGACCACCCTCAATCAGCAGAGTGAGTTGAAAGCGCGACAGAGGAAATGAGAGAGAGAATTTACAGCATGAAGACATTCTTCCTGATTGAACTTACAATGTCTGTGTTCTGTCCTGTTTTAAACTGTATGTGTGATGTATTTACTTCATTGTCTTTGCTTTAGCTGCAGTGGGTTGAACTACAAGGACTACAAGGAGTGAGAATCTCTGGGCTGTGATCAGGCTATGATATGATATAAATCAATTATCGCTGCATCTGAATGCATCAGAATGTTCAATTTATATGCATGATATATTTTTTTCTCACTGTGTGAATAGTGACTACTTTTAAAACAAGTAAACAGAATAATATACACATGCTCTTGTTGATGCGTTTCACCATCAGATTGGTTCAGCCATAAGGAACTCAAGCCAGGTTTGCAAAATTGTTACAGGTGATCATATTGTTGAGAATTTGGTTTTGAATGTAAGCTTGTTGACTTTTCTGCACTGAGACAAAAACTTTCAAGAGAGAATCTCAGTGCCTGTAAGTATCGATCCCCCCACCCCCCCCATCCCTAAGGGCTGCTGTAGTATAGTCTTTTATTGGATGTGTGCAACATCTGGCCTCCCTGGCTTCTCCTTGATTGTGACCTTTTACGTGTTAGCTGTACTGCTCAGCTAACACGGTTAGGAGAGGACTATGGAGTGAATTAAAGATCTCAGAGCGAGGAGAGTCGGATGAAGGATGGAGAGGCATGGTGGATACTCAGCCGGAAGGTCCTTTATTCTGTCTGCCAGTACCTTGTTGTGGACTCGCCCACTGACCGAACAGGACGTGAACCTCACCACCCCATGCTACTGTCTGACTCTGCCGCTGTCCTCATCTACCATTCATAGCTTTTATTCTGAGGGTTCTCTGTTGTTTATGACAAAGGCTTTCCAGCATCTCTCGCATTCAGATTAGTGGCAGACTGATACTGCTGGTATTAATTATGAATCTGAAAGCCACCAGTCAAAACTGACGACCTGTGATATGCTGGAGCTTCTTTTATAACCACAGCTTGTCAATATGTTGATGTTATTATTAATGTATGATACCTGGCCAGGGAAACTGCCTGGAGGAGTTTCACTACGCAGCTTTAGAATGTCAGCCTGTGTAACCTGCTTCATCCTGCCTTTAGCCAATAGGAACCTGATTTGGCTCCATTGCATTAAATGTCTACCAAATTGGCATAATAGAATGTCCACAGTCAAACATCATGATGTACAGCAACAGTGTTTGTCGGGGATTGGGTTTACCCTCATGCTTGCTGTACAAAAGGGTTTGCAAAACAGCTCATGGATTGTAACTGTGACTGTTTTCATGATGAAATATAAATACTCATGGATATTTCTCAAACAGTGCCCTCATAATAATCTACCTCTCCACTGGCCTTCTGTATTTTGAGTACATTGCAAACACACAGATGTAATTGCACTTTTCTACTCATCTAGCAGTATTCTCAACTAACCCCCAGGAAGAATGTCACACAGAAGTCTAAAACGTCTTTTCACTCTGTTTTTCAGGTTTTGTGGCTCTGCTGATAAATGTCAACCTGTCCTGATATTTGTATGGGTCTTTCTTTTCAACCAAAGGTGAGTTCATCCTCCTCTTTTCAAAAGGGTGTGTTGTTGGTATACAGGTGCCAGTGGGTTTTTATAACAGGTGCTGCACTCACGACTGCGCAGTCAGCAAGATCTTATTCTCAAATACATCTCAGGCTGAAGATCCACAGGAAACTTACAGCACATCAAGTACGACTTAAAGCGTTGGATTACAGACACGACATGTGGTTTAATGATGGGCTCATAAAACTTTAGGGCGAGGAATAGATGGCTTTGTGTCATGCTTTTTTTTTTTTTTTTTTTACAGTAAGTCCAACAGTGTATATATAGAGGTACATTTCAAAGCATGTTAAAATGTATGATGGATATAACCAATGAAAATCAATGCACTCTTGATTATACTATAAGAAATGTAAGAAAATGCATCAAACGAGGAAAGGAAAGGATTTACAAAAAGCTTTTATCATGGGGACTAGTTTGAGATGTAGTTGATTTCTAGAGTAGTTGATACCTCTTTTGGTACATAAGTTAATTAATTTTAGGTTTTTATATCCATGAAACAGTTTCAAAGTAATTGACACAATCGCTGACATTTTAGGATTTCTTTCACATATCGTAAGTAATTGCTGTATGTGTCCAAGATCTTTTCAGCAACTGTCCCGGGTTGCCATTGCTTTCACCGTCCTCCAAAGCACCGATGTTCTTGTTTCAAAGAGGTGAAGTTTCGTTGCCACCTGACAAACAATTCAGGCCTCGGTGTTGGTTGCCCGGGAGCTGTAAACTGAAGTTGAACCTATTTGTGGAAGCTCTGTTTCCAAAAAACACAAAACAAAAAACAAAACAAACAGAACAGAGCAAAACAGTCGGCCTTTTCTTTGGTCACTTTGACAAGAAGACTCTCTTTAGCCGCTGATTTACGAGAACGCTGAGTTGCCACAGTATGTTCCCTTTTTTTTTTTTTCCCCCCCTTTTTTTTGCTGCTGCGGTTAATCTTGTTTCTGGCAGCCTAAACTGGTCATTTGCGTAGTCTGGCTGAAGAAAAAGTGGCTCTCAACTCCAGGTCATGTTTTGTTTCTGTCTCATTCTTGTACTTTTTTGTTTAATGGGACTGAGCTTCTGTGCTGGCTGTTCTTCGGGGAGCAGTTCATCACCAGAGCTGCATCTGTTCACCTCAGCCAGGAGTTATGGCCCGGCCTCGGACGAGATATCAGCTTTAAGACTTGACATGAGGGGAAGATTTAAAGACTTGCAAATTTAAAAAAAAATCGCACAAAATGGTGAAGACAGCCAGGCTCTTACATGCAGTTATTGAAAGCACTTGGAGGGGAGATTAACCTACCTCCACTGCCTCCCTCAGGCTATGATTCCCCCACCAGTCTGCTATCCCCCTGCTGGGACAAAGCGACTGAGTGAATCCGCACCATCATCTGCTGCTTCACTCCCTCTCAGTTTACAGTGTGCAGCTTAATGTTGTTAGTTTGTTTTTGTGATTTCGTGTTTCATTTTCATTTTTCTTTCTCTCCAAAGCCCTGAAAAATCCTTCCTTTATTGGTTCATCAAGGTTGGAATAAGTGGCCATCTATATATATATAATGTATGAATTCAAGATACCCAGAGTTTGCAGAGACCTACAATGCCAACATTCATGAACAATTGATATTGCTTTTTTTCGACCTGCTGAGAGTTTTCCTGTGGGAGTGGGAGCCACCGAGTACCGTGATACGATTCATGGTTATGTTGCCCATAATAATGATAGTGTCACACTAGAGTCTTAGCTTGGTTGCTGCTTACCACACACACACACACACACTGACTTCAATATGTCAGTGTTCATGTGTGCCATTATTACCATGTTAAATCATTACTGGCAACAGGCCGAACTGTCAGAACGCGGAGCTGCTCTAGAGTTCAAATGTTTAACTAACTATATGAAGGATACAACTTTGACTCACTAAATTCTTTTCAATCGGTGCAATTTAAGTTTACAGAGGATTACACCACAAGAAGTCATGAAGCAGTGACTCTGGTTAGTCAAATTATCAGTGGAATCTTTTCAGAGACTTTCATGTTTAATAAACATATCTCTATCTGGTTCCAGTGTATTGATAATCATAGTGCAAGAGGAAGCGATATAATGCTGAACTAATATTTTATCCCAGCCTATTTCCCCGTATTGATATCACAGTGAATTTGCAAAGGCAAAGTAAGGTTGGGGTTGCAGAACAAAATTATTCAAATATGACTAGACCCTATATAGTGTTTGCTCTCTGACAGAACCAGCACAACAAAGAAATGAGTCGTCCACATCCCCTTCAGGCTTCAGGCTGGTTATACCACTCATTTACTGTATAGTGACCTTTAACTTCTCGTTCTCTCTGTTAGTAGCTGCGAACACACAGCCGCTGTTTTGTGGTCGAGTGTTGTATGTATGATCACAGCAGAGTGGAATCCTACCAAGGAGATTTTTCGTTTTTAAGACCATGTTCAATGTGACCTTTCACGGTGAAACTTCAGCAGCGGACTGTCAGTTATATATAATCTTTACATCAGCCTCCGCTACACCACCAACAGGTACAGCAGGTTCAGCCTGTAACCCTTACTGAGTAAATGCTAGTCAGAGAAGGTTAAGTGCACCGAAGTGGTGTTATCCATCCTGAGCCCAGCCTCTTATATCAAAGTAGTTTTATCCTTGAATCCTGGGCTCTCCAAAATGGCATCAGTTTAATTAGCTCTCTGGAGCGTCTGTAAGAAAGGCCATTTTAATAGAGTGGGAATGCATATTAATCTACTGGCAAGGGACCAATTATGGTTGACTGTCACTGTGCGTGCATGCACCGTGTGGACTAACATGACCTCTCCAAACCTAAGCACAATGATTTAACTCTCGTGTTCTCAGGTTTTACGCAGCTGAACTTTGAGATAAAGAAAAGAAACTTGTTAATTTTCATGGCTGACGATATTTCAGTACTTATGCTGTAGATTTTATATACATGTAATATGGAAGCGTTTTTTAAAACTAGAATATTAAAATCCAGAATTCATACTTTTAACATAATACATTGTTTTGTATTGACAGTGTGGAAGTGACTTAATCATGGCCTGCTAATGCCCAAACTGTGTAATCTGAATTAATGGCATGATAATAGAAGCAGGCTTCCCGTCCAGCATCCCTTCAACCAGCTCCACACAATGCAGAGTCAAAAGGTTGCTTCACCAGTCAGTTTCAATGGTGTCTGGCTGCATAGGTCGGGTTTCAAGTCCAATCTGTACGCAGGCTGTGTAGGAAAACTGTCACTAGCAGTAGGAAGCCATTGGCTAACTGGTTAGACCTCCAGTTCCCACTAGGGTCACCCATGCCAAAGTGTTCACCAAATGGCATACATTGTAAATTGGCTCAGCTCTGCCCTGCACTTCAGCTGAATAGAAATGGAAAAAAAAATGTTCCAGAAAGTTTTGAAGTTACTTTTCCTGACTGCTGTGTTGAATGTGCAGAGGAGGACTCTTAATAAGGCAGCCTCAGCCAGGAGCCACACAGACTGTCTCTAAGGGCCAACAGGCCCATGGCCATGAACTCCCAGCTTTCCCACTAATGCACAACTTTATTCCCTCTCTCTGTGTTTCTCTCTCTCACTGACACCTTTGAGAAGCTAGTTTTTTGGTTTCATTTGAAGGATGAGGGACCACTGGCTCACAGCCCACTGAATTGCAGTGGCCTGTTTTCCAAATTATTAAGATAGAGGAGAATTTATTAAAGCTAATTATAGTTTTTTTATGGTGCAGATACACACTCACTCAGTTTTGTTCTGGTACCATTCTTGCCTCTTTCCTATTACATCTTATACATGATTAACAAGAACACTTCCACACGAGAGTTGTTACCCCAAATGACGTTTAGGCCATGTCGCCTTTCGATTTCTTCCAGTCCAGTCCCTGAGCTTCAGGAAGTGTTCAAATGTTGTTTATTACTCATTTTGATTCATTCAATGTCAGAGTGAGCCTGAAGCCACTGTTTATCATTTTATGCACTGGGGGCTATTAATGGGCCAGGGAAAACGACTTTAATAAGTTAATGTACACCAGGAGAGAAGAGCTTTTTTATGACTGGAGCTGGCAGCACGAATTGGTTGAGACAGAGGGTGAAATGGGTTTGTAGCCGTGCAGTCAACTCCAGTCCTCAGTCGAATTTGCAATCTTTTAAGGAAATTAGAGGTTGTAATGATAAAGCCTTCAAGTTCTTCCTGTCTGCATTACAACAGTAATGAGTATCACCATACTCGTAACATGCCATTCCCAACATTTCATCCGTGGCGAAACACTTGGAGTGAAAAGAGTTTTGCAGCCTACTTTGCACTAAATTGCATGTTTGACTGGGAGAGAGTGACACCGGAGGTGGTGTAAAGCTGATATTTGCGGAGGCTCCGGACATGATTGTGGTGGGGTTCAGTTGTAACTCTGAACCTGTGTATGTGGTGCACAGCCAGCCTGTCACTATAAATACATTCCCATTCTGTCACTGGTACCACATTAGTTGGACTATAGAAACGCTTTGTGACCAAGTGTCCCATTTCAGTGGAGTTGTTTGTACAGCACTGGGGCATATGTTTACCGCTGCTCTTGGTAATAATTATATCCTCGAGTGTAGCGGGGAGAGAGTGTGCACTTAGCTCCAGTGGGCCCTGCTTCATAGGGGACAATCGTGGGTATTTTATGAAATGGTCACAAGATATTTTGCCACTACAGAAGGACTTCTATCCAAGGTCTTCAGCGTCCGTTCTGACTGTTTTTCTTCTTTTAGGGCTTTTTGCTTTTCCACAGTCACTTCTGCTATTACGAACAGTTATAATAATATAACTAAGCAAACACAATAGATCATAACTTAAAAAATATATAGATAATAACTGATTTATTTGCACCTGCAAGAGCTGTTAAGCATTATCACTGGTACTTGATGCAGTTTCTAACTGGTTTTCCATGAGTCACGTTTGCTAGAGCTGACAGAGGTCTATCAGTGTAGAGTGGAGGTGCAGTCAGTTAAATGTAATTTTTCAAAATGTCAAACATTTGCTGCTTCCAGCTTCTTGAATTTCATAATTTACTGTTGTTCTTTGTCACTAATGACGGTAAATGAGGAGTCTTTGTTTTTTTAATTGCTTCTTTTTTCTGTTGCATGGAAAAAGAAGCAATTTTGCAGATGTCACTTTGAGTTTTGGAAAACTGTGACGTGAAGTTGATAATGAAAATAAATGTTGGTTGCCGCCTAAATGTGGTCTTTGTTATTAAAACCATATCTAAAGCTGTTTTTAAGTTGTGGCAAAGTGCTTTCTCCCTCCAACGTGTCAGGTCATCATCACTCTGATATATAGAATGTCATCAGTATGCTGTAGTGGAATACGTGCATTATGAACTTGTGCTTTAATTATAATCTCATTAGACACTTTTCCTATTTTGCATTGCAATAACAACACAACGACAACAAAAAAAAACTTGTTTCATTTATAACAAAGCCCACTTAAAGAAAAATAAATTTGCATGCCCCACCACTGATATTCCTCACACACTGTTAACTACATCTCATTAAGCTTCATGCACGTTGCTTGTTATGTTATTTGCAATAGCAACCGCACGCTGTGGCCCAGCTCGCTGTTTATCCCGTGTGTGCATAAGAAGGCGGGCAGCGCAGCGTTGCCCTTGTTGTGGTGTTTTGAGACTGGATTTGGATGCGTGGTGGTGATGCAGCAGAGGGTGGCAGCGGCAGAGAACCAGCGAGCGTGACTAATCCGGGGATCTCCTGTGTGATGTGTGTGGCTAGCCGTCCTTCACGCCTCCCGCTTCCCTGATGGGGGCCGCACACCCACCGCCTCACACACCAATGAAGGGGGGAGTGGTGTGATTTGGAGGTAGCGTTGCATAGTTCGCAGTGCAATATCACCACATATAGTGCAGTTCAGACTTTCATTAATGGGCCCAGCTGGTAACCTACAAAGTTTAAGGTTCTTTTAGATACCTGTCACTCCATTTTGTATTAACTTTTCTTTGTAAAGAGGGGCACAAAGTAATGAAAACACATCTGAGATTCTGTCCTGGCTGCTGAAGACAGTGTTTTGGCACATGGTATCACATGATGTCCTCTGACCTCAAATTGACTTTTCAGTGTTTTTTAGACAGGTGCATGTACTGTGGGGGTGGCTAGTGTGAGCTGGGTTGTTGTTGTCTCCTCACCCTCCCTTTTCAGGTGCAACTGTTTTAGCTCCATCATAAGCTGATCTATAAAATTACCACCTACTCTGAAAGAATACTTGAGATATTTCCAAAGGATTCAGTTTTAAAACTGAGTTTTTAATGTGTAGATTCATGATGAAAAGTCCATAACCTCTTCTGACTGCCTAGCCTTTAGTCCACAGTTTGCTACAGCCCTTCAGAGAACGCTGTTAAAACGATTCAGTTTTCATCAGTCGGTCATTTAAAAAAGAGATGAAAATGATATATGAGAACATTGAACAAAGCATCGCCTTCCTTTATTATTCTGTTCATGGGATGGATTTGTTCTTATTCAGCTACAATCAGTAAACTTCTTCTTCTCCCGACTGGCTTGAACTCCTCCATGTTATACATGAGTGTAGAACTGCTGATATATTCACTGGTTGTATCTGACAAGATAAAAACATGTGATCCAACAGACAGGCAGCAGACGTTCAAGGCTCAGTTTGACTGCAGGATGTTAGTTACATGGTATACGAGCTTTCAACACTGTCATATCACCCTTTTAAGTTGGTGGTAAACATACTGAACAAGGAGCAACACCATGTTTGAAGTTCAGCACTTACTCTTGTTTTTCTCTGTTTCTTTCTCCACCAACTGTTCTGAAAAATATCTGTTTATTTAGCAGCAAAATGCTCCACTATATTTGCCAGCTAGTTGCTCATTATGTCTGTGGTTTGGTTCCGGACAGGTAGCACATTAAAAGAGCTTTCTACAACATGTTGTTCATCTTATCCTGCCGTGTTCATTCCAAACTCATACAGCAGCTTGGTCACTGGCCCAGCATTTCAAACTGCTATGTTATATGTACAGTCAAGTGTCATTTCTGGAGGGGGCAATATCAAAGTAATGTGAGGAGTGAGAAAGATCTACACTGGGAGTTTGAACCAGTGGGTGGTTGACTCAAATATGTGACTTCTACCCAGGAGAGCAGTATTCGCCTCTTGTACAAAAAAAGTACTTGTTTTTAACCTAAAGGACCTGTTGTAAGTGTATTCCCAATTTGTCAGATGAATAAAAAAAGAAGAAAAGGTTTTGGGAGCGAGACTCAAAAACAGATATCATATTTTTTTTACAAATACTACCTCTGAGCTACATAGTTACCGTAACTCCAACCCATAATCTTTTCCTAACCAAGTAGTTTTGGTGCCTAAAGCTCAACAAACGTCAACATTTTACAGTGTTAACAGTCCAAAATATGCAAAATGTTTGTCAGCAAGATTCATTTTGAAAGTCTAACAGGACACTGCATATTTATTGTTGCTTGACCTCTCTCTTTGGTGCTTCGGGCCACCGAAGTGGCCATATTTGATGAGCTGGGAGTGAGAACATGTCGTCGTGTGATGTAGACATTCTCAGAGTGAAAGCAGTGTGAGTGTGTTTGTTGCTTTTTCTTGAGCAGCGAGCTTCTTTTGAAAGTTCCAGTAGACCTAGCTTCATCCCTTTTCTTTTTCACTGTTCCTTTGTAGACAGAGCGACCCAGTGAAGCCCGGCCAGAATAAATCTCTCCGTGCTGACTGTGCCCATGCCGGCTCCAAATACAGCCTGCTACCTTCATGCTTCTTTATATTGTAAATCTGAAACCCAAATATCACTTTCTTCCAACCAGCTGAACACTGTGGGCTTTCATCTATCACAACAGCCCTGGATTATTTATGCGTGTCTGTGGGTTATACATTTACTTTTATCATGGTGTTTTGGTATAATAAGCTACCTCAGTATGCGTGTGTGTGCTCAAGCATATATACAATGTGCATATGTGAATGTGTTTGCAGTGTGGGTTGAGCGAGAGAGGAAGGAAAAGAGTTCAGCCTCCTGCAGGCTTCGGAAACACTGTACTGGAATGTTAATTGGTATGACTGGTCGGCCTCACAGATAACACACAAGGCCACTTTTAATAAACCAGAGATCAGGATGTCCCACTGTCTCACCCTACTGAGTCAAGAAAGTGAAAGACAGAGAGAGAGAGAGAGAGAGAGAGAGAGAGAGTGTGTGTGTGAGTGTGTGTGTGTTAGGAGGCGTGGGGAGTGGTGTTTGCTGGAATCTCTCCCTTTCCTTTTCCTGCCTCTCTCCCACACATCTCATTGTCTCATAACAAATAAAAGACCAGAAATATTACAGAGCGTGAGGTGATTCATGGGGAGACTCATAGCGGATGTATTATTAAGACTGGAGCGGCAGCGTTTTGAAGTTATGCTAATGAAGAGCCTCTCGGTGCTACAAATCTAACCGTCATTTGAATCATTTGCGTTGCCCGCACCCTCCTCTTCTCCCCCTCCTCACGCGGTTTTTTTTTTTTCTTCTTTTTTTTCCCCATCTTACCCATTTGATGAGAGTCACACATTCAAGGGCGCAGTGCTGGCATGAAGCTGCGCACATGCTGCGTATGGGAGGTGATGGTAGATTAGACAGCAGCTACAGAAAGCTCAACACACAGCTCTGACCGGAGGCTTCTCTTCCCACATGTAACCTGCAATAAATAGCTCAATTTATGTTCACCTCCTCCTCCTTTACATATAATCTCAAATATAAAATAGAGTAAATCTCAGTGGATGTATGTAGAGATCTTAATGGATGGATGGATGGATGTAAATAATCCCACATAATCACCCCTTTGCACCCAAAAGAACCAAAAGAGTTTTGGGTCTCTTTATGATAACACACATTTTTCCATCTGTGTGTAATTGTGTAGTAGTATTTGATATATAATCCACTAAACATCAAATAGAGACTGATATGGGCAGTGATATTATATAAAGGATTTAAGGGCAATTTCACGCACTGAGAATTGTAAAGCATGAATGTACCCCAGACTTTTTTTTTTTGATAGATCCAGAGTGCTGCTGAAACACCAATTAGACCATGAGACACTAAAACGCTCCAGGATGAGACAATTACTACTTCTGAATTATTCATGCATACTGGAGTCTGATCAAAACATTTTGTTAGAATGGATTCAGGTTAAGCGCATCAAACAAACTGCATCATATACATTAAGGCTGATGTTGACTTATGTGTTATCTTGAAAAAATAATCAGTACAATATTGTAATTAATCAACAGGGAGCCGGTGCAGGGTTGCCAGGATCTGTGAAATGATGCATGATCTTGTCTCTTTGCTGCAGATAAAACCCTGGTGGCTGACTTTTCCTAAATTAACTGTAAACAGGATAGAGATTTTTTTTTTTTGCAGAGGAAACAGTTTCCAGGTTTAAGAGAGAAATGGCCACATCTTTGAAATGTTTCAAAGATGCAGAAAACAGGACTGAAGTATAGATTTGATGTGTAAATCTAGGCTGAAGCTGCAAGTCAGAGCTGACACCAACCCCTAAAATAGTTTACATAAAACCAGTGCTACTTCTACAACTCACCCTGATGGGTGACACACAGATGAATACAGAAAGGCTGAAATCATTATGAGGGACCACCAGCCCCAGAAAATAAGTGCTAAGATTAAGGAAAGAAAACCAAGACAATAAAAGTGTAATCATATCAAAACTGGAATTGCATGCCCCCCCACACACAGATCCATTCTCCTGGGCTTCAGTAGTAGGGCTGTGGTCTAGTCATGGTTGTTCCTACATCATTACACTTAATACAGTGTAACTCTCCCCACACCCAGAGGCAGAATGCAATGAGTTGAAATAACAACAAGAAGAAGCCGTGTCTGGACTCTAAAACATTCTAGTGATTCCAGTGTCAATAAGCTCCCCATCATTACATTTGGTGAGCTCCACAAGTTGTTTTGGGGCACCAGCGCTCTGACTGCTGTTATTGATTTATGAAAGAGGGCCAAGGATCATACTGTTATGGACACAGTGTAAACTTGGGGCTGGAGACGAGGCGTGCCTTGATTGTAAGTAATAACTAATAAGCGCAGGAGCTTGTTTACAGATGCTGAGATGAACTGTGTTTGTGTTTACTTATGTTTTCATAAGTGTCCTTGTTGTTGTTTTCAAGCATCTTCTATTAAAACAAATTCATAAAGATGGATATATGCAATATTTTTTCTTTGTGACCAACACCAATTTCTCTGAATTACTGCTCAATTTTGAGATATTCACTATCGCTTGATGTGCCAGGTTTTAAAGGTCCACTATTTTGTTTTGGGAAATAAATGTTTTATGACTTAACAAACTTTTTTCATTCTCATGACTGAATAAACTGAATGAATAAACTTATCTTAAAGGACAACGCAGCTTCATACTGTTTAAACTGTCACTATGTATTTGGCAGACCCTGCCACCTTTCTTGCTGCAAATGGTGTTCTGGGAACTTATTTTCTTCTTACAACAGTTTGTTGAGTCAGTTATAGAAAATATGCATGTATTTGTATAATTACCACATTAATATTGTAAATATTCAAATTCTGAGTTTGAATTTGTTCTCCAAAACTACTTAGTGCCCCTTTAAAAACTGAGCACAATGTATGAAATTTTCAGTGCATATAAGTAGCGACTTTTATAGTTGTAAACCCATTCCAATTGTCCATAAAACATCTGATGTTTGTTGACTTTGTCTTCATATATTTCAGGGTGGGAGTTTAGTTTGAAGTTAGAGGAACATTATGGGAAATACCTGCTTTTTTACTGGAGTATTAGATGATTAGATCAATGCCACTTTCATGTCTTTATGTTAAATAAAAGGACAAAGCCAGCAGATTGTTAGGATACCTTAGCATAAAGATGGTTATTCCACATACTTCTACATACATTCCTACTGTAGCTCTAGTCAACTCCAGTCTGCTGAAGCTCTGGTCAAAAAAAGCAAAAAAGCTTATTTCCCAAAATGTCAGACATTTTTTCTATAACTGACATTGATAAGACAGTAATCTGCAACAACTGCAAAAAAAGGATTGAAGGGTCATGATAATCTGCATTGCAGGTCAGGTGCCTGAGTGTATTTTTGTATGATGTGAAATTGTGAAACCCTCTCAAAGCTGTAATTTTAGAGAACAGAGAGGATGCCCCTCTCATGTACACGAGCTCTAATTTCAGCACACTCACTGCTGAATTGACCTGCAGATAATGTCCTCTAATATCTCTGGTGTAAACAACAGAACAATGTACATGAAGAGCACTTTGTTTATGAAGAGCACACATATGGGTCAAGAAGGATGTTTGCACTGCTATAATGATGCAGTGTTTGACTCATTGCAATTTGGCCTCACACCTGAAAATGTCAGATGTGGATATGTTTTGCAGTGGAGTGCAGTGGATATGTCAGTATATTCAGATTTGTACATGTCTACAAACTGGCAGGTGCAAGCATTGTCCTCCACCAAGCAGCTCCACTGTTGAGGTCGATGGGTGAAATGCTCCAGTGAAGGATATCTTGTTAACAGAGGCAGAAGGAAGTGAGGGTGTTACCAGATTATTCCTTCCCACTGATACATTCTTCTGTTATCCACTGTCTGCAGATTGATACTTTAGATTCAAAGCGTAACACTATGATGTTTTTTTTTTCGGGCAGGAGCTGATTTAGTTTGATTGCTGATGGATGACAATTTCTCGCTTCACTGACCCCCAGTATGTGCCCACAGCGAGACCTCCATGCTCCAAAGAGACCACACACAGAGGTGGAAAGCGAAGGTGGAGGTCGATGGAGTCTCCGTCGGTCATTGATCTCTGTCATCTCTGTCTTTTTGTTGGCTTGTAGGCTGTCTGCTGGTTTCACCCCATGCACCACAGGCATATCAGTCCGCCAGGCACAGACTTAATAGGCAGCATATACACTGTACAATTTAGGGCTGTTCCTGGCGAAAGTTGACAACCACATCTGGGGGATCATTGCACATGATGTGTGAATATTTAATGGCCAATATAACGATTTCAAGCAGATGAAGCAGTCTGTATCACAGGCTTTTCAATCAAAAATGTTGTCCAAGATTACCCTGATGACATTGTCGCCATTATTTTCTCAGACTTGACAAAGTTCCTCCAGTGCAAACAGTGACAGATACATAGATCTTTAACATTAATTTTAGAAAAAAACCCATCATATCTTCATAAGAGGAGGTGACCCGCTGATATACATGGGTCTATTTTACACCTGCTCTCCACAGTCAGATGATGTAGAACAGTCAGAGGGCAGGGATGGCTGCTCTGACTGAAATAGAGTAAAATGAAACCGAGGTTCTGTGACCGAAGGACCCTTGTCTCATTCTCTTTCCCTCTCTCTTCCTCTGAATGAGGGAAGCGCAGTTGGGCCAGGGTTGACCGCTCCCTCTGTTCGGACTCACTTTTATTGTCCTCCCTTTATTCTCCCGCTAAACGTCGCTGACGGCATCACACTCGCATAGACCCCCCCCTCCTCTCCGTTGTCCACATCCCCAAAGACCCAGAGTGGCTATCGAATGACCATGGCATCAAAAGAAAGGGAAAAACAAAGTTCGGAAGTATTAGTGTTACTTCCCATCATCTCCTGGGATACAGAGGGAGAATCAATAGTTTTTCATTAACCTGTCTTCCTCCCTGTAAATGAGTCGGTATGGCCTCGGGAGCCTGTAAATGCTCTACTGATAGTGTTTGGGCGGGCACTGATATCTCTCTCTTTCACACTCATACACATCTACGTTTTACGTGACACACAAGCACTCTCTCTGTCTCACAATTCAACTCAATTTTATCGACATGTTTGATAAAAGTAGCAACAAATCAAAACAATATAGAAAATACAACAAAGATGCACAAATCGTTTCTTAATACTGTTCATCAAAAAGACCTAAACACATTTACTTTGACAATTCCTCGCCTGGTCTCACCAAATGAAGTATAAATAACACACCATTCTCATAAGTCTTTTTGAGTGTTACCATAACGTGACATAGTATGGAGAGCAAAAAAACTCTGGAGAGAGACTGGAGTGGACAGATGGGTCAACAAACACATCACTTTAAACTTGGAGATGGGTGATCCGGTCTCACATTAAACCAAAAGTGAATGTGGACCTGTTTTAAGTTACATCTGTAAGTTCACTTACTGTAAGTTCTTACTTACAGTACATACCTTATTTCACACTGTCACAAATGGAAAATATAGAGGACCCAGATGCAGACACACAGAGGTAGATGGGTTGTAAACAAAAAATGTGAACAAAATAATGGCAGGTCACAAAAAACTTGCAAGAAAAAGGGGGGAAATGAAAATAACAGAGTAATATAACATTTAAGGACAAACCAGAAAGCTGGGGAGGAGCACAGGAGGGAAACAGGATGTTGGGAACACTGATGAGATGGAAGTAGAAGGTGAAAGCAAGATGCAATTTAGATAATTTAAACTACAAAACAAAAACAGGAAATGGCTAACCAAAAACCCAAACCATGACACATATGTGTGTTTTGTCATGTATGTAACATACAGTAAGTCACTTTGTTTTAACCAAAACCATGATCTTTTAAGTGAAGACTATCAACATTAACTGTGTGTTTTTTTTAATGTAAATCACCTCACTTTGTCATTTCCGTCACGTCTGACACTCGTAAAATGTGGATGGTGTGAAATGAGACACAAAGAGCTTAGAATGTGTGACATAAAATGCAAATACATTTTTTAAAGTGGCATGCTTTTTAACTCCATGCCATCAGATCACTTAGTGAACAGACTTTTGAGAGATTACTCTAAAGCCATTATTCTTCCTCCTGGCAGTTACACAAAGCATTGAACCCCATCTGCAGCCCCTATACAGAGCTCTGTGTGTTGCTTTCTCATTTAGTACATTTCTCCTTCTCTCCCTGACAGATACAGTATCTCACATCTCTGTCTGTAAACACAATGTAGCCAGTGTTTGAGGCTGACCTTGCTCCTTGTGCCAACCTCCCCTCTGTGATGGATTAATCTGTTGTTTCCCATGTGGGCTTGCACACTGTGGACCATGTGTTGCAAACACAAGGTGATACTGTGCAGCTTCATATTCTATGTTAATGTTGTTTGTTGCACTCGAGGCTCTCGGAGGACTGGAGCTAGCGGCATGTGTTAGAACAACATCTGTCATACCTGAGTGTGGAGCACTGGTATGTTTCGTTGATGCACACCTGCCGCGGTTTTTGCAGCTGGCATCGTCAACAAGTGCCGCAGTGATTGAGGTGCAGCAGAGTGGGTTTCATCTGGGTATGTATGACCACCACCGCTCTCCCTGTCATCTGCCTTGTAGGCATGTCTCTACTGATGGCATACACGTTGCTGAACAGGAAGGCTGGCCAGATTCTCTCTTTTCTGTTGCCTAAAACCGAGGGGGGAAAAACACTGAATCTCACTGTGATGAGAAGCCAAACATGGAAGTGATGCTGTGGCATCAGAGAAACAACTGGTGAAATAATGAGTTCAAATTATCCAAGATGAAGAACTGATTCAGAGGAGGTGATTATCACAGCCAATGAAGGCTGAAATTGAGCAAGTGATTAAGAATGAATGTATTATTAATGCTTATACAGGCAGTTATGCTGCTTGTACAAAATGTGGTCTCAGACCACAATGGTAAGCACAATAAAAAGGGATGAGGGAACCTGCTGCTGTGACACGGAGCCTGCAACTCCATCAAGCAAGGAAGCCACGCTGACTCGCCCAGCCTGCAAGATCTACCCAAAAAACCTTCAATATTTTGCCAACTGACTAGATTTCTAGAATAGAAAAGAACCTCCAAATGATGTTGGTGACCTGCCAAAGTGGCTGGTAGAGCAGACAGATTTACTGGCCGCATCCAAAATTTATCAACATTTGGCTGGTGGTAATTTGCTGCCCTGAAGGGGGGAAGGAGTCAGGATGGCTGCCATGGCATCGCCTGGATCCAGATGGCCCAAGACAGAAGGGGATGGATGCAAGCACTTTATCAGCAGCCTATGTTCCATAAGCCACTCAGAGGCTCAAGTACAAACAAAGGCAACTATATGTATGTTTGCCAAAGTTTTGGCTGCCTGCGTGACAATCGTACTCTCCCTTTTGTATAGTTGTTCATAGTGTTGCATACTTTCTGTTGTCTTTTATTGGGGAACAAAGTTACTTTATTCGGAGGTACACTGTGAACTTTGGATCCCATTTAAAGGGCATTTTGAGAGACGTTTATTGGACATTAAATCAACACACTGGCAAATGAGCTAAGAACTCATTTGTACTACTGACTTTTGTCACTTTGTTAGAATCAATCATGGCGTCACATTTTTGTCACTGGTGGAAACTGGGAGTTTGGGGCTCTTGTTCTGTGGTCCATTTCTCACCCACACTGCTGGTGATTTTTCATGTTTCATGTTGACAGGGTGGTTTGTCTTTTGGCGTGAGTTTGTGTTTCACAATGCCAAGACCTCTCGCCTCAGGCTCTGATTCCTGATCAAAAACTGTATTGTTTGCTCACCAAAAGAAAAATGGAGAGAATTTCATAGTCAGGGGCCTCAGTGATTAGCCTGCAGCAGCACATGGGGGTCAGTAGTCAAATTTCTTAAGGCATATTTGACACCTCAAAAAGTAAATCAAGAGCAAAATGCAAATAACCTTCCAATTAGCTATGTGCTGAAAAATCGCCTGGATTGCCATCGGTTGCCAAGCATTTTAGAAACAGTCAAGGCAGGTTATTCATGTAAGGCATTTCACAGTATCAGCAATTGAAAGTGCTTTATATAACACATAAAAGGGCATGTAAAATGAAATAAAGCCTGAAGTAGAGAAATTAAATAGCACAGGAGAAATACAGGCTAAAGTGCTACATGAGGTTGCCCCAAAAACTGTGGAAAACCAGAAAAGTTTTCAACATGCATTTAGAAGTGATCAGATTTGGGGCAAGTGTCAGATAAGCTCACAGTTTGTCCCAATTATATGAAGCACAGAAGAAAAAGCTTCATAAAAAAGTACAGAGCTGTTCTATGCAAAAATAATCAGTTTTTACTCACTTAGCCTACTTACTTTAATTACTTCTGTGCTCCCGATGAAACAAAAAGTGAAAGTGAAGTGGAAGCCAACTCAAAAAGCTCGAATATATCATTCAACATTCCTGTTATATGAATGCCTGTTGTCCAGTCTGATGTTCAAAATTTGATCATTGATCATTTCATATGTTATCTTTACATCATTTAAAGACAGCTGCCAGTTATTTATTAAGTTACTATTGAGGGAAAATGTGAGGATTTGCTTTCTGATTAATGAAAATAAATAAAGAAGAGACTAATTTCACTCACTGTGGTTAAGCAGGACAGGTATGAGGGTGGTTTCAATCTTGTCATTTAACTCCAGGCAGCACAAAAAATAAAAAAAGCAAATAGCAATTTTTCAAACTATGAAGAAGGTTAAAAGATTGATATTCCCCATATTGTTTGCAGTAAAAGTAGTCAGTCTATCTTCGAGTACAGCAACTGCACTTTCCACATGTGAGAGGCCATATGTCTTTGCATGACAGTAGTGGCTGTAATGTCTCCGAGACTATATCCTGTATGTTTACAGCTCTCGGTGGTTGGAGTGACAAATGTTTCTATTTTAGGTTTGTGATTTAATGCGTCATCGAGACCCGTGGAGTCTCCTTGTTTTAACATATTTCGTCAGGTAGAGGGGCGGAACAGTCTGACTCCATGGGACATCTTCGGGGATCACATTGAGCATGAACTCACCTCGCAGCTCCCTGTGAGATGAAGCCTGTGTGAACCAGACTGCACATCAGTAATCTGAAGTCATGCACCACACTGCTGCACACTGTGTGGTGTTGTGCCCTGGAGGATGCCCCAAAATAAGATGCCTGAGCGTGGAAAACAGGCGAGGGCGTCTGCATAACTGCGACTTATGAATGCCAGATTCAACCTTGCACGGCTGACGCTGAGATGCTGAAGGAGAACTGCAGCCTCCGTCACTTCACATACCCTCTGTGATCTTAATGCTAATTAGGAGTTCTTTGTTTGTAGCAACTTACATTTGGGATTTGCACAGTCGGTTGCAGATTTAACTGTCAGCACTTTGATCAAAGTGATTAGAATGAGGCCTCCTGTCTAAACAAACAGGCTCTCGCTGCTTCCCAGCTAAGATATGAGCCTAATTTGTGTTTTGTTTTGGTGAAACCATACAGCTGCTGACTCTTAAGCCTCACAGTAACGAGTTATTCTAGCTGTGGGCTTCAGCTCTGATAAGGATGCCGTACATGTATTATTTTGAAATTGGAAGGCCGTGTCCAAAAATTTGCCTTCATTTCCCCAGACACATTTGTTAATGCCATTCCCAAAATGCTCTTTGATTTGGGCAGCTATGTGCTATTGACTCCATGTCGGGAATCATTTGGCTCATTTACTCTGCAGCAACAATACAATCCCATATCCCAGAGTTTATTGTCGGCATGTTGTTTTTGAGAGCATGAAGCATATCTATCTCTGTTTTGATTTGATTATGGAAATACGATACAGTGGTGATAGCTTATATCCCATTTTACAATCTGCGTTTGAACTTTATCTTCATCATCAGAAGTGTCATTCAGCCCGTGTGATTGGATTTGCATTCTCTGAGAGTCTTGAATGACACGTTATCTCTGCTCTGTTAGACCTATTTCACTGCCATTTGCACCACAAAGAAGCCGCTTTTTACTAATCAATACTGTACATTGTGTGTTTAATTACGTTTCTTGTAAAACACTGCCCCAGTGCCAAAAGAAGAGCTTTTCCACATCCAGTTGGGCAAATGGCCTCACTAATGGTCCGTCAATACTAAATATGTACCTGTTAAGTGTAAACCTTTAATTATTTTGAGATTTTTTTTCTGCTGTTTTCTGTTTTCGTGTGATTAAACCCCAAGAGTTTCTGACAGGTGTTACTGGGATTTGTGCCAGCATCGCTCATCGTCACCGAGACGCGTCGTCCACAACCGTATGGCAGGTTATCCTTGTTTATAAACGAGGGCGGAAATGCACTAGTTCAATCAATGCCACTTATGTCTCGGCTCATTTCGTCCTGAGCCACCTCCTTCTACTCTTCCTCCTCCTGCCAGTTTTCTCCTCGTCCTCGTCCTCCTGCATGTGCAGGATAACAGTAGCTTTGCTAATACACACAGTGTAAGCCAGCTATTGGCCATACTTCGGTGAAGGGCTTATTTGGATTATGCTGTTTACAAATATCTTTGATACTGTGTGATTGAGTCGCCCTGTCGCCATGAATAAACCAATTATTGGAGTGTTGCTGTCCAGCCTTCCCCTGACTCTGTGGTGATTACCTGTTATACACAGAAAATAAGTAATCATTTTTATCCTCCTTGAGACCTGCACTGTAATCTGTAAACCTTTAAGCAATTTTACTTCTTGGCTTCAGGTTCATGGTTTTCATAACATGCACTTTTTTTTAGCAATCTGCCTCACTGTAGAATGATTTGCTTATGCCTTTAGCGTGTGTAAACACAGTGACGTTGTCAGTAAAAGCATGCACAAGACTCTAACTTTCTTAATTAGTTAGAATCATGTGAAGGTACACCTTGATTAAGGTCACACTGAAGTAGCTGATTCAATTCTGAAAGTACATGTACATCACTGCGAGCTACACAGGATACACAAGCTGAGTGAGTCTGATTGTGTAATTAGCAACCCTGCCTTCTAAAGATTATATTTGTAACACTAAGTTGCAAACTTAACTGTGTTGCAATGCCCGTGGGTTAACATAAACCAGAACTTTTTAACGGATTTGCAAAGTACTGCAATTCTCATACACAACTTAGCTGGACAACATTCACTGACCCTGGGTGACTAGCCAGTTTGTGTTTGTTTCAGTTTGTGAGTCTGTGTGTGGGTATGTCATCATGTGTTGCTGGTGATACCTTTTGCATCAGGAACTATAGCAGTATTTTGCCAGGTGTTTTTATGGCCTGTTTATATGTCGAGTACAATACTTCACCCAACTTTTTATCAGCACTGGGTTGAGGAGATATTGACTCAGTTTATTTTTTTCGGTTAACATATTCCGAGACTGCAGTCAGTGATTTTAAATGCAAGACTTCACGTGCTTACTAGTGACGTGTTTTTGTTGCCTCCTTTTACCTAACCACATGTGGGAGCGGTGATGTGATCACCAGTGATTCCTGTGTCAAAGTACTGTGCTTTGTAATGCCACCTGAACATAGTCATTTCCACCAAACGGAGAAGCAGAAAGGAGGATAGGAATGTAATTTTTGGTAATTGATGGTTCTAATAAGAGAGCTTCCCTCCCTCCATACGGAGGATGAGACAACAAGACAGCCTCGCATATTGTGCCAAATTTCACTTGCCAGTCAGTCAGATAGATGAACCCAACTGTGTTTCAGATTCCATGACAGAGTTTTTATTGATAATAATCACTGTTGTCAGCTTGACAGTGACATGTAATTATAATATCTTGAAGTGAAAAGGAGTATGTTGGGTCCATGCTGCGGTAAAAACAAGTGAAGGAAGTAAAGATGCATCAGTTCGAGAGTTTGTCATCAGGTCAAACAGATCCACATTGTTGGAATGCAGTTCCTGCTGAAATAGGCCAAGAGTTGTTTGAAGTGCTTGTAACTGTGAGTTATGCTCACTGTTTAACACAGGAGGAAAGGGCATTTTAGCTGTGCTCGAAGTCATGATGTCAGCTTAATTCATCCAGAGCCTGCTTACTTATGTAACAGTGTAATCCTGATAACCTCAGTTTTAATGTGTTCATTTGTTCACTCGATGATTACGCGATGAACGATGTAGCCTCTTGCTTTGTGTGCATCATTGTGTGTGTGTGTGTGTGTGTGTGTGTGTGTGTGTGTGTGTGTGTGTGTTTGCATTTGTTGCCAGGGCTCAAACACAGTCCCCTTGTAAAGAGCAGTGGTATTTTATTCCAGGAGGGGGCAATGCTCTGACCCCAGAGGGAAGCCGAGGCATTGCAGGGTCAATCAAGATGTACCGCCTCAGCTGCACAATCTGACAGGCCTAATGAAGCTATTTGTAATGGGATTCTCTGCCTCCAGCTCGGGCCCTGTTATCAGTGGCCGAGCAAGCGGCAAACTGCGGCGGCGCTGAGGCCAGCTCATCAGTGCACCGTTCTCCCTGTGTCTCCTATGTGCTGAACAAATGATCACATTAGCTGTTAGAGTGGACTGTGGCCATGACATTAAGACCGTTTGCTATTATGCCTGATTGATCATGTGTGAAGATCGAAGCTGTCAGTGTTAGGATCAACACATCTTTAGCTCTGTTGGGACAAGCTGTATTCTTCTTGGGAAAGATTGGGAAGCAATGCTGAGCTTTGACGATCGCTCACGCTGCAAAGGGAGCATCGGCTAGCCTGGCTCTGGCATACGTTTTGTAAAGAAACTCATTTAATTTCAGCATCAACAATAAAAATTATAGATGTCAGTTTGATCCGGTAGCACACAGGTAATGTTTGATATCTCTATTAAACATATGAAGTCAGCTAGAGTTTTTAGTACTCTGTTATTGTCATGAAAACACAAGACTATGAAAGCTTCCAGTTTGTTTTCATCAGCACTGAAAGTTAATAGAGCTGGGTTTATAGTCAGGTGTTAAAGGGTTATAGCAGAGCCATAGAACCATCTTCATGAGTTGTACTTCATGTCTGGGCTACAGCAGCGAAATAGACGGCAAGAACTGTGATTTATATCATAGCTCCTCATAGTTCCCACAGTGGGGAAGTAACAGTAATCCAGCAGCATGATATATATAATAAATCATGTGTGAATCTGATATTATTTAGTTTACATCGATGCACATGAGTGAATTTGTTGAGTTTTGTGTGTAGGTTTCATGTGGACGTCCAGTCTTTTCCTCTTGCATGGCTCCAATGCAGCCACAGCTTTAGCTTCTCTCCCCTGCATTTTTTCAGTTGTGTCTAAACTAAATATGGCGTAAAGTGTCCATTTTTGTCTAAATGTTTGCTTAGCTTTATGGTGGAAGTAAAACATGAAGTCTCCAGTATATATCCAGCTTTAGTGCGTATGCTGTTACCTAATATCAAAGACAGCCGTTCCCTCTGTGTCATTTTCCCTCCACTGTGACTGTTTTGACCTGACCTTCACTCACAATATGGCCACAAACTAGTTCTTAGAAGTTTAATTGCTCTTTTGCTTTGAAAGGACATTTTATCTCTCGAAAATATAATTCCCTATTTAATAGCTTTGAATTCTCTGAACTCCTTAGGAAGTATTGATTTATATCAAACATATTGACAACCCCCGACCTCTTTGAGATATTAATGTCTGCATGTATTGATCCAGGGACATTCCCAGTATTCATTTCTTCAGTTCTTTTTCTTTCTGTGCGGCCCACCTTCATGAGGCTGTGCTCGTTTGCAGATATTAATTGCAGCTCCCAAATCGTCTGCCTGCTCCACCCCATTGTAGCAGAGGAAGCACTGTTTAATCACCCAGATAGTGCTGAGAGATTCTTCCGGGCTTTGCACAGATTAAGAGGACATTACCTAGAAATGAGAGAGAGAAAATGGTCTATGGGATTTTAAATACTCACTGGAGAGCCTCAGTCTTATGGTCTTTTATTTTGGCAGTTTTCCTTTTGCCTATATTTATCTATGGGCAGACTTTGTACTCGCTTCTTTTGTATCTGCAGCACCCTACCGACCTGTGAGCTGCTCCAGATAAGGTGCTTCTGACGTTAGGTTAGGTGCCTTGCTCAGAGGAGTTTTTGAGACAAGTGTTGCTGTAAATATCCTGCGCTCTGGGCCTTCATCTGACACGGCTGAGAGCTCCTAGTGTTATGCCAACGCTGAAGTACAGTAAGATGTTTTTGATGTTCCGCGCTGACAAATTGCCCGAAACACTTTTTGCTTGTGCTTTTGACATTTTTTTGCCATGTCGAGTTGTTTTTGTCGACGACTGTTAAATTTAGGATGCATTTCTATCACGCTCTGACGCTGATGGTTTTTTTTTTTTTGGCGCTGTTGTTGTTGCTGTTGGAGCGCTCTAGGTAACTTCAGGTCTTTCACATCACTGTCAGTGAGTGCTGGCAGCAAAAATTATGCTTGCCTGACTCTCTTTCCCACTCTTATTGACTTCTCTTTGCCTCTCGGTCTCTCTTCTCTTTAATGGTTGTTTGTCAGGGCTGATGCATGTTTGTCACATGATGCCTATCACACAGCAGCGGCCAGTTTTTCCATCTGGACTGTTAAAGCTGCATACACCTGCCAGAGCGCAAAACAAAGGAGGGATGCAAATCTTGACAAAGGCTATTTTTCGGATTCATCACCCTGACTCTGGTAAACACTATTTACAACAACCTTTCAGTCAACAAAATAGCCAGTAGTACCGGTAGTATCTCATTAGAAAAGAGGTTTTTTTTTCCCCCCAGAGTAGTTAATGATTCATTTGGGTAAACAAGGGTTTAATTGTCTCTCAGTGTGCAAAGCCCTGACATTTGATGTTAAATTATAGCTATAAAACTGTGGGCAACACTGAGGTGCATTTCAGTGCCAAGCTGGCGTTAACTGTGAGACCTGCTCTTTTCAAATGTGGACTGGTCGGAGGTAAGGCAAAATGTTCTCATTAATCTCAGAAGAGAGGAGCATATCACTAATTACCTCTAATAAGGAGGGTTATGTCTTCATATGGTGTCAGTTTGTAGGTTGGTTTGTCAGCAGGATAACACAAAAACCACCAAAGCAGATTTCCACCATACTTGGATGGAGGATAGATATCAGCCCAGAATAGATCCAATTACTTTTGATATCCAGATAACTGGGCTTGCGAGATTAACATTTTTGTTAATTTCTCAGGGAATAATGGATGGGTCTTGAAAAAAATCAGGTGTATGTAGGTGGCAGATATGTATGGGTGAGTCCAATTTGATGTGTACAAAGGGGACCATTGTTTGATTTCTTTTTCTCAACTGGAGGGTGTGATTTTATCTTAGAAACTTGCGATAAACCCAGTGTATAATACTCAATGCACCGACAGGCCCAGAGCCTGCATCACCTCCGTTCGACAGCAGTGACATTTAGATTCAGCTGAATCTGGGTTAGATTGATTTGAGGTATGACTCTGCAAACGCACTCAGAGCAGATGCGGGTGTTAGGTCTGAGACTTTTTCATCAATAGAACAGGAGCAGAGCTGAACAGAGCAGGCAGGACTGTGCTGAAGAGTGAGGAGTGATGGATGGAGGCTTACCGTCTTGCAGAGTGATAGTTCAGAGACGCCGTGAGTTGCCCTGCCATCAGCCCCACTCTCTCTCTCTCTCTCTCTCTCTCTCTCATCGGCCTTCCCACTCCCTGCCACGGCCTGCATATTGGGGAAGAATATCGATTCAATACAAATGAGATGGTCTTTACCATTCTCCACAGTTTTCATCCTTCGCTCCATCACCGTCCACCTCTCCAAACTGAGTGCATTCTCCCCACTGCTGTTTCAGAGTGCACCGGGAAGCTGGCGATTACAGCGCAGGTGAAGCCGGCTGAAGTGGGGGAGGCGGACATGAATACTTTATAAGACATTTCTCATCGAGCCTTCAGCCAGAGGAGCTCAATATGCAGACAGAAATGCTTGGATTGTTTATTTAACTGGACAGTGGGAGGAAGTAACTATGTTTGCAAAAACACAATTTTGAGTATTTCCATTCAATCCCCATTTCCGCCTCCAAACATCTCAGATGCTTTCACTTAAATCCAATAGTTCACACAAAACAAGATTAGAAAGAATTCAAAAAATGAATACAAATGTATTTAGCATTGCTTTTTTCCTTCTTCTTCTGTCGCATCCCATTTAGGAAGTCATTTTGGGAAACATGCTCGGTCATTTTCCTGTCAAAAGTTCTCATGTCTGTACACTACATATGAAGCAGCAGTTTGGAGACAGTTGGCTTATCTTATAATTAAGATTGGAAACAGGGGCCTGGCTGTAATGTAAGGTATAAGCCTCTAAAAATACTAGCAGCCAGTTAGCAAAACTCAGCATAAAGGCGACTCCTTAAAAACATGGTATTTTGCCCGGGGGCGATGTTGTGTCCCTGATGCGCTTTTTCGCCAGCTCACACTGGGTGGCTTGTCACCTATAACATCAATCAAAGATGGTTTTTGTTTTTGGTGATCATTGCTGCTCTGGCCTGTAATGTAATCCAGAACACATTTTCCAAAACCTAATATTGTATTTTTATTACCTAAATCTATCAAGGTGATCTTACTGACTAATCCTAAACAAAGTGCGACTGAAAAGTGGAATACTGTCTTACATTCACATAAATGAAGTTTAATTCACAGATGATTGAAAAAAAACCCACCCATCCGGGTGAAATGTTATTACATGATCTTTAGAGGTGCTGGTAGATGTATTTTGTCACATTGGACAGATCCAACCCTAACCCAAGCAAGTTCTCACTACATGTTTCCAGTTATCATTCCGATTTACACTAACTGGCTGCTGGTGGTAGCTTCATACCCAAGAGAGTGGTATCAATCTTCTCACCAAACTCTAAGCCAGAAAGTGATTACAAGTATTTTTCAAGACGTCACACTATTTCTTCAATCAGGACTTTAATCAAGATCAGCTTTCACTGTGGGACATTTACTTTGGTTATTACAAGTACTTTAGAGATAATGAGTTTTCTTCCACAACTGGTCTTCAGCAGCCATCACGTCTCAAATTTTACTGTCTGACAAGTTTCAGCAGTTCTTCATAAAAGGCCAATGCACAGCATGTGGTTATTTCAGTCCCATCTCCATGAAATAAAGCCAAATGAAATCTGTTATAGTGCCCATTTCCTTTTGAACTCCTCGGATGACATTTTTCATTGTCGCAGTGAAATACTGCTGGAAAATAGAAATGTGCATAAGTCAAATTATTGATTTCTAGACCATGTAGATGTAAGTCTAAGGAGTGGGTCTTCCCGCTTTCTGGTTGTGGGTTAGCAGTGTAATCATATGTGACTAAAAAAGAGACAAAGGCCCCTTGTGAGATGTTGTAACCGTTACTTTAGCATGTTCCTCCAGTCTCCAGTGGCCAGTTTTACTCCTGTTGAGCTGCCCTTCCGTGCCAAGTTCAGGAAATGGACCTTAGACTAGTGTTTCTAAAAATAGCTGCTTTATTTTACCAGAAATGTGGTGGTGGCCAATTACATTTGGCTGAATTCCCTCCCTTCCTCGGAGGAAAGTGCAGTTGTTTTAAGAGCCAGGCCATCACTCAGTCCTTGTTGGAGGCTTTGACTGATTAGTGATTGTGTTCTCGGTCCTTTAAGAGCTTTCTGAAGTCAGTCAGATGTAGATATTATATTTTGAGATGCAATTACCGCTTCCTTTTATTTTGGGACAGAAGTTAATTATCAAGTCGGACTTCATGACGAGAGAGATCACTGTCAGTGTCGAGGCACCAGTTGTGACCTTCACGCTGGAAGTCCACTGCACACACGCGTGCAGCTTTCAAGCTTCACTTCGCATGAATGGCTGTGTTGTTGTTGTGGTTTTTCACCAGTTAACTGCAATTAGATTTAGGATTGTCAACAATTAATCAGTTGTTCTCCCCTGGAGTTTTCATCCGCTTGCTACCGCTAACAATATGTCCTTCTTAATTACACAGTAATCAGCATAAACAGAGTGTTTATTGTTGTGTAGTGAACTGTGGCTCATAGGGAAAATAACAAGAAAGGAGGGCGAAGCGGGAAGAATGTCGGTCACCTTATGTTATGTTATGTTTCTAGGGATGTGGTGCATCGCTTCAACACACCGAGAGTTGCCAGTCTTTTTCAATTGCAGAACATCTTTTCAATTTAGACCGACATAAATGTTAATGCCAAGGACTGTGTATATATGATTTGAGTCCTATCAGTCAGGGCCCATTAAGGGAAAACTCGATACATTAATGCTTTTCTGACAGCGTAATCCATTTTTGTCCGTAGCGGTGTTTGCATTATGATGACTACAGCTCATAGTTTAACCACTTTTCCTATTCTAAGTGTGTCTTGCTTGATGTGACAGTGCTTCGCTGTGAATGCAGGCAGCTGATAACATCCCAGAACATTGTTTGATCTCTTCACGGCTTTGACATCCTGAGCGCGCACACACACACACACACACACACACACCTGCCTCTTCTCTACCCATCTCACTGTCCTTCTTTCCTACGTTTCATTCTCTGATACCCCAGATAAAGTCTTCTGCCGTCTTTGTAGATACCGACGAGGGGCGAGTGTTTCGCCGGGCTGCGGTGGTGCACATTACATAATTGACGAGTGCAGGGCTGGGGCTGCCCGTCACGCACAAATCCCAGGACAGATCTTTTATTCAAACCAGCAGCGCGGAAAAAAACTCGTCCTCGCCAGGTTCTGTTGTTCCATCAGGGAGACTGATCCTCCATATGTTTCGCACGATGCTGAAGGTGATGGAGCTGAATTCACAATCGCTCTCCCTGGGGTGGTCCTGCACACACGCACACACACACACACACACACACACACACACACACACACACACACACACACACACACACACACACACACACACACACACTCACACTCACACTTAAAAGAGTTCCTAAAAAATCTATACTCTGCGCTCTAATCAATCATCACCTGAATCTTATCATTCAATCTCGCTAAAACCGAGATTATCGGATATGTCACAGTGTTATCATTGCAGGGCTTTACATTACCTATCATTCATCAGACTGTGGCAGGATTTGTTTTGTGTCAGTGCCATTAATCATTTTAAAGGAAAAGGTGTCAGCTTCTTTCACCAAGGTTGGATGACTTTATTTGCACTCTACTTTCAAGAGCACAATATTACGCTGTTTATGTTTAAATTCATGATGACTGATTTCCTGCAGAGAACTTGGAAGCAAGCAATACGAATGTCACTATATTTTACTTTTTACTTTTACTACATTTACACGGTCTCTGATAATTAGACCACGTCAGTGTAAACCTACAGAAGACGAAACGAAACATGTTCCGAAGCTGTCTCAGCTGACAGAGTTATAACTCCGTGTCAGAGGGGAGATGAGTAGATCCAAGCAGCAAACTGAGACGGCTCAGGTGGTAACAGATTTCTCACTGCGCCCGAGGTCTTATTAACCCCTCTGCTCTGACCAGGGCATCAGCACCTGTCGAGATGACAGGCAGAGAGGCAGTGAGGTTGCTCTGTATTGGCAGGTTATTGCTTTTGTTGCTTGCTCTCTTTGGACACGTCGGGCAGGATGGCGAATGGCTGGATTCTTGGTTAGGATATTTATTTCTGTCGGCGTCTTGCCATTTGTAAGTAAATAACTTTCACATCTAGTTGACTTTATATAGTCAGATTCATCATCAACTACTGAAAGCCGATTGTAAATTGTAATACCTTCAGTCCCTCTGTAACTAGTTCAGTTCCCTTCACTTCTGTAAAAATATCCACATCCGCGCAACCCGGCTGCTAAACAGTTTAACAAGCTAGTTATTTGGTTTCTGCAAGCATTTTCAAATCATCATCAAAGGGGCTGCTGTATACAGAGGTATGGGATATGATTCTGAGCAGAGACAGAGGCGCCTTTCCTTCCCTGGAGAATATTTAAGAAGTAGTCATTAGATGTTAAACCAAGGCCTTGGCTTGTTGATTGCATTACTGGTCGCAGTATGCCTCTAATGAACTTGTAGGAAATCTAACATTAACAATAACCTGCTGAAATATGTAAGAAAAGCCTGAAGAACAAACAAGCAAATCAATTTCTCCTCTTACCCCTCATACCCTTCAAACTTCTCAGTGAGCTTTGTTACTTTGCTCTGGCAGGAAAACTTTCATTCATTGCCAGGGCATTTTTTTTTTTTCCTCGACCAGGCTTTACTTACTTTACATTTTGAGAGGCGGTAAATTTGGATTGTGCGGAATCATTTCTCCCTGCCATTACAGTGCCGCTGGCCAAGGTCAGCTACACAGGGTGAGTGCACAGAATTCTAAAACACCTAACCCCTCTTCTTTTTCGTATGACGCAAGCTTTCCTGTTTGTCTGGACTAATGATGATGGACTGTAATTTACCTCTGGAATACACAATTAGCTGCTGCTCTCTGCAAACACAGCCTGCACTCACCTGAGGGACATTTGCAGTACAGTACAGCGTGTCTTAGCTCTGCTTTCGGCTGAACAATTACGTGGAAGTCCAAAGTTGTCAGGGGATTCTGTTGGAGAACAAAATGCCCCAAACCAGCTGCAATGAGTTGCAAGACTGTGCAATGAGGAGAAATAGGAGAGGAGAAGAAAGAGAAGGAGGAGAGCTAATACACAAAATAAACCTAAAGCACAACAGCAAACCCATCTACTAGCTTTAGCTGTGTCCACATTAGGCTAATTTAAATATTATGATATGCAGAAATGTGCCATCCCCTCTGTTGAGTTGACTTTGAGGACAAGTCTGAGTCCTTGATGTCCCCTGTCTCTTGTAGCTTAAAGCAACTGCAAGATATTTTATTTTGTTGTTGATTCATATGACCTCTTTTGTAAAAAAGCAGAACAACCATCTTGTGTCTAAGGTCCTTGATCTGTGCGCTCAATACAAACTACAAGAAAAATAATATTAAACATGGTAAGAGAGAACAGGCTACACAGCTTACGGCTGGCATTGCAAAAACGTGTTATGCTTGTGTTGGCCAACAGAAGGGCCTTCTCTCTTCTTCTTCTACTAACTGCTTGCCTGTGCTAGTTTTAAAAAAGACATGATGGGAAATTTGGAAGCTTGCAAGTTACAAGCGAATCCAAGACATCACTAGTTAATTCTTTTCATGTCAGGTGGAGAGAGAAAGGAGAGGGGGAAGATGGGATGGGATAGAAAGAAAAGTGAATTTCATAGAGAAGGACAAATAAAGAGGCCAGTATATTATTCTCAACATTGTTTGTGAGATGAAATACAAAATCTCTGTTCGGCAAAATATTCTATCAATGATGTGCCATTTTTGGAGAGATTGGAGAGTAAAGAGAAGAAATGGAGAATGAAAAGTTAAGAGAATACAAAATGTCTGTTGAAGTGGCAGTTCATGCTAATAGGCACACTAGATCAAATACCATTGTATGGGTCCTCCTGGAAAGCTATGTCAAACAACCTGTTTTGTCATTTGGTAGGAGGACTTGTTTGAGATTAACCTGCATGAGCAGTAGTCTTACATAATTAATGCTTCTGCTTACATTTTCATTTTCACATTCATATTTAACATTTCATTTACGTAGTCGCCCAAGTGATCACTCAGGTTGCTCGCTGCATTCTCAAGTAACCTGCACACACAGAGGACATATGAAATTACTCGTTTATGCATGCACAGACACGCAGGCAATGTCTGCCTAGCCACTTGGTCATTTATATGTGACTGCGAGTCTTCTATGTGAGTGTGCAGAGGCACTGACAGCTGAGGAAAGACCTTCATCAGTGTAGCATTCCCAAGACAATCAGCCCTTCGTTCAGTCAGTCGGCTAACTCTCACTCTGCATTCATTATTAATCACAGAATTACACAGAGGCGCTTTCCAAATGATGTGGGTTGATGGGGTACAAGTCATGACAGAATATGCAATTGTCTGCATAATGCACAACTGCTGAGGTATCAGGCGCTGGTACAAAGCACAAATACTGCATGAGGGCTCTGCAGTTGTAACTGTCAAATGTTGGTGGTGGTGTCGGGGACAGCGGGAAGGACTGTCGACATGTTTTACACAACCAAGAGCAGAGAAAATGAATCTGACTGGGATGCTGTGTAAATAAATCTGATTGGATGTGGGTATTGTGAGTATGAAATTTCATCTGCTGGAAGCACGACCTCTGATTTTTTTTTCATCTTCATTTATTCACGGAAGTGCGTTGTTAAACACATAAGCATCTTTGCAGTAATGTCTTGTTATCCATGTTTTTTTTACGCCACAGGGCTGCCCAACACACATCTTTGAGGCATTACTTGGGTATTGTGTCTGTATTGTGCCTGTATTAGGATTAGACATTTACCAGTGAGTAGACCATTGTCTGTATCTGTCCAACCAAATAAAATATCAGTGTCAATATCTGTACTCGGAATAGACGGGGATTGAACCAGTAGGAGCAAAGTTCAACAGGATTTTAAGTCACGATTTTCTCCTTGCTGAAGGATTTCTGAGAATGCTGACAAAAATCCCCAGATCAGAGGTAAATCGGGTGCGCTCCTGTGAACAACAATTGCTATACATTCACAGAGACCAGAGTTTTTCAAAAGCTTGTCAGTGTGTCAGTGATGACTGCTGGTTATCTAGCAGGCTGAATATCTGGTTGTGTCACCGACTGGTCGGAAATCCAGGGCCGAGCTGCAGCCAATAAGAGCAGACACTCATCTCGCTTCTCCCTCTTCTCTCTGCTGTCATTTGCAGTTTTATGATGCATGTATTTGTATGGAGCAGAGGGAATAATAGCCTTAGGTTTCTATCAGGATACATAAACACAAGCTTTTCAGTACAAGCAGACAGTACAGTACACACTCTTTTTCTTCCTTGCTTTTTTAACTGCAGATTGGCACATCAATAACTTTGCTTTGCTTTGATGGGTTTTATCCATGTCTTGTCTATTGTGCAAACCATAAAGACCACAAGATTACAAGGCAAAATGTTATGTAGTGTGATCTTGACGAGTAAACTCCAGTCATATACCCAGTGAGGATTTTTCTTCGTAATGATATTGATACATTATTCTTGGATGACACTCGTACTTGTAAAAAGTACAGTCTTTACTGGATACTCATTTCAGCTGAGCACTCAAGGAACTCAGAATAATCACAGTCTCCTAATATCGATCTCTGATCAGCTCCATAGGATCAGCTGGGATGTTGGGAGCCGTTAGCAGAGGATGGCAGGAGCATCATTCATTTATCGTCACCACTGACCATCCGTTCTCCCTTTCCCAAACCTGCCAAACCGCAGGACAAAAAAAAAAAACTCAATTACAAGAGCATTGCATCACAGTAAGTAGAATAAGATGTGTATTAATCAAAGTGCTCCTGTGAGCTGTGACTGTGTGTCGAGATAATCTCCATTCAGGAGCGATGTAAGGGCTCGTCCAGAACCGCGGAGAGAGACAGAGAGAGACGAGGTGATAACTAATGCGGCTAGGCTTAGCTTCACCTTTGATGTTTGTACCAGAAATCCAAGGTGCTCAGAGCCTATCTGTCCTTGAAGTGAACACACCCAGGAATCCCTGGAGAGGGAGAGATATTCTAATCCCAGTGCCAGCTAAAACCTGGAGAGGAAAGTTGACTTTGAATCAATTTTTTTTTCTTTCTAACTCACTGTGGGTGTCTTCTGATCATAGTTAATGAAACATTGGCTTCACTACTCACTGATGCATATTTGGCCTGGAGTCAGAGCTGCATTTGGAGATACTTATCTTGTAGAGAGCTGCCTATACATTAAAGCTTAAAGCAGTGGTTCATATTTTTGATTTTAAGCATGAATTCACAAAGTTTAATGTCACGTAAGGTCTGTCTGCAATGTTTTCTCTTTCTGGTTTTGACAGAAATGTTGTCTGAGTATCAGTAGGGAAAAACTCATGAAATTATAAAGGATAAAAACCTTTTAACAACTCTTCATTCACTATCATCTACATAATTGAGAGTTTTTTTTTGTTAAAAATCAGTCTGAGCCCCAGCTGAATCTGTGAACAATGGCTAATAATTTAAAATGAACTGCTGATGAACTCATTTTGGGAATTGTATTTTTAAATAGATATTCCACTAAAGTGAAGTGTTTCTTGAAGTATGAGGCAATTTTTTAGAAACAGTTACATCCTATTTAACCCATTGTCTTGAAATTGAAGTTGGCCTGCGAGGACACGCGTCTAAGGGCGTGTTTGATTTCATCATCAGTGACATCTTCAAGGGTGCAGTCGATCCAGTGGTTTTGCTGCCAGGCTTTTGTTTTGTCAGCCATCAAAGGCAGCAGAGCCTCTGGACAGGTTGGTGTATATGGCAGAATGATTCATCCCATGGTATGAGGCATCAAAACCAATTTGCACTGCAGTATTGGACACTGCTCTTTTACTTTCTATGTGTCTGTGATGTCTATATTTCAGAGGTGGTGCAGTGTGAATACTAAGGTCAGGCTGACATATTGGTTTGTTGAGAGTATCGAGTAAGTGTTGCCTCATTATTAAGAATCAGATATTGGGCAGACAGCCTCCTGCCTCACATATTTAGTGAAGAATTGATTGAGTAGACTGGTGCTTCATGTGAGTCCCTTGCCTAAAATAAATCTTATTACTGTAGCAGCGGTAAAAGCCAGTGTATTTCTTGTTGCATATAATTGTATAATTATCAGGTTTCTTCAGAGAATATTAGTATCTGAATGTTTTTGGGCATCAGCACAACCGGTATCAATACACCATGAAAATGCCTGAAGGAATTTGTTTAAAACAAAAAAGTAAGCCCAAGTTCCATGGGCAAGGAATTCCGACGCTACAGTAGGGAGCATTCTCAGTGAAGGTGTGTCCGGTCCACGAGGGGCCGGGAGTTCACAGATGTATTTTAGGGCTCGACCTAATTCAGAGCTGGACGTAATCAGTAAAATTCCTGAAATGAATTCTACAATGTAACTGAAAGTAAAGGGAGGATAAAATTGGATTGATGAGGTCACTCTTCCTTCAGTCATTAAGATCGGTGTTGCCTCATTTTCAGTGATGGAATGTAACTAAGTAAGTAAACTACTTACTTGTACTTTACTTGAGTATTTCGATTTCATGCTACTTTACAATTCTGTTTTTTTTTTTGAGTCAATAGATCAAATTAACTGGAAGCTATTGAAAAAAACGTGTCCCAATGCAAAGTGAATTGGATGGATCTGAGGTGAAATTTTGTGAGGTGTCAGGGACAAAATTGCTTGTCCAGGAGGTGTTTGGAGTCGATTTGTACCTATTTGTAATGACACTTTTTGGATCACATAGTTGGATCGAGGGTTGGCTTAAGTTTTGGCAGAAGTTTAACTTTGGCCATTGGCCGAGGGTTAGGGTTATGTTTGGGGCAGAAAACTGAAGTCGGTCAGTCATTTGGACATCAAATCTTGTGCTTTTAGAGAATACAGTGAATGGTGTATCTTTCTTAGCCAATGCACCCTCCTATCACTTGTTTCTGTACTATGTAACTTCAGAAGTTGTGGGAGGTACCAAATCGCACAAAAAGCAGATTTCTATGTTATGTCGCTCTAATGAGAGTGTCACTGCTATTATCACTGGGTGTCATGAGTACATACAGCAGGGTGTCATTTTATGTGCTGAAAAAGGTAGCCTGTATACCGAAAGCAGTAGTGGGCCTAAAACCTAGCCTTGTGGTACACCGCCAGTTAATGGCTTAATTAGAGGATGTAGTATTCCATAGCTCTTGAAAGGGTTCTATGGTTGGAAGTAGAGCGCTATCATTTATAAGTTGTGAATCCACTGCTCACTATATGTGCCTCAGCATTACATGAGAGCCGTATATTGCCAATCCATAGTCATCAGGGTGGCTGAATACTTATTTTCCATGTCCTTGTGTTCTTTATCCACAGATCTCCCCAGGCGGACTGAACAAACGAGTCAACTCTAACAGAGCTACGCCTGTCCTCAGTCTACTCGTGGTCTGACGGCACTCACCGACATCAAAGGTACACCCGCCTCTCTCTCTGCACCTCCAGCCTCCTTTAATCACTTTGTTCAGCTCATCATTGCAGTAATTACATTTCCTGACAGTTTTTTTTTTTGGTTTGCAAATCCAAGACTTCACTTTCTCTGTTATCTCTCCTCGAGGGAGCTTCACTTTACTTCACTTTGTCGCTGAGGTGCCTTGTATGATTTTTATTTCAATACATTCAGGAGCTTTTTCCCCTAGGAAATGTGCTCTGATTTCAATAATTCACACCATTGAATTGGCTCAGGTAAATGTCAGTTGAAAGTGGTCTTAGTTCTCCTCATATTATTTAGGGTATTTTATGGGCGAACGCGAGAGGACGGCTGTTCTCGCCCACTTTCTGAAAACAGACTCAGTTGTGTAATGGAGTAATTGAAGTCTGCCAACCGTTGTGAGATACAGCTTGAGACACCTGATTGCAATTAGGATGTCCTGTATGCTTCAAAAGGCATGATTTTATTCAAGACTTTGCTTTAAAAACCTGAAAAGACTAATTTCTGCAGCTTTTCTCTTAAAGAAGCTGGAGACAGTGAACATGACACGATGTTCACGTCTAACAAAGCTTTGTGCATTGCTTTAAGTGTGTTTAAAGTAACTTCATTACCTCATAGATATCTAGATACTTCTTGACTCTGACCCTTGACCTTCTTACTGTTGACTGCTTTTAATAAAGGACCTGAAGTGGAAGAGATTTAAAACAGCTTAAAGTCCCATATACAGTATTCTAATGTATGTTTCCAATTTAATAACATGTATGTGTATCTTGATGAACTGTTACGACTCTTCCAAGAGACTAACAAAGAAGTATATCTGCGTTTAAAAGTCTTTTTTGTATAGCTTTGTATTGTGTCAGTTTTTCCAGCATGAAATCCTCTACATAGCAAAGTGATATCCTCTACATCAATGAAAAGGACTAAATAAAATATGGATGGTAAACAACAGCTGCACTTCTTTTCTTCTAGCTGTGAAAGTGATCAGCTATGGACTCCATGCAACTCTCTAAGCTTTGCTTATCCTACTCAATAATACCCCTCTGGGCATTAACACTGGCTTTAATGTTCCTCAAACCAACAATGACTGGAATTATAAAGTGGTACGAGATTCATTCCTGGTGACAATTCATTTCTGTTTCAGTTTCATTTTTTTTAAATGCTATTCACTCGCTGTATCAGTCCAGTGCCCCTGAAAAAAATTGGCATGGGAAATGAAAATCGTTGCCCAGTCACCAGTCATGACATTGTTACCTGCTGAATATAGCGAATATTATGTGGTAATGTTGCCACCGTGAGCCATTGTGCATCACGTTTGATTTCCTTCAAAAAGAGTTTGCTGTTGATAACATGAGACATTCTTTCAAAGAGAGTCAGCTTTGCTTGCTTTGCTGCAGTTACGCTCTTAAAAACATTTTGAAAAATGGCAACACTTATATACAACTGTCATGCCCACCATCCCATGATCCTGAAAGCTTTGTATTTCTTCAAAAGGAGGACTAATTCAAACTGACTTTTATGTTCATGAGCAGTCGTTTTAGATAGTTGCAAACCTCATAAAAATCTCCCTGGTCATGAGCAGAAATTCCCAATACACTGCAGATTGTCATAATGATGTATCACTTTCCTGTCAGTCACTCTCCATAAGAGCTTTGACATATTGGACAGCTCAGCCAAGGAGAGAAATTCTCTTAAGAGCCTGAAATTAGTGGCTAAGCATGACAGCAGTATACCCTAATACCACAAATTTGCCCTCTGACTATTTAAATGTATTATCATCACAAGCAAACCAAAGTAGATTGAAGACTGCTGCCACCAAGGTATCAACACAAACCCACACACAGCAGGAGGAGGAGCAGGTGTTTTTAAATCCCTAATCATACCATGGAGAGCAGCATCCTCAGATGGGCATCAGATGGGTTTAGACAAGGAATTAATTTGAGCTGCAATTACAGCCTCTAGAAAGGGGCAAATTGGTGGCTAGGGGGGATGAAGGACCCCACCACCAAACTAGTCCCTAATCAGGTGAATGCTTCCCTAACTCAATATCGGGCACTGACGGTCACACTCAATTATCCTCATCCCTTACCTCCCAATCTGTTCCCCCATCCCCCGAATGACCTCCTACTCAAACCACTCAAGACACTCGGCCTCTGCTCTGGGTGGCACCGCAGTAGATAGTCCTCCTTTGTCTCCTGAAAGAAGACAACTTGAAGGTCCACCCGTGTAGGATTTAGGGGGATCTATTGCAAATTTAGAATAGGATCATCATCATTTTTAATAATAATTATCACAATTCTGAACACTGTCTCAATAGAGGGCCTTTCACGTATTTAATGTTTAAGGGTGATTGCAGCGGAAGATGTCAGGGCAAGAGGCATTCAGTCGCAATCTGAAACCTCATCGCTACATGCCATCCCTATGTGCTAGGGCTCCGTTAAAGAAATAGTTTACATTTTTTGGAAACTAAATTGCTTCCTGTGGTGAAAGAACAGCGGAAATACCTATACCCCTCTCATGTCCTTTGAATATGAAGCTACAGTCAGCAGCAGGTTAGCATAGCATATAAACTGGAACAAAGGCAAACCACCTAATCAGACTCTTGTCCATACACTCCTGATTTTGTATTTGTTAAACAAACAAGATGCAGCATTGTAATAAGTGAGCTTTAGTGATACCTCTAGGCAAATTTTGTCACCTTTGGACAGACCCAGCTTTAGCTAAATGATCAACTGCTGGTGATACTTTCAGCATATATACATTAGAGTGGTTTCAATCTAATTCCTTGCAAGAAAACAAATGATCTGATTTCCCAAATGTTGATGTATTGCTTGATAATTATAATTAATGAGATGAAGTGTATGGATATCTTCACAGTGTATCACCCCATTTGACTCTCCGTCACAAATCACAAATCACACCCAAAGGCTGCAAACCGGCTCCTCAGTGAAATGTCAGGTTCTCTTTACAGATGTTGGGTGGCCTCATGGTCAGAGCTGAACTTGGCATAGTTCCATGTTGGTCGTATCAAAGTGGCAGTAAGATGTAACAGCAATAAATCTAGTCATATAATGTCAGTTGACTGCGCACAGCCAAGTCGGGCCATCTGGGCCAGTTTGTGATGATTTTCACCAGAGGATACCACAGGAACAAGCGAGGCAAAAGATCAAATGTCAGCTAGTCCAGCTTCCTTTGGTCAGAGTGCTTGCATGTTGCTCATGGCAGAAAAGTTTCCATATGCACAAAGCAAGAATTTCATCTTGGCAATGGGGGAATCACCAAGGCAGACGGTGACATTCTTCTCCCTCGCAGCCCTATTTTTGTGATTTAGTTGGGATGTCATACATAGTAAGATAACCAGACCTCTAGCTCCTTGCTCATTTAAAGGTGCTCTTGAGAATAACATCACTTAAATGCCTGCCAGTTTGCTACAGAAGGGGGTATGATGGCAGAGAGTGTTATCATTGGAAGATTTGTTTTAGGGGAGGACCTGATGAATAAGGTGCCAAAGATTTATGACTGGATTTTCCAACAAGCCTTTGAAGTGCGCGAACACTGAATCTCATCTCCCTTGATCCACACTAAAAATTGTGGTCGTGTGTGTGTGGATATATTTATTACTGTACTATATTTAGAGCTGAGGGTTTGTGCTGAAGAGAATTTATACTGAGGAAGAGCCTTGCAGCAGCACGAGTGAAGCTGGTAGTGAGGTGCCGCATCAACTCCACACATGGAATGTGTGCCTGTTTTTTTTCTCCTTTTAATTAAAGATGTTTACGCCTTAAGTTTAGTCAAATTCAACACGCTTCCCTTTGATTAATTAAACATTTTCTTTTTTTTTTAATCTCATCGTTTGATTTGTGATCATACCCTCCGCTCATAAACTTCCAAGTCACATCCTTCAGTGACACTCTTGTCCTTGGAGTTGTACTTTGATATGTTTCCACTGCATAAAGTTGGGCCTAACTGGGGCGTGCACGACTGAGGATGAGGTTAAATGTGCAGACCTTGGCTGTGTTTGTATCCCCTCTGACTCAGGCCATTAGCAAACATCTGCTGAACCAAAGCTTTAAAAAAAACAGGGCTGTCATGGTGGCAGAGGGGAATTCTTCAGATGCCCCTCCCTGTGCTATTTTAAGTAGGCCCAGAAGTTGTAGTTTAATGATAAGCTGTGGGGCGTAGCTGACATGCTTACCATATTATTCCCTTTATGACTCAGGAAGCAAAGGCTACGTTGCCCCCCAACCCTCTAGGGGTGTGAATCATTAGAGTCCCTCATCAACTATCTCCAATCAACATGGCTTTTGGTGCCCTGTTGCTGTCGGTTATCTCAAGTAGTGGATAGCTTTGAAAATAGACAAGCATGCTATTTTTGCAAGGAGCCTTTACCCAGCTCTGTTTCCATTTTGAACCAGTGTTGCCAGCTGATGACTGTAAACGCATGCCAGTATTTAAGTGAGAGGGATGTTTCAGAGATTCCTGATCTGAGAAGGATAAAAAAACAGGCTGATGAGAGCACATGATCATGTGCCTACATAGGCATAAAGAATCAATAGGAACCTTTATTTTCATTCAGAAGGACGTGTAGTTTAACTTTGAAAACTCAGGCTCCTAAGTCAGTGTTGCTTTCTGAAGAAGACTGAAGGAAGAGCAGTGTCAGATGAGACTCTGCTCCAGATAAATAAATGATCAGCGAGTAACAAACTTCAAAGAGGGATTGTGTGCTTCAAAGGGAATAACGGCCTCGCGCTCACCAGGACCTGTAGTGAACAGTTAATCTTAGACACACTCTGTTATTATAATCTGATCTGTTTGAGATTCCAATAGTTGCATCCTCATTGATCGCCCCTTGCTGGTTCAAACCGCCCCTCCTCAATCTTTGTCTGTTTTGGTGGCAGGATCTGCTGAAAAACACCCGAATACTTGAATATAATGTTCCCCTGACTCAGCACAATTTCTTCTGTTCTTTGCAAAGCACCTTCTTGTTTACCCTCCTGGTGCCTAAATAAGCGCTCGCCTTCAATTTCTGCTTAAAGCCCCAATTCCTGATATGGACATAAGGAGTCATCTCACTGGAGGTACTGTGTCCTTAAATTGGTTTTCTGCTGACTGGCTTGAGTTGACCTGGCTGATTGCTTAACAAACATCAATGTCTTTCACTTTTAATGAAAAGTCCAGTCCAAGGCCAGGATGTTATGTTACATCCATTTACTGTGTGAGAGGAAACATCTCTTGTGCCACATCTGTGAACGGCTTTGCTTGAAAGAGAGTGTAAAATGTTTTGTGAGTTAGACTTCTGCCCCTTGCTCTCAAGTGCAGTAAGTATCCTATTGTATGAAGTACACATAAACATGAAAATGACGTCAATTTCCAAACTTTGTTGCCAGTGCAGAAAGTATTGTGCCCTTGGACGCACTGGACAACAAAAATTGTGTCATCTTTGTTGTCCAGGGTGCTGCAGTGGAAGGCAGATTGATAACCCTGCCTTCAACACACATGTAGTTTAACCAACCTGTACAGTTTTATTTTCAGTGGTACATTTACTCAAGTACTGTACTTAAGCACAATTTCAGGTTACTTGTACTTCACATGAGGATTTCCATTTCATGCTTCTTCATAGGCAAATATTGTACCTTTACTGCCTACTTTAATTTGACAGTTTTAGTTAGTATTTACTTTGCAAATTTAGTTTAATGTAATCAACAAATTAATTACAATAAAGATTAAGATGAAACTTGATGGCTTCTAAGCAATTTAGCAGGTGGGTTGGGTACAAAACTCTTCATTCTTGTGGCGGATAATTACCAACTCACATTAAAGCGATTGGTGCCACATTTCACTTGGTGAGAGAGCGTCTTTAAAGTAGCACTACAGAGAGAGACAGAGAGAGAGTCTGCAGCAAGTCACAGTGAGTCAAGGCAACACTCTCTGCAATATTTGTGATATAAAAAACAAAGCTGAACAGAAGAGACACTTTGGTCAGACATCAACCTTAGTATGAAATCAATGGTACGTGAATGGCAATAGTACCCAACCATACTTCGAAGAAAAACTGTATGAAGTTGTTCAGTCACCTTTACCAGCTTTGACAATAGAATGATGAACACATAATTAGCTCAATAATTATAATTCAGGACTAATGTTTAATAAACACTATTCTGAAATGTGTCAGTCTGCATAATGAGTTCTCTTTAGTCTGGATAACTTAAGTATATCTTGATGCTAATACACTTGTAGATTTTTGCAAAAGTGTATTTCTACATTGCAGTGTTGCCTCTTAAGTACAGGATCCGAGTACTTCCTCCGCGTCTGTCTGTCGTTTTGAAATGTTTGTAGATGATACTTTGCTCATTTTCAAATCCTTTTTTGCACCGGTTTGGTTAGATTTGGGTTTATAAATACAATCCAGTCAGAAGAACCATGTGTTGTGTGTTGCTTCTCATTTTCTGTTTTAACTTCTGGCCTTTTCTCTCTTGTCCTCCCTTTGTTTTTCTTCCCCCTCTCTCCCAGCTCTCCGTTCTTCTTGCTCTCTCGTCCTTCTGCTTCCGTTAGAGTGGGGGATGTCTGTTTTCTAACACCTCTCAGCCTGCTTATCCACTAGGTCTGTATTGCTGTGGATTGCTATTTCCAGCCCCATTTGTTATTGTTCCGTCAACCCCCTTGATATCACGCCACCATCATTTATGGATATCAGGGTGTGTGTGACGGCAATGCGCACTGTGGCTCACAACTGTTATCTAGAAAAATCATGATAATTTATGATAGACAGTGAATGTGCGTAATACTTATCCCTGGTTTCCGTATGGCTGGTCTGTGGGAAGCTTGCATGTGTTGGATTTGTGCCTGCACCAGTGCTTGTGTGTCAGAATGCATTATGGCTCTGTGCATGACTATATCCAATGACAGTGCCATTCCTCCATGCTGGCTGCTATTGTTCATTTGTAGGGGTGAGATCATTCCTTTCCACCTTTTGGATTCCAGAAACGTGTGTGTGTACTGTTATGTTTCATTCCCTTTGTTGTACTTGGAATCAGTGGATCATATTTCCATTTTGCTGCACTGATGTTCCAACACTGTATTTCATCGTATCCACGGTGCCAGGATTGGTTTAATTACAATAAAGGCTCAAAGAAAAAGCAGAAAGCTAATTGGCATCCAGCAGAGAATCCTCTCTGCTCAATATCTTTGCTAAGCTTGGCTTGGAGATTCCGAGACTTCTCCATGCAGTCACCCTTTGTGGGGAGAATTTGAGCGGCTTGTACTGTCAAACCTGAACAGATTTGACTGTAACAGACAGACTCTCTGTATCCCACCTCTCCAGTCATCTAGTAACTATCCCAATTGTTATATTTTGATCTGTTGTGTTGTCTTTTTTTTCATGACAGTTATGTGTGCTGTATGGCAAATCATCAGTTTTCCATATTGGCCAATAAATGAGTTTTGTCTTTGACTTTGAGCTTGAGGCATGCATCAGCGTGCCGATGCCACTCACCCGGCCTGGTGGCTCAGGGTGTCTTTAATGACCTGGTGCCCCCTCCTCCCCCTTCTCTTCCCTCCCTTCCCATCTTGGAAGATCTGTACAACTGCAACCAGCATTGGACATGGAGGACTACGATGTTCGCTCGGCCGCCAGCATCCTGGCCTCAGTGAAGGAACAGGAGGCGCGTTTTGAGCAGCTGACCCGAGCCCTTGAAGAGGAGCGTCGCAACGTCACTCTGCAGTTAGAGCGCGCCAACCTGCCTCCCAACCCCCCTACCAGCCAACCGCTAGCATGGCAGCAGGTGGTGATGCAGGTAAATGATGCCAGCATGCTGGCAAACCCATCCCCAGCCATTTTCAACCGCCAACTTGCAAAACCATGTGTCTGCCCCCTGCCTACTTCTCTAAAGAGACCCTCTCCTGCTCCCTCCTTCCATCTGAGCAAGCTCATTCCACCGTCATGTTTGCTCACGGTCATTGCTTCTCATCATTGGTGAGACTCGATAATCTCTCTGTTCAATTTCTCTGTGATTTGGGACACTTGCTCACTTTGTCTGTACCCACTGTCCTGACTGTTGTGCAATAATCTACCCTGTGGTGACTCATCTTTAAAAGCAAGCTGATGAGATTCAACCTCTCATTCTGTCTTCCCTCGCCGCTTCCTTCTACGCGACTGCTTGCCATCCAATCCCATCTCCTTTCGCCCACTGGTCTTTGATATTGTCTGGTGGTGCTGCTGATTGGATGTGGCCTTTCGCCCAGCTCTGCCCGGCGTCTTGGGGACATTAGAGTCCTGGCCAGGGCTCCTGACAATGCTGGCCGACTCTGCAGGAGCAGGAAACGTAAGATGTACAAATGAGACAGCTGTAATCTCCTCAAAATGTCAGCAGTCACAACAGCTCATTGATTTACACACTTCAAACTGTTCGCTGCCACATTGACTGGAAGTTACAGTCAACACTTTCTCTGTTAATAACTACATAAAAAAATCATATAATATATGGATATTCTCAGACCTTTCTCCTGTTTTTACTCTTAGGTATGATCACTTCTGACTGACTGTACACAGACTGTATACGTTTCACTAATGAGAATGTGAAATCACAATTTGGCAATGCAGCACCTGTAGCACTTAGATACATCACCTTTAATCACTGTAAGGGAGGCAGTATTATTGATTGAGTAAGGCTTGCTGAGATTAACTGTTTTGCCCACATGTACCTGTAGTCGTATTTGCCTGCAGTCACATTTTGTTAAAAGTCAGAGTCAGTGTTCATTTCTAAAGGGCTTGCTGCCGGTGTGGCTTCATGTGGGGATAATGAGGAATATACAGGAAAAGTATAGAAAGGTGAAGCAAACTCCTCGTCCCCACCAGTAGGGTAATCTGCGTGTGTGTGTAAGAGACCGTGATACCCTCCTCATAAACTGGTCCATGATTTGATGGACAGCGCTTAACATGACAGGCAGTGAATTAACCTGCTTTCTCATGCTATCACTCACAGATCACACTCACAGGCTGCCCCACACCCGGGCTGTTTGCACATTGTGGAGCCAATTGGGCATGACGGGGTACCGCTCACGTAAAAACCCTGCCCTGTTTTACATCCAATGTCACTCGATCGCCAAGCAGTGGACCGTTCGCTTCATCCAAAACACCTATTAATGCCAAAGCAAATTGAATGCAGAGGTAGGAGGAGGTTGATCAGCGTCTGCTCTGGGGCAAATGGCACCTGAACGCTCGGCAGCACATGTGCTCGGCCTTGAGCCAGAAGGTGCTATGTCCTGTGTCCTGTGTGTGTGTGTTCGTGTGTGTGTGTGTGTGTGTGTGTGTGTACTGCACCTGGAGACTCACTCCTTCACATAATGAGGAGGTATGAGCGATGAGAAAAGCATCAGGTTGTTCTCTTTCTATCTCTCTCCTTCTTGCTCCCCCCCACACACTCACACTCGGTCCCCAGGCTGCATGATGGATTAAAATGGAGCATGGATCAGTAACTCAAGGTTCAGATTCTCAACCTCGGGGCCAGACTCAGCGGGGCCTTCCATTATTTAAAGTTAGGGTCAGAAAAGGAAAAGTGGACTGAGTGTGATTAATGAAATCAGATGCAAGTAGATGCTTAATGAGAGTGATAAGCCACTGATGCAGATAGTGATCCGCTTCACAGCACTCACCTCAGAACAGATTGGGTCCAAACACCAGCAGGAAGCAGACACTTTTATCTGCCTTCATCATTTGGATCAGTATTGTCAGCATTTTAACACGGGCACAGAGAGAGCACGCCCAGTGGGTAGCAAATAAACATGAAAATTATCTTCAGTTCCCAGAGATTGATGCAGATGACTTTACAGCACAGCGCTGTATGATTGGTCACTTCAAACACAGCTGTCAAATGCTCAAAAATACTTGTTTTTTCATCAATCTACAGCTCAGTTTGGTGAGGTTTAACATAGCAGGCTTTTCTATCCAGTGCAGTGTAGATGTTGAGTGAGGCATGGCCCTGGATGGCAGCCAAATGACTCAAATAAGTCATACAGTGATGGTTTGACAATGTTAAGTAGAAATCTAGCAGTCCTTTCCCCCTTTACATTTTAAGTCAAAGAGATTTGTAGCCTTCCTAAATGCTGAGTTTGGTTGCAAATCGTTCGGCTGATGTTCATGTTAAAGGTCCTATATTATGAAAAACACATTTTCTCTGCTATCTACATATATAAGCTGGTCCTCCCTGAGCCTACCAACTCCCAGAATGCAAACGATTCCTGCATGGTCTCTGCAGCCCACCCACTGGTAAAACGGCGCTCTTACAGGCTGTCCAGATTCAGCTCCTTTCGTTACGTAACAAAAGGAGTCATTTTCATAGGCTGGCCTCCTCTGGCCAGTGACAGGAGATATCCAAGAGGGGGGCGTTCATCCCCGACGTGAAGTTCGGTGTGTTCAACAGTAAGATAGCAGTGTTTCGCAATGTCGCTCATAGTACTCTGCCTATATTCTGTCCCAGCTACAGAACAACAGAAGAGACAGTGGTTGCGTTTAATTTTTAATGACAATGTGCCACTGCAGTTCGTGTTAGCTTGTTTGTGTGTGCTAACCACTTCACATCAGACTGCTTCAGTAATGAGGGTCAGTATAAAGCTGGCTTTGCCTCGACACTGACCCTCGTAAAAGGATCAGTCCCACCCATACAGGACCCAGCAGCTGCACCTGAGCCGCAGGTAAGTGTCACCATGTTTTGATAGTATTTACAGCCGCCTATGAGTATGGTGAAGTCAGCTGGAATTGGCTAACTAGTTATCTCTGCTTTGGTCCACTATGCAATGGCATTTGAAGCGAGTTTAATGTTAATAATATTACCAGGGAGCTTGGTTGTCACAGTGAAAAGTCTGGAAACGTGCAGACTGGAGACACATGGTTTACTGACTTTGAATGTTCATTATTTTTCATTTAGTGCAATTATCTGCTCAAAATTTTTATTCATCCAATAGTTGGTTGATGACTAAATACCTGCCAATTATTACTTTGCCATCAGCTTTAGATATACATAGTGTTTAGTGGTAAACATTGTCTGCTAAATATCTGCATGACAGCATTGTAATTGAAAGCCTTTTATCATGCTGAATTTAGAATTTGGCTCAGGAAACCACAGCTTCCAACCCTCTAAACTTTTCAGTGATTCAGTTTTATTGTCTATGCTTATGAACGATGCTGGATACGACTTGCTGTTTTTTAGGATTTATATTTGTGGAGTTAAAATGATCCCAAATCAGACAAACTCCAAGCCATGAGTCACCAAGTGACCAAGTCCAAGTCAAAGCGCTCGGCATGGAGTGAATACAACTAAATAGAAATGAACATTGTGGTTCACGAGTTTTAGATATCATCATGTTATATCTTGGCCTTACACAATGTCAACATATATATAATCATTTATTTTATATTGTACTGGCACAATGAATGTTGGAGAGGTTCTTGTAAACAGAACTGCCCTATTTTCCGAGGCCCTTAATTGAATTCTGACCCTCATTCACTTCAATATAACACTTCACGCCAAAGAAGAGAACTAGAGTGTTTACGCTGCGCTGTCCTGTGAGAAACATCAGAACAATGCTGTCAGACACTCCATTAGCTTTCCTGATGTAATTATCCGTAGAGATTCAGTGACACGGACCGGGGCGTCTTTGAATCTGCATCCATCGACAGCCACAACATGTGACCACTCACATGTTACTATCCTTTCTTCATTTGATGCCCTGTGGTAATTGATTTTTGCCTGAAGGAGCGTTATCACCAAGGCTCTGAAAGGTCAAGTGGTGCATGGTGACAGTTGTATGTGTGGGGAAAGGCAGACAGCACTCAGACATCCACGTCTGTTTGGAGCTGAGGGAGAAGGTGACCTCATTTCATATACACCAGACTCCTAATCTATCTAGCCATGGCCGCTGCCCAGCAGCACATGCACAGATCCCATCTCGCCAGCGCATACAATCGGCTGGCTTCATTGAAAAGGAAACTCAGGATAATTTATCGCACTGTGGATATCATTAAATGTTGGTGTTTGGTATTCAGATGCTATATTCAGCGGGGCTGCTAGCATTGCAGAGGCATATCATCCCCTTGTGCAAATGTTGTGGGAAGTTTTCAAAGGGTTGTGAGCTTTAGAGAGGGGGAACAGTGCAGCCTTTGATCTGTGCTGCTGTCTGTGGTGAAGATGTACAGGGCCTGCGATGGCACTACAGCACTCAACCAACAATCGCTCCAGCCGCCCTCCACCCACTTTCATCCCCATAGCCCCCACAAGCCTGTCTAAGAACAATGAACACAAAGGGCTGAGGGTGCTATAGCGACAGAAGATCTATCCCTCCACTGGCAGGGCCCGGGAGCCCCTGTACCCTCGTAAATCACCTGCCTAACAATGAGCCTTAGTTTACCCCCTCCCCTCTTCTACTTTCCCCTGTCTTCTTCTCTAACTGTGCCATCAGGAACCTTCTCTCCTCCCATAAACATCCTAATTATCTTGGTGTGAAAGTGCCTTCTTTGTTTATTTTTCGTATACCACACTGTTCCCGTACCCCCTCAGGCCACTTTCTCTTATATCATAGATTGGTGGTGCAGCCTACAGAAAATGTCACCGCACCACTTCCTCTCACAGTCATGATAAGTCAGTACAATCTAAAATCACACACATAATACACATAATGTTACAATCAGCAGAACTTAGTCTTTGAAGAGGGAGTAGGATCTTCAGTGTCCACTGAGGATAAACTTAGAGGAAAACTTCAGATCTTGGTTCATAATAATGTTCCAATTTTTTTTCAGTATCACAAGAAATATTGAAGCCTGACATATTTTTTGGCTTTGCAGAAGGCTGTATGCTGTCAAATAAAGAGATACAGATACAGATAGTAGCTTTGAGCTTTGTTTCTACTCAGTATGACATTTTTGAGAGGTATTTCTGTTCACATTTTTGCATGAGTGAATTTCAAAAGAAATATCTCCTTGTTACCTCTTGTCACTGGCTGAACATTTCTAATTTTTGAGTGGTTCCTTCCCTGATTGTTTCATCTGAATAATTATCAGTAGGTTGTTAAGATAGAATTATGTTATTTCATGAGAAACACTAGCCATAAACTGGTTGGAGATAAGATAAACAGTGTTCTTTTTCTAACCATCTCTCACCCTTTTGAAGTGTAAATGAGACAGACATTGCTGGAGTTCAGGCAGAAGAATGGATTGTTCAGTAATCTTAGGCATGTCAAGGCCCAAAGGGCTTAAAAGGCAATGCACTCCATTCACATATATAATAAATATATCAAACATTTATTTTTGAAAAGCCACTTGCTTCTTCCCACTACATTGCTTAAACCAAAGACAAAACATGCAGAGCGTGCCATCACTGTTCTAGGTTATCTTTTATCCACCCCACTTCAACATTAGGAGTCAAGTTTGAGGCAATGGCCCATGAGTCACACTGCTAACTGCTCAAGGTAGGGGGTAAGTCCTCTCTGTGTTTTAGCTCGGTACAGAGGCTGACATGGAAGGACAGGAATTTTTACTCAAGGCTGGGGCTGTGCATATTCTTCTGGTTCAGATGAACAGGGAAAAAGAGGTTTGAAGGGGAGGCAGCAGAGAAGCTTTTTGTGCCCTGAGCTATTTCTATTCCTCTGGGGCGGCTCAAACCTTCATCGTTCAAACCAGCCTCAGTGCTGGTGGACTTTAATGCCTGTCCTGGTGCACCTCCCTGTCATTTGATCACAATCCATTAAACCATTATGCACACTAAAAGCACTAACAGGGGTATCTGAAAACTGCTTCCATTTCCTTTAGCAGACATCCACTCTGTGTTCTCGCATAGGTGAACAAACAGGCTAAATATTTCTGAAGGGCACTGCCTCTGCCCGAAGGTCTCTGGACTGCATGGAAGTTTGCACATACTTGAAAATGACTGTGGTGGTCTAAACAGACTGTTGGGCTTGGCCGATACGTCCAGAGACTAAATTGTATCCCATGTGTTAAAAATAAAGCCCCTCTCCTTCACTGGACCCCAGTGCCACCTGAGGAATGTGACCTCACCCCTCCCACTGTCCAGCAGGATAACCAAACATGGCTGACCCCTTTCACCTGTAAAACATTTAATTGAAAACAGTTTTGGAACTTTGTAGTAGAGCTGGAAGTGTTCTTCAAAGCCTTGCTTTAATTATCCTCAAGAGTTTAACGGACTGGTGTGACATTTTTACTACATGACTTACAAGCACGTAAACGGCAATCAAATGAGGAACAGAAGCAGCACAGCAGACTCTTGTTTTGGGAAGTTTGAACAAGTACATTTGCACCTTACTGGACTTCCTTCAGACTACAAATGCCTTAATTGCAAAAGGGACTTTCACTTTCTCCCCACTGTGTTTTTTTAATGAAGGCAACAGTGTTTCCAAGTAAAGATAATCAGTTTCAGCTCAGCTCTTCACAGTATAAACTGCCAAACTTTGTTTGTCACATTATTGTTGCTCCGCAAATAAATGCAAACTGGCCCAGGGATCTAATGTTGATTAAAAAGCTGCAAATGGACATTTGTAAAGAGGTGTCTGGATGCCAGAGCTGCATCCTGGCAAAGCTTGCATTCACTCCATTTAAAAACACAGTTGTAGCTGGAAAATCAACTAATCGGTTGGTAAAGAATACCCTCAAGATAAACTAAGTAGTCGATGAATCATTTCAGAAAGAGTTTCTGTAACTCTCAGCTGGGTACTTTACCTGAAATTAGCCTAAAATCTCTGTTCTGTTTAATGCCAGCAGAAGCAAACCTCTTGGTATTTGCCAGTTCCAGTAAATACTCACTCTTCCTCCTGTGTGCATTGGAGGGTAAATGCAAATTCTGAGTGTGTGCAGCAGCAGCAGTCTACAGGTGTCACACCATCACATTATAGGAATTGAGTCAGAACCGAACATTCATCCACTGGCTTTGCACTTGAGCTGACTGAATATGAGTTCTGACTTCGCCTCAGGCTGAGGCCCACTACACTGCTGGGCAGACTATAAAAAGACTGAACATCACAGTCTGGAATTTGCAAACCTTTGCTGTTTTGTGGCACAGAATTGCCTACGCACTTTGTTTAAAAATCATGCAATTTGTCTCAGGATGAAGCCAGTAAAGACTAAGGGGCCCTCATTACATGTTGGCACATTTGAAAAGGGTGAAGTGGAATGGAAAAAGGTCTTGGTATGTGAACTGTCTCTCACGGAGTGTCTGAGAGTGATTCTTGTTTTGTTGAGGGTGATGGTAATAGCACAGGAATGTGTGAAAAGACGGGCACTAATCTTGACAGTCTTTCTCCAAGTGTCTCATTCAAGATCATCGGGTGTTGAATAAGGGCACACTAAACACACTTTTTTTTTTCTTTTTATGTTGCATTCATGGAAAAAGAATTGCACCTGAGCTTGAACAGTTTTTAGATGAGCCACAGATACAAATGCAGCTGAAACAGAGAGTTAAATAAAAGATACACTATTACATTGTTAATGGCTTCCCTGTCACTACACGAGCCTCATCAGCTGCCTTATCGGTACCATGCATGTTCAGTGCTCGACAGAGATGAAGGAGAAGCAAGATGTCTCACTCATCAGCTATTTCGATTATCGGCTCCAGAAAAAAAAGAAAATTCGAATTCAGAACGTTATTGATTAAAACCTTAAAGTTTGATTGTCGGATGTAACGGCTGGATCACCTGCCAAGAAACTGTGGATCATAAGCCAAGGTTTAACCATACTCTGAGGCATTTGAAAAATGGAAGTGTACCTCTTAAAAGAGGTAATATTTTAGTTAGCCAGCCCATCTGTCAACAATCTCAGAAAAGACAAGGAGAAGTTCTTGTGAAATTCACTGGAAACGTCAGTATTAGACCATGGAACAAATGACTAAACATGATCATTTAGAGATATACCCTTGAATAACCACTCCAGTCCAATTCCTGAGGGTATGTTTAACTGAAATTAAGAAAGTTTATGACTAGCAGCATGTCAGCCTCACACTGATTCAGATGCTGTTGTTTGTGCCTCATTCAGTGTCCCAATTATGCATGACAAGATAAAAAAGTGGAAGCCTAATCCAGTTACAGTTGCAGAACAAATATTGCTTTGCAATTACAGTATTGTCACATAAAAACAGAAAATGGAACCTTTTGATCTGAAGTGATGTCATTTAAACAGAGCTTTATTTCCCTAATTGAAGGGAAAATTGCCTTTTTGCAAGACAAAAGCCCCCAACAGATTGGACTGTAATCCTGTGCATCGCTGAGTAGGCATTTTTCAAGGGGAAAATAAAACATGATGGTAAGAGTCATTAGATAAGGGCTTTTTTTCGGAGCTATGCCATTGTTAGAATAAACAAGAGTCAGCCTGTGGTAGAGCAGATCATGGTCCTGCAGACTGTACATTATGTTTTTGTCAGCGCAGTTACACTGTGCAGCCATTGTCCTTAAGGATTTAGGGCAGGAAAGTCACTATTAGTTTTAAGAGCACTTTTTATGCACTTTTTGGCCGACCTGCTTTGTGTATAGTGCATATTTAGTTGAACTTACTTATTAAAGTTTGAAGGTGAAAAAGTGTTTCCCAAGAAATGTATTCTCGGCAGAGTGGAGAAAGCTTTTGAAGTGCTGTTTATTATTAGATGTCATTAAAGCCTCCTTTGAAACTGAAGATTATAAAAAACATTATTTTTTTTGTAATGAAATGCCATATATATTTTCCAACCGCTTGTCGTACCTCCCTTCGGTCTACTTTTGGTGTGTGCCTTTGCTCCTCTCTCCTTTTCTGTTTCTCCCTGCATCTGGCATCTCGAATGGAAGCGAAAAACACGATTTTAACAGATGCAGCTTCATCGGAGGTGTCTGGCTGTCAAAGCATGCCTTGTTGCTGAACATTAACCTTTCTACCATCTGTTTCACACCGTACATTCTGACAGAGTAAAGCTGACTTCAGGAGCTTTGATTACACCTCTTGGATTATTCATACACCTTGTACATTTATTTTACAAGGCCCAGGCGTAGGATGGCTAGACTTGAGAGAATATAGCTTTTGTCAGACAGTAGCAGGTATTCCTGGAAACAATATACAGTATATCATCACTATTATATCATCTATTATATTAATGTGATGTTGAACACAATCCAGTTGGAACCATTTGGACATTTCTAGAACAGCATTCTTATTAATGATCCTAATGATAAGTGGGTTCTACGTGTCTGTATATGCAACTTGGTTCTGGGGTCCATTTGTCAATGGGCTTGGTCCAAACTGAGATATCTCAACCATCTCAACCATAGATGATAGAGTCGGACATGACATTTTGTGCGGACCATTCTTGACCAGCACACCCTCTGACAACCACCCAAAGACATACTGGTTGCATAGTGGATGAGCACCACTCACGGGCCGACTGCTCTGGGATTCCAAACTGGACCAGCGTGATGGCTCGTTTGGAAACGTTTTTTTTCACTGAAATGAACTGATGAGAAATAAACCACACAGTTGTTGAATCTGTCTTCATTTGATCTCAATAGTGTTTAGCTTTTTACAGTTTTTAGGAGTTTCCAGAGGCAACAAGACCTGATTTGCATATGTTAGGGTAGACCTCAACTTTATGCAAATGAGGAGTGGGAAACGCTCTCGAAACGTGATGTGACACTCCCAGAATGTATTGCAGGGCCGCTTACACAGACATCCCTACATCTTCCCACTACATCTTTTAGAATAGATGGTATATTAACTGGTGAAAATAATCCTTAAAACAATAATTACTACTTTAAATTCTAAAATGGACACAGGCAAAACACACATGCACAGATTTATGAAGAAAATAATAAATAATAAAAAGAGCAATGCTTCCTCTCTAATCCGCTCCCGTGAGTATTCCAAAGCACTTCATGGATTTTTAAACAGGGTTATGAAACTCACTCAGTCCTTAAATGGCTTAAATGGAATGTAATATTGCATATCACATAAGAGAAAGAAATGCACTGCAATTGAAGTTACGTGAATATTTTTTTTCTTTTGGTTGGCTATGTTGGTTGGCTGAATTTGTAATGGTATTGTTGAAAGTAAATAGATCTAAACATAATGGTGCATGGTTGGCCAGGTCTTTCATTTAGAGCAAATGGGGCAGTAACATTCAGGGAGATGAAATACCAGGCTTGTGGAATGCAAAACCTCAGCCATTTCCCCTCCATTTGGGATTTCTCCTTTCTCTCCCCTCACTTTTTTTTAGTCCAGTCATTCTTTTTCTCTCCTCTGTAAGTCCAGACGTCTCTCAAAGTTGTCTTTCTTAGCTAAGCTTCCATCGGCGTTATTAGATTAACATTCCTCCTCGGCCTTGGTCACAGTCATAGATATTTCAATGTGAATTCTTTCACGTACGTCCCACCCCTCCCTTATATCAAGTGCAGCGAGAGGAACGGGACAAAGAGGCAGAGAAAAAGGAGCTGTGTGTGCATGTGTGTGTGCAGGGTGTAAAAATTTGCAGAGTACCGGGTGCCTTAGCCTCAAAAGGGGCAACTTTTGTTTTGTGTGTGAACCCCTGTCTCCCCCCCCACATTTTCTCTTTTTCCTCGTCTAGGCCAACAAGGGGGAGGGGTCGATGAGTTGACAGACAGACGCAGCTTGAGTGTATAGAGGGAGCTGGTCCCACCCCAGTTAGATGCCAGACATAGACCCAATGAGAGAGAGAGAGAAAGAGAGGGAGAGTGAGAGAAGGGGAGCTGCTACTCTTCCAGCTCCTGCTGCCTGTCTGGGAACCCTCCTTTCTATTAAAACACCTCCTCTTTCCCCCTTTTCTCTCAGCCCTGGAGGTTTTTGTTCTCTCTCTGGCTAACTTTTTTTTTTTCTGTTGACTGAGTGTGTGCGCGCACGAATGCACACAGTTCAGTTCAGCTCCATTCCTTTTTCTTGCATTCCTGTTTGCGTCAGAGAGGGGGGGAATTCTGCAGGAGCAACGGCTCCCCGTGCCCTTCATCTCTCTCCAGTCCCTACATACATAAAGCATCCCGGCAAAGGAGAAATCCCTTTTTTTTTCAGCTGTGTCAAACCAGCCTGGGCTAGCCAGAATCACACTGGATGTTGGGTTATTTTACTTCCAAAATAAAAGCGTTACGGCACCGCTCATCGTCGTCAGTCATTCTTACTTAATGACCAATAAAAGAAATACAAGCTTTCTGCTCGAAATGATGAGATAGGTCGTGAATCCAAATCCCTAATTCAGATTAATTACCACAATTAAGTACAGCAAAAGACATTAAGGTCAGAAATTACTCTTGTTCTTGAAAAAATAATATGCAAATTCTACTTTATTTGAGGTGCATGTGTGTCTTTAGATCTCCAACATGGCCCACAGGTACATTGTGAGCAAGCTGGGCTTATAGGCCTGAAGTTATCAATGACTCTGACTCTGTTATTTTTTATATTCATGAATAAGCTTTCCATATAAAACACTCTAACAAGAAGAGAAAATGCACTAAACATTTGTAAGGAGCAAGATCTCTTGTCCAGTGCCAAATCTGAAATGTAATGTTAGGCCATGGGCCAAAAGCAAACACCGATGGTAATGTACTGTCAAGAAACAAAATAATACTAGACTGACCTCACTGTGTCACTGCTCTCATATAATTAAATTAAATTAAGTAGTGGCCTACATATTTACGATTCAAGAATAAAACAGCGCACAAATATTATCATATTACATTTATTTATATAATAATTTAAAGAATGAAATTTCCTTCTAGATTCGTCCAGCAGTCCACCTAAAAGAGACCCTTTAATTAGAGATGACTGTATGTGTGGCTACAGAAAATGCTCTATTAACATCTGTTAATAGGTAGATGTAGCTTTCTTTGCTCAGTCAGTCTGTAGGACATGGTTAGATTTGAGACCCGTTCTAAAGACACTGAAAGTAATAGTAATACCTTATTGAACCATTTTCTCTTGTAACAAACAGGATACTGTATATCTAATCTCATCTTTATATAATCTTTATTTTATTTAACCATACTCCTTGATTGACTGATTGATATATGAACAACAAACACACTTCAACGTTTGTCTTCTTTAGCGTTTGGTAGTGTCCAGCACATGTGCAATCCGATTAGCTGTCTCTCTGCGACCGTGCGCGAGCACTCGCGCTATTATTTTGAAAGGCTCGCCCTCGCGCTTCCTGTGCGTCCCCGTCTAAGTGCGCGCGGCTGCACTCAGCTGGGTAGAGGATGGCTGCCTGCGTCTGAGCCTCAGCCTCTGCGCTCACAGAGGGGAAACTCAACGTAAATAGACCAGGGAAACGTGAGGCGACGAGAGGAGGAGAGGAGAGAAAGGAGAACTTTCCCGACAGGAGGAAACAGTTGTCACACGTTTCACCGGGAGGTTTTGCTTTTGTCGGGATCGAAAGGAGGGGATTTTTTTTTTTTTGGACCATGCCTGCTGAAGTGAAACAGGTTAGTGTTGCTGTGTCTGCCGGTCTCCTCTCTCTCCCCTCTCATCGTGTCTCCAGCCTCTCTGACTCTTCTTGTCTTTCTCCTTCTCATAGCTGATCACTCATTGTTTGCGTTTTGTTGCATGCCTATCATTTTTACCCAGGAGCATCGCTCTTCGCGTCTTTTATGTGGCTGTTTCAACCAGTTGTATTACATGAGAGCCGAGATTCTCAGATTTATCGATGTCCTTCAGGAGGATACGTGTGTGAGTGTGTTTCTATGGATGTGTAGTCTGTGTGCACGTGTGTATGTGGTATGCATGCATGTGTACAGATTACTGCATTACATCAGTTCCAGTAAGTAAAGACGATGTCCTTACACTAGTTAGGGACATTTCAAGTTGTAAATACTCTTGACCATGATCTGTTGGTCCTGTGTGTGTGTGTGTGTGTGTGTGTGTGTGTGTGTCACACTTTGCAGTAAAGCAGTGCTGTGACTTATGAGTTCCCTGACACATTGATGGGCTCAGCCATGTCAGTACCACCTATGGAATGACTGCTGTGATCATGGGACAAGCAGTGAAGTATTGAAAGTTTGTCCCTGATCATCGCCTGCGAGGCTCTGAATGAGCCCGGGCCAGGATTTATAGCCTACGGGCTGTAGTGCCAATTGTGTGAGAGACATGGCATTAAAGCCTTTTGTCTTTTCACTTGCACAGATACCGTAGGAATGTGCTTTTGTTAGCTTGCTTGCGAGTGTGTTACTGTGTGTGTGTGTGTGTGTGTGTGTGTGTGTGTGTGTGTGTGTGTGTGTGTACCAGGGCATGATGTGCATACATTATTGGAAGTGTTCCCTGCGTTTGAAGCGCATCCACAGACAGCCTACGCCGTCACAACGCTCTTTTCCCCCGCTGAGCTTGGCAGCGCTCAGATGCTCAAAAAAAAAAAAAGAAGCAAGACAGACATCCAAAAAAAAAGCGAAAGCAGAGGGAAAAAAATTCTGATTGAATAAGGTCAACTTCTCATCAGCGCGGCTCTCCTCCGCTGGGCTGAGAGGGGTGGAGTTACCAAACCCCTGTCTGGCGGAGAAAAACATTCTGTCAGCTCTCCACGCCGCTCTGATAATAATACATTAACAGTTGCCCCTGTGGATGAGTGCCACGAGATAACTGAAGGAGCTGTTTTTCTCCCTCACACACTCTTTGTTCTTTCCATGCCTTGTTTTCGATAAGTTTGAAGGCTGTACTCTGCCAGCCGGTGGATCAGAAGCAGGGCAAAAGGTGCCTGTTGGAATCCCAGCTTGGATTATGTGAATGGGTTGAAATGCATGTCAACAGCCTGAGAGTAGGTCCTCCCCAGATGCATCCCAAAATGGTTTGGAGAGGTGCAGAATGTCTCCCTGCGTCCGTGACCCCCGTAAGACTGAGATACTTGGCATACTTAAGTGTAGGCTGGCATCGTGGGGTGACCTTTTCAACTCATCTGGACATTCCTCAGCTTTAGAGCACCTGCTTGTGCGGTGCGGTCAGGAAAAGGGGGGTGAAATGTGTCCAAGTCACACTTAAGCCATAAATGGATCGATTTCATTGTCCATGTTGTTGTTTTGGTTGTTCATTCATCCTGCGTTTACTCAGTAATTGCTGTCGAGCTGTTTGGAGCAGGAGTTGAACCTCTCTGAACCTCTTCAAGCTGCCACTTTTAGCACTGATGTTCTGTGCTCTACTCTATATGTCCCTAACGGTGTCCAATAGTTCCAAACAAGTTTATACACTTTTGGTATTTAGATAGCCCGGGGAGATGAGAGAGATGCTGATCTGCCTTGACCTCATCTTAATGCTGCAGCAGAGCTTATAGTAAATGAGTTTTAGCCCACTGAAGATTACTGCATAGCCCTCAATTAGTGGGGGTGCCTGCACCAGACCATGTCTGAGTTAAATATAAACTGCCCTCTATTTTAGAACTTTACACCAGCAGGGTAGCGCCCAAATCCTCTGAATTTAGTTGCAGAGGTCGTAGCGTCTTCTAGCTCATGAAAAATACAAGAACAGATTTGTCGTGAAGGAGAAAGGAAAACATCATGAATAATCCAATAGTCATCATCTTGCCAAGGTCTATCAAAAAAACTGACTTAACTTCTCCGCAAGCTAGAAGGACCTGTCTGAATAGCAAAATAATTCATCAGTGATTCAACTTAAGACTAAAGGAGGTCTTGTCTTCAGACTGCAGGTTACTGCCAGATTCCCGACAGCTCGCGGGGCTGCAGCTTCTGAGCGGTCCCACCTCTCTAATGCTGTTTGATTTCTCACCGAAATTAAAAATCCATCAAACTTTTCTCCATCTTCTTTTCTTCTGGGCTGTTTTTGTGTGACGGCTCGACCGTCCTTTTGCACACTCTCTTCTATTCCTTTCCTCAGGCTCCTGTTTTGTGACTGCAGAAGATGTCGTGCAGATCAATATTTGAAGACATGTGGAGCATGAGGAGTGGTATTGCTTGGAGAGCGGAGGTTATACAAGAATAATGCCAGTGACCGGAAACATATGATGGGTCAATAGCTGTGGAGAAACCAATAATGCAAGGGGCAGTTACCAGGGGGCTGGGTGCAGGATGGGGTGGGGGTTGGACTCAAGAGTGCCTGTTGTGTTTTTAAGGCGAGAGGGTATGATCACATGGTGGTAAGTGCCTGGTGACTGGTGATACCAGATGGCCTTCCCACCACACAGTCTGGCCATACTCCTCATGTTTCTCATACCTTTCACATGGCTGCTCTTATCACATGACCCGTGACACAACATAGTTTGACATGTTACAGTATCGTGCACCCCGCCCACCATCCATCCAAGAGCTGCCCGTTTACGATCCTCCCCACCTACGCCTGTTGTTTTTGAGTAACTTGAACTGAATTTACATGTGAACAGCTGAGGCCATATATGTTACTCCACATGGTAACCACCCCTCTGCCATCCACATGGCACACCATGTATGTGCCCCTCAGGCAAGCAATAAGTGCTCAATATTATACTTTGCATATGCCAATCCAAAGTGCTAAACAAAAGATGTATTTGAGTGTTATTATCTTGGGATCATAAATTGACGTCATTTTATTGTATCCGTTAATGTCCTCTGAAGGCGCGTTAACAAGATATGCCAATAATTTTCTGGCACAGCTTCTCGTATTGAAAATCAAATGTTTTCGAATTATTGGCCAGATAAGGGTATATAAATACATATCTTTGATTTCCTTAAACAGTGCTATGCTTATAAAAACTGTGCTACACTTACTATTATATTGTTATTGACAGTTTGGTTTAAAGGCTCTTGATGCAACAGTAAATTGTAAACAGACTTGCATTGATATAGTGTTTTTCTAATTCATCACTCTCTCACACAGTGATTGAACGGCCATTGTTAGCAATTTGGGGTTCAGGATTTTGTCCAAGAACACTTTGATGTTCAGGTTGGGGTATCGAGCAAGCATTGAACCATTATTGAATCCTGAGCCACTGCTGCCCCACAACACAACACCGCACCAGACATCCCATCCAATAAATGTGTTATAACTAACACTTAACTACACACTGTCCTACCTGACCCCAGCAACCACTAGACTTTGCTATGTGTAGTTATATACATACATGTATGACATATAAACACACTCTCATGTATTTGGCGTCTACTTTGTGGTTGTGTTCTCTGGAGCCTTCGTGGTCTGTGCCACTCAACCCTTGGCACTGCAGATCTCCCCTCTTCCCCCTGCCTTGGCTCCCCCTCTCTCTGTCCTAACCCATTTGGCTGGCTGACAGTGTGACCGATGCAGGCCGGCACTCGCTCACTCACTGTCTGACCACTGGCGAGGAGCATAATGCTCTCTCAGCTTTCATCATCACGCTGATGAAATTAAAAAAGGTGAGTGGCAGTAAATTGAAATGGTGGGGGGGGATGCTCGAGATGGATGCTCTCATACTGCTATGTTTGGAAACGGCACTGGGGAGAAGAAGCATTGCATTAATGAGATGGCAGCTTATTATCTCGCTAGAGCTGCCGTTGTTTTTTTGTTCTGTTTTTTTTTTTTTTTACCTATTCAGCTCTTCAGCATGCCTCTTATCTGAAATGTGTGCAGGGTGCATATGGGGAGAATTTTGTGTTCTCATATGTATTTAATGCACATCTTTGAAAACATTACATTGTGCGTTCCCCTGGTTTACATTTGGTTTAATGAACTCCCAATCACTTCCTAATGACTACTTGGCTGATTGAGAGTTTTTTGTGCTTTCCCTGCTGCCAAATACATTAAATCCTCCAGAGGGGAGGTGTAGACACCGTGTCAGCCCACTCTCTTCCTTTCACACACACACACACACACACACACACACACACACACACACACACACACACACACACCGGAGGCTACACAGGAACATCAATTGGATCCCCGGCTTATTTACTCAGTGTTTGTCTGCAGGCTACAGACAGGGTAGCCCTGTTTATAGGTGAGTGGGATTCATGGTTTCCCTGAGTGTGTCCAATAAACACCTTTCTATCTGTGCTGCTGGAAGCCAGCAACAAGAGCCATGTTTTCGATCGGGTAGATAAGAAAGCCACTTGCCGCAGAGAAAGCAGAAGAGGCTCAGTCAGACCGTGGGCTGACCAGAAAGCAACAACTCATTACACGTAAAGTCATGCCTGTAGGCAAATTAGGGCCGTGTTTATTGTAGTGACACTATTTCCATGATAATCTCATATCTTAATGGTGGTGTGATTACATAATGGCAACAGTTTGGTTATTACACAACCTGATGCTCCAGTTTAAGAGATAAAAACACCACTCTGCTGTTAGGATTAAACCATGATCACTCAGGTCTGATATCAGTGATGCTGCCAAGGTTCATAGTGATGATGTTGATGGTTATCATTGAGTTATTGAACAGATTAAAATCAGTTTGGTAGCTTTGTGAAGAAAACTATTTTCCACTTGGTGTCCCAGTGTGCTGTCAGAATGACCAGTGTGCTTGTGCGCATGTATGTGTATGTGCAAATTTTCCAATGCAGGCGCTTGTGTTTGTGTGTGCGTTTGCATGTGTCACCGCTATAATTGGCTTTCCTGCAGGGACTGTGGTTAAAGTTGCAGATTTGACAGTTCTTTGGGCAGCACCCGGTGAGCTTTAGAGCCTGTGATTGATGACACCAAGGGCTGCAAACTCCCCTTTTCCCAGCATCTGTACGATAGAAAAACAGCTCGCTACGTGAGTGCTGATGTCTAGAAGTCCTGTGGCTGAAACTGATCCTAATTGACAACCAGACTGGTCCTTAAATGTCTCAGTATGATGTTGACAGTAAAGATTTAATTTCCGCTAGGTGAAGGAAACAATCGTTCAAGTGTATTTGATGGACTACAGGAACATAAACAGTACTCAATATAGCTCGTAAGAGTAGTTGATTTATTGATATGATCCATGCTATTTCTCTTGAGTGCAAGGTCCATGAAGACAATATAGGGGAAGTTTTTCCTCGATTCCTTCCTTCCTCTTCCCTCTCTTGGGCTCCATCTCTGTTGCCACGCTCCATGCTGGGAACACTGCTGCCACCAGACCTTCAATTGGAGAGGGGTCTGGCTCTGGGGCCTTTTCAAAAGAACTGGGGCTTCTTTGACAGATATGTATAGTCCATATAGGCTCCACCCCCACCATCCTGCAGCTGGGGACCTCTTAGAGGGGCCCTGAGGGGGAAGGTCAAAGTCCTCATAAAGCTTCCCTCAACCAGAAACGCAGGAACAAACGCCTCCCTCCTTCTCCCTTTCTCTTTTTAACCCCTCCTGTACCTTCCATATTGTGCGAGGCGGTACATGCAGTGTGGTCGTGGGGGCTGGGAGAGCAAGAGATGGCTCAGGCTCCTCTTTTGCATGTTTAGTCTGGAACTTTCTTTTGAGGGATTAGCCCACTTCCTGCCTCTGGGCTGGCTGCTGGAAGTAGTCGGGATGCTGCGGAAAGCATCGATCCTCCATCATCGTACCATCTGTCTCAAGCTGCCTTTTGGGATTAATCATTCCCTCTGACAGCTCTCTAGTAGGGCTCTATCAGTGCCGGCTGACCATTCAGATTACACTGACATGTGATGGTGCGGGGGAGCTTTTACAAGGCTTCTCTGATTCATTTAGTTAAACTGCTGTACGGAGTCATCACAGTTGTAGGTTTTTTGAAAATCAATTGAAGCCATGACGCGTTTTTTTTTTTTTTCTTCTAGCTATGAACAGTAAGAATGAAGAAAATTCATTCAGTAAATCCACATGTTTTATTGATTATCCTATGTTACACTTGGCTGTCTAAATGTTGCCAATTTTGTGCCTCTGGAGTAATGACAGGTTGGATGAGGCATACACCTGTGACCAGCTGTGCACGTCAATCTGTGTTCATATGTAACACATCTGTTGGCAGCGTTCAACTGTAAACAGGTGTGTAACTGTATACATAAATGTCAAACTGATCACATTGACTGCTGCTAATCCTGACTCACATCTGAAGAGATGCCTCCGTGGAGTATATATTGATAGATACTTTTGAAGTCTCTGTAAAAGGCCTCACATTCAGAGTTGTTTAGAGGTCAGCATCAGCAAATGCATTCAAATAGGTGATAAAATCATGATTGCAAGTAGGTGTTATATTGACTCGAAGGCAGCAAATAACAATTGGTTTCACTGTCACTTCTGCCGATTATCTCCTTGATTAATAGATTAGATTAGTTGTTGTAGTCTATAAAGTTTCAAGCAGTGGTTCCTAAAGCAAAGGATGAAGTTCAGATTGCTTTCATAGAGGAGAGCAGAAACCAGAAAATGTTGACGTGTATGAAGCTGGAGTTTTTTTTGTAAAAACAAATATTTGAACAGATTCATTGATAATCAAAATAGTTGACATTAAATTTTATAGTTGAAAACAAATTGATTTAAAGTTGGAGCTCTAATTGAATGACTGTAAATATCCTTATTTGTTGAGAACAGTTCTATTAATTTGAATTTTATTCCTGTTGACTGGCATATCTGTGTTGAATGCTGTAGCAGAGGGCCCATCATGTCCCATTGTATCTGAAAAACCAGCATGTATCTAACCAGCAACATGTTTTGCTTACTGAGGACTCAGTCAAAAAGCCTGCAGGGAGTTTGAAGTGAGGGCCGTTACTGACCCACTAGCCGTTGAAGTGCACTGATGAGGTCCGGCACTTCATTAGAATGCTGCTCTGGACCTTGCAAACACACAATAGTGGCAGTTACTGCTGATGGCTTGGATCCAGGGAGAAAAATAAAAGAGAATGATAGAGGAGAAAGGAGTGCGAGGGAAAATCCAAACCACTGTAAGCTGACCGGCTTTGGGGCCTCAACGGCCCCCACGACATGCAGCCTCTGCTGTAGCATCCACAGCTCTGGCCCCAACGGTGCCTGCACACAAACATTATGCTAACCAGTGGCAAGAGTTCAGCCAAACCAGGAACACAACCTCCCTAAAATGGGAAAGAAAAACGAGTTCCTGGCATTCCCAGCTCAGCGAATTCTCCACGCAGACTACGGTTTGTACACTTCAATAGTTTCTACAATAAAAGCATCGAGACACTGTGCTGGCTGTCATATGCCATTACATGTGATGGCACAGTATTGTTATCATCTTCTCTTGATATATGCTTAGCCCATTCCCAGAAGAGCCACTGGTGAACAATGGTGGGATGCGCCTCCTCGCACATTCCACAAGGCTCTATTGAGCTGTCTAATGAACCTCTACAGCATGCGTGGCCTGCACTGGCTGCTGGGGCTCCATGAAAATACCATCTCGCCCCATCACGCCCCCTCATATTTAATTTGTTTGGAATGTGTAATAGGCTGTGAAGTGGAGCGTGGTGCAGTGTTGATCTGTGCCAACCAGGTCTGCGGATATGGAGGGACAGGTGCCAGCCATCCATGGAAGGTGCTGTACTTAACACTCTGCGCTGGGTTGGAGAGTGTACAGTCCTGGCCCTGTGGTGTAGGCTGTTAGAGCTGCCAGTATCCTGCTGCTCCAGCCAAGCAAGCTTTTACTTTGGTAATAGGACATCGTGGCTGTGTGTTCTTTTTTTCTGAGGAGGGGGCAGCCGAAAGTTGGAGAGAAAAAGGTTGTGTCGGGATCAGTCACAGGCCAGCAGAGCCACAGTGGACATGAAACACAGCAGTAGTTACTGTATGTGTGCTTTAACTCAATCCCACAGGATAAGAGGCAAATCATACCTGGAAAGCAAAACAAAGTAAACCTATTTTTCAATAGTGGTACCAATTTTCTTCAGGTTCAGCCATAAACTATGCTATCAGGATGAATTTATAATTCAAGTATTGATGTGGTATTCCACATGTAGCAGCTTCAGTTAAAGTGTTGCTTTATTAGATAATGATGCATTGGGAGAGTGTCTAAGAGAGGACAGTTATGACCTGATGGCACCGGCAGATTAGCTACTGAGCCATTGAAACACCTTGTTTCTCCTCATTATTGTGCTCAGAAAGGCAGACAGTGACATGAATAGCTACACTCTTTGTAAGACTGTCTATGCTTATGGTCTTAACTGTGCGTGACACTTTGTAGAAGAAAAAATACAGCCCCGAAGATTGATAGTGCAGGTACATTGCCTCTGAAACATATCCAGCGCTGAAGAATCACAGCCTACGTTTTCCTAACTAGACCTTTGGCTGCCATCGCCATTAAGCTCACATTGGTATTTATTTCTCTATGGCTGTTCTACGTTGCTGTTGGTTACCAAGCTGATTTCTTGGATCCTCAGCGATTCAAGGAGGGTCTCAATTTAATTCCCCGGTTGGTCAGCAGCTGTGCAAAGGCATGTTTTTTTTCCTCTTTTTACCTCCACAGATTTAGGACGTGTGGAAAAGAGTGCACTAAACCCTGCAACGTTCTCAAAGTTAAGCAAACAAGGCCTGTTGACACAGACCTCCTTGAGTTCCCAAATTCTTTCCATCATATTCTAGAACAGTTAAGAGAGGCTTAATCCAATAAAACCCACTGTTCGCCTGTTTTGTGCACTGTCTGTCTTGAATCCGGCCTTGAGTGCGTGTGTGTATTGGGGGGGTAGTAGGTTCCTGTGAAGGAGTGGCCAGCTGTAGCCTCTGTTGTTCAGGCCACAAGGGAACACAAGGAGTGTTTTTGGGGTCATGAAGCAGCTACATTCCAGACTCAAATGCTCAGATGGGAGCACTCATTCCGCACTCTGCGCCATGCCATAATCCACTGTTTTCCCTGTGTCACTTATCTACAGTCCTTGAAGCATAATGTCCCCGAAACCCGGGAGCTAATTAAGGCTGCTGGTGTCTGTAGCTGGCTGGCAGAAGACATATCAATGCCCTCCTTGTGCAGCCTACAGGGTGTTATTTACCGGTGAGCCAGAAGTCATAGGAGACCAGACTGAGTGCACACTTACCTTGATCCTTCATGTTCTCACGCCACTCATGTTGTGACTTTAACAAGGTCTTCTGATGGTCTTGTTCTCTTAATGGTGATGGAAGTGAAATGTGCTGAGTGCCCTACTACCATCTATAATTACCTACAGAAATTAACTCAGATGGTACTTCCTACAGTCAGGGAAAGATTTAAGGGGGGGAATGAAATTCCTTTAGTTCTTTGGTGCTCAGTGCAAGACACCCCGGCAAAGTCATATTACTTTATTTGACACTGGTCAAACAGACAGATCAAGTAGCCAAGGCCAATCTGTGGAGCAACTCTGGAGAAATTGCAGCTTGTTGGCACACTTAGATGCTGGCAAACAGGACCGTAGTGTCCTTGACCGAAGTGTTTAATCGCACACCCTTTTGAGCATAGGTCCTGTAAAGGTGTTAACAAAGAACTAATCCTGAGACTGAGACACACAGCAGTGGGTCTATGTTATCCTTTTTAACCCAGCTTAACCAGGCGCTTACCCAGTAATGTAGCAAATTCGACTCAGAGACCATTCAAAATTACTAAACAAATGGAAATGTGTGCAGATCCAGTGAATCAAATACCTGACAAATCATACTACATCACTACATTGATGCTAAAGCCTATATACCCAATAACTGAGGTCCTTGACTGCCATCACTTACCCAGGAATTCCCTCACAGGTTAGAGCCTTATCCAGAGTTGTAGCAGATATGTTGGCAATTCAATTGAAACCTGCTAATACATAAAGATATTGAATCTGAATGTTGGCGATTGGCTGTCCCACTGAATTTACACCTGACAAATCCATGTACATCATCACATTGATGCAACGTTCTATAAATCCAATATGACCATTGAGCTGCACACTGATTGTCATATTGCCTTCAAAGGCCTAATACAATCAGAGTTACCAAAGGGATAACTGCTTCCAGGTAAAAAATCTAATTTATTGTGAGGTACATTAATATATGGGTGAACAACCTGTCCAAAAATGTATCCAAATCCATTTTTAACAATCACAATGATATTAATTGCTTTCTTTGTATCCTCAGATTTTTAGTGCCCTGTACACTATAACCAGACTCTGTAGTGCACTGAATATAGTTATATTTCAGCACAAGTGCTGACATAAAGTAATTCATCCAATAGGCATAGCCATCTAGTTTGTGATATAACTCTGTTGGTTCGTGACTGTGCTGCTGATCTGCTAACCAGTGAGTTTGGAAACAGAGGTAGGAGGACAATAGATCCATCCATCCATCCATCATCTGTACACATTATATGTACGCCGCTTAATCCTCTGCAGGGTCGCGGGGGGGGGCTGGAGCCTATCCCAGCTGACTTAGGGCGAAGGCAGGGGACACCCTGGACAGGTAGGACAATAGATGTGGCAATTTTTTCTATTCACCTAAAAAGAAGATTGTGGGTGCCTTCAAGATTGATCTTGTTCTATAATTGTCACCCACTCCTCCATTGACATATTGCCCAATCACCTGAAGTGAGTCTGAGTGACGATTTAAACACCGTTGGTAACCAACAAGGACTGACCTTAAAGTTTGGTTACCCAACCATGGCAAATGTCTCAATTTAAGTGTTTCACTGATGGTTTAATCCCGATCCCCGATTCAAAATGTTGTGGATTTCAACCCTCAATAATTCATCACTGCTGTATTTTTCTGGAGTGCTACAAATGATGAATATGCAAATATGTTCATGTTCTGCTATATTAGCGATGACAAATTGCCTGCATTCTCCAAAGAGTCCAGAATTACACCAATCAGTCTCACTGAAATATGGTCATCGCAGCAGGGGCTGAGAGTTGGATACTAAATCTGTGGGACGGCCTTCAAAGGGAGAGCTATTGTGTCCCCTGCCACATTGTGGTGTGGAAATCACAGTAGGCACGTGCACAGAGACCGATCTGAAATTACAGGCCTCCATTCACACTCTGCAATCTGAGGCTTGCAGGCAGCAGGACTGGCATCATGTCCCCAGCCCTCCGACCCGGGAACCCTGAAGCCACAAGCTGCTGCTGTTGCGATGTTCTCCAGTCTCTGTGGCACACAAGCCTTGTGTTTTCTATATCCAAAATATACCAACAAACCTAATTCACATTCCCTTTCAGCTGAACACTGAATACTCTTTCTTCCAGAGTTTTTACTTGGCTATTTGGTGCCAGTTTGTGCAGCTTGTTCTTTCAGAGGTTTGTTTCAAAGTTCTACTTTGCAATATTATGTTTGGCTTGCCCTGTTTTTGGGGTGCAGGGTTATGCAGTGTCTGGAGCAGGTGCTGCAGGGGAAGAGTTCCTCTGCCTTTTCACTGCAAATAACCTCTCCAGGGAGGAGCTGAAGTCTGCAAGATGAAATTTGAAACCAGTTTTCTTTGGTATATTCACTATACAGATGCGGTTTCTGTGTTTGTGCGCATTGTGGATGCTGAGCGAATGATGCAGATGCTTCTATGTATGAATTCCTGTGTACTGTGTATATTTGGCAGTGTTTGTGAACTTTGCTAGCGGCAGCATTGCAGCATTGTGCAGCGATGTTCTGAAGTGGGTCAGCCACTCTGTAGTGCTGAAGCTCCTGTTTGCTCTCAGAGGAGCATGTGAGAAAAAAAAAGTAAAACCAGGAGAACTCTGCCATTACCTTCACTGTGACGGGATAGATTTCTGTCCCCTGTGGACATGGTGGAGCTAAAAAAACGATGCCTGCATTCTGAGTTAATGCTCCCTTGGTGATGTATTCAGGAAGTTATCCATTTGTCTTTGCTGTGTATATTCAGCTTGCATACTAGTTCTCCGCTACTTGTCACTGGCCTCACAGTAGGTCCACTTTGTTCACGTGCTCTCTTTTCGTTGGAATTTGAATATTGCTTTAGGTTTGCTTAATAACATGTTTCATAGTGGAGCGATTGTAAACATGAAGCAGTGTTTTTTTTGTTTGTTTACATGGATATTTTTCTCTCTAGAAGTTACATCTTTTGGCTTGGGGTTTCAGCTTGGCTGCTTTGAGCGATGAGCATTTGGCTGCTCCTGGATCTTCGAGCCCTCCCTGGCAGGCAGAGCTGCCTTAATTGTTGCATGCCTCTGGAACGTGCCTCACTAATGGGGCTGTTGGAGTGCCAATCAGTCAGCGGCGCATTTTCTCTCTTTAATATCCCCGCTTGAACATGCAGGGCAGCCTTGATGATGCAACAAACTGCTTTGGTTTTGGTGATGCCACTCAGGAGGCTGTGGCCTGAAGGAGTGATATCTCTTTCATGCCGTTTTTTCAGGCCGTCTGATGTCAAACTGGAATCCAGCTGTGATGGCGTTTTATGCTGATGTCTGCTGGGTCTGTTTTTGTGTTTGTCGCCTGGCTGATCTGGTGAAGCAATGTGTGTGATGAAATATGACAGCCATGCACTCAGACAGTTGCGGAGACTAATTTCTCAGACTGTGACAACCTAATTCAAGCTCCATGTGCAGAGAATCCGTTTTGATGTTACTTAAAAAAAGCCTCAGTGGGGTTGTTTTGTTGATGCCATTACAGATGCTGCTATGCTCTTGTAAGGTAGCTCAGTAAGCATTCCATCGTAGCCTCAAGTCCTTGTTGACATTGCTGGTAAAAGGTCCTCTATAGATTGCAGCCAAGGTGGGACTTTTCCCGTAAAACTCTAGAGATCTGCACAATAGGGGCTTACTGCTCATTCTCTGGATTTATTGCGTATTGAAACTGGCCATGGCACCACCTTTTCATTGAAAGCATCCAAGAGCTGACTCATTGTGTGTTCTCCCACAAGTGTATAGAGGGTGATTTGGGAAACTGGATCAGCAGTGGTATAATACCCAAAATGAGTCATGATCCATGTGATGGGCCCCTCCCCCTGCCACCCTCCATCCTTCTTAAACCTGCTTTACAGTCCATAGCAAACTCTTGGAGCAGCAGCTGAGAGGAGGTTTTACAATTTAAACCAAACTGAGCATTATTTCACTACACACTGCTGGCTTTCTCTGCTGCCTAATCTTTGTTTTGGCCTTAGAACAAGTACTGGAACTCCTGGCAAGGAAAATGAACCTCTAATAGGGGGAGATGTGAGCACCTTGTCACCATATGGGGCTCGGAATTCCACCGAATTGCTCTCTAATCTCCACAACATGTTAGGAATTTGAAGCCCTTGTTTTTCAGGAGAAAATAGCAGTCCATTCCCCACGTGGCTTCTCTTTTGGCGTGCAGTGTGGAAGTGGCATTTGTAGGACCCCTGTAGCACTTTGACTTTTGAAACACGGACATGCACAGGAAATCTGCTGTGTCCATGTTGCTGGTTGTTGGACACTCCTCTTCCAGTTTGCAGTTTCATCTACTTTTTGCCCAGTTTTGTCCACTCTATTTATTGTATTTTGTGGCAACTTAATGTTCAGAAACTGACAAGAGAAAAAAGGTTATTCCATACAGACCCCGCATCTAACCGGGGCAGAGGTAGACCAAGACAGGGCAGAGTTTGGAGTGCTGGTGGTATTTCTGATGTGTGGCTTTGTCTCCTCTGCTGAACTCAAGCAGTGCCAGATTTCATTGTCCTGTTTCTGTGGTGAAATGTATTGTCAGCCAGCGAAGCAGGTTTTCAGCCTGCTTTTATACTAAGAAGTCTTTCACTGATTCACTAAATGGCTCCTGATGATTCAAGGCTGTCTGTTTCCCAGACCAACTGGTGTCCTCTTCTCTGGTTTGGCTTTTCTTTTCCCAGCTGGTGACTATTGGGAGATTTTGAGTGGGGTGGAGTGGGTCAGACCAATGTGTTACATTCCTTGTCATTTTCAAATTCAGATGTTGATCGTACATTTTTTAAGTAATAAATCTGAGGGGAAATTTTGATCTCTCTTGCAGAATATTGTGTATTACAATTTTCACCATAGTTGGTTACATATTTGTTGTGTGTGAAAAAAGAATATTACAATTTCGCTTTCCCACGTAACAAATTTGGCTCCAGTTTGTTGTGCATCTTCGAGTCAACACAGATGCGTGCAGTATATATGATAGAGCGTCACTCCTGTGAAATGCTGTTATTCGTGTTGGCATAAAATCTGGAATGAATATTTCATAGGGTCGTGTTTGTGAGGCTTTTAGGGTGGGGGTCTGTTACACGACAACGCAAGTTATTTATAAACAGCGAGAGTCATCGTTTTCTTTCCCAGAGTGTAGAGAACAATTTGTGGTGGAGCTGCGTACAGTTTCTCTTTGCATCCTTGGATCGTAATCTGGAACAGGCTGTTCCCTGTTTGATACATTCCGCAGGTTTTGCAGAGGTCTTCAGAGATCATCCTTCTTCAGTCGTTGCTCACCGCATCACTGGCCTGAAAAAGTTGTTTTCATCATTTTGAGATATTGCTTAGTTCCTTCCTGAGGCCAGTGGACTAATGGGCTTCGGTCTGTGGAATCCAATCCAATGTTTTCTCCCTCATTGGGCCATTTGCTGAGGCCCCAGTGGGGCAGACAACAATAGGCTTCATATGAAATATTCACCATGACTGGGGCATTCCAGCGAGCAGTCGATCTGTTCACAGCAGTTTAGCGGTTAGATAAACATCTACTCTGATTGAAGAGAAAAACACTACAATGCTTCCAGGGATCCAAACTAAGATTGAGTGTTCATTTTGTTATTGGATGGTGCCTGCCTGCTGTCTGTCTAACCAGTCTGGCACGCAATGCTTATGGCACTGTCTTGTCTCCCTTTGTTTCAGTCAGAATTTCAGCCTAATAAAATTAGGGTGCATCAGAAGACTTGAATTAGAAGTGAAACAATTGTTGCATATCTTATTTATATGCTGAAATTGCTGTTGCAGAGAGATGGAGCCAGCATCTCTGCCAGTCTTAGTGGAGGGGCGATGCTCCACAGCCCAGGTGGTTGCAGCCTGGGCAGTGTGCAGATGCTGACAGTAATTGCATTGAAATCTGAGGAAATCTCAGGTAGGGAGAGATGGGAGTCCCTCTCAGTGTCTGAGTCGTCCCTCTCAACATGTTCCCAACTCTGCTGTCAAACACAAACTTGTTCTGATGAAGGACTCCCATGCATGGCTGAGCTGATGCAGACCAGAGAAGTCAGGTGTTGAGCCAGTGCAGCAAAAACACTGCCCGCTGGCTACAGTGACAAACCCTTTTACTCATTTGGGCCATGAAGGGTTTAGACTCAAACTGACTTTTGAAGAAATCAGCTCTGTGCCATTTCAGGATAAATGCAGGCTGAGGAGACCGGGCTTGACCGCAGTAGTTTCTTGTTAATCAAAGTCAAAAATTGAGTGTTTACTCAAGCATTTTCTCCACAGCTGGGTAGAAACCAGCAGAGCCATCATCATATAGATGGTTTACATGGGTGGAAAAGAAACATCGGTTGTTTTTGTTCCAAGAACAGCACAAATTGTAAAAGTAGTCGTTAGAAGAGAAAGAAACCTCCTTGTTTGCTCAGAGTGCATAATTAGCTATTAGCATAGTGATCTGGTTAGAGCCAAGGATTATTTATAAGATGGTAGATTTGTCTTGCGCTGCAGAGGTTTGTCGGTCAATGTGTCCATGTGCATTGCTAATGTTAAGTTGTTAATATCCAGAATGAAGGGCATTTTTGTTTTAAACCCATGCAGCAGGCTAACGTTCCATTTTTTTAATGCTAATGCTGCCTGTGCTGCAACACCAGCTTCAGGTGTATTTACCTGCAGAAGCTTACCTCATGTTGTCTGCTACTAGCTGGCGTTTGTGACTGGACTTTCATGCTCCATGTTAGCTAAACCACACAGATTACAACCAAAGTATGATGGCTCAACGTACAGTTTTATCTCCGAACAGTAATTTTACTGGTGCACAGCAAGTGGCTTTGTATCTAAGCACTTTTTAAAACATCTAATGTCAGTTCACCACACAGATCTTTAATGAAAAGGACGGTAATTTATCTCTGCATTTTCATTCAAAGACAGATTTTTATGTGTTGACATCATTAATGCCACCTGAAGAATACAGTGCACCCATTGGCAGTGCTCTTTCCTACACAGTTTGGCAATGTGTACCGTTGTGTATGAAGTTCACATTCCTGCTGAGGCATTTAAGGAAGAGCACAATGCTAAGGCCACAAAAGCACAGGATGTTATCATGTATTGTAGTTAATGCCGCTGGTGTCGGTCCAGCCCTCCAAGTCAGTTCCCTGTGCAGCGCTTTTGTAACCTCTGCAATCCTGCGTGAAAAGCTGACTAGGACCTTTTGAAAAAACTTGCATATCTGCCTCTTTTCTCGCAGTGTAAAGCTGACAAAAAGCCCCGTGGTCATATTCCGTTTTCCCAGAGAAAGATTTGCTTTCGATTGTGTGCCTGCTTTTCTTTTGCCAAAGCTGGCTTCTTACAGCTCTTTCTCAAGCGGGATTATTGGAAAAGGCTGTCACTGTCCAGTAAATTTTTTTTATACTCGCAAATAAAAGTACCGTGGAAGTATTTGTGTGTGTGTGTGTGTGTGTGTGTGTGTGTGTGTGTGTGTGTGTGTGTGTGTGTGTGTGTGTGTGTGTGTGTGTGTGTGTGTTCGGCTGCTGCTGACAGAAATATCTTGTGAGAGTGAACATTAGTCTGTGTTAGCTAATATATTTAGAATTTGATTCAAAATTAGATATTGGCCAGTCAGCCTTGTCCACCTCTGTTATGAAGGACGTTCCTCTTTGGCCACAGCTAGGGACATTTTTTATGATTATTATGGTAGTCATAAAAACCAAAGTCTTACAGGGCAAATTATGCCAGCCTGCCTCGATTTTACTGAACAACTTTAGGAGTCTTGGTCTGTAAAACCTGCTGTGAAAGCCGCCTCGCCCTGCTTTAAGGAGCTCCTAGCACCTCAAACAGGTTCATGATTCTCAGTTTATTCGAAAAACTTTAGTGTCTTACATTTGTTAACGCTGGATGTGAAGATTTCCCAGCTGTTCTTCCTCTAACTGTAAAAGGCTTATGAGTCTATGCAGTGCATGGATCTGGATCTGGATCCAACATTGTAATGAGTTATTTTTGGGGCTGTACTTACAAGCTGCAGAAGCCATTGCGCAGCAGTGAGAGTTGTTCAATGTAGCACGCCCTCTGCACCCCCCCCCCCCCCCATGCTGACAAAAGCTCTCCTCACACTCGCTCTGGCTGCAGTCATCTCACACCCTCCACTCTATTTTAAGCCTTCAGACAGAGACCCGCTCCCCCTTGAGTGGACCCCATTCGCTCTGTGTGGGCCGGTGCATGGGCCTCTGCTGCTCGCACAAGACATTTGCACACACACACACAAAGCAGTTCCTGCCAGCTCTCGCATAGGTACTAGCAGCGGTAACCCTCCGGATGTGGTGTGGCCTCACTGAACCTGTGCCCTGGCCATACACTGAAAGTTTCAGAAGCATGCTCATTAAAGGAGAGTTGACATGTTTGTCAGGGCTCTAGGAGTGTGTCAGCACACATTGCACATACTGTGCTCTGAAGAGTTCAATTCAGTCTATGAATTTGGACTTCTGTGGATTTTGTTTCCCTCAAAACTGGGGCTATGGATTATCTTATTGTCATTTTATTCATGCATCTGCTCCTGTTTTTTCTTCACATACAAAAGCATCTACAATTGTAAGAAAGCGAATACCACTGTAGTTTAAGTTAGCCCCTCTTTCTTTATGATCCAGCCCACCAGGGTGGGGTTGGATTCCGCAGTGGGCAGACAGCAGGAAAGCGACGAGCACTGTTTCCTTCCTGTCTGAATACAGTTTGCCCCGCTCCCACTTCACCCATAATGGTATGCCAGCAATACGTCACTCGCCATTACACTAAGATAAACAAGTACCCAGGGTTAAGGACATTGTCTATCCTCACTCCCCAGACATTAGTAAGAGTTCCCACAGTTGTTGCCTTGGTAGAAAAACGGCTTCACATTCACGACACTGTTTTACATGAAAGTACAGTGCTTTTTGTCCGATGATATTCGCCCCGTCCAAATCTTAGGTTGAGTTTGTCATTTAGAAGAACTCAAGCAGATGATCTAAAATGGAAAGTACAAATTCTTGAATAAATCTAATGTTTCCAGGCACATACACAAGTTACAAACTGTATCCTTGTTTCAGGTTTCACCAACGATGCTAAACAGCCAACCGTGGAAAGTACCCGTATTTTGTTCAATTAAGAGTGGGAGATGAGGTTAAACTGATTTGGAGTGGCTGCACGGCATCAGAATTGTAGGTAATCAGATGGCTGGCAAGCACCGGACATCCTCTGTCTGACAGAGACAAAAACACACAAGCTCCTCAGTGTTCCTGGTAATCACACATGTAGACAGGGAGGCGCATTGGCTGTATTAGCAGCTGTGGCAGTCACTTCTTCTGGTATTGGACAAGCCTGAAGAACTACTCATTAAATTGTGCGATGATGACTGTTGTTCTTTGCATAATTACTATTAGATTACCCACGTTCCCCCTGGGTTAAAGTAGTTATGTTGTGGGTCTGTTGTGAAGAGGAGTCTGGGGAACCACAGAGGTCCTCAAGGAGGTACCAGGGGGTCCCCAGCAGCATGAGCAATAGTGTAATTTTTATTACTCACTCCAAATGATCATCGTGTGACAGTAAGAATCACAAGTTTCCCTTATTACAACTGTTATCCCCTAATGGGCAGTGTAGAAGCTTCTCTGCACAGTACAGGTTTTATAGCTCTGAGATTGAGTTCTATCACCTTCGCCTTTCTGTTCTGCTTCATTTCCTGCAGGACATAATGTTTCTTGAGGGAAAATAATGAGACACGATAGGATAATTTCCATTTATTACAATTTCAGCGCTAATTTTGTAGTTTTGGCCACGATTTTGATCATTTTCACTCAGTTTTCAAGTAATTGCTGACATCTGGGAGCACAAGTACAACAAATCAAACAGAAAAAACAAAACAAAACACAGTAACATATGGTTTGAACAAGAGAACAGATTAGCAAGATTATCAAAACCATTTCATTTGGAGGTAAAACAGTAAGTAATACGAGATGAAATAATAAGAGATGAGACAGTAATGAGAGAGAACACAATTATCTGAATCTGTTTCCATTTAATCAACTAAAATATCTGTATCAGTATCCTTCCTGGAATGGGCACGGCTTTAACTGGAATGGATGTTCTTGGTTTAACCATAATTCGGTTAAAGTATGGCTATCAATGTATTTTAGCTGGCTGAAAAAAGGACAGGACTGTACAGGACACTCATTTGAGCAGTACTCACAGGAACACTATTTGCACTATTTCAGCAAGTACAATGGGTTTGCAAATCCTGACAGATCGTTGATGATAATTTTGGCAATAATTTTGCTGTTGGCCTTCGTTCATTTCTTCCATATAAGAACATGGTGTTGTTGACATCTAGGAATGCTAATGCATTCCTAGATGTCAACAGCTAATTTGCTATTATGACTCATATATTAAATGATGACCAAGGCAGTGGCAAATAACTCCCAGGTTGTAAATAAAAAATCTGAATCATCCTTTAATGTAAATCCATAGTATAAGTAGCAGCCTGAAGGGCTGTGTGGGTTGAGGATTAGGAGCAGCTCTGGCTCATGTCCCAGAGGGTTCTGGAGGGCTGGGTTGATATTTCCTTCCTGTAGGGAGTCATGTCTTCACCAGTGTTTGGATGATATCTGTCATCCAAACTGCCCTGACCCATCTCTTAATAGGACAGTTCAGAGTCTGTGGGCTGTCATCACTGCTCTTCCTGTTAACAGCTATTTTGGGTCAAGATCCTGTTTACTGGACACCTACATCTTCAGAAGTCAGCATTTCCTGTTGCACTGAACAGCAGCAGCTGATGCAGGAGGAGGGGGTTGTTTCATCAGTGGGGGAAGATGGATACAGAAGTTTGTGTGCGTGTGTGTGTGTGTGTGTTTGGTTGATTAAAGGCAGGGTGGGGGGTTAGCAGCCAGATGCTAGGCCTGCAGCTGGCTGGCTGAGTGGGAGGGGAGCTACACTGAAAAGCAGCGGTGCCAGCAAAGTGGGGCTTAGCCAGACACTGAGAGGAGATAATCCATATTTCATCTGCATCCTCCTCTTCCTCCCAACCACCTGCAGAGCAACACAACACAGACCCAGAGCATGAATAGTGCCTGACACAGAAATAAAATTTGAGAAGTGGTAACGCTTGAGTGGAAGAAAGAGACGCCCTTTCAAATCCAACACCTTGGGGAGCTCTTCAGAGCTCAGAAATGACTCTATTAGACAGTGAGATGCAAAGATAGCCCACCCACCCACCCAGGGAAAAAAAGAGAAACTCCACTCCAACCCAGCCACTCACCCATCCGTTTTATGCAGCAGTGCAGCAGTCACCTTGTTCGTCTGGATCCAGCCAAAAGGCTTGACAGTGCATTCATAATAGATACTTGCCGGAGCGCCCTCCTGATCATTCAAAATGCAGTTTTTGTGATATTTTTAATTCATCCTACAAATGTTTGGTATGAAATCCACACTTCATAGTGAATGAGCCACAGCTTCAAAGACGCTATTTATTTTAATACCGTGGCTCTTGCTCGAAACGTACGGCTTATTTAGCATGCAGGGGGAAAAAGCATGGTACCAAAACTATTTTTCAGATATCTGCCTAGTTTTAAATATTCATGATCAGCGCACAGCTTGAAAGTAAGCTTAAAAGACTCCCTTGCTTGCTCAGCCTCACACACATAAGCGCGCGCGCACACACACACACACACACACACACACACACACACACACACACACACACACACACACACACACACACACACAGCAGGACAACAAGGGCCTTGTCTACTGTCTGTGCATTTTTATCTCCTACTCAGTATTCAGAGGAAATCAGGTAGACTTGTTTCCATTAGCTTGTAAATGAGCCGTTGTGTTTTTGTAGCACTATTAATTTCTGATTAAAGAAATCTTAACTGCAATGCAGTGTCATATGTAGCAAACCAATACAGATCCTGTTCAGATGCAATGTAGTCATCTTCCACAGGTGGCGGAATATATTATGTGCAGATATGTGGCTTTGTCTCGCTGTTCCTCTCACATGGCTTTATTGCTACTATGAACCTTGTCATGAAAAAAACCCAATTCTTTGGGCAGACTCAGACTCAGTGTTTCAGTGTTTTTCACTTCTGACACTGCGAGATGAGAAGGAGCTCTGTCTCTGTTTTGGAGTGATGTGGAGGTCATGGTGTCTGTGTACTCTGGTTGACCCACAGATTTCAGATCTGTGGCAGTGTTTAACATTAAGCTCTGGCTTGAGACTGCTCCGAGTCTGAGGGATTCTGTTTGTGTACAGGACTACTCCAGCCCTCTATCATTATCTAACTGGAAACAACTGTCTGGTGGAGTTTTTTATTCATCATCCACTTAACATTTAATATCGGAAGAATGCCTGTTATGGCATCAGAAGGGTAGGAATGCTAATGCAGAAACAATAAGTCAGTTGATCGAAAATGTTGATGTTTCATTATGGAAATTGATATACTACCGAAGGAAACATAAGAAGGAGCATTATAAAGCATCCATACAAGAAACTTCAAAAACTGGCATGGTTTGTGCTCGGCCCGGGACAGGAAGGCTCTACAATAGGTGATTAAAACCAAAAACTGCAAACTGATCAATAGATCAACCTTTTAACTGTACCTTAATACCAGTTTGAAAATATCTTTCATTGTTCTTGGAGGGCACTGCATTGACCCAAAGTAGGCTCCCACGCACACCCACTTACCTCATCACCAATGCACACAGACACATACATACTGCACAAGGCATTTTGAGCGGAACAGGGCTGTGTTGGTGTAACATCACATTTCTTTTTATCTGACAGAGCAAGGATAATAAATAAAGAAACCGGGCCGTAGCTCAAGCCTCGTGATAAATTTATCCAGCTGCACAATGGCTGTTTTATGAGACACATATACATCCGGCCTCACCTTATCTCACGACCCGTTGAAGGTTAGCAGTAAATTGGCAGGAATTTCTCCGTCGGCTGGTTCTCGTGGTTTGTCCTCCGCCTCGGGCTCTGATGCCACGCCATTGCCCACAAAATGAGCCTAATCCTTTACCAGACGGTTGGCAAAAGGCTGTAAAAAATATCCCCGGAGGCGGCTTAATCACGTTTGACTGAGTGCGTATTTGAAAAGCAGTCGCAGTTATTGTGATGGACTGCGTTAGCTCGGCGAGGTTTTATCTACGTGTGCGACTACGTTTTCTCAGAGCGAGGTTCTGGTGATGGTCGAGGCGCCTTGGGGTTCTTGGGCTCCTTCATAAGGGTTATGGGGGTTTCCTGTCAGAATGAGGAGTAGTTTAATTTGCTCTGAAATGTTCAACCAGAGGAAGCATTAGAGTAAATGCAGTCACAAGCTCAGTCTCCCTGCTACTACCTCTCTAGGTAGTATAGACATATACAGTTGGGAATTAAATCATTAAACACAAATTATGCCAAACAAGTTCTTAGGGCCTGTTTTGGAGCCCGTGACATAAAATAGTTTGAGTGCTCTTAGTTTGTCATAGGAAATATGGCACTGTTTTGATGACATCCTGTCCTCCTCTTGTAGAGAATCCCATACAAACCCCACCACCACAGTGCCAGAGGAGGACATTTAGTATCTTTCCTAAAACAGTAAGAGCGCCCTGCTAAGCCTGTTAGTAGTGCTCCATTATAAGGGCCCCAGGCTTTACTGTTTTCTACACAAGAGAGACACTAAGAAAGCCAGAGAAGAAGGAAGGGGGGCTACTTCTCTGTTAAATGGGAGACCCTGCGGCTACACATGCAGACAGTTTTTGGAGAAAGGGTGTCGGGGGGACAATAAGTGTTGCACTGTTAGCTTGACAGGAAGTGGAGCATATGTCCCCTTTCCAACTCCCTAAATCTCCAGTAGACCTCACATGAACTGAGCTTCTGGCATAACCTGCCTCTCAGCCTCCTTCACGTACTGCTTCCCCCCCCAATCACCAGTCCTCTGACAGAATCATGCTGACACTGATCCAGAGGCTAAGGGGAGAGGCACTCTAAACAACCATCCTCCAGAACCCAGGGTTACACCATCACAGCAAACCCACCACCACCCACTAACCGTTGACAGCAGCCAGCTCCCACTAATCTGCCTCCACAGTGCTGATTTCTTCTTTTTCTCTGTCGCTCTCTCATGGCCGCTCCCGCTGTACAAACAATCAGACCCCGGCCGTGAGCGCTGACCCCTCTGCAAGGCTCATTGTTTTAGTTTTACTCTACAGGCTCCATGTGGTTTCTCCACATTTAGTTTTTTATTTATTATCCTCCTCCCCCTCTCTGGCTCTTCGGCAACCCATTGAAAATCAGCACAGCTTACTTATCTTCCTGCTGCTCAAGTTGATGTGTTCTAACAAAAAGCTGATACCGAGGATGACTTTGTGCATCTTTGACTCCTAATCGGACTGTCTGACTTGCAAGGGAAACATATGTGATATGTGACTCCATGTGTGTATGTTTGTATGTATAGTGTAAAAATGATAACATCTGTAAGAAATTACCCCTGGTTTCAAAACACCTCCCCTGCCAATTTGAAAAGGTAACATGCCTTTTCTGAGATTGTTGTCGAAGGTGTTGTCAAATTTTGCTGCGAGTTGAGGTTGGGTTTCCATCTGTCGCTAGGTAAACTGTTTGCAGTGCGAAAGATTCGGCCACGATGCCCCGTCGGGAGGCAATCAAGCTATAGCTGCAGGCTCTTCTTTTGGCGGGGCATTTGGTTGTGAGGCTCGAAGGTGGCCTCTGCCTTTGGGGGTCTGAGCCTGTCAAGCAGCCTAGCTAACCCAAGTTTTGTCTGGGCACTGGTGCAAAGGAACAAAAGGCAGGACTTGGGTGGGAAATGACGGAGGCGTCTGAAACCACGAGGCCAAGCGTGAAAGAGATGAGAGAGGGAGAGAAGCCCAGATTTGGCCCAAGATCAGTCACTAGAGAAGGAGAGATTAAGGTCCCATCATTCCCAGCTGCATCATCAGGGCCTTGGCCCACTCCCCGACAGTTATGTTTGTGTGCCTGTTGGTGTGTGCTTAACCCCTCAGTTGACTACAAAGATTTTTAAACGGAAGCAGGCAGATAAATGCACAAATACACAAAGATCCTCACCACATGCCCTAACACCAGGTCAGCTGGACACATTTTTCCAGAGAGTTAGGACCTCTGCCCCCTCCGTAACTGAGATGAGGCCTGCCTGGTTGGCCTTGGATATGAATGAATGCTCCCCATTCTCCTCTTTCACCCTGGGAGAGTATGCTGTTTTGGGCCTGTGCCATGCATTGTAAGCCTCTCTAGTTCCCTTTCCTCTACTTGACTTCCCTTCTGCTTCTTTTTCATCCCACAAACAAGCCTTGCTTTCGCTGGATGTTTGGAGCACACGGCCATGGTTCACAGTTGTTTTTTTACGGGTCACCCCCGTGCGCTGTGCTTGCACGCTCTCCCTTTTTCTCTCCCATTCTCTTTTGAACTCCATCATGTGATTCCTTGCTGTGGAGAGCTGCCGAGAGGGCAGGTGGTAGAAACAGAAGGGGCTGATGGGAAATTGGACAACCCAAGGTTAGCCAGGCGATCTTTGCTGGAGGATTAATTGTGTAAGAGCCATGTAATGATTGCTGGCATGTCTCCGGAGTGAAATCCTGTTAGTCACTGCACAGGGGTCAGGCTAAGACTGAGCATGTCGAGTACGTGTGTGTGTGTGTGCGTGTGGAAGGTAACTCTGATCACGCTGGTATGCATGACCAGGTGGCGATCTGACAGGTTCTGTTGTCTCAACCTGGGAGTTACCCCAAGCTCCCTCCCACTGTGTTCAGACTGAGACATACTTAGCTAATTTCTGCTCATAGCGGTTGTGTCGGAGTGAGAGGGAAAAGTGTCCTCATGTATACCTGCAATAACTGTCAACTAGAAACAGGCTGATAACAAGAATGATTTATTGCCTATATAACACCTTGTATAGAAGGTTTAGAAGGCCACATTTTGATATTGAATGACACCACTCACCACAAAGAAATAACAAACTCAACATAGCATGGAATAGGGAACTACTGTGATTCCCTAGACAAATTCAGACCTATAATAGACAGGTGGATGCTGGGGTTGAGTTGGAGCTTATGGTGATGTTGGGAAAAGCATTAATGCAGCAGTGGGGTGACCAAACTTAAATCAAGTGAGAGGAATGGCAGCAGAAGTGCTGGGACCTGAAGTACCATGTTCAGACAGCATTAACTTTTGAAAATTCTCTTCTTTTGTGAAATAAAAAAAAGCTAAAAACAAATTCTTATTCCTCAAGCCAGGGTGTTTAAAAAAAACTATTGTTTTTGTACAGTGCAGAAACTTGGATATCATATTGGAACTATTCACTGTATGGATGGGAATTATTGTATTATTATAAAATGTGAATGATAAAATAGCCTATATTTAGCACCAATGCCGAAACAAGGTTGAGTTTCACAATTTAATTTGTAAATGCAACAATGTTTTTAACTGTCACTTGTCTTTTGGGGGACATTGTTTTTCTATAAGACAGTGACTGTGTAGACACAGACAGGAAACAATGGATCAAGAGAGGGGTAGGACCACAACTACATTAAGGGGGAGCTGCTAGAATTGAGCTGGGGCCCACAGCGGTTATCCTGCGACAACAGACAAAAACTCAGCTTACATAAAATATAGACTTAAATCTGTCTAAAAAGTCTGATCAGGATATCTTTATACTCAGCCCCTCAGACACAGTTCATTGAGGAGCGCTCAGAAAGCATTGAGCCCTCACACTGTACTTTTCCCCACAGTTCTTCATCCACTTAGGCATCAATGAATGGTATGTTCTACTTGCACTGTACACCTTGGACATCTACTGTTGGGTATGACTCAGTCTCTGAACTCTGAAGTTTTCTTGTTGTGATTCTCTCCGGGGTGAAGGAAAGCCCCTTATCTGCGTACACTCTCTCCTTTTCCATCATTTTACTCTATCTCTCCATCCTCAGACAACACTGAGCAGCTTATTGAACACAGATGATGAATGGGTGTGGATTGATGGCAGATAGCAGGCCGACGCTAATTGACACGGCTGTATCGCTTCATCTCCCGTCTTTGTATTCTCCCCCTCCTCCTCCTTTTCTTTTCACAGCACAGCAATCCATTACAGTTCAGATTAGTCGCTTTTAAGGAGCCGTATGTCCCTGCATGATCTATTGTAATGAAATATACTCCGCAGGAGATTGCTCAAGGGCTCTTTTCAAAGGTATTGCTTTTCGCAGGCATTGATCGTGTTGTACATTGTTGAGTTATAGAAGAGCACGAGTTTTTAAAACTTCCCTTTATTGGCCTGATATACACAGTGCTTTAATGTAGTTTAATGTGGTGTTGCTATAAAATGTTCTTTCCTTATTATAGTTCAAGTACAAGCCCACTTCAAGCCTCATCCATACAGGAGTTAGAGAGCTTAATAATCTTTGCTGTCTAGACACCGATCAGAGGGGTAAGGTCTTCCTGTCATAACGAGTCAACGCCTACCACAGTGGACTGTATAAAGTGCAGGTTCTACAAATCCCTCGGCCTTCTTCAGAGCTAAGTCCCTGTTTGTTTGACGCCTTAGGCCCTTTGCTACCACTGGCTGTACAGAAGTGATTTAACTGGCAAAGCTTCTCACATTTTCTCCCCATCAGAAGTAGGGTCCAGCTCTTGGCAGGGCTTCTTAGGCAGGGACACAAACATTATTGTTGCTGTGTTACTTACTCAGGTTGAGGAACTATCAGGTGTGTTTTTGTCTGGATAAACCTGATCCTTAACAGATGGGCGTCCCTGGGTTTATAAAAGCTTGTTTTTTGTATTCTGTTTTCTTAATATGCTTATATCCTCCTTATCCCACTTTCACTCTTGCTGACTCACGCTGTCATATTTTGAGTATGAGTGGATGTATGAATGGCTGAGCATTGAAATCTCATGGGGCGCCATCGATAGAAAGTGTTGTATCGTGCCTGATGAGCAAGTTGGGACTTTACATGGCCGCCTCTGCAGTCGGTGTATGAATGGATGTTTGAATGGGTGAATGTGGCATGTGTTGTGGAGTATCCAACCTCAATGAGGTTTCCATTATTCTACAGGCTAACACAAACCACTTCCACAAGATTTGCATGTGCTTGAGCTTCCTTCCCATCCCTTACCACATTCTCTCCCGTACCCTTCTGACACTTTATCGTTCATCTCTCTGAGGTCAGCCATTAACTCACTGTGCTCCACTTCTTCTGCCCTTGACTGAAGGGTACGCTTTCCTGAGTCTCCTCGATTCGGGATCCGCTTCGTATTCCCTTGGGACCGGTAGACAGCCCATGGCCAGACGGCTTTTAATCATTTATTCAGGGGCTGTAATGTCGAGTTCAACTCTGCTCTCTCCCTTAGTGCTCTCAGAAACGAGAGGGGGAGGAAGGGAAAGTGAACGGGAGACACTGCATTAAGCTTGGATCAAGATGCCAGTTTGTCAGTGACCCTCTAAGGAACCCTGCTTCCTCTCTGACCACTATTTTATTAAACTAGTGTAGAACTGTGCCGCTTTTATTACGTGTAGCTGTTTTATTAATTTTGTTAATTGTTAATTTCATTAGCAGAGAGTCTGTTTATGAGTTGTCTTTCTGTGTCAAAACAAGGCCCTATTGTGTTTATGAATTTGATCTTTAATTCACTTGCATAGGGATTCAAACATTGCACATTTTTCAATTAGTAATGTACACACCCAGACTTTGGAGCTAAGGTTTTATCCACAGTTCTCAGCACTGAGTGCCATCGGGTATAATTCACCTTTATAATTGAACAGACTATGTTGATTGGAGGCAACTAATCAGCACTGACCTTTTTGGAATACCATTAGAAGGCCCTTCCCAGCAGAGCGGTGCTGTTTCACCTGAGGTCAGTTGTAAAAAAATTCTCTTCCCCAGCTCAGCAGTGGTTGTGTGTAAATAAATGTGTCTCTTTCTATGCAGAACATAGCCTCCCCAGTCATTAACCCTGATAATGGGACTTTGAAACCTTTCCCCAAGTCTAATGACCGAATTCAGCTCAGTTCAGAGTGCTAATTGACTCTCAGTTAGAGTGCAGCAGGTAAATAGACAAAGTTTTATATATACATGTACTCAAAACAAGGGCCCAGGTCTTATTCCTAGCAGAGCCGTCGAGACTGGATGGTTGTTGCGATAGGGGAAAAGACCCTCAACATAAAAAGTGCAAACTTTTGACTTAATAGCAAGAAGAAGGGGAGATCAATGAGGACCGTGTGAGGCTTTGAAGCCTGAGAGGAGTTGGCCAATCAGTGGAGAACTGTTCACTTGTTAGTGCCTTCCAAGACGTGAAAAAAAACAAGCAGTCTGACTCCATCAGGCGTCGCTTGTAGTGCTTCAACGAAACACAATGGAGAGCAACATGAAAACCTTTCCTCTTGCTCTTTCCTTGGCCTTTGCTCTCTCTCTCCCTCCAGCTTGGTGTAATTGGCCAAAGAAAAATAGTCTGCTTGGTCCGGTTGTTTTTACAGTTTTTCTATGTGAGATGAATTTGCAAATAGTTTAAAGAGGAGGGCACTGGGAGGAGATTTTTTGTTCTTCATGGCTTTGATCTTGCATTTTTGGATTAAGATTAATTGGGGCCAGTTAAAAAATTGCCCACTGAATATAAATTGGTTGGTGTTTTGTCACAGTAATGGTTAAAATGACGTTTCTCCCATGCAATTAAAGGAAGAGTGCACACTGTAGTAATGGCATGCTGAACACCCTGAACACAACTCCTAAAGTCAGTTAGAGCTAACTGGAATAAGCGTGTAGAAGCAAGAATACACCTCCATGCTTCGTCTTCTTCCCCTTTAAAAGAAAACACTCTAGTTTCCAATACACGGTCCCACTCCAGCTCTCTCCCTCTCCGCCCTCTCCATTACTTTCGATTTCCTCTCCCTCTCTTGGCTCCATGCTGTTTTGGTTATCAATGATTGCCTCAAATGCCTTCCTTCCCCTCTCCATCACGAGAGCTGTAATTTTGTCACACTCACGCACAGCAGCAGGCCACGCCAGGGCGTTGCACCTCCAACCACTGACTTCATATCATTCTCCATCAGCAGGAAATGCAGCGGGAAGCATTTTTTTCTCATACATTCACACAGGGTCAGGTGTGGGTATGGGGGTCCAGCTTTCATCCTTACCCCGTGGACACTTTGTCTTCAAGTCCATGGCCTCCCAATGAAATATGAATCACAAACATTCCTCGGGGCTTTTTCTTGCCTTGAAAGAAGCTTTAACTCAATTTGAAGTCTCAAGAGGTGAAGAGTTGCTTTCTACACTGCATTGCAGTGTTTGGATATAATATCAGGGCCAAATAAATCATGGACTGTCAGGGCTAGAAACAAACTGGAAAACTTTATCTTCCTGTTTCTTTTCTTGTATACTCTTAAGGCATTGTCAAGGGCTGGTATGCTTACAGATGTATCATTTTCAAGTGCTGCTGCAGGCTATGTTTTATGAAATATAATATTGCTACACAGCTATATAAAAATCAAGGATGTTGAGATCAGGGTGGAAGATGGGCTTGTATTGTGTCCCAAATTTACCTCAGTAAACTGGATTTGTTTTAGCACAACCATGATTTATAGCAAATAACTGTTTCTTTTGCCTTTTTTTATATATAAATCTGGACCTATAACTGATAAAATATTGAGAATTAATGCATTTATTATTATTACATGGTGCAGCTTTTCTAGTCTTTACGGCAGAGGAAACCCACAGAACAGTCTCATGCATTGTAAATCACTCATATGATGCTACTCAGCCATCCTTCCTGTTAAAATATAACAACTTGCCCACTGCTATAGATACCAGCCATCTAAATTTGACTTTGTCATGATCCATGCATTTTTCTGTGGTAAGTTAACAAAAAATTTTGAGAAACACATTTTTAAAAAGTGATAAAGAATTTTTGGATTTGGGCCTGCACCAAAAGTTAATGGTATCTATCTTGCCCCAAAACTCATCCTTCATCCAAGTTTTGTGGAAATCTGTCCTGTAATTTATGTGTAATCCTGCTGACAAACGAAGCAAACAAACAAGCGGACATGGTTGAAAATGTGACCCTGTTGGTGGAGGTAAATATCCTGTATTTGCCACAAAAGATTTAGCATGATTAAGTCATTTTGACAACATAAACGCTTGTTCAAAAGTGTTATTGAGCAGAATTGTCCAATATTCAGTCTGACAGTGCCTGGACTGGGAGCACCAAGAGCCATGTTTTACTTTGAGAAATTGGACATGTTACAGCATGTTCCATGCATAAGTAGTCCATTATATTCTTGGATGGATTGAGTACTGTTTACTGGACAAATTGAGTCAGTAAATAATGTGCAATGATGATGTATTTTCCAAGTATTGCCACTTATCAAATCACTTGTTTTATTATATTATTTCATCTCTGCAGTGGTTTTCATTCTGCACACATCCTGTTTACCTACTCTGTTTTTCATAAACCCTTGCCATTCATCTCCTCCTCTCAGTATATTTTACTGCTGTTATTTTCCACACATTATTATTCATGTATTGTTTTTCACACTTTCCATCCCTCTATTTGATGCTTGAGTGCTGCATTGGAAATTGTGGGTTGCATTATATTTAATACCCCTAATTTGCAGCATTCTTATTCATGCTAAATCTTTCTCTGCTGGAATCTAATATAATTTGTTGTTGCAGTGGCAAAATTAAAATTTCCTCTTGTAGTATATCTAATGTGAGATTACCTGGATGCTGTGCTGTTTTTTTCTCCATGCAGTGTAACAACTGAGTATGAAAATCGTATCTGTTAACTCCTGTTTGCCTTCTCCGTCTGTACAGGAGCAGAGCCCCAGCAACGCCACATCCCTGGCTATGATGCAGGAGCCGCAGGAGGTGGTGGAGGAGACGGTCACCATCGAGGAGGACCCCGGCACCCCCACCTCCCACGTCTCAGTGGTCACCTCTGATGACGGCACCACACGGCGCACAGAAACCAAGGTAAGACACCACAGCTGAGTTTCATTCTATGGAAAAAGTATGGTGCTGATTCTTTACAATGATTTATGGAAATGTAACACATAAATACCAGAAGAAGAGTTACATGTACTCCACTGGTCAAAAGTTTGGACACACCTTCTCATTTAATGTTTTTTCTTTATTTTCATGACTGTTTAATTTAGATTCTCACTGAAGGCATCTAAAACCTTCTCTCAATGAGTTTCATGATGTAGTCACCTGAAATGGTTTTCACTTCACATGTGTGCCTTGTCAGTGTTCATTTGTGGAATTTCTTGCCTTCTTAATGGGATTTGGGACCATCAGTTGTGTTATGCAGCAGAAGTCAGGTTGGTACACAGCTGACTCATATTTGACAACTTTTGGAATTCATATTTAGGCAAGAACCAATCTGCTACGTAAAACAAAGCAACAGTCCATCATTACTTTAAGAGCTGAAGGTCAGTTAGTCCCCAAGTGCAGTCGCAAAAACCATCAAGAGCTACGATGAAACTGGCTCACATGAGGACCACCCCACCTCTGCTGCTGAGGATAAGTTCATCCGAGTCTCCAGTCTTCGAAATTGCAAGTTAACAGCACCTCAGATCAGAGCCCAGATGAATGCCACACAGAATTCTAGTAGCAGACACATCTCTACATCAACTGCTCAGAGGAGACTGAGTGAATCAGGCCTTTATGGTCAAATATCTGCTACAAAAACACTACTAAGGAAAAGCAACAAGCAGAAGAGATTTGTTTGGGCCAAGAAACACAAGGAACGGACATTAGACTAGTGGAAAGCTATGCTTTGGTCTGATGAGTCCAAATTTGAGATCTTTGGTTCCACCCACCGTGTGTTTGTGCAACGCAGAAAAGGTGAACGGATGGTCTCTACATGCATGGTTCCCACTGTGAAGCATGGTGGAGGAGGTGTGGAGGTGTCGGGGTGCTTTGCTGGGGACACTGGTTGGGGATTTATTCAAAATTGAAGGCACACTTAACCAGCATGGCTACCACAGCATCCTGCAGCGACATGCCATCCCATCTGGTTTGCGTTTAGTTGGACCATCATTTATTTTGCAACAGGACAATGACCCCAAACACACCTCTAGGCTGTGTAAGGGCTATCTGACCATGAAGGAGAGTGATGGAGTGCTGCACCAGATGACCTGGCCTCCATAGTCACCTGACCTAAACCCAGTCAAGATGGTTTGAGATGAGATGGACCTCAGAGTGAAGGCAAAAGGGCCAGCAAGTGCTCAGCATCTCTGGGAACTCCTTCAAGACTGTTGGAAAACCCTTTTAGGTGACGACCTCATGAAGCTCATCAAGAGAATGCCAAGAGTATGCAAAGCAGTAATCAAAGCAGAGGGTGGCTATTTTGAAGACTCTAAGATATAAAACACATTTTGAGTTATTTCACACTTTTTTGTTTACTGCATCATTTCATGTGTGTTCATTCATAGTTTTGGTGCCTTCCGTGAGAATCTACAATGTAAATAGTCATGAAAATAAAGAAAAAAACATTAAATGAGAGGATGTGTCCAAACTTTTGACTGGTAGTGTACATTTGTTGATCTCTACGCATACTACATTTTTAGGATGGTGATGTTTACCAAGTGTTTTTATATCATAAAGACATTGGATGCTCTCTGTTAGCTGTTAAAAATGTTTAACTTTGAAATGCTACCAAGCAAAGAGAAGCAGTAGACAGATAGCTGTGACCTGCAGGTAAAACTGGCAACCTTTATATAATCTACTGAACAGAGCTCATATTCAGCCTGGTACCAGCTTGCACACATGAGCAGAACACCTCAGAGCAGCAGCATTATTGTGGCCACAAGATCCCATTGAGCACAGCTCTTCACCCCAAAAGTCACTTTGATCCATTTCATTATTTCTTCAAATTATGGTTTTGGATCACAGCTTCCAAACTGCACGGCACTGTACCTCCACTCTAAGACTTCCACCCTGAAGAACTCTAAATCCCATAATCCCCCTGCCCAAAGTGGTTTCATCTCCCTCTCATGGCTTTATTTAGTTGATTTTTTTGTGTTATTATGAGCCGACTCCCCTTGCGGTCTCCTTGTTTTGTGCTTCTTAAAAGCTCTTTTGTTGATTCGTCCTCTGCTGTGTTCTGTTGTTTTTCTGTAAGGACTTGTCAACTAACGTGAAGGTGAGTGGACCTTTATACCAGTCTGGCTTTTCTCCCACCACGCCACCATTTAATGTGTGCTCATACAGGCTGCAGCAGCAGTATGCAACACAGTCTGCTTCTTCACAAGCCAAATAATACTCCAGTCTATACTCTAAAGTACTTATTAGATCACTGCTTGCTGCTTTCACCTTCCGGGATAAGGCCCATTCTTTTTTCTTATTATTTATTTTGCATGACCTTGTCTCTCTCTGTCTCTCTCTCTCTCTTTATTTCTCTCTTATAATTAACATTGACATTATAGGAGGCACAAAATACTGTTTACTCAGCAGCAATAACATGTTAAACCCTCTCATACATATGATTGTCGAAACAAGATCGAAAGTCTTTAATTGGAAACTAGAATCTTGTAATTATCTTGAGCAATCACCATAAATTCCTGTGTCAGGAACTATAATTTCAACTTTTTAAAACATGTTACTTATTTTGCCTCATTTTTTTCCTGCCCTCTGTTAGCTGGGATTATTTTTCAGTGGTATAAATTTCCATTTTTTAAATCAAATTTGCACATTGGCTTCCCTAAGTGATTGGCTACCATTCTGAAGAATTCGGAAAAATTATTTCAAGTGGCATCAATAATGTCTTCCCCTTGGTATAAGGTTGGGGTTTGGAAGTGTGTGCCTTTTCATTGTGTTTTGGGAGACGATCTGCGTTTTAAATTTGAATCCATCACTCTCTGCGCGGAGAGGAATTCCCACCAGATTTCCATTTGCAAAAATGTATGACATCTTAGGAGTAAGGCGGGGGGTTGAAAACTCGTCCTTTTTGCTTCCGTATTTTCAGACATACCCTCAAAGATAAGCTTATATTGCAATATTACGCTTGGTATTCGGACATAAACATGTCTGCAGTCAGCTGGCACTGCTGTAGGCTTCCAGTAGAGTTGAGAGCGCTGTGTGGAGCTCCTACTCCAGGGACTGTGAAACTGTAATTAAAAAGCCTGGTCTAATCCCTCATCAGGGAGGGCCCATTGCCCTCCAGCCTGTTTACTGCGAGAGCATTGGCTGCAAACACTTACTCACATTCACACTACTTTATGCATTCATACACAGAACATCTTAGGGATCGCACACGCAGATGTGCAGTAAAACATCAAATTAATCAAGGGCTTTACTGCTTAGAAAGGGAAGAGGAAGGACATTCCTTCAAAAAGCCCCGTACCCTGCTGTGAGGGGACATTGTGTTTTGTTTTGTTTTTTTTTTTTAAGTCACTTTGAGGAGAAATGCAGATTAATGTTCAGGGTGAACTTCTGGAGGCCATCATTTCTGCAGTTGCAAATGGATCCAGACCCATCGAAGTGTTTCCTCAGAGAAAACCCTCCACTTGTCTCCCTCAATTCCTCTCTGCCTTCTTTTACCCGGCGTCTCTGACTCACTTTCATGTGTTGTTTTTCACCATCTCTCCTTTCCTATCTCCCTTTTCATTTCACAGCAACTCACAGTTTTATTTATGTGCTTATCTGTTCTTTTGAACCAAAGTCTTTCCATACTGTCTAATGGTAATACTCTCCTTTCCCTTGATGGTTATCCCCCATCTGACTGCTGGAAGATGAAACATGGAAGCTTCTCCTATCTTACTGATTTGCTGGCAAAAAAGTTTTTTTTTTCTGTGGTAAACATGTTTCTAGCTGCTTTATTATCAGATATTATTTGTTCGATTACGGGGAGAGGAGCAGAAGGAGACAAGTGTGTGCCTGTGCAGGGCAGCCAGGGTATATTTCAGCTGACAAATTCAGTTAACATCGGACATTTTTCATATACAGCTGGAAAGCAACCATAAATGGCCTTTCAATAGCAGATTAACTGCTGGTTGCATTTACATTTTCAATCAATTCAACTCAAAGGGAATTGGCCCGGACCCCGAATGTGTTTTAATCTGAGCACATGTATGCGCTCAATTAGATCTGTGTCCATCCTCCTGTCCCAGCATGCCATGCTTTCCCTTGGCCCTCATCCAGCCCTCCTTTCCTGCTGGCAGACGCTCTGAATGGAACACCAGTCATGTAGGAGGAAGAGCTCAGTTGGCCCAATAAAAGCGGAATTCCTCCTCTTTCCTCTGGATATGAGCTAATGAGAGTTGCGGTAGACCACACAAACAAATAGATGCACCTTCACCATTCTGCACTCACTGGGAAGCCCACTTTTAGTAGGTAGTATGTAGTTTATTAGGTACAGCTGTTGCAAAAAATGTGTCACTGTTAAGAGGAATGGGAGGAAGAGCAGACACCTTTTCTACTCAGTGCATCATTTCCTTTTACTTCAGACAGACTCTTGACTTCAGAAAGTCATTTTTATAAATAGTTACTGGAGCACATCAAGAACACACTCTTTCCTTTCTCAAATTGCACAGAGCTCTATTTATATAGCTTGAAAGTGTGCAGGGCCGTGTCATTTTTCCAGTCAGTCATTAAATCTAATATAGTTTACTGAGAGCTCTACCCATCCGTCCCTCCAACTCCAGGTGACCAAAGTGGTCAAAACCATCACCCGCCGCACCTACCACCCAGTGATGGTCACTGACAACTTGTTAGTGGATTCCAGGCCTGCCACCCGGACCCCAACTCCGGTCTCCATCTCGACCCCAACCCCACCGGAGACAGAACCAGTAAAGGATGCCGAACCCTGTGTGACTTCTGCTGTGTTTTCCCCTGCCTGCCTCCCTGTTCCTCTAGCCTCATGTTTTACAAAGCCATTTAGCCAATTAGATTCTCTAGCGTTGTGGAGAACCCAGCGATTTTTTTACTTGCGTCACCTTCACAGATGCTCTTGAGGCGAGCTTGGAGTGAATTACCGGGCTCCTTAAAAAACTGAGTTACTACCTCATCTTCTCCCACTAAACCTGTGTGTCCGTTAAGGCTTTGCAGTAAAGTGAATGCTGCAGAGGTTGTGAAACCTCTGGCAGTGCTGGCAGTGGACACTCTGACGCCTGCTGCTCCCCCATTTCTAACAGTTTGGTTAATACAGGCCTGTGTCTAACTGCCTGTGGTTGTTTCCAGTACAGGCGTGACTTTACAAGCATGTACACACACACACACACACACACGCACACACACACACTTACAAATCTATAGTACTTCTCAAGTGCAAATGCTTGCAGTCTCCACCATTTTAGCAATTCTGTTTTAGCCCTGTTTACCTCGCTTCAGCATATTTTAGTGCACCTTTTGAATCGCAGGTCCCTCACCTCCCCTCGTTTTTTCCCTTGCGTGACGGTTTAACGCCTTGTGAACTTGAGCGTACATCAAAGAGTGTTTGAAAACTGTGTGATGGCTCCCTTTGCAGCCCTAGCAAATCGCCTAAAAAGCTATGTTAGTACAAGGCAGCTGGGTATGTCAGGGCTGGGAAGCTGTAGCATTCAACATGCTCTCCTCTCGGCTCCGATGGGGAAAAAAAAGCATGATGGTAAATAAAAGGGGATGAAATTGGCAGATATGAATAAAAGCATTCAGGAATGATCTTTGATCTGGAAGGCTTGGGTTCCAATGTTTAGTGTTATCTCTCAGAAAATCAATAAAGCGTATCACATAAAAAAGTGAAGCTGTTATTTGATAAATTACATTTTTAATGCTAAAATGATCTCTGTAACATTCAGCTCTGGCCCCTGCAGTCCCCTTGAGGCTATGATATGAACACCAGAATAGTCTAGTTTGTGTTCTGTCATGGTTCACCGCAGTAAATCAAGAGAATGGAAGTGAGCTCGTTATTCCAAGGTCATACATATGCTTTAGCTAATGTGAATCAAGCAAGTGAGGCTCTTTATTTTTAACTGTGCAAAGCCAAGGCGGACTGGCGTCAGAAACAAACATAAATTTACTCAGTAATTACTCCGAACATGGAAATGAACCTTGGCATTCCTGAAATAGGCTTTGTTATGTAGCTCACTGTCAGGGTGTAATCAAGAAAACAAGGCCAGTGAAGATTTCTATTTGTTTCAACCAAGTTAATGAGGATGCTGCGATGAACAGCCGATTTGTTGTTTGTTGTTTCGCTCTTGGCACGCACCTCTGTAGCGAGGGTTAATGCCTCGTTGTGGTTCCTTGATATTGTTACATGCCTTGTCCCGCTCCTTATTAAAATCTATATTATGGCATTGATGGGAAAATAAAGAAAGTGTGTTACAATTAGGAGGGCTGGTGTTGAAATTAAACCCATCAGATGCAGGAATGTTTTTTTCTTTTTCCCAAGAAATATAAGCTGACAGTCCATGCTCATCAACTGGGAACGAACCTCTCTACAACACCTTGTCAGGCTCAACACGACCTGCATCAGATCTGCACCCCTGCAGATGATGATTAATTTTCATCAAGCTCATTAATTTTGAAGATGAATTTATAGCTGCGGACAAAATAGCCAATTATCGGCCACAGCAGAATTCAGTGGGCAGCAAATTGGTTTCTGTATGGGCGGAGAGCCCAGGGAAGGAGGGGGGTAGCTGTCTTTAATTCTCCCATCAGACAGCCTCAGAGACAGCAGAGGAAGTGAAGTTATTGAGCTATAGGATGAGCGTGAGAGATAGATACATGCAGCTCCTCTAGCTACAGCTTGATGCTACCATGCTCCCATGGGGAAAAGGGATTCAAGGGCCAGTAGAGCTGTAGCACTTGGAGATGGCTCTGTTCCAGCACAATCCAGGGGACTTGTTCTGCCAAGACGCTTCATGTGTATAAGAAAAAGTTTGGTTTACACAGCATTTCTCCTGACGTATTATTGCAGACATATTGGTCAGTTTATATCTACCTCCTCCACTGCAACAAAGGTTTGCCATTCTCTATGTGGTTGTAGGATTTAAATTTTGATGAAAGTAACACAAATGTTTTTGTTTTCCTTTGCTTTAGGATTTAGATACACGTTTTAATCTTGACACTAAGAACCAAAGCTGTTATTAATTGTTCTCATTGATCTTGTTTATATGTCTGTCTCTTTCACTGTGTGGCCTGATAGCACAGTGTACTCATTGTGTGGACAGCATGGTTTTCTATGTATGTATAGCCGAAAACACAGTATGCCAACATGTCAGGTTTGTTATGTCATTCCACGCTGTCTGACAGGTGTCTCTGTTCCCCTCTACAGGTGACCAAGATGGTGAAGACTGTGACCACACGGACGGTGCGTCAAGTGCCCCTGGGCCCCGATGGCTTGCCACTGCCTGAGGGCTCGTCCCCGCTAGGCAGCTACACCGACTCCATTGACCGGCGCTACATGAAGAATGGAGGTGACCGCTTCATCACGCCTCAAGCGACCTCCACCCTGACACGCTCCTACAATAACTCATACAATGATTCATATGGCGAAACTCCAGAGAGCCAGTACGCTCGTCACTACGGCCTGCACGATGGCTATGCCGATTTGACAGACAACTACGGCAGCCTGTCGCGTGGCGTCAACTTCCGGCCGCCGCGCTACCCCTACCTTCCCAACAGCTACCGGCCGGAGAACAGCTACACGCTGCCTATTCGTAAAGACGACTATGGCCATGTGGCCCAACCCCAGGTGCCAATGGGAAGCAGCACTGTGGATCTGAACCGCTCACAGCCAGAGCGCTTCCAGCCCGAGCCATATGGCCTGGAGGATGATCGCCGCAGCTTGGGCCCTGAAGAGGAGGAGCCATATGAGCTCGAGCCTGACTACTCCACTGCCAACCGACGCACCTTGCAGGGGGCCAACCGGGGACGCACCCACCGGGAACCTCTTCGTGACGGGCCTCGAGTCAGGTGAGGATAAATGCACAAAACTTCAGAAGGTAGAAGTTTGCTTTTAAACAGGAATGCTTGATCTCAATCTGATCTTAAATCATTTCCCAGTCTGGGATCATTAAAGTAATTCTATTCTATTCTATGATCTGCTAGTTCACCTCAGAGCAAAGACATTACACAGATAAATCTGCATCCGTTGTTTTGACACATCAGTACCTGGTGTACAGATGTGACAGATCGTACTGAAGGAATCAGACTACTGGAGCTCACAGGAGATAATGGTTTCGTGAAGGTGTGTAAGTTCAGACAGTGTACATGTTCTTTATTCACGTTGGACAGTACATTTCTGCTCATATTCATGAGCGCAGACTTTGCCTTGACATGAGAGGAGATCAGGCCTGTTAAGATGAGAGGGAATCAAGAATACTTGTCTTGTTCTCGCCATAAAAAAGACTACATTACAGCGTGCGCAAGTAAACAGATGTCTCTTCTCCTTGTGCAACTTGCTTGAGAAAGGAAGCGAGGAAAAACAAGTCTTTGATTGCCATTTTCCTGCAAATGGATAGTGAACAAGTGTTTGTGTCAGAGGTAAAGAGGCGGGAACGATTTGAGATGTGACGAGGGAGAGAAGGGAGGATAGAAGGGATGCAAGGAGATCTGGAGAGCGACAGAAGGCTTTTGTCAGTTATCTCTCAAAGCCTTTCTTTTTTGCGCAAACCTGTGTTGAGAGTATAACCCTTGACTCCAGTTGGCTGAAAACAAGCCTGTCAGCCTGCAACAATAAGATCCCAAAATGGACTCTTGTGTCCTAATAGCTTGTAATCATTTCATTGCCGTCCGAATGGGGGCCTGGAAGAAGTGTCCACCTTCCGTAAAATTGAATCAGGGGTCTGTAGTTGATTTGGTGGGAAGTGCGTTGCAAAATATTTGGGTCCAAATCTCTTTTCCTGACTCAGGGCTCAGGGAACAGAGTGATAAGAGCAAGACAGGAAAGATTGTGTTTGTGTAATTTCTGTGTGTGTCAAAGGTGATGCTGAATGCAGGTTTCCAGCCTTCTTGACAGTGAGCAAGTTTTGCTTTTGAACACTTCTTAATGAACTGCATGTACACACACACACTCATGCAGTCCCCTGCGTTGATGTGCATGAGGCACGAAAGAGCAGATGCCCTAATCAGACTCACACTTTTGACTTGACTCTGACACTTACATGGTATCTCTTTCTCTTGTTTACACACACACACACACACACACTCAATAAAAAATCCACATCTTCAGAAAATGAGTCACTCCCCTATCCGCCTAGTGAGAGGCGCTTGCTGTGACAGGCAATTTGTAGCCTGCCTTACATGTGTCACAACACAGCCACATACACCCCTTCAGACACACGTACACACGTGCACTCACACACACACACATGCAGTCCCACATACACGCGCGCACACATACACACACACACTCACATGGAAACACTGACAGCTGCTAACACAAATGCCCAAACACACATTTGAAGCCACTCGTAACTGGCTGCTGCCTGGCTAATTGCAGCAGAAAGGAAATTCAAAAATATTTCCCTCCTTCCTTGTTTCCTTTGGTTCTCCTACACTCACATCAGCTGGCATCAGAACACCAAGACATCAGTATACTATAAGCGTTTTTGTTTTTTATTCACTCAGAAGAGTGACAATCAGCCCTCCCAGAGTGCCCAGGCTCCCCTGTGCACTCACACTACGATTAGTATTCTTCCAAGAAGCGAGCGGCGACTCCAAAGTGCTGTAATGAATCTGGGAATTAAAGCAGTTTAATTACAGCTTATCATTCTCAATAATGCTCCCACAAAAATGAAGATGTTTAGTGCTGAATCGGCTGCCTGCATTTGCGCCGAGCACTCATTTTGTCAGTGCCCTGGAGTCCATCGTGTGTTGGGAATGATAATGTATCATTTCTGGAGTTGGTTGGCTGTGTGAGTTTGCCTCACTGTTGGACTTTAGTATTAAGACGGTTGAACAAGTTGAATAAATGAGGGAGGAAACCTAATGACTGCTGAGGCTTCCGCACAGATCATCAGGGGTTACTGCATAGCTTGATAAGTATGGGAATTATGTGAATCATATTTGTTGGAACTGCTTTCACAGGGCTCTCAACCAAAACACAGAATTAGGGAACATCTTTTGGTCACAATTTTTTAATATTTACTGACGTTTTTGTCACAAGTCTAACTGCAGATGTCACCTCTGGCTCTTCTCGTCTTGCAACAGCCACTTCATCCTCTACATTCTACATAGCACGATAGGATGTACATTTCTGAATCATGTCATGCAGTACACCTATAAGCACCTGCTTCAATTACATATCTCTACCTACTTTCTTGGATTTTTCTAATAGCGTAACGATGATACGAAGGCCTACAGGCAAAGGCAGCAAGTCTGGGTTAGGGTCTGAGGGTGAGGAGGCTGGAAAGCAAAGGAATGAACCAACATTGACAATCTGATATTGGCTGACAAAAAAAGTTTGGCGTCCGCACAGATCAGCCACATTACAAAAAAGGACTCACAGGTGAAAAGAAGAACAGTGATCATCCTGCTACAGTGCAGTACCCTGCTGGGAAACTTTTGGGTCCTTGTGGAATGTGCCGGAAATACTCTGATCCACGGGCTCCCTACTTGGCGAACCTACCAGACTCAAATGAGCCCCCACCAAGCCCTGATGCCAGAAACCCCAGGAGACCCCAAGAGGTCGCGTTTGTATACCTCGATGGGTCAGAGCCAAAACCAGTCTGTGGAAGGGCCTCCACAAATCAGAGTTGTTTCAGCTCTTGAACTGAATGTGTGCCTGATTGGTGTACACTGACAGGGTAGTTGGAGAATGAGACACAGTTGAGCAGGTGGATGTGAGAGTTTGGTGAGCAGAATTGATGGGAACATCAGAGGGCATCTGGTGGACAGGTGGAGAATGACAGTGAAGCTTAATAGAGATGCATGGGCCTGGGCAGAGGCAGTGCATCTGAGGGCAGGGACGGAGAGGCAGATAGATATTTTATAAATATTTTGATAAAGTTCTTCTGCTTTTCATAGTTTTTATTGGCTTGTTTATCTACATGCCTGGACCCTTTTTACTTGATCTTAGATCACTTGAGCTTAGATTTTTCTTCTTGGTATAAAAGCATTTTAAAAAGCAAATAGTATTTTAACAAGTGTTACATCAAAAATTGTTTCTTTACCCTAACGTACAGTGGGAAGGAAGTGCATCTCTTTGCCTCTGCACAGGTTGTGCTGATAATGAACGTGTCTGTCGCCTCTCTCCTAACCCCCCAATGTCTGGATGTGAGTGCATCTTATTCCCTTTCCCCCATCCCAACCCATCTTTTATGGGTGTGTGACAGCGCGTGTGTCCATGAGCACCTTTCTGTGTGTGTTTGTGTGTGTGTGTGTGTCCATGGCATCATGATTAATAGCTGCTTTTGAACTCTGCCAGATTACAGGGGCGTCTTTAAGCCAGTCTCTAATGGCTCATCTCTCCTTGGGCGACCCGCTCTGCTGCACCTGCCCACCTGCACCCAGGGGTCGCTACACACATATATACACATTAAAATGCACACATGCATACTCACATGAACACACACACGCACGCTCATCCCATAATTGAGGGGGGGGATGTCATTCTAACCCAGTGGTGTCTGTAGAGAAGTGACCCCCTCCTCCCCTTCCTCGACCCTGCCAAGAGGCAAATATTCCGTTTAATATCATACTTCCCCTCTGTCATGTTTGAGGTTTCCCCGAAGCATCTCCTTAATTATGGAAGAAACTTCTGAGGGATGTCACTCTCCCTTAACTGAATGAAAACAAGCCGTGGTGACAGTGGATAATGGCATCGTAACAGCCTGAGAAATTACAAAGTGGCAAGACATAAACACACACACTTTGCTGTTTTTTTTTCTTCTTTTCTCTCTCCCCCTTTTTTTTTTTTTTATCCCGCAAAGACTCTTGTGCATCATAAAACAATTATTGCCCATAATTCAAAATGAGCAATCTGTTTAGCGGGGACAGTCAGTGAGAAGCTCTTAAAAGCGGCAGTGATGTTATGTGTACATATGAGATGCAAACATCTTCTTGGGAGTGTCTAATCCTTTTCAGTTGATCTGCTTTTATGGGCCTGTGAAGAGGAGGGTCAGGCACGACTCGAGGATGATGAAAGTAATTGAGAGAAGACGAGGGAAAGGAAGAAAAGCGAGACTGTGCTGAAGTTTGGGGAGATGCATACGTCTCATATCAATGTTATCTGTTTATCTTGTCCTCTATTCTTTGGAGAAAAAGAAGCACACACACGAATCCTCAGACAAGCACCTAGATACACAGAAATAGCCTGGCCATTTAGCAGCTCGATTAACATGAGGAGAGCGATCTGCTGTAATCATGCTCAGATCATCGCGTCTTGCGGCGGAGAGCCCTTTCACATCCTATGAATATACCCCTCCCTCTACACACAATGGCGCCAATTTAAATGCAAATCCTGACATTCCCATCACTCAGCCTCGCGACGCCTGCTTTACCAAAAGCCTTGCCGCATCGGCCCAGATCTAAATGAGCCACGATCTGCTCAACTGTACATCTCATCTGTGTGTTGAAGTGTGTGCGCGAGGGAAAGAGTGCGGCAAACATAGTGCGACAGATAATGAGAGAGAAAGTCAAAGAGAAGAGAAAGAGACGCCAGGCATTACAGACATGGTGTTTATGTATGCAGGTCTATGTGATGGAGATGATGCTCAGATTGTGTTCTGCCTTTCCGTCAGGAGGGTTGTTTCTGCCTCCCATTGGCTTGTCATGTCCAATATCCCACAGCAATCCAAAGTTGGATGATTGCCTCCAAGTGTGGGAGTGTGTTTTCAGATCTCTGTGCACACAAAGAAGCATTTAGTTTACCAGCAGCACGTGCACACATACTCACAAAATTCCCTCTTTTTCCATACAGTCTGTCATGAATCTCAGTGTTCTTGCCAAACCTCAGCGCTGTAGTCGTTCTCTAAATGATTTGCTGTAATTAGGCTCTTGATTGGCCCCTCCTTCCATACTGTGGTTTCGGGCCGCCTATAGAGGTTTGTGGCTATCCAACATGTTTCTCAAACTGGAAAAATACTTTCAAAGGGAAAGTACTCCCAGTGATGATGCATCAAATCCATTCTAGTTTGTTAGTTGTGTTCCCTTTTCTTTTCTGGAGGAACACCTGTTTAAAAAGAATTAGAGCTCCAGAGTCACAGCTGTTCTTGACATGTGCCCATGACACCCAAGGCCTGTAATGTTCACCACAACACTGCAGTTCTTTGAACTTGGTTCACGTTGCTTGCAGCATTTGGACACATGGCCATACTCGACTGCAGCGGTACCCCACTCTATCTCTGTTAATGCTCTTTACATCCATCTGAATAAGGGATTTAGTATCTTGTTACATTGTTGGGGCCGGAGATTTTCCCCTCGGTTCAACTTGTATCGATTTCCCTGGCAGTAAAATGCTCAAAGTCAAGCCATAAAAGCCAATATGTTACTGCGAGGCTTGTGTAAAAGAAAAAAAATCAACAAAGAAATACACCAGAGCCGAGGCAAGATGGCATGCAGGGCCCCCCTCCGCATTCCCCAGCATGCCTGGGAAGAACTGTAAAAACACATAATTAACATAAAACTCATTAAAATTAGAGCTCGGTCTGGAAGTCTCTGCCAACCACCAGCGTTAGTCGCCATTTTGTTGCACCACCAACCACCATACATCAAAGATGGTGAGAGGAGGCCAGCTGGATTATGTAACGAGGATAAACAATCTCAGGCTGTGGGATGGGTAGGGGGATGATAAAGCCTGTGCATAAGTACACAACCCTAATTAAATTCCTCTCCCCATGTCATAATTTTTCCTACCAGATATCTCCCATCCTTTTGGACAACTCACTGGTATGTTTTCAAACAGAATTGTTGTTAAGCAAGTTTCCAAAGAAACAGTTTTGCAACTTTACTGTCAGTAACTCCCCAGACTCCTCCCTGGAGTTGGCTCTACAAGTGAAAAATCGTTCCTATGATTGAAAAGCCTTAAGTAAAATAAGTAGCCTGCACTCCAGCAACAAATGATGTGTCATTGGAATTCAGCTCTTATATTTCCCCCCATGTACCAACAGAGAATTGATGAGGCTGCCTTTGGAGTAGAGAGCCCTAGAGAACAGAGTGCAGATCATAGACTCTGAGAGGCTCGGGTAATCGAGATTCATGAAAGGGAACCCTCACCAAACGCCCCCAAAAAGCAGCTCCCCTCTTACCTCCATCACTGAAAATGAGTAGAGCTCAGTACTGTTTAAGGCTCCAGCCCTGACACTAGTAATGCTAATGCGGCTAATGCTAGCAGAGCAATCCCAGAGAGGTGGTCATTAACATTTAACCAACTGCATGCTAGTGTTTGGGACTGTGAGCAAAGGGAGCCCTGGGGGCATCTTAGGCGCTCATAGTCCTCCCTGGGGGGACAGCACAGCTCTCTTCTCTGTTCCCTGGGGAAACAACTTCAAATCCCCTCTCTACTGTATGTGGTGGCTTCCTAAAAAAACTACTTCACAGGACTTTCCTTCAAAGCTTTTTTCTTTGGTGTTGCCTTTGTCTCTGTTTCTTTGTGAAGTGCCTGGTTTTTCTTTGCGCAGTCTTTTCCTGTCTCTCAATCACTCTATCTAAGACTTTATGTTTGTTGAAGTCTGACATGTTTGTTGCTACCACCTGACAGGGAAGAATAATAAGTGGAACGTTGCCTACCGTATCACTCTTATTGCAGGGAATTGCCACCGAGGTCCCTTTGACAGAGCTGTTTATAACAGATCCAAACCACATATCACCGTGTCTCCCCTTCACTCTTTGTCCTACACTCCCTCCTTTTCTCCCCTCCATTGCTTACATCCTTTCTCCTCTCACTCACTCTGTCCTATGCTTTCTCTCTTCCCCTCATTAGTCAGTGGCTCTCACCTCAGTTGGCTTCTCGCAAAGTATTTCCCCCGGCTGCCTAATTCTTCTCTCAGACAAATCTGTCTGAGTCACCCACCATTTACCTCCTCCATCTCCCTCGTCCTCACTGTCCTCTTTTCTTTCGACTTCCAGAGGGTACCCAGACGACCCCATTGAGGCAGAGCTGATCGATGAGCGCCACCCTTATATCCATGGCATGTATTCAGCACCGCTGGCCCAGCCGGAGAGGGGAAGCATGGCCAGTCTTGACCGCATGGGCGGTCGGCGTTCACCTTCCATCGACAGCATCCGCAAGGACCCACGCTGGCGTGACCCAGACCTCCCCGAGGTCATCGCCATGCTGGGCCACCCCATTGACCCGGTCAAGTCCAACGCCGCTGCTTACCTGCAGCACCTGTGCTACGAAAATGACAAGATTAAGAAGGACGTGCGTCAGCTGAAGGGGATTCCTGTTCTGGTGGGGCTTTTGGACCACCCCAAATCTGAAGTCCACCGCAAGGCTTGTGGTGCCCTGCGCAACATCTCTTACGGCAAGGACAATGACAACAAGGTGGCCATCAAGAACTGTGATGGCATCCCGGCCCTCGTCCGTCTGCTAAGGAAGACCAATGACATGGAGGTTCGAGAGCTCATCACCGGTAAGAAGAAAACATTTCTATATTAAACACAGTAAACAATAGACACTTATGATAATGTTTAAGCAGGTTTAAGTGGGCTCAATAACTCGAACTTGAAGCCTAATGTGAGCTGTCACAAACACTTTCATTAAAACTGTGATCAAAGTAAATTCAATGCAATGGCATGTTGCTGTTACTTATACAGTGGTATATGTGAATGTGGCTGAGGAAAAGGACAGAGAGGCAGAATGGGCAGAATTAAAACAACAGAGGCAGCTGTTATGAGTCAAGCACTATACATTTGTTTCTGTGAAAACTTTGCCTTAAGTAGCTATACAATAGGAGTTCAAAAATGTGATAAATCTAATAGCATGGCCATACCTTAAAATGTTTTTGCTCATAGCACAGGTGCTACAGAGGTTGAAGGTTTTGTTGCTCTGTAGACTGTAGGATTAGTGTAAACAGATAAAGTAAATCTATTGTAGTCTGGAACTATTCAAATCCTGTGGTGTTGGTGGAGTTAAAGAAGTCATTTTCCATGACCTTTGACCTGAGTATAGTACATAACTTCTTCAGAGATGTTTTTAAATATCCTGGCATGGATGCATGGAGAAAGAGAGAGGGGTGGAAAGGCAGCGACCTTCTCTGCATATGAAATGTAATTGAATACATTGCTCAGCCAGATTTCTGCGTAGCGCTTACTGTGTGGCAACGTACAGCCCTGAATAGACTGATTAACAGACTGATTGAGTACCGGTGCTGTGTCTCCCTCAGTGTTCCAAGATAACTCAAAGATAACTTGTGAGCAGAAAGTGAGGAGAGATGCACACTGGCATGGTTGTATGGAAGAAATGGGTTATGTCACCCAACATTAAACTATATTTATGTGAAAAGTCATCTCATCCTCTATCTCTTTTGAAAATACATCAATATACCTTAAAAGCTTGACATACCGCCAAGCACAAGTAATGTATTATCATGAAATGATCATATATTCTTGTTTTACACATATGACAGCGCATCTTATGTCTATGTCATAATCTAGAAATGTCAAAAGAATATTTGCCTATTATGTGTTATGCAAAGCTTTCAATCAGACTGTTTTATGAAGTCTCACATTCTCATTTCCCTTAAAACTACTTAGAAAAGATCTGTCATGTGGGTGAGATAATTTAAAATAATTGCTATGGATATGTCTGATTGCATTCTGTAAGTAAGAAATCATGTACCGTTTTCCTGCCATAGATAAAGGAGTCTTATATTATGCAAAAACCACCTGCATAGCACTGTTGCAGCCAAGCCTGTTGGCTGTCTCCTCCACTGACTGTAATATTCCTCTCCCTGTCTGCCTAATTAGTCTCAACTCTTTTGCACGTACGGTAAGTATAAAAGTGCTTCTTTGAAGCCTTTTAAGCTGATATGATAGTACCTTAGTATGCCAGTCCTTTCCAATCACTGGCTGCATACTTCCCATCTCTTATATATTCTATCCAGGCATATACGGAGTTGGCTGTCATAACCCCATACGCTGCATAGTAATGCAGGTCTGACTCATAGTAGATAAAGAAGCAGAGTTTTTTGGTGTGTTTTTGCAGCAGTATTCACAGTATGCTCTTCTCACATCTTAGACCCCTTTCATTATCAAATAAGTTAGTGCCCCAGGAGTTCCATATGGAAAGATACAGTACTTGCAGGATTAGCATTGAATTGTGTAAGTCCCTATACCATAGGGAGTTAGAATTGTATTCAAAGCTGTGATTAGTCATTATTTGATTTGTAGTGAAGACACATTTTGTGTAAATTGTCATGTAGATTTCCCTTCTTACCACTTGGTACAAGAGAAATGAACGTTAATGAGCTGAAACTGTTTCTGTCGATGATGGGTCAGAACGACAATGGCTAAAAAAAATGAGTTTTAATCAAACACTGTGATATTTGATTACTTACACATTACACTGTACTGTGAGCACAAAGAGACAGATTGAGAGTGGAATGATTCTCCGTCAAAAAGCAGATGACCTATAAACCGATTTTTGGAAGAAAAAGCTATTAGCTGCATTGTGTAATGACATATGTTTTAATTTCTTTAAGAGGAGCTATTGATTCAGATTTCTTCCCCTTGACCTGGTAAATGTTGACTTGGGAATACAGTGGTTTGTGTGTGTGTGCATGTGCGTGTGTGCGCACAACTAATCCCCAACATGATGACCTCACACACTTTGGCTGGTATGCACGCTTTGCTATCCGAGAAGGGGCTGTTGTTTTCACTGCACGCGCTTGGAAAACAAGAACTGCTTTAAAGTGAGATGCTTGACCTTTGTAAAGTAACCTCGAGACGCAGAGGGAGTTACTTTTTGGGTAATTTTACAGTTGAGGGAAGAAAAATTGTTGAGGCTGCATTTTGGCAGCTGTCAATAGTTTCTAGCTGCATTTTATGTTTTGCCGATCTCTGTGGCTGGAATGAATATCAATACGAGATACTGACTATTGACGGTTTTAATCCAGCAGTATTTAGAATTATATTGATCCTTTAAAAGTCATTCTAGTTGAACCATGGGGTGCATGCATGCCTAAGTGTGTGTGTCTTTTCCTTTGCTGTGACAGAGATGTCACGGTGAGCGATGACTGTGCCGCAGCAGAAATGATTGCCTTTACAGCAGCGTGTTGCTCCCCATCGTAGCTAAAAATAACCCTGCACCGCAAGACAAGGAGGACAGAATGGAGGGAGGCTTTTCTATTTTTTTTCTCCTCTTTCCCTCATTATCCACCCTCCCTCTCTCAATCTAATTTTTTGCCCTCCCTCATTCATTATCTACATTCTCACTGTTTTTCTCCCTATCTTCTCTCTCTCTCTCTCACTGTCTGTGTCTCGCTGTCTGTCTCCAGCTTTAGGTTTCCACCCTCAGTGCTCTGGCCCCAGTAGAAACAGGCCAGTCACAATGCAAGCTCAGCTTACAGCCTCGGCCCATGTGGCTAAAATTGGCCGTGTTTTTCTACAATTAAATATGGGTTTTAAATATAGGCCCCTTTTCTTAGTCCATGTGTTTTAAGAGTTTGCTGCAGGAGTTTGTAGCGTCCCTGTAAAACCACAGAGAGCTCTGTTTTCTGCAGGGGGAGACGGATGACGTGGAAGGAACCTAGTGGTTTTTATTTTTTCCAACACACAAGACAGACGGACCGGTCGGTCGTATTTTTAGAGCTTTGTACCATTCAGAGTAATTCTATTTTCCCTCCCGGTAGGCTCCGGGCTGTTTGTGCCCTCCAGCAATTCCCACCATGGAAACGCTGATTATTAAGTGGATTTGTTTCCTGTTCATCCTGCAGGAGATGCTGAGAGTTTTGTGGACTGACACTCAGCCAGGTGCCTTTGCCATTTTGGATAAATAAATGCAAATAGGGCAAGGTTGGCAGGCCTTGAAGCTAGAAGAGAGATGATGTCTAGACACTATATCTTAACCAAGGCTCCAAGTTTAACATGATGTATACACTCTATTAGTACACGCACTATTTATTGGATGGTCTGAAGCATCTGACCCGGCTCATGAGCCATGACAAAAAAAAGGGAGTGCTCAGTTTCAAACGGAAAGTTGCCAAAGCCATAGTGCCAGAGAGATTAGTGAGAGAGAGTGTGCTTAAAAAGCTCCTGGGAGACCAGCGAGGTGCTCCCAGTTGCGTTGAGTAACCATCTGATCATAATACTTAGTGTAGCTTTAAAAAGGATGTCTAATGTCCAATTTGTCAAGCCCACTATATCACCTCTTTAGTAACGTAAGATAGACCTTTCACAGCATTCATTTTGGCACATCATGGAGGGAAAACACGCTGGTGTAGTTAACAACATTACACATTTTGCACACAGGCTCGCTTGAATGGCTCACTGAGACACTTGATGTGACTCAGCCATCTTAAGTGTTATTAATTACACCTGTGCTTTTCCTGCTATCACAAGTAAAAACATCTGCTGTGATAAAGGATAATCAGCAAGGCGGAAGTAAAAAATGCATTTTACATTTAAATCCAAACTGGATGGAAATGGCCCCAGTGAAAACCTCACAGATGGTCATATTTTTCATTTGAACCAGAACAACAACGAGAACAGGTGCAGCAGACAAGCGTTCGTTATTTGAAATATCTGTCAGCTGTTGGAGAGTGAAGGACGCTGAAGGACAGTGATTACTGCTCTGTACTGTATTTGAATCTAATTGGGAGAATCTAATCTGGAGAATATATAAATCAAATTGAAATAAGAGTCCTACCTCTATTATATTCTCATTACCATCACTTAATCTGACATACGCATGCTGGGCTGCATCACAAATGATTTAAATAAAGGGCCACGATAGATAACTCCTGCAGCAATGATCGATGAGTTTTCAAGAAGCATTTGATCAGACAAACTGTATGGCATCCACCGTCCATCCACACTGAGCTCAGTACAGTTTCAACATATATATGCAGTGTGTTCCTTCGTGTGCTATTATATAGAACGAACGTATGTCCTATATCAGAGCACATACACATACATTGATGTTTAACTCAGACTCATGATGTGCATGATGTAGAATGTAGTAAAGTCTTACTAAGAGGGGCGACATTCAGGAGGTCCCCCACCACAATTTACAAGACAACCTGCTGAGATCATCATTGGCATACACAGTGTAAGAGTGTGTGTGTGTGCGCGCGCGTGTGTGTGCGCGCGTGCATGCATATAACCCATTTTGCGTTGCCCTACCTTGCTCATTTCATTTTCTTCATTCAAGGGATTGAGACACAAACGCACGCGCAGACACACATTCATCAATCTTACGTGTCTCTTTAGTGGACGCTCGATGTAGCAGACAACAGAGTGAGTCCACTTACTGAGACCTGCTTTCATATCTCCCGCGTGCCCTCTCCCTTTATTCTGAACTGTGTCTCCCTCCTTCGTTACCACTGAGAGTGTGATGGATGGCGTAAGGGGTGAGGAGGAGGAAGACAGGAGGGGGGAGGAGGAGAACGGTAATGGGCAGAACTAAGTTAATAGCCCTGCTAGAGGAGCAACATGCCTGCCAGTGGTCCCTGGAAAATTTAATTATCCTTAGCCTCAGCTCCAGTGCCATTACCAGTGCTAGTCCCAGTCCCTCCAGTCCTCACAAGCAGGTATCAGAGAGAAGTGTGTAAAGGAAAGGACAAGGAGTAAATAGAGAAACATGAGGGTAACATTTGGTCATTACAAAGCTTACACCTTGCTCCTTTGCTTCCCCTCGTCATTTACAAATACACACACACTTCTTTGATCATTGTTGGCTTATATCAAGCCAACAATCAGACACATCCATGCTGTCTGTTTTTGGCAAAGACATGATTGAAGAGGCAGGTAATAATGTACATGTTCTAGTTGCCTTGTGGCTGGATTGGTTTGAAAACAAAGGAAAATCATAAGCTTGTGGGAAAAAACACAACAGCATAGTAGAGAGTGTTGCTACATATATAACAGATCACGATCAAGTCTTTTCAATGCATTTTCCGGAGGAAACTGAAGCACAGCGCATGGATTCGCACTTCTTGGAGATATATTTGCAGAACGAGTTCTGTTTACAGGAGTATATCACAATATATTTTACTCGTTCTGAGCATAAATTTCATTACATGCTGCGTTTTAGATGATTTCCTTCCCAAGCAACCCAACCAGGCTGTTTACCCCCTTTAGATTTTTTCCCAGCAGATAAACAACATTAATAAACCAGAAAGGAATAACACTTTCAGATCTTGAAAGCAGTTTGACTTAGTTATAGAAGGTCATGGTAAAGTCTTGGAATTTTATATCATGGCTCTGCTGGGAATCCTGACTTTTATTAGACAACAAACTTGTAAAAGTATATCCAAGATCATAATTCAGTATTTGAACCTGTTGACTCCTTTGTTTTCTACGGGACATCAACCTCTAGTATTAAACTGTGTGAATATCTGATGACAAAGGCTACCATCAGCATGGACATACAGCAATGAAAGAATCTGGAGCACATTTGCCAGAAAGCACACATTTGGATTAATGGCAGCCAGCCTGGACAGCGTTATTATGTGAAGAACAGGTGTGTTTATTTGGGTTGATGAGTTTGTTGGTTGGTGTCAGGCCAGACCATTACAAAACCAATGGAATGATTTTTGGTGTTGGAGCAAGCAGGAGGATTCACAGACAAGTAGATTTGAATGGGGAGTATATTGAAGCTGTAAATTAATATGAATCACAGTAGATGGTTACATAGCAGTACGCTTAATGACTTAAAGGTGTGTGGGGGGTGTGTAGGATTTAGGGGGCTCTATTGGCAGAAATGGAATACATTCACAATTATATATTTAGAAGTGTATAATCACCTGAAACTAAATATTTTTGTGTTATTGTTACCTCAGAATGAGGTAACAATAACTTTATATCTACAGAGTGAGCTGGTCCTCTTCCATGGAGCCCACCATCTTGTAGCGCCATGTTTCTATAGTATCTCAGAATGGACAAACACTTGCTCTAGAGAGGGCTGCATTTATGGGCCATTGTAGGGTAGGGCAAGGCAAAGGGTATTTTGTTGATTGCAATCTGCAAATTTGCTGCTAGTTGTGTTTACATCCTACACACTGTACCTTTATTAACGTTGTAGTGCACAGTAGTCAGCTGGTTATGTGCCCCTAACAAAAGAGTATAATAATCTTAGGCATTGGCTCTGCACTGTCTGTACTCTGACACTGATAGCAACCCTCCATCCTACTCTCGGGAACAGAGCAAACCCATAGACCCCAAAAAATGGTATGTATTGAGGCGTCCCTGGAATAACCAACTGTATTGTCATTGATTTGAATCTCTTACACTACTTGTTTCTTTTTTCAGTATCATGTTGTAAGTTATCTATTCCTGACAAACACTGGTTATATGAATTAATATCATATTCAAGATATGATTACATGGAACGCACACGACCTAGTTATTCAGCTGCCTTTATACTTAATTCTAATCCTATCCAGATTTCTGATCCTTCTCTTTCACTTCCAAGGCAGTTTTTTTCAGTTCTGGAATTTTGTTAAATGTCCGTAGACAGAGTTGGGTTCTGGTGCTTCTGTTGTGTCTGAAAGGATTTGACAGGATCCAGATGTCCTCTTTTTAATCCCATCTTGAACACACTACAGACATTCTTCAGTTTTTGAGCAGCAGCTAGAGTTTCGGGGTGATTAACCTGCAAAATGATTTTCTTCACTGCTCTGCATTCCTGCCACTGCCGACTAAGGGTGGGAATCACAGGGTACCTCACTATATCAATAATATCATGATATAGTGATTCTATGATGATCAATATATTGACATTCATGTGACCATTGTCACTATATCTATCAAACTGAAGAATGCCTCTAAAGAAGGTAAAGTGCAGGATTCCTCTATTTATTCTCTGCAGTTTGGTGTCAGTTTAACAGAATTTGACACAAACTGAGATGAAACACTGAACTAAAAGTTTGTGCTTTGCGTAGTGCCTCTTTTACAAACACGCAAACTATAACTGACTTGTTGTTGTCCACATTTCATAAACTGACAAAAGTCTTTCAGCCAGAATATTACATTTAGTATAGAACTATGACAACAAATTAGTGGAAGGAAAAGTTCTCTATAACAATAAAAATTGTAGTGCTTTGCATGTTTATCTTCAGGAACAGCAACTGATCAGCATGCTCAGAGGCGAGTGCACTTCTCTCAGGGGTGATTTGCACCGTTATGACTCTCATGTATCCCCCTTGTTTGCAGCATGCAGAGTGCATTTCCCACTTGTTGTCACAAAAATAGGCTGTGATTGTCACGTACTCACAGGCTCCGTGGCCCTTGAAGTCCATCCATCATAGGTGAGCACAGTTCTCTCTGCAGGCTAGAGTGCACACTCCACCTTCCCTCTCGTCTTATCATAAAGAGCTGGAAAAGCTGTATGGGTGGAGGTCCCTCCAAATAAACCCAGTAATGGACTTCGCTGTACTGGCAGCTCTCAGAGTGAGAGGATTGATATATTGTCCCACCTCAATTTTTGACAGCTGGCATCCTGATCTGTAAGGATTGTAGTCTCTATTTAATGACTAAAACATCATTTTGGTTAGAGTGTGTATGTATAGATGGTGTGTGGTGTAATCTAACAAATCCAAGAACAGTCTCGATAGTACTGTACACCCCAGGTGTAAAATGAGCATTGACATTGCAATTCCATGGTGTCTGGAGAAAAGGACATCCTCATCACACCCACCTCTGACAAGCTGACAGGAGACAGCAAATGGACTAAACCTGATCTAGAGTCACTGGCCTGAAACAGTGGCAGGACATGGAATGGAGATGGTCACTTCCACGGCACTCTGTCATCTTAAATAACATTGTGTCTGTGTGCTGTATGCCTGTCTTACTTGATGGATCACAGCGAAGGCAAAGACATGCCTTTCTCTCCTCTCTGGCATATGTGACTGGTGTAGAGCTGACTGTTTCCAAGGGCCTGAGCAGTGGAGTGATGGTGGACATCTGGAGTGGGTGGTGGGTGAGAAAGTTTGCATGGTTGGGCGGAACTTTTTTTGCATTATGGTATAGGTACCTCGCTGTACTTCCATTTCACAGTCAAGGAAAGATGCTGGTGCATTTTACATTTTATGCACAGAAATACACTTCCCATCATGTTGGACACAAGCTGTTGAACCTGTTTTATGATAATGTGGAAACAATAACACCCATTGTGCACTGTGTAAATTAGAGGCATCACACACCATTAATCTCATAGCAGGGTGTTAACAAAAGTCATTCATACCAATCAATGACAAGGATTTATTTTGTGAATTATTTCTGACACATTGCAGAGCATATAAGTTATTTCCTGCTTCCTAAATATTTCCCATACACGTCAGACAGCAGTTTCCTTCATTCACTGCTGGTCTTTGTTTGAGATCGCACTGCTCCTCAGTCGTCAACTGCATGTTGAATGTGCCTTGTCACAAGTAAAACTGATGCTAATGACACAACAGTGGTGATGATCAAGCTGTCAGCCTGGCAGGCAGGCATGGATGTTAGCTGGCTGTCACCAGACCAGAGCACACACGCCGCAGCACAATTGTTGTCATGCCTGGATGCTGATACTTCCTCTCATCCTCTCATGCATGTGGCTGAAAGGAAGGATGAAATTGACCCTGTTTAAGAGAGAGTGGTTAAATTCTGCACCAGGGATGGAGCAGATGTTTTAGTAAAACAATACTTTGTGAGTGGTGAAAGTCAAATTTTAAAAAGCTATCACACCAATTTTGTTTTCGTCCAAGTGTAACGAACCATGAAAGCTCTTGGGTGACAAAAATAAAATCTATTTTTAATTTGTAGAGGTATGAAATCTGTAGTTAACACACAAAGCACAAAATTAAACCAGCCAGCGCCGGTTCCTTAGTTTATGGGACCGTTTTGCCCTGAAATTAGTCTGCCAGGCCATGCTTGAATATTTGAGGTAGGGAGTGAGACTTTTGGTCATACAAGACCTGGGTCTATAGGGATCCTAAAGGATAAATTAATTTAGAAAATTACAGCAGATAATCCGCATCCTGTCCAAAATGTCAAATCTGATGTCTGCACTTAACACTTTATAATGACACAATCTGTTAAGCACACTAGATTACATGAAGTTGTCTGGAGGCTTTAGTGTGTGTTCATATCCTCCATCACACATCAGATTTGTGTGTGAAAGTGGTCCAGAGTGAGGCCACACCTAAGCTTACACGTCTAATAGCTTCCCAGTGAGATACTGGTAGCCTGGTAGTCTCTGACGCACAGGAAACCAGTCACTAAGTGTAACAACAGAATGAATGGTAGTAGAGTGTTTCTGCCTGGTTAGATAATACGGTTACTATAGAGATGTGACGTAGAGGGGCTAATGTGACGAGGGTCATGACTCGCATTCAAACTTAAAATATCACAAGAACACAGTTTGCGGATTAGTCTGATGAGTTTTATTTTTTTCAATGTCTCGGTGTAGGAAACAAGTTTTCTCCAAGCGAAACCACACCAGAAGGACTGGATTTATTTTTAGCCCAGGCCTGTCTGCCGAGACTTACTTTTTTTCCTGTGTGCGGAGAGCATGATTTAACAGAGGAAATATTGACCATCTGGAAAATGTACAGAAATCGTTTTAAAGAACAGAGCGAGGAAGTGTGACAGTTTCACTACTCAACTAATGGTCTGTTATTGGTGAGCGGGGGGATGGGGGGGAATCACATATACAATCCACTGCACTTATTTTGGGTTTTTACATTCGGTAGAACAGATGCTCCTTTTAACTCCAGAACTATTATTCAGTAAAATATTGCTTCAGAGTAATCAAATGATAGTTTTTTTTTGTACATCCATGGGTACACTGCACTGGGGAGCTGCTAATAACTCATTTGGCATTGTTTCAGTAGTACCAGTAGTGTAGTATTTGTACAACTTGGCTTTGGACTAACAAATCACTTTGTTTCCCCAGATAAAAATGTCAGCTAAACACCTGAATTTAAAAAGGACAGAAGAAAGGTTGTGATGAGTAATAAGAGACTTCAGGGAGAGTATGTGAATAGAAATTCACATCCTGTCAAACATGGACTTGAGCAATTTTTCTTTTTGGTGCAACATTTTCGTTCCCTACAAACCAGAGTCTGCCATGTGTCTGAGTAAAAAAATCTGAGGCTGATGCTTCAACACAATTTTTCAGTGGGATTGGCTACCTGGCCACGCTGCCAAAAATGCGCTCCTCTCTGCTTTGTCTGCCCGCCTGTCTGCCTGCCTCTCGTTTGTGAACACTCAGAATGCACATACCCAGCTCAATTCAGTTTACCTCTTTTTGCAGAAGTGTAAAATAGGCTGCCTGTTACATAGAGATGTTGCAGGTAAATAGAAAATGCTTCCTCTCCTGCTGGGATTGTTTGGATGAGAAAGAAGAGATGATGGCTCTGTGTGCTGTTAGCAGTTAATGCATGTTTATCCTTGATGCTCACAGTGTCGGCAGAATATGTATGCATTAAGATTCAGTGTTATAGTATGCCAAAAATGATACGGAACTGGTTGAGAAATGACACATCATAAGGTTGCTGTAACCTCATTATTGCTGTAGAATTTTATAGAAATATTACAGTGGCATGTATTTTCTATTGATCACATCATAGTGGTAGTCAGCTAAATCCCCAAGGGAGAGTAATGGAACTATCATAGTCACTGTTCTATATAGAGCAATATGACAAGGTGGCTAATAAACAACCAATTTAGTTGTATCACTTTTAATTCAGATGTAGTTTACTGCCTAATCTAAATGAGGTTTTGGTTGCGGTGTTAAAATTTAGACTGCAGTGTGTTTGGCTGCTGTACATCTGTCGTCATCTTGCATCACCTTCACTCTCTGCTGACCCTTTTTCCTTCATTCCTTTTCTCATGTTCTCTAATCCTTCTCTCATTACTCCTGTACCCTGTCACTTTATTTCATTTCCCATGTTGCTTCGTAAACTCTCATGCCTTTCTACTCACATTTACTAATTCGTGGCCAAAAAACAAAACCTCCCTCATTATACATTTTTCAATTTCTGTTTCTCTATCTCTCTCCCCCTATCCATTCCTTTTTCATCCTCCCATTTTCTTCTCCCCTCCCTTTCTAAATCACCTTTTTCTTGCACCATAACACCACCATCTTGATATGTATTTTAATTCCTCTATCTTTTAATTATCTACAGGAACCCTTTGGAATCTGTCGTCCTATGAACCTCTGAAGATGGTGATCATCAACCATGGCCTGCAGACCTTGACCAACGAGGTCATCATCCCTCACTCAGGGTGGGAGCACGAGCCAAATGAGGACTCGAAGCCTCGCGACGCCGAGTGGACCACCGTCTTCAAGAACACCTCCGGCTGTCTCAGGTACGGTCAGCCAAAACGTGGCGAACCCATGAATCAAGCAGATGTCCATTCATTCAACAGAGTTTCTGAATGTAGTCATGGATTTATTCAGAGATTGATGATAGTTCAATCAATCAATCAATCAATCAATCAATCAATCAATCAATCAATCAATCTTCATTTGTATAGCACATTTTAAGCAAATAATGCAATATAAAGAAAACAAAAAAAAACATGGATTTAATGAAAACCAACAAATGAAGACAATAAAAGAACAATGAAGATGGGTGGTCAAAATAATAAATACATGATAAAAGCTTATACAAACAATAGGAAGAAGGATATATGTACAATTATGAAATACTGCACATATTCAACTGATTATGATTTTTATTTTAATGTTGGGAAAGTTAAAGAATCAGATGGATTCTATCGAGAAATATGAGAACACTTTACAAATAATTCTAGAGTTTAAGTTTAACTGTCCCATGACTTAAATGACTGTTTTAGTGGCTTCTCCACATTGTTTCAATGAGAAACAAAAGTGTGCATTTTTTCTCTGCTATCTGACATTTTACAGTGTCATTGATTGATGCCTCCCGATAATCAAAGTCTGAATAGGTAAATGTACCAAGGAAAAGCTAGAAAATCATTTACTGTTATTAAATGAAGAAAGTCCTGGAAGCTAAATGAGGAAGAACACACACAGGTAGACTTGTGGAGACAGATGGCAGATCTGTTCATGTCTGAGTTAGTTCAGCGGACACATTTTAGAGATCATCCTGTTATTGCAGAGGGGATCCCTGACATGCCCAGGGCCTTGAAAGTTTGTTTTTATTAAGATCCCAGTTGTAGCCAGGGACAGGTGTGACATGTGAGACTCCACTTTGTTGACCCAGGGTCAGATTGAACTTCTTTGGGTACTTAGAGAATTTATGATATGGCAGATGCTGTGTTCTTCTTTCCTGGCCCATATCTGTGTGTATGTGAAGTATGTTGGAAGTCTGTCTGTGGGAGGATTGTTGGGTGACTGGTCTTTCGCTTTGGGAAAACTATTTAAGTGACACCCCAAACTTTTACACCAGCCTAGATGTCTGCAGTACTGCCTTTTTTGTAAATAGTTTGTAAATGTTTCTCTATTCGTCTCTTGTTCTAACATGGCCTTTGCTACTTTATTACCACTCCACCCTGGGGCCAATGAGCAGCATCAGCTGCAAACTAAACAAGTTACAATTAGATTAATCACACAAATAGAATTTGTCTCAAGCTTGTTAAGGCTGAGAGAAGATAAACTGAGCCCACAATGCAAATTGTTGCCTCGTGACAGCAAGTCAATGGGTTTTTTAAAACAATCTTTATGTCTTTATCTTTTGGAGAATGTTGGTGAGAAAAACAACATGCAAATATTAGTATTACTTGGGATGAACAACATTAACTTCACTCACATCACTGACCCAGGAATGACTCAGACACACTGCTCTGCTCTGCTTGGACTGTTTTCAGTCACTGCAACTGAAACCTCAAGCTGTTCTGAGGTCAGTCATCAAAAGTGGTGTTAACTTCTCAATTTCCACATTGATATCCCTCACTGCTGAAGTGGTGTGACTCACACAGCCATTCTGCTGACCCTTTCTGGTCCACTTGTTTTTAGGAACTGAAGGTCCTCTTAAGTCCTGGCTGGCTCCAGTCTGAAATAATACCTTGAATGTGCCCTTTACCTAAACCCCTTACCAACAAACACTGTGAAAGAAGACACAACAATTGTCAAGGTCTTGTAGATCCAGGCACATTTCTCCCAGCAGTCAGGACAATGCTAGAGGATGATTCTTTGGCTTGAACCCGTCCAATGTAAAACATACCAGTAATGTGTGGGTCCGTAAGTCACCTTGGAACGAGATTCAGTGGGTAGTTATTGTGCTCCCGACAAAAACTGTCATTGACTTTGTGTCCATTCGTCTATTTACCTTCATTGGTTGACATCACTTCTAGTATATTAGATGTTAAATATTTTAGAACTAGAAGGCATTTTTTCTTCCCTTGAGAATGTTTATTTTGTGTTTCAGTTTAGTCTTGAAATGTGTAAAAGATATGTCTGCTTCTGTTTTCATGCAGAAGGATGCACAAGGATACAACAGCAATGTGATTAACATTGTAAGCGCGACCAACCTGTTGGTTAACGATACTGTTAAACTAGATTTCTTGTTCATACTGCTGTGGTTGTCTGACAGTGTAAGTTCATAGTTTTGTGTAACTGGCCTACTGAACATAGCAAAAAGCAGTCAAAGCAGAAAGAATCGTTTGCCTCTTTAAGTTGCTGCTCTGTTAAAATCATGGTTTTGTTTGTAATCAGTGAGAGACTTTCTGAATTCACCCTCTGCATCACACTTGAAATATTTTTTTTATATGTTCATGATTTCTTTATTATTTAATCCTCCATTTATTTTATGGAGTTTTTATAAGAAGCATAAAGAGACTTCAACAACCATTTTGTCGTACAGTGCTGATTGTGTAATGATAAGTAAATTCATCTTGAATCCTGACAGAAAAATAATCAGTAGATATTTTTAGAATATATCAATCAAAATTAACAAAAATTCCCTAGCTGCAGATAGATAGATCATATCAGTAAGATTAAGATAGCTGGTTGGACAAAACAAGGATTTTGAAGACATAAACTGGGGTTTTAGGAAATTGTAAGGGACACTTTTTGTTTCCTGACACTTAGTCAACCAAAAGATTAATCAATTAATCCAGAAAATATTTGGCAGATTAATCAATATAAAATGTGATTAATTGCAAGTTAACATCAGAGTTATTAAAAGCATTCCTGTTTCTAAATTGATGCACTCTGCAGATTTTGTGTAAAAGAGCATCAGCCGAATACCTAATATTAAACCTGAGAGCAATTTCAGTGTCTGACAAACATCAAGTGCACCTCAAAAGCTGCAAAATCTCAGTCAAACATCAATTCACATTGTACTTTTAAATGCCGCCATCAGCTCTGGATGACAATTTGAGTGCAACGAATTCCTGTTATTAACTTCCAGGCAGTTTTCCCTCCGCGAGTATCTCCTCTCGTCTACCTTCTCTGCTGAATCTGTCATTATGGCTCCAACTCAGAATGACAGACTGTAGTAAATTTTGACAGAGTGTGTGTATGTGGATTATCACGCCTCACGCCCGGCTGTGCTGTCTCCTCCAGGGCCGGCCAAGCCCGTCTAGACTGTAATGCAGGACGGAGCGTCTCCTGGAGTAGACACCGCGGCGTGCTGGTTGAAATCCAGAACAATCTAACATCCAAATCCAGCTCAGACAGAAAGTACCAGAATATATTTCGCACATTATTGCTCAGCATTAGATGGTTTCCAGCTAGTTTGGAGAAAGTGTGGAAAGTTGCTCGTAGTTTAGAACATTTTCTGTTGAGTTGAGGAGCAGCATTAACAAACCAAGAGGGAATAAATGAAAGGGCTCTCATATAACTGAGAAAAAAAGTCATAGAGGAGTCATGGATTTTAGATCAGGGCCACAGTGGGAACCCTTGCGCTCACTGCCTCTTATTGTTTCTCATTGTCTTTGTCATGATTTATTTTATTATCTCACATCTTTCTTCTTATACTGTACGTTTTTCACCTTCCTCCCAAAGCTCATCACCCCTGACGCCACGTATCTCACAGTCGTCACAGATAACAAAATCTTCCCGTCGCTCTCACTCCCCTGATGCAGGCCCTGCTGATGAGAATGGGTCTCCATGGTAACTTTGACCAAACCCACGGTTGCCTTGACGCAGGTTTTGTGCGCAGGGGAGAAGTGCTGATGCCAGGGAGAGTCTGTTTACGCACGCCAACGGAGAGGCAGCTTACACCTCAATAAAGCTGAGGGTAGTTTTATTATAATGGCCTCCTCTGTCGATAGGGCCGGCTTATTTACGGTGTTTACATTGTGGGCTAAGTGAGGGGGGAACAGTGTGGTTTTTTTTGGTGTTGTAGACCATGGTTAGGTATCAAGGGCTGGTTCTGAGTTAGAACTGTTCCTAGTACAAGAATCAGCAGAATCAGCAGAGACGGAGCAGGGACCCCACGCTACATATATTGTAAAATATATCCTGCTGCATTTTAAAATGGGATGACAATAATGTGTAGGGTGACATGTAGTGCCAAGTATAAACAAGTCAGCAGCAGGTGTAGCATGCCTAATGTTTCAGAAATTATAGCGCATATTTCTTTGATCAACTTGACAACTTGTGCCAATTTCTGAATTTAACAAGCATTTTTCACAGCAGACATTTTTACATGTCATAAAGGGAAAGGTACAGGTGTTGTTGACATTTACAACCACTCTGTTCTATTCAAGTGTCCCAGAAAGACGTGACAGAGAGACAGTGACCGTGAACTAGCACGAACAATATTTGAACTTTAAACTGAAGCAGCTGAATGGAATCCTGACATCGTATTTTAGTTGATTTTCTTGCTCAGATGAGAAAAGAAGAATTTGAATTAACAAATACAAGGCAGGATCTATTGACTGAATCAGAAATCATTTCAGAATCCATAAAACCTAAAGGATATCCAACCCCAAGGTACACATATGGTCCTGCTGCGTTGCCACTGACCTCGCAAGACGATGGCAAAGGTTAGCCATGTGTCCATCCATCTCCATCCATCTCTGTCAGTCATGCTCCGTTCTATTCGCCCCAGCTGCTCTGTTGTCCTCTGACGGCCGCATGACTCTCAGTGACCTTCACACCCACACTTCATCGGATAAAGCCGACACGCTAAAGACGCATCCAGACCACAGTGAAGGACTGTCAGTGTCTGTACAGACACTGAGTCCTCTGAGTGCACACCAACTTATTCTTTTTGCCTCTAATAATGAAACACTTCTCACAGCTGAAACTGGTCCTGACATAATGAGACCAAAAAAAAACGTATCCGGATTTGTGAAAGGCCACCAAAATGATATACATGTACAACTAGATGGCCTGGATACTTGGAAAATGAGAGCCTTTTCTTAAATTGGCAATGAACCATTATGGTGTCCATGATTCTTTTTGCCTTTGAGAGAACAGAACATTTAAAACCAACAAAGTCATATAGATAACTATTTCTGGGTTAATAATAAATGCCCTCGTGTTTTCAAAAATGTAATTTCCTCAATTTCTGCACGTTTGTCACAGAAAAGTGAATGTCCTCGTTCATTTTTAAACTGCAGTATCATTGTAGTTCAGTTTTTTGTCATTGTATTCTTTGGCCCTTAAAAGATGAGAGGAAACAAAATGTAGGCAGCGATCTCGAGCAGACAATTAAGCTGCAGTTAGACGAGGAAAGAAAATGTTCTGCCTCAGCTAGGCTTTTCTACAGTGGCTCTCATCAAGAACAGAAGTGTTTGGGACATTGAAATGAGATTTATTCCCGAATGCTTTGATAAGCACATGGATATTTTATATACATCCTGATCAAAGTCTAAACTACTGTTGATTCGTCATTCACTAGATTTAGTGCTGACAAAACCCATCCACAGAAATACTCAAAACTGCATCTGTACAAATATTGACAAGATTAAGACACAGCAGTTCTTTAAGTTGAATGCTCACAGTGACAATGCTAACATGCGTATGTTCATATAAAAGGGAAATGTAATGGATGCCAAACAGAATCAGTGCATGATGCGATGTGTGTTTGTTTTTTGCCCTTGAAACACTAAAATGAAAGCTAAAATTACTGTTAAAAACAGTAGAATGGAGATTTAATCAGCAGACCTGTTTTTGTTTGCTAATCTGTGAATCAAAATTGAGTGACAAAATAAATCACTGTGAAGATGTTGTTCTGTTAGATTATTGGATGAGGTTTCACAAATCCAAAGTTGACTGATTCTTACAACAAACATTCTGGTCCCCACAGCTAATCATTAGGTCACAGTGATTTCTGATGTCTAATTGCATTTGAGGTTTCTCACACGGAGAGGAACACCACAACAGATGGTAATCCTTCACATAGATCAGTAATCACCAGAGCCTTTAGACACTCACTAAATATTACACCACCAGATAATCTGTCCAGTGACAGCAGCACCTTCCAGCACCGTCTCCACTGACAGATGCACCGTCCATAAACCTTCCGCCAAGACAACTGCTCCCTGAAAGACTCCTGGAAATGAAACAGCTGACAATAAAACTCCACAGTCTGTCTGCCCTGAAACACACTCCTGTCAAATAAATCCAAGACGGGCGCTGACTCTGGATCTGTTTACAGGAGAGGTGGTGACCGTTTTCTGACAGCTGAAGACGTATGGGTTTGGTTTATGAACAGGTCCAGATGAGCGGTGATGTCTGCCTGGTCTCTACCAAAGACTAATTTTAATTAGCACAAACTGCAGGATGGGTCTGTTCATCCCCTGTCCGTAGACAAATGGAAAAAATACTGGGAGACTGGCCAAGGAGAAGAGCAGGTGGCAGGCAGGTGTAGTTATTGTGTCTGCATGGATTCCTACTCATTGTGTAGGTCAGTAGGTGTACATCCATTATGACATGCAAATTAATAACAGAGTACAGAGGGATTATTCTAATTTGATTCTTATACTGCACAATATGACTTATGTCCTTTCTTGTTGAACCGAAGCATCCATGTGTGAAGCCGTGCTGCATGTGATATGTGTTTCAGTCCACACTGCACAATACGGCGCTCCAGCTCTGCTTACCTCCGCACGGCTGCCACTCTTCCATGGTACTAACTGGGGGTCGGCTAATGGGATTATGTGGGTTGGAAGCCCTCATAAATGAAGTCCCCGATGAGGAGCGGGGAGCCCCAGCTATCCCTTAACCCTCTTTAAAGCCTTGCCTTTCACAGTCAGTCAGACAGCCGCAGTAAGACTGCACTAGCATCACTGTGCTCAGGGCGCTAGCTCACCTAACAGAGATGGCAGTTGCCTTTGTTGCAAAAATGAAATTTCAATTCATAATTTTGTTCATGTTATTCTTAAAGCAGTCAGGCTTTATGGCTTTGTTCTTTGGAGGCAGATGGGTACCATGTGAACCCAAGTGATAGCATGGTTGGGTTAGAGGGGTGCTGGTTTGCTGATATTGACCGTCATACTGTCATCCAGTCTGTGAAATTGTTGCCAGTGGAATCATTAAATCTGTGATGACAATGATGTTGCATACTGGTAAGAAAGAAACAACAACAAACAAAAAAGCGACCCTCCCATATTTCATGAAACTCAGCTGTTTGATGGACTCAAAACGATTTCTTTGTTCGGTTAATCATGCTCCCAATCTTTGATTAAGCTATATGTATTTTTGTAGTGACAAAGTTAACTTGCAGCTGCAACACTGATTGTAACAATGCATAATGAATTAGTGCTAGTAGCTGTAGTAACAGCTTTACTGCTGGCAGTGGCAACATCTTGTTTCAACAGTTTGTCAGCTTGTGGAGCTTTTATCTGATTAAAATTGATTTTAACTGAACATAATGAACACTGGCTTAAAATAATTGTTTGGCAACAACAAATTAGAAATATTAATCTTTTTATATTACACTGTAAATACTTCCAATATGTCAGAATTTTTAGATGATACAAATCTCTCTTCACAGTCTTCAGAAAATATGAATCATCTGTGCTTCTGCAGGGGAGCAGTGTTCAGAGCAGCTGTATGACCTGTCTGGTATAGTGCAGTCCCGTATAGTTACACCGGGCTGATGGTCTCTCGCATACTTCTGTCATGTTTACTGACAGCGTGTGTGTTTCTGACTTTTCGTCGTATAGAAACGTGAGCTCAGATGGGGCAGAGGCTCGACGCAGACTGAGGGAATGCGAGGGATTGGTGGACGCCCTGCTGCACGCTCTCCAATCAGCTGTAGGGAAGAAAGACATGGACAACAAGGTAGGACAACTTTTGACCCACTCAAAAACATATTTAACAACATATTTCCTCAGTTGTTTTGTCTTGTACAGGATACTAATTTTTCTGCCTCTCTTTCCTTCTAGTCTGTGGAGAACTGTGTTTGTATCATGAGGAACCTGTCCTACCACGTCCACAGAGAGGTGCCGGGTGCCGAAAAGTTCCAGGACCCCTCAGCGCTACAGGCACCTGGCTCAGCAGGACCACAGAGGAAGAAAAAGGATGATGCCGGCTGCTTTGGAGGCAAGAAAGCCAAAGGTGAGTGTGCAGAAAGATAGAAATATGGATCATAATCAGAATCATACATTTGATAAATTCATAAATGAAATGTCTGCTTCTTCACCTACTACTGATACACTTTAATAAATGTATATCTTAATTAGAATTGGTATTGCATAACAGGCAGCTTAGGACTAATTAAAAGACGTATTCATAATGTAAGTGAGGAATATTTTGCTTCAATGATCGCTTGGAGCTGCCTGCAGTGTTTTCACCGTCTTAATTATTGTTTTCACCTTTTGCCTTCTTTCATTTATTTATTTTTCTGAAATCTGTGGACTGTAAAAATAATTGACAGAGAGCAGCTCAGTTATTCAGACAGCTGGATTGCAGAGATACCATTCTTTTCTTTGTCATATTTCAGTTCATTGTTGCTTTTATACGAGCGCTGGGCTAACACAAATCCTCTGTGACAATGACGAGATGTGTGAAACGTTAAGTCATCTGTTATATAATGTGCAAAAAGACTATATATTTTGCATGTCTCAAATGCCATACTGGCCTCAGCATTCTCATGAAAATAAGTTTTATCTTTGAATTATTTAAACGGTTCACTCATTTGGTCATTGAGCCAGAAAACATATCTGTATATCATGTTCGACTTTGTGTAGTCTCCTCAATTTGTCAATATATTTAATTAATTGTATTTAACAACTTGGTTTCAGCCCTATCGTCCTCGTGGCTTTTGGTTTTTATAGAACATTTTACATGCTCAGAAATGCATTAAACTGTGTGAAAAGACATCACATAGAAAGAGACAGAAACCAACTCAGCAAAACAACAGATCAGTGCCATGTGTTCCAATTCAGCTATCACAGTCAACTCCTGACATCGATATAAGACTGAAGAGACGCTTGTGTTCAACCTTTCCAGCAATAGACGCCCGTAATGGCACCTTCTGCCGCGTCAGGAGCTTTTCGTCGTTATTGACTCTGCTTAACAGATGTGTCACACACACACGTGTCTTAATCAGCATTCTCCCAGGCTGTTAGCTAAACAACACCGTTATCTCCCCACCGTACAACAATAACGGCTGCCATTAATCAGTCAGCCAATGAGGTGTGACCTCCAGCCAGTGACCCTCGACTTCTAACGACGCATTGGAGAATCCTTTCGGTTCAGGGATCAGCGCAACACGATAGCTTCCATGTATACAGACGTATAAAGACACCACCAACTAACCACATGGATACTCCAGCACACACATACGCGCGCACACACACACACACACACTCAGAGTCACTAAGAATAATGTGATGTGTTTAACTGCTGCAGACCCTGAAGGTGTTCTCTGAGGCTCAGGTACAGAAACATTAAATGCAGCTATAAAGAAGCATGGAGGCGGGTGGTTAAGTAACACTGGCGGCAACATGCTCGATAATTTGTTACCTTAAGTAGGCTAAGTTTGGCCTCCTCTTCAGTTTAATGTCACATTTAGTACGAAATATACCGTCATGACGGATGTGCGTTTAGCAGCTCAAGCTCTTTTTTTTTTAGCTAATATACTGTCTGATTCCTTGCTGTTATTTCCAGCTCTTTGAGCGCATTTCCGTTCTTCCAACGAAGCCTTTTTAATGAAGCACTTTTACAGACTGCCACAGTTTGTGCTGTTTTTATCTAAATGTTTCACTATGACTCTCTATCCTACCCTCCTGTCTAAATGTAGAAGCTGATTTTTTTCTTTCTTGGTCGTTTCCTTTCTTCTTTTTCATCCTTTCTGTTTCGCGTGCTGCATTTTCTTCACATCTCCCTACTTTCCCTCAAGTTTCATACTTTCCTGGCTACTTGACTTTTTCTTTCTGCCTCTCCCTTTCTCTCTAAAAAGCCACCCCACTGCTGCCAACTCTTTGAACGTGCTTCTCAGAGAACACCTATGGACTGCTAATGGCTTCCCTTCTAGCCTCGCTTAAATCTCAAAAGCACTCTTTCACTCTGTGCCCCTCTTTCTCTTTTTTTTGGCCTTTTTTCTCCTTCCCCTTCACTCTTTCGCCTTTCCTGTCCAGTAAAAGATGACTTCTTTTTTTTTTTTTTTGAGAAAATCTGTTGCACAGCTCCTTGACACTCACACACGTCTTTTTCACCATGCCTCTTCTCTCTTCTCCCTGCTTTGTGTTTTTTGGCAATGCTGCTGCTTCCTTGGCTAACTATAGAGGAATGGTTTAATCAAGGTGAGTGTCCCCCCTTCAACCCTTCTCACTCCAGTCCTCCCCCTCCTCCCCCTCCTCCCCCTCCTCCTCCTCCTCCTCCTCATCCTCCTTCCCCCTGGCTGTAGAATATAGTTAGAAGTAGTTTTGGATGTCCTCCAAAAACCTGACAAAGTTCCAAGAACTTCAAAAATTTGGGATGTTTGCACTCATTCCACATGCATTTCTTCACCATACCCACCCACCTTTGCACTCAGTATCGTAGACTCCACTGCACACAGCCTTCACATTATGTTAGAATTAGTTGTTTCTTTGGTCCTCTTAGATGTGTGAAAAGTAAAGTTAAACTGCTCCTGGTCAAAGAGGTAAGTCTATTGCAGTGTCTGTTGGATGGGTGGAAAGTAGAGCTTGACTAATTAATTGAGTCATAGACTTGATAAAGAAAACCAAAACCTGATATCCATCCCCAAAATCTGATGAGTTCTGCTGTCTTATTGACTTCAGATAAAACTAACTGCCACGCCAGTGAATAACTGCTGTATCTAACACAAGACACCCTCACCCCCTTTGTGTTGTACATAAGCATAAATGTCAAGCTCTGCTGCAGACACGGTTATTCTGTGTGTTTGTTTGTGTGCGTGTGTTGGTGTTCGTATATAGAGGCTTTGAATGGTAAGGATTATTTACGTTGAAAAAGATTTGTATCGAAGATTACATTATGTATGCCACTTTTTGTGCCACTTACTTTAAAAAGTTTCTCCTGCAAAAATGTAAAGGTTGTCATTGTTTTACATGATAAATGGCTAAATTCACTATTTGGAAAGGCTCTTAAGGAACAGTTTGATATTTTGGGAAATTCTCTTATTCAGTACTGATTCAGAATTCAGAAAGTGAGACGAGACAATTGGTACTAATAAACTGTGGGTTTCCTGCAAAGGACTTGGATCTGATTTCCCGTGATGGTCCAAAGGATGTTTACAGTGCCTCATCTCAGTGCCTCTCCACTGACAGAGAGCATCAGTAGATAACGTTATCTCAGGAATGAAGTCCGCTAACACCCAGCACAACACAGATGCACCCAGCACACCCAGCACAACACAGATGCTCCAAACAGCCCCTTTTACAATGTGTTGATGAGTGAGGTGATGGTGGGCAGATTTTGATACCTTAATACAGAACAGTGCTGGCTGTGTCTTCCTGCCTCCAGTATCCACACTAACCAAAGCTAATCACCTCCTGGCTGTAACTTTGTATGAAGTGTACAGCAACATGGGGGCGATATTGATCCTATCAGCTGCAGTAACTGTCAGCAAGAAAGTGAGTAGTGAGACGTGTTTATTTCCCAAAATGCCAAACCATTCATTGGAGGTAATTTCTGATAGTATTGTTGGTGTCTGATATCCATCTACTCTCATTATCCCAAAATAGAGTTAGCAAAAACCCAAGCATTCTGTATCCGCCCAGACTGGATAATCAAAAATTCAAGTTGGTGTTATGTTAAGACAAGAAAACTTTTGGCCGATAATATTGCAGCATGCAGATAACCTTTCTTTTTGTGCCTAATATGTTTTTTAAACAGACAGAGAGCAACACCCTCCTTCTCATTCCTTTCTCTGTGCCACTGTTTCCAATATCATTCACATTTGTAAATGTCAGGGTGATGGTAACTGCTTGATGTTTAAAAGCCATTTTTGATGATGGATTACTGAAACTGCCCACTGAGGCCCAGCTCAAAAATATGCAATGTAAATGTTCTACTGATGCAGATTAGAATAAGTCATGATAATTCATGATTCAGATTCTCACAATTAGCATAATGTGATCATGTATATGTATTTTTATAATGGAGGAAGACAGCATTAACCATCTGATAGCCTGTTTCACTTTCAAACACAGTATCCCTAAACACTGATTTAGGCAACTTAAATGTATGGATGTGTTTTGTGAAGTTCCCACAGTGACTGTACATTTCACTTCCATCTAGTTGAGGAATCTTTTTTTTTTTTGTCTCTGTTTCTCTGTACTTTCCCATGGGCATGTCCATGTGCATGTAAGATAACCATTAGCCGGATGAGCTTCAGTTGTCCTCACCCCTTCTTCTCCATTTCCCTTCCCCTACTGTATTATTCAAGCCCATTTAGGAATTACTGCTATTACAGTGGGAAAGTGTAGGCATGTGATAGTGGAAAGAAGGTGTGTGCAGTCATACATGTGCGTGTTTGTGGTCTCGTGCTCATACAGTTTCTTGTATATATGCCAGTTCATCTTTGTGAAGACACTGGTGTTCTATCTGTAGCAGGCAGTGTGGAATCTGTGTGTGTGTTTGAACATATCACGCTTCTAGCTCTCTGTATTGTGTATAAATGCAAACCTTCATGCTCTTTGTGGATTTCTCTTTGCACTGTAAACCTTGATTAGACCGCTATGTCAGTTCAAATGGAGAGGTTCGTTTTTTAACCATGAAAATAATGCATGGATAATAAAACAATATGAAAATGTTTTGATTTAAAGACAGAACAGCAAATGAGCCAAACCCATTCCGCAACCAGTATCGGTCTAACACTGGTGTCACCAACATTGTCTTTTATAATCCACTTGCCTCAGGTTATGACACTGACATCATCTTCCCCCCTGTCTCTTCTATCCAGGCAGAAAAAACGGTGAGAACGACAAAAACTACGACACATTGGATCTGCCCAAGCGTGCAGAGCCATCAAAAGGTAGGCCTCGTCTGACAATCTAGACATCCATCGGTTAACATTTTCCGTCCTGAGTGAGGAAATGGAGTCTGAAAATGACAAGCTTAATTTAGATGTCACCCAGCGGGAGGAGACAGAGAGGAAATGAGTAAGATCGTGGACATAAACGCTGGTGAAGACATGGGTAATTGGTTTGGTCGGAGGCAGGTCTGATGTGTTGGTTGACCAAAGTCTGGGAAGCCTTTGATGGAGGATGAGCCAGTCTGTAAATTTAGTATTGTTTGATGGTTTTGTGCGTTCACTGTGACTGTCGATGTTGGCAAGTGTGTGAGAGCATCAACTCTGTGAGCCGTCTTTTTGTTTAATACTGCAGCATTGCACTGGAATACAAATGGCGATACAAAGGCGGCCTGTTATATTGTTATACTGAGCTCTGTCACGCTTGTAGCTAATGAGCATCCATTGTTTTGTCTGTTGCATTGTACTGTGCTATGATCAATTGGTGACTACTACATGGAGTCATCACCGCAATCAATTGATATCGACAATAGAGCTGAAACAAGTGGTTGATTTAATTGAGTAGTCAGTGGACAGAACATCAGCTACTATTTTGCTCATCAGTTAACCATTTTAGTCAACTCTTCGGCAGAAATATCAGTAATTTTTTGGTTGCAGCTTTTCATTTGTAAAGATTTTTCGATTTTCTCTGTATTGTAGAATTGAAAATAGGACATATTTGGGTTTAAGATTGCTGGTCAAACAAAACAAGACATTTTTGGGATGTCACGTTGAGCTTTAGAGACATTTTATCAAATGATCAATCAGTGAGTTACATAATGAAGAAAATGTTAAAAGTACCATATTTTAGAAAGGGATATTTCCTGTCTCTAGAACTGGGTGCCGTGAAAGTACTGTGAAAGTATCAAACGATCAATTCTCAGCTTGTGTTCAGAAACTGCTTTGAAACTAGCCAACGGGACTTCTATAAGGTTGTGATGTCGCAACTATGTTGTCACCACCCTCAGCCTACCTCAGCATACACATGTGCAGAACTGATATGAAACAACAGGGGCTGTGCCGGCTTAGGCTTCTGAGAGCTGACCAATTAGAGCAGACTCTGCTTTTCGGAAAGCGCAGGCACTAAAACAGAGCATTTAAGGGGTGAATAGAGGTGCAGCAAGAAAGAAGAAGAAGGCACTAAAGGGTTATGTTCAAGTATTTAATAAAAAACCCTGCGACAGCTTTTGCACACCTGGAGATCGACAGGTTTGGAGGAGAAGAGTAAGAACTGTCAAAATCAGGAGAAAGACAGAAGATAGAAGAGATAGTGTGGCATATAAGCTCTCATAAAATAGTAAATTATCATTTTTGCACTTCAGTTTTTGTCCTGATTAAACAACCATGAAATAATATTTGAATAAGCAAATTTTAAAGGGAGCTGGTTGGCAGTTGTTTTTCTCCTTTGGGCAAAGCCAGACTTGATGTTTGCCTCTGTTTAATGCTAAGCTAAGCTAAACAGCTGCTGGCATTGGATTCTTATTTACCATACAAGCATTAGAGAATTTTCTCCCTTAATTAAAAAGCAAATTAATGTTGCAAAAATGCTAAATTAATTTGGGTTAGCCCTCTCGGAAAGATTAAGCACAGCTGCCTCGGTATAAACGGAATAGAAAACCTGGTGATAGTTTCTATCACCTCACAGCATACAGTGTATTGTTACATTTCCAACTCGAGCAAAGCCTGCAAGTCATAGTGCAGTATCTGCAGCAGTGGGTTCACAGTTTTGCAGAAAATTGTATGTCAGCAACACAAACAGATTTACAGAAAGAGGTGATTTGCTGTTATTTGAAAAGTTCAGTGTGCTGCTGGTGGGGCATGAAGTTCAGGGAATTGTGCTTTTATTGACCATACAGAAAGAACAGTAGCTCCTCTCCTCCCCTCGCCCTCTCCCCACGCAAGCTTACCATGTGGAGGTTATAATTGATAAGCTCAACCAAAAAAAGAGCATTATCTACTCACCCTTATGCCAATGGAAAGTCATGGGACATCTCTGGAATTTTATTTACTGCCTAGACATGCAGTAGAACTTCAGACGTGTGCTCACACTTTTTTGGGTGAACCTATCCTTTAAGAGCACAGCTCTGTCCACAGACTCAACAACTGCTTCCAGCAGTCATGTGTGACTAACTGTGTGTATGTGCACTCATTTTGTCTTCGCTTTTTGGCACTGACAGGCAGTTGTAACAGTCATAAAGGCAAATTAGTATGCAGCACACACATCAGTGCATCCGGACGCTAACAGAATGAGTATTTGTGTGTTAGTCCGCATAATGCCTCTCTGGAAAAGGTGTGTGTGCACGCGCTGTCCATCTGCCTAGCGATGTCTCTGGAATTCGCCAGCACTCGTTACACACCCTTATGTGGTATTTACACATCAGCACCTTCATCAATGTAGTGTCAGGCACTCAAAGTCAATACCACTTCCTGTTTGACTGTTAATTAGCCACATTAACATGGCAAAATGGGCTCTCATTAAACTAGATCACAATTAATTGCTGTGCTTTTCCAAGTTAAGCCGATTTTGCCTTTTTTTTTATCACTCCTAAAGTAAGGGGAAGCACACGAGCTCCATGGATGATAATTAATATTTTCCACTCACTGGGTTTTCATGGGTAAAAGCCAAGCTGGCACGATGCAGCCTTGGATCTATAGCGGTTACAATTGTGGTGCGATTACGTTACACAATGTGCTAACAACACCCTTCGGAGTTTTGAATCCAGAGAAAGCAATTATTGTTATAGGCCTAAATGTCATGCACAGTTGAAATGTGTGTGGGGGGTTCACGTTTAGAGAGAGCGCTCTGCGTTTTCTTGCCTGCAGACAGACAAATCATGGTTGACGTTTATTAGCTCAACACACGGGCGAATAACAACAGTGAGGATGCATGAATAACAAGGTTTATCACAAGAACAAAACTCTCATCACTTTTCTCTTCTTTGGGAAACACCGAGGTGAAAGTGCAGATGAGAGCATTGCGGCAACAGTCATCTTGTTTGTTTGTCTATGAAAATGCATATTTGTGTGCAAGCGCATACTCCACCCTCAGTCACCACCACATCCCCTGGTCATCTGTGGTCAGTTTGCAGAGTGAGATAGAGAAAGCAGCTCTTATTCGGTGGCGATTGCTAAGGGAGATATGGGAGATTACACGTGTACCCCGGTCCTGATCTGATGTCAGACAGAGAGAGGTCAGGACCAGGCTGGACCTGCAGTGGGCGATGATTAATCTTTTTGTTTTTGTGTGGATGTGTGTGCGGGAAAAGGAAAAGTGAGAGAGGAAGAACAAGACAAGAGAACCAGGCCTGGTGGGTATTTTTAGTCTCACAACAGTCTTGAATACAGTTTGATACATGCTTTGAAGGCTAAAGTCGGTGGTTTAATTGTTATGAATATCCTTATTTCTTTGTTCAGAGATTGTTTGGCCACATGAGGACAGAGGATTAAGCTGTAAACACAACAAACTTATAAAGGTGTTACGGAGAACAAACAGGCAACACTTGCTTTTTTACCCATCCGACAGACTCAGAGCAATATTAGCATTCGTTTGGAGTTGTGTTATTGGAGACACAATGAATCTTAAGTCGAATATTCACTTTACTTTAAACTCTAAGCTTGTCTCTTTGACGCCTGGTGCTGGGCAGGCAGCGTAGAGCTGCCTACTGTGACTGTGAAGTGAAGCTAATTAGTAAAGTGAGACTGAACCAGAACAGTACACCTGAGGGCTGTAAAACCAAAACAATGAGCTGAAAGATGCTACAATGCCCCATAGACCTGAGGGCACTGCAGAGGGTTTGTCATTACGAGTGACCCCTTTCACATTTATTTAATTTTATTTATTCTATTTAGTTATTATAAGTATATTTATTGGTGCAGCATGCTGTTCAATCTGTTCTCATTCAAAATAAAGATGGGTCAATAAAACTGCCCATTGAAACCTAGAAATATGAAAAATTATTACATGATTGAGATATTTTTTGCAACTTCATAAAGACAAAACTTGAATTTGTATAGATACACACTTCCAGTAAACTTCACTTTATTGCTGAGAGTTACAAAATGGTATCTTGGCAGGGTAAAGTAGGTTAAGGATAATGAAAATCCTCTCTTGAAAGCAAACGTGAAATAGTGTTACATTGTAATACCACTGCAAAGCCTCTGTACTGTTCCAGCATTACCTACCAAATGCAGAATTGTAGCCATGACCGCTCTGTCCCTCACTAACCTTTACCAAGTAGTGCTAATGTTAGATGGAACCAAAAAAAACAAGATTGAATTGTTGATGTACGCATACAAATGCACATGGGTTAAAAGATTTCATAACTCTATTCATTATTAGCCAAACATAATTTCCTGCTCTTCTGCACTTACTAAAAACTCTGTTGATTCTATTGAAAAAAATCAATGCTGTGTTTTCTCCACTTGTCTGGCCAGTGTCTCAGTTGTTGTGATTCGTCCTCCTACTTGATTAAGTGGCCACTTGGTCCTCCCTAATTGATTAAGAGAGTTAGTTAGTCCATGTCGTTGCACCAGAAAGGGGACCTGTTGCAGGCACATACATCATTGGAGAAGTCTTAAGTTACTGGTGGCACATTTTTCTTGCTGTCCAGAACGGAGGCAGACAATTAGAGAGGGGTGGCGGTAACAAAAGTGATTAAGGGTTGTGAAAAGACGCTTTTCATTAAAGAGTGAGTGCGGCAGCTGCTGAGATGATGAAACATTTACTTAGCAGTTAATTGAAGGCCAGGTGAAGGGATGGAAGGAGGGGGAAAGAGGTGAAGGTGTGTTGTATCATGACTGTGTGTCCCTCTTTTCTCTGAGACGTTAATAAAAGCTTCAGTTAAAAATAAAAAATTACAGATTTCCCCTTTTCTTGCAACCTGAGGAGCTGGTTGAGAGAATACAGATATAATACTATTGGCTGTCCTGGGAGAAACACAGTGCCTCAAATGAATTAGCTTATTACTTTTTATTCAACCTTCGTCTCTTCCTTCCCTCCCGTCTTCATCCGTTCTCTCTTGCGTTCGTCTCTCTTCACTGTATTGTCAGAGCAGTGTCACGAAGCAGGAGAGCAGAAAGAGCCTCATGTCCTCTCTGAGCGTGTGGGTGTGTTTTCAATGAGCTCCAGCAACCGAAGCAAATGGGTGTGAGTGCCCGGATCCTCGTAAAGCTAAGACAGGAATCATTTGGCCTTGACAGATGAGAAAGATGGGCTTTGGCATTTGTTAGTAGATGTTCATACAGACCAGTCAGCTTGTAAAAGGTGTTTCAGTTATCTATCTATCTATCTATGTGATATTAGATATAATGTTTACCATTTTACCAAGTTGTGCATGTTAGCATGCTTGCATTTGTTAATAAGCTAAACAAAAAGTACAACTTAAGTTTAATCAAAATATAGTTCACTTAGCATAGTTAGCCATAAACTTAAAGATCAGACAATAACACAGAAATCAGTCTGTGGGTCACCAAAGTTACTAAAATTCATCCTGATGAGGACATGAATGTGGGCGCCGAATACCATCAAAGTTGATCCAGTAGCATGGGTGCTTGAGAAAACGACTGACCGCCCCATCAACTGAGCCAACCCAGAGTCTTGCTGCTAGCATGGCTAAAATGAAAATCAACATATCTTCGAGTGCCGCATTATAGTGATGTCAATCAAAAAGTATGTGTGCATTGCCAACTTAAAAAAAAATCAGTGAACTTCATATTGCCTTCTGCATTTTACCCCTTGGCCACTAGTTTCTCAGTCGTATGTTTTTTAATGTGAGAAAATAATTGGACACTTTGTGGGTGAACCACACTCCACACTTCCTCTGGCAGAGCTTATTGTCAGTATGATTAATCTTTTCCAACCTTCTTGTGCTTTGCAGTGAGGCTGATTGATCACAACGGCATTATATGGAGCTAATTAGTCATATCTGACTATAAGGGTAATTTGACTAAGCAATAAAGGCCTTGTATTTGAAAAGCCTCAGTGCTTTTCATGAGCCTGCCCTCTTGCTCTCACTCGTTTTCTTTCTTCCTTGCTTACTAATTCTCCTTTCTCCTGCACTCTGCCACTTCAGAGCTCTCTCCATCCCTGGGAGATTTATTGCACCCCCCTCTCCTCACGAATGCACACCGAGCAATTGAGAAAACAGCAGTGTTTACTAAGATGACAACTGTGTTACGCGTCTCGCTGCTTTGTCTTGCAAGCTGAGCATTTAATTTGTGGAGAGGTCTTAGCATTGACAAACAACACTAGTGCAAGCTGTTATGTATTGCATTGTGTAACCCTCTTTGATATCATCCCACTGGAGATCTCCATTTGTAGTCTAATGAACACTGACTTGTTTGCTATCGGAGTCATCTCAGTCTCTGATGCGTCTCAGCTCTTGAAGTCGGAAAAAGTCAGGGGCTCAATTGAATTAAGGGAAAACGGAGCCTCACTTTCATTTTCCATCTCTGCTGTTGTCGCCTCACATGAAGGAGAAATATTTTTGACTTTATGGCTCTGTGGCATGAATCTGATTCTTCTAATTCTCCCCACGATATCTCTATGGCTCCTAAACCGCAGCAAGAAAAAAACAACCGTCTTGCCCAAAGGCATGATGAACGTCCTGTCGCAGTGAGTAAATATGTTCAAGAAGAATCCATTTTTCAAGATAAAGCATATTCGCATTGTTAACTGCTGCCAAGTCTGCTTCAGGGTAGAACAATCGGGATGGAAGGGAAGGTTTTGGCCCGTTCTGTGTCTGCTTTACACTTCAAGTTAAAGCAGAATATCATGAATAATTTACTCTCCATCCCAAATTCCACGCAGGAGTCTCGAATAGACGCTCTCCGTTTTCATTGCTGTGGAATTTAACACCCATTCAGTGAGCGCTGACTCCTGGCCTCGCTGAGCTCTTGCTAGCTTGCAGTCTGCTGGCGAATCACGTACCCTTTTGTTCAGAACGAACACGCCGCTCACTTGCTCCGGTTGCATCCCTCCTCCCCCGTCCTCCCCCTATCACTTCCCATCGTCACTTTTCACAGCGAAGTGAGACCCCAAATGACGATTGCTGCCTCATAATCGTCTGCACTGGGACACGCAGAGATGGACTGTCACACGCAGAATGTGTCAACACAAACTAAGAGCAGGCATATAAACATATAACACTTGTAGGGACACATGCTCATGGGCTTTCACACATACTCTCTCGCTCTCAGCTTCTCTGCAATCTTTGACACATAGTCTCCACTCCACATGATGTTGGATCCAGACTGTCTGGCACCTTACAGTATATTATCCTCTGTCTCTCTGCGGTCTCAGTCCTGACATCTCCTTTGACATTGCACCCTCCTTATGCTGAATATACAGTACATTGCATCATCTCTGCGGTCTTTGTGACACTGGATGCCGTCACGTCTAGAGGAAACTCTACCCTCCTCTGAGTAAAGGAGGCCAGTGTATCACGAGGTGTGAGGAGTGACTAATTAGTTTTATATTGCTGCTTCATTTTTTTGCCATAACCTTCAGATGGAGAGGCAAAGCTAAAGCGGATGCAAACAAGCAAAACCCAACTAGAGGAATGGTATCCCAGGAGGCCTCCTAGTTAGATAAAGGATACATAAATACAAACAAAAACCTAGAACCAAAACATCAGATATAATCTAGCTCCTCTGGAATTTCCATTCAAACTGTTTGTGTGTAATTACAGTTTCCTGCGGTGAACAACTTTGCAAAGGAGTGGCCGCAATAGATAATTGATGTATGTGAGTCAATGCTCAGATGTTATATTTAACACTTACTCCATGTGTAGATAGTCTGATTTGAAAAAGATCAAGTGGAAGGAACTTGATGGTGTTGAACACGAGGCATTAACTGCACTTGAAGCAGGTAGCAGCTGTTGAATGAGAGCACAATGATCTATATTTTAGATTAGTACCTATGAGCAGAAATGTTGTCATGATTGCCATGGGACAATATGAAAATTTCATGTCAAGAAATAAGTAAATTATAGTTATTCTGATAATTATTTTAAAAATGCTTAAAACCCTTAAAATAGCACTAAAACATGCTTGAATCAGTTATTTTTCTAGTCCACATCCATTTTTAGTGAAAGAAAAGCTGTTGGTTGGGCAACTTATCTCCCTGTCATTCTTTAGCTTGGAAGCCATATGTTTTTACTACAAATCCATTTCAGCATTTTTTTTTGTTTGTTTGTTTGTTGTTGTTTTTTTGCAGTGGTCAAGCCATGCTTTCAATCACAGTGACAGGCTCAAATCAATAAGGCAGGCTGTACAGCTTCTTCAAGTCACAAATGTGATGATATATACAGTATGATCACCCTGATTATCCCAATAATTTAAATTCACTGCAGTCAGTTTGTCCTGAGTGTTTTGTATTTTGTGTCCCATATATTTCTTTTATTTATTCATATTGTTTGAACTTGTATTTTAAGTCACTGGACCTATTTGTTGCCATGGCCAGAGTGTAGATAATGCATATGCATGCATTTGTCTCTAAAGTGTGTCTTAACAGACAAATATCGGGTGTGTCCTTATACTGTACGCCGACGTGTTCAAAGTTAGCTTCTGTTCTAGCAGAAAAGTGCTGACAGTGCGCTTGGGAGTGCTGGATCAAAGTGCTTGTGTGGTGAGAGAAAAAAATGCTGCACGTTGGTTTTGATCGACTTCAGCTAACGCTATGGTAACAGAGGGCTGACTACACAGCTAATAACAAGCGTACAATGCGTAGGATCATATAAGCAAAACACCCGCCAGTGACAGTCATTGTATGGCAGATCTGCTCCAACAAATGTAAATTTCTTTCTCTTTTATGATACTTGTGAAAAAAAACAAAAAACAAAAAAAAACAATGGTGACAACCCAGAGTCTTTCCGAATTGCTGGGAGATTTTTCAACCATTCTGAGCAGCCGCAACAAAAATGGGAAGGTTTTTCCTCCAGCGGCTGCATTGTACCGCAGGCACCTGCAGCTGCTCTCTCCTCATCAGGATCAACTGAAAACAGACGCTGGCGCTCAGAAAAAAAGGTCACATGGCCATGGGCCTTCAGATGCTAAATGTTCCATTCACCCCTCCCTCACCATCTCACCTGAGATTAGAACTGAATCCCGCTCCGCCACACCAGCTGTTGGCAGTGCCACTGTGCCCGCTCTGCTGGCATGACACTCCTCACATGCCAATCACTTCCCCTGCTTTGTTGTTGATAATAAAACTAAGCACAACACAGAAAAGGGGCTAATTATGTGAATAGCCAGCGGCTTGCAGTTGACATTTTAGCCACTGCAACGCCCCCCTCTCCTCACTAACTCCCCGCCGTCCTCTCATGAGCTGTTTCACACAGGCAGTGATGAAAAGGAGTGATAATATGGCGTAGAGGAGTAAAGAACAAATGAGGGGAGCGAGTGGATTATTTAAGTGGGACCACCTTGTGTTTTGTTGGAAATACAAAGAGGTTTGCATAATAATGCTACTCCTAGGAGGTCTGGCGGAGAGTGGCTGCTCTACACATCATTAGTGGAATTAAGTCCTTGCAGATCAGCATGTGTGTTTGTGTATGCGCTGATGCATGGCAGCAGTTACCCACCTGTGCTCGGCGGAGAATAGTAGGTCGCCTCCAATTCCCTGAACTTCCTTTGTGGTGGTGCATAAACCTCACAGCACTTTCCACTTTCCATATGCCCCCAAAATCCCATTGCCCACCATCAGTTTTCTCCAGCTGTGAGGTTCTGTGGGATTCTATACAGTGCTGGGAATCAACACTAGCCAGCAACCTCTTCACATGATCAACCATGTCATTCGCCTCCCCCTGTATCCCCAAACCTAAACAGTCGGAGCAAAGTGATAATTATGAGACAAGGCCAGGTCCAGGGAAGTAGGAGGCAGCGCCGTGAGATTCACTTGCCAATTGGAGCCTTTGTTTTGGCCCTGTTTGAGGCACAAGAGCGATGCTTCCTGTTTCTGCGAGAGACGCTTTAATCTAATTAAAAGCAGATTAATGGCATGCTGACTGCCATCACTGAAGCTACAACAGAGGCTTAGTGAAGGGGGGGGACACCCCCCTACTACAGAATTTGCCACTGTACTGTTACTGGTAAACAGTAAATGAAATATCGGTAGTAAACAGTCTAGACTGTTGTTAACAGGAGCGCCTAAATGCACCCTTAGGACTGCTGTCCTTGTGTACAATCGAAAGCCGGGGTCAGACGGAGCAGAGAGGAGTTCGGCACTGGCAGGCATCCAATCAGACTGTCCCTCTGCTGAGGTTTTACTCTGAGCATAAAATCAGTGGGAGTTCCAGTTACATGAAGCAAGCTTGACACTTTTGATCATATTATAGGGATTTAACTGACGCATATATCCTCTGCGACATAAACTTTGTGCCCTTCTTGCAAGCAAGTAAACAGACGAGTGGAAAGGCCAAGGTTTGGGTGGTCTAACAACATTCCTGTGACTATACAGCAGCCGTGAAAGAGATGAGCAGACGGAGGGGAAGTATGAACGGTCTAAGGAGAAAGATGTAAGCTTCTATTTATGTGCGAGAGCGAGAAGTGTGAGTGGGAAGAGGGCGACATGAAATGCTTTCTCAGTGGTGAGTTTTTCAGCTTCCACAGCCAATCTGTTTGACTGGTCTATAATCACGAGTATTTTGGATTTTAATGTGCGTTTGATTCGACGATGGGTTCATTTAAGCCGGCGGGGGCAGCTCATCTCATCCTCGCTGCCTTTCATTTGACTCTTATAAGCGCATGCACGCACACACACAGACACACACACACACATCGAAATCCTAATTCATACAGCTGTCTACAAACACAGTTACACACACACACACACACACAAACCCATTTAGGCACATAAATGCTCTGTCAAACTCTGACCATGAGGGTGGTATTATATGGCTATTAGATGTGGTGTTGTTTGTCAGGGTGTTGCAGAGAGAGAGAAAATCACCTGGGAAAAATTGACCACAGTATCAGCTGTGTTTGTGTGTGTGTGTGTGTGTGCATGTGTGCGTGTGCGCACATGGAAAAGCATAGACTGTCATCCTCCAAGGCAAAAGTTAATCCAGAATATCCATCACACTTCAGCGTGCCATTTCACAAAAAGGGAGCTGGGGAGGCTGGAGGGAGCGTTAAATGAGAGATGGGTGCTGACACCCACCCAGACACAGGAAATCCCTCCGCCGTCAAACACCATCGTAGCCGTCATCAGGCATCCAAGATGCAGGGCTCTTGCCAGAGACAGGAGGTGCGCTGGTCGGGCTGTGGTGCACCAGCTAGGTGGAGCTCGTGTCTGAGTTAAAGGTGAAATACAGCCAATAGTAAAACCAGACACCATGTCTTCATGTCTCGTCCTGCTCTTTTGGGGTGCTTAGCTTGTACATCAACAATTACAATTACAGTTACACAAAGGCGTCGATGTATACCACCAGAAATGATTGCCTCTAATGATTTTCACCCTCTGCTGGTGCTAGCAAACTGACTCAAGCATAAGCTAAACAACCAAAGCAGTCCTGCACGCCCACGCAGATCTTTTCAGTGTGGATAAAGGTATGGTGGGAATTATCTCACATCAGCAAACTCCATTTACACAAGAATTTAGCAGGTCTTTCCAGCCCAACATGTGCAACAAAACCAACAGTAAAGTCAGAGAAATGGCAGCTGGTTCTGTACACAGAGTTTTAAGGAGAGTAGTCACCTGTGTGGGTGTAAGTATAGTGTATGAGGCTGTTTAAATAGATGGCTTTAATTGCTGTACACAGATCACAGGTGCACAAACTAACACATGAACACAGGTGAGAGCTTTTAGCCTTATCATAAACACAGGGAGGCTGAATCAAAGTAAAACGTTCAGAGACGAAACAAAGACACAGTGAGAAATACAACAAGTCCCACAGATGATTAGCACATCCTATCACAGGTTAATCACTTTAGGATACTAGAATGGTACTCAGTAGAGGGCATACCTCCACTGAGGCCAAACAGTCCCCATTGCCAATTTATCAATTTTAGTCACCAAAATAAGACTGGTTCCTTGATCTGTCTCTTTTTATCTGAAACAAACAAAAAAGAACTAGGATGTCACACACAGTTCACATTGGCAGTACTTTACATGTTATTTAAAGCTGGCTTTACATTTCACACCAAACGCTGAACCAGTTTATAAGTCAGTTGATTCTGAAGCCTCCGCCTTTCAGTTATAGTTACACCTGTTCTCTCACAGCACATCTGCAGTTTATAGTGATGACGGTAGCAAGTCGGCCAATTTGAATAATGGGTCCTTGACCTCAAACAGCAGTAAACAATAGCAAGTTTCTCAATTCTAGCTGGCGAATGTTGCTTTTCCCAGCTGAAACGGTAACTGTCGCTGGTGGATTCAGCCGTGGCTGGCACACACACCAGTTTAACCATTTAATCTGCACCGTTTTCTGGTACTTAAGCTCCATGTTTAGGTTTTAATTATCAGCGCCACCTATTAACTACTCCTATCAGCAGCTTTACACCCAAAATATTACTGATTTTAACAGATTTACGAGATATCAGTGTGACTCTAGTCTGTGTGTGTGTGTGTGTGGAATGTGTGTTTAAGCCTTATTCCTTTCCATCATCCGGACTGCAGACCCAGGCCCTAATCAGCTCATAACCCCCCTTACTTCACATCTGCTTCAGTCTCTATCTTCAGTCCTCATTCCAGGCGCTACCCTATCTCTATTAACCCCCCGTCACACACATATACACACACACACCAGCAGTCCACAGGATTATCTGGGCTTATTCCCGAAGGCTGGACACCCATCCTCCAAACCCCCGTCCCAAACTGCAGAGTGCATCGTTTAGCTTGCACAGCAGTGCATCAGTTTTTTATTATGGTAGATGGTTTTTATTATTTCCTCCCCTCTTATGGCTCTGTTGTTGCCCTGACTTGATCCATGCATCTCTCTGGACTCTTTACCAGACATCTGTCCCATCCACAATACAACATTTAAAGCTCAAATACACTTAAGTCACCATTTCCTCGATCTCTCTAGCCATCCATCGCCTTTCCTCTTCTCCCATCATCCACTATGTTATCCCTTTACTTTCCTGCTTTCCTTTTTTCCTCCTTCGCTCTTGTTTTACCCTCGTCTTCACTCTCCTCCCCTCGTACAGTCTTACTTTGTCCTCTCTTTCCCTTTTGTCTCTTCTCTCATTCCCACCACCCCACCTCCATGTAACTCTCTACCCCTTCTCTGCTTCTCATTCCCCCTGTTCTTCCCTTCTTTCTCCTCCTCCTTTTCTTCTCATCTGATTCCTGCGCTATTTCCCACTGAACCCGCTGTCAGGTGTAGGTGGATGCAGCATGTTGGGTATCGACTGTACGCTGGAATTTGTGGTGAAAGCACAACACCGCCCTGACAATTTAAGCTTGTTTTTCAGCCTTTCAGGCTCAGGTGAGAGACTAAAACTGCCGAACAGGAAATAGGAAACGTTGTCCACCACCCTCCCACAGCTTTTCTCTGCGGGCTCCTCCTATCTCCCTCTCTTTTTATCTGTATCTGTTTCTCTCTCTATCTTGTTCTTCTCTTCTGTCTGTTTCTCTCTAGCAGGCTCTTGCTGTTGCCTGAGTTCTCTAGTTCCGTTTGTGTCTGAGTGAGGACGTGACTTGCCTCGGTAAAGACAGCAGGCACTTAAGGTGATTCTGAAACATACTCCATTTCACAAACACACACACACACACACCCACACACACACACACACACTAATACGCTCTATAGTAGCATCTCCACTCCGAAGCATCACATCTGAGGGAGATGTTGCTACTTAACACAAACATACGTGGAGCACAAGCAGGGCTTGGCTGCTAATTGCAGCCCTCAGGCTAATATTTTGGCCAGTTGCTGTGGCATTATGGGAATTTAAGGTAAGGTTGAAAAGGTCTGCATTTAAAACTACTCCGGCTGCCAGTCTTATCGGAACCATTTGCATCGGGACCACGTTGCTGCGTTATGTAATATGTAGATTGCAAAGCAGTGTGATCCTTTTCCTTGTTTTGCTTTTGCTTTCCTGTCTCGCATGGACGTCGAATCAACAGATCTGTTAGTGGAGATGGAGAGGGGTTGCCATAGAAACTCCAGTACCTCCATCAAACACCCTCTCATCTCTAGGTATTGTCCGCATCAAAAGGTAGAGCAGTTTGGCATGTATCTGCTGCATTTTGTGATTGTGGTGGAGATTTGAGAGGTTGTAGGAGGGAGGGAGAAAGGAAAGATGTTGGGGGAGGGCAAGGAAGGAAAGAGGAAGGACAGAAAAAAAATGTTCTGACCGCAGCAGCAGTCTGCGCTGTATCTGTTCTCCATCCACAGTCAGCTTAATAGTATAGTCTGGGCATGTGTCAGCAGTGTGGAGGATGCAGAGTAGTCTGGCCGTTTCAGCTTCATGGTTAGTTTTTGAGGCTCTAAAGCTGCAGTCATGACGTTGAAATGGGAGGATATGCCATGTTTGTAACATGTAAGGGTTCACATCATCAGAGAACTCAATATGTTGGCAGTGGTTTCAAACATTTCACAGATAAACCAGAGAATTACACAGAAATACACCAAACAACAAGTAAATCGCAAACAAAACTCGTGTTGTTGTTGCTAACAGGCAGGTGACTTAAACACTGAATTACGCATAATGTTAGTCAACTGGTGTCAGACAACAGCTTTAGGATTGCAGAGGTGAGAGGACTAGAAATACTTTGCATGGTCATTATAGCTCATAAGTTATTCTGTTAGTGTTGAATTACCGCTAACAGCAACATTAGAGTCACGTGAGACATGTGTGTTTACATTGTGTGCATTATTTGGCTTTCAGAGTCAAACAACTGGGAAGGTTTCTCAGTTGTTGACACAAAATGTATTAATATTGAATTCAAGTTGGAAACTGGCAACTGAGATGATGTGAAATTGTTCTTTTTATTTGGATATCTGATCTTCAATAATTCAGAAATAAGCAAATAATTGTTGACATACATGTCATATCTGACCGATCTGCATTAACACACTAAACCTATATACATTTCCACATACTCTAATGTGGGGGTGTCAAGATTCTTCAAATTCATGATTTTATTTACTTTCGACATTAAGGTCACAGTTCTGTTCGACTTTTAACTTTTTCTTTCAGCACCAGAATTTATAAAGATGAACAGATCACTGAAAAGATAGGGCAATTTTAGAACAACCTGACTTTATCCTGGTGACCTTGCAGGTCAGTATTAGGGAAGTTCAAATAATATTGTCCAAAAATTTAGATTCCAGATTTGAACAAAAAATACCACTCTTCACAGATTCAGAAGCTAACAGCAAAAGGTAGAAATTCAGTCTGTTACAAAGTTCAGTTTCTCAGATCTGTCCTGAGCAAACTCTTTTTCCAAACAAATCAATTGGAAAAGAAAATAAACCAAACAACTGCAACCCTGTTAGAGTTAACTCCTGTACCAGTCAGCTGATCATCTTTATGTGCACGAGATAAGTGCCTTTAAGTGCAGCTGCAGGCTACAAGTCAATTAGAATGTTTTGGTTGATTGTTTTTTGCGCACAAGTAGGTGATGGAGGAGAAAAAATAAATACTGGGAGAACTGCTGATCCTACTTTTGGGCGGATGATCACAATTGAGAACTCATTTATGTGATCAGCAATCACATAAAGTGAACACGGTACAATATTAACAATACTGATGAGAAGCAGTGCTAATTGTGACTCAGTTAGGTCATGTAATATACTTTGTTTTTAAATTTTCCACAAGTGTTTGGGTACAGGGCTTTTTTCAAGCGCTGTCACGCATATCGGAATTCAGATTTGAGTTTACAAAGCGGTTATTACAACTAAAAGCGCCTGGATCCCTGATACACAGTGTTGTCTGTGTTAAACATGGATGTAGAAGCACTCGGTCACAGGACAAAGTGGAGAGAGAGTGTGTGCCTCACAAATGCCCTGTGTGGCTGTGTGCACAAACAAGCAATCTGTACTGCGTGGCGATTATGTCTAAACGTTAGGAAATATAAACTTGGAAAGCCATTTGTTGAGCCCTGGCAAATTGTTATTAAAGGCTTTTCTTTACACAACTCGAAAAGTGACATATCTTGACAATATGTTTTCCATCCGGTGGGAAATAACATCACCACCTGACAGAGATTCTAATATAAACTAACATCTTCACCTCAGGCCCTGAAACACTATTACATTAGCCCGAGGAACACTGGAAACAAACAACAAGAGCATTACCGCTGTTGATCCACCGAGAGGCCGGATAGCTGCGAGGCACATTCTTGAGCGAACCACAGAAAACCTAATACAACTGTGGCTCAAGAGCGGGAGACTCACTGGCTCTGTGTTTCTGTCTAAAGTTCAGGGGTTGTAGCGGGAGAGATGGAGCATTTCCGATGGACTTCGTCAAAGGAGTTCTTGGACATTTCAGACATTTTGCTGTCATCTTGTCAGCATGTTTTTGATACCGGTGTTAATGTGTCCTCTCTGGACTAAGAGCCCCCACAGCAGGACTTTGCTGGCCTATCAGAGCAGGAGAGAGGAAGTACTCCCCTGTCACTGCAAATGCAGCCTGTGAAAGTGGTCCTATTGTGCTAAATGGTAGGAAGCAAGCTTTGATAGACCAGACATTTGGTCGTGCTTGGGCAGGATCCCTGTTGTGAAATGGCAAAGATGGAGGAAGAAAGGGAGGGAGGGGTTGCCTTGTGCCTTCGGCCATATCGCATACTCTCTGTCCACTCGCTGTCTCTCTCCCCAACTCAGTCACCCGTCCGTTTAACCACCCCAATCACACGGGGGCATCTTTGTGGCCAGAGCTGATGGGTAGTTGTCCAAGAGATGGGCCAATTGCCACCTTCTGCCTCTCTTCCAGCAAACGATGGCCAAACCACCATGTGGGTATGCTAATGTGTGGTGCCCTGGGGCTGCACATAGAGATGCCAATCTGCGGTAGAGGCCAACCGGGTACGAGAGGAGAAAATGAGGCTTTGACTCCTGGACCCCGTCAGTTTGAAGGGGTGACTGGGGGGTGAACGGCCTTTTCAGCCTGGCAGTGCACTCTGTTTTTGCTCTGCTTGGCTCAAAGTCTGTCAGGAGGGCTGGGGAGGGAAAGGGAATGCGAGCCTCCATCACATGTTCTCCCTGCTGCTTAGGATGGGGACATGTGCGTGTTTAGAATCAACTAAACCAGACATGGGTCAAATTGTATTTGCAAGAGATTGTTTGTTTTCAGTGTAACCTGTGTGAAGCAGCATATTTTCACAGTGGTTTCCCACAATATAATTGATCCCAGAAAGCAGCTCAGAGACTATTTGAAAGTTGATTAAGTGTCCTTTTGTGAGATTTATACCCAGCATTGACATAAATCTTGAGTCCAGGCTTGGTTACATTCACGCCTGACATTAAGATGCATCTACAGATTGCACGTCTCAGTGAAAGTCACCTCCTGTAGGTATACTTGCACTCTAGATTCACCAGTAAAGATAAATGGCTCCCATTCTAACAATGGCACTATGTAAACTTGGTGCAACTATATAGCTGTGCTCGGAGGCATTATGTCTTTATGTTGTACATTTCTGTGTATGTCCCATTCTTGCTATCTCAAGTAGACCCTGAGGGAAAATTAAATTAAATGTAACACCATATTTGTAATCACCATGTAGAGCACAGTCAGTCAACAGAAAACAATCAGCTGTTTGTCATTGGCCCTCGCGTCACAAGAACTTTGACCAGTGGTCTGACTAAACTTGAATTCTTGGGACTAGAGAGGGGGTCTGATTTGAGGTCATGAGGTTTTGTCCTTTTGAGAACAGGACTGACTGACTGAAGTTGTGACTGTAGATGTATACATAGGATGGATCAGCTTCGGCCTCAATTTCAGAATGAGTTATCTGCATGCATTCAATCCCTAAAACACTGCAGTAGAATTGAAAAAGGATCGCGTCTTTACGTGTTTGTCATTTTTACTGACAATTTGACAAATAAACCCTTTATTGGAGCATTTTATATAATGTGGTCAAAGGAACTGCTCCATAGCTTCTTTAGATTTACAGATGGTTTACATGCATTACGGCCTGTCTAAAAATAATTATTTGTCATGCATTAGACTTGCGCCTGTGCCTGTAAACTCCATCTTTCTGGCGCTCTTTCAAACAAACAAAAAAAAAAAAAAATAGCATTATATGCAAACACTACATGACTGAAGGCAGAACAGTTGAAGACATTTCCCTTGCCCCTGGGACTGCTGCCAATTTACTTGTTTTGTTTACGTGGCTCTGCGGCTCACCTTTTGGTTTTTAATGAACCCAACAGAGTCACAACCATTATTATACCGTTGGCATGCTACTTTTAATGATGTGCTGTCTTAGCCATCGCCCCACTGTGGCTCTGCGATAGTCTTCATTAGCACCATATCACTCTCCTATATGCTGGTATGTACTTCTATAAAGACTCTCTTATTTAAAAAGAGGGCTGGTGAGGTTAAATGTGCATGAGTTACAGATGTGGAATGAGACTGGAGACTTCAGGCCTCCCCACTGGAATGGCCTCATTTATTTATGCATGTGTTTCATAGGGGGAGAGTGAGACCCTGTGGTCAGTAAGTATTTCTCCTCTCTTTTCTCACTCAGTCATCCATGTCTTTGTCTTTCTGTGACTTTTACCTGAGGACACTGAATAATGAGAGTGAAGGTTTACATAAAGCTCCTTCTCCTACTGCACTGGACATCACACAGCGTTTCAATTAACAAAAATTCAGAAGTACAAAGGTCAGAGGCTGTGTGTTATAATAATTTTCCCGTAAGTTTTGAATGACTATGAAAGGGTAAAAACCTGTCACAGAAAAATAACTGAGACTGTCAGACAGGAGGGACGCTTGAGCTGTCTGCTGCTTGTTTTCTATTTTTCCCATCCTCCTCTGTCTTTATCCTCCTCCATCTCTCTCCAGTCAGTCACAGCACTGTAAAACTCCCCTATGTGTTGTAGAAAGTGATACGCCATCATGTCCCCCTGATTTGATGGAAGTGCGGGCAAACGGCAGTAAATAAATTGAGATGGTACGGCACTTGTAGAGGAAGGAAGAGACCCTGTGCATGTCCTAGGAAGACTAGATCGATGAACATCACGTTTTGACATGCCCAGGCGAATTCAGGGTGTGTTTGTGGATTTGTGTGCGTGTGTGTGTGAATGAGGTGTTTTCAGAGGTGTGCATCCAGCTGTGAAGAGTCTTCATTATGTTCACATACATGTATAAGTGTGCGTCCCTCCCTCAGCTGTCAGTTAATCCATTAACATTTACCGACCTGTCACACCACCACACCTTGGCTTTAATTGCAGCCAATAGTGAAGCTGCTCAAACCAAATGAATGCTTTAGATCTGCGGTGAGCATCACTCAATCACTACAACAACATTTTTTTTTTTCTATCCCTGGTTTCACACGCTGCAGCGGTGCAAAGCCCCCTCTCTTCAGTTCTCAGGCACTAATTGAGCTTCGCCTCAACTGCAGGAATTGTCGTCTTGTGCTTTGAAAAGTCACCTGCAGCTCCTCCCTGTCACCTCTTTTAGGGACAAGCATGGATAGACAAGCATTACACTCTCTGTGTGCGTGTGTGCGTGCGTGCATGTGTGTGAAGACACAAAGCTTGAAGTCTGGCTGTGTTTGTGTGTCATGAAGCAGAGCTCTGCAGGAGTCTACTAAGGGAGCCACAGTTGTTTATGATGTTTGCGACGCCAGCACATTAGCAGGGGAAGTAGACACGCTGGGCTCAGCTCACCGGGAGCTGGCACTAACTTTAGTTACACTCTAATGTATTCATTACAGATTATCTTCTATTTTTGTGTTGTTGATAAGGGGCGTGGTGTTAGACATAATTCCTACAATGTTGTTGCAGTGGTTTGCAACTTTGGCAAAATGTGATTGATTGCTTTTGTCGCTCCAGTCCTTACATTTATGAAGTGGGAAATATATTATATATATATATATATATATATATATATTATATAGCCTAAGAAAAGCCTTTTAGGCCATATAAGCAGTAGCTCTTTAGATTATATTTCAATAATGTAGATATGTATCTGCTCCACCTAGATCATCTTAAAGAAACATGAAATGTTTAAGTGAAATTTAGATTTTTTTTTTTAAACCTGCAATACCTGAATCTTTCGCCGAAAGAAAGTGCAACACATACACTGCGGATTACACAACATGATACATTTGTATTTAGATAATCTCATCATGTTTGCAGTCTGTCACAGAGTGTAGGGCTGTCGGTTGCCCTGAGCAAAGCCAAGGTCACATCACACTGACAGCTCATCTCCTTCTCTGAATTGTAATTTTGCCTAACAAACTGAGCACTAGTAGGCCAGAAGACTAGCAGGAGATGACAACAAGAACAACACTACAGTATACGGTTGATCAACAGAGCTTGACCTGGCCAGCCCTGTTCAGGGAGAACTGAGGCCCCTGGTGCTGACAGTAAGCCCCCGCTAGAGACAGTCTGGCAGTGATATTCTCTGGCTGAACAGCGAGGAACTCCACTAAGGATAAAGGAATTAGTTTAAAAGCCCAGTGAATTTCCCTCTGCTCTCATCCTCCTTTTTTGAACAGTACATGTCTTTTTCTGTCTTCAGTCCTTCATTTGTCAAACGCCAAGTCGCTTCATTGGTTGCCAGACCAAGACCACAGGAATGACAAGATGGAGGAAATGTGGATTTGCACACTATTTTACAAAATACTCTCATAAAAAGCTCAGCCTTAGAGTGCAGGCAAACTTGGCAGCAGAGGTTCAACATGGCTGACATTTTGTGCGGAGCGAATCTGCCTTGGAGATGAAGTGTCTGTCAACAACACTGCCTGCAAGATGGTCTCCAGTTTGCTGAGTGTGCACCCAGTAGGCCCAGAAATATGAGGAGCATGCAGAATGTTGCTGAGTGTCTGGTTTGCAGACTCTCCCCTCTTGCGTAGCCCCCGAAAAAAACCTATTGATGTGATTCATGCTCCAGCACATGGTCACAACCGGGGTCGTTTGCGTGACGACTCCTGCCTCCGTTGCCTCTTCGAAAATACGATTTCTCAAGCAGCACCTACAGAAACAAGCTCACGACCTGGCACTTCCTCCCACACACAGTCTGGAGCAGGCTTGGCATGATCTCGCGGGGGAAACGCCACGGGGATGTAAACCCTGCCTTTTCGAGTGTTAACCGCTATGTAGCTGTGTCCGGGTCTGGCAGTCTTCGGAGCGCGCCCAGGCTTCCTCTGCCTGCAAATTACGGGTGTGAGATGTGGATTTGGAGGCACAAACGCCAGTTTGTTGGTTTCTGTTGTACCTCACAAATACCCAAGTGACACTCTTTCCTCTTTCACTGTATCTTTTTCCTTTGCTGAAGAAAGTTAGTCAATAAAAAAATGATACGTTACCTTTAGACGCCCTCTGTCGGGTTTTGATTCATGCTTTTATACTTGGAGCCAAGTTGCACTCGTATCACAAGAAGATTTTCTTCAAAAAATGTACTGAGGGCCTTGTCAGCCCTCGCGCATCAATCAAATAGGGTTACTATATATCCCTGCCCACATAATACAGGGGTTTTCAAATAGAGCCTTGAAAATACTGCCCTTAGAAGACATGGGAAGAAACAGTGGGTTATGTTTTCTTTAATTTGAGCCTGGAGGGATAGAAGAAGGATTTGAAATTGCTTGTGTGCTATTGTAGAGGATAGGAGAGAAGCTGCTGGTGAAATGGTATTTCTGTGAAAGACGATTCTAGCCACCAGTTTCAAAGCTCAGTCAGCTCAGTCTCGACTACAGAAGTCCTCAGTGAGTAATGGCAGATTTTGCCCCCTGTTGAAGCGCCATGGTCTTACTTTCAGCACTGTGTTGATTCTCCACTCTTAAGACATCTACTTTGGGCTTTAGTGACTCATTTTTAAATGACTGATTCATGAAATTCAAGTGATATAAAATCTGAACATGCATCTAGTTGCAGAAACTGTCCTCCAGTCATAAGAACAGTAAGGAATGTTTTGCTCTTGCCATCTGAACAGGACGAGATGTCCATCCTTCCTGTGGTGTGATGTAATCCACCACTCCCTCCAGAGATATGGACAGCTGACCTTGACAGAAGAAATTTCCGCTCTCTAAAATCTCTGTATTTTAATTGAATTGTTTTGGGTCTCTTGTTGAATGAACCTGTGTGTGCAAAAATAAGAAAAACCCCGGCTGAAAAAATGTGATTCGATGTGATTCGACGCCTCTGTCTCTCTGTGCGCCTGCACTGTCTAATAGCTGATAATGTAATTACGTTTTCATCAGAGGGAGGCCTGATGATTGACTGTCTCTGGTGAAACGTGTTATGTGCTAGAGAGATAAACCTCCCTCCTGAACGCTCCGGGTTTGGTCAGGGCTGTCAGATCAATAATTCCTCCTTCTTTTGTTCTCTTCATTTATAATACTGAAGTATATTCAATCATAATGCTTTTTGAATTGCTAAGAGGAAAGATAGGCACGGCTCCAGCATTTCTCGATAAAGGAAACTGCAGCCTGTTGTGAAAGGAGGTGGAAAGCTCAGACTGCCACAGAGTTGTGTACTCCAAAACTTTGCAAAATTAGCTCCAGTCCAAATTTTGTTTGTTTGGTCAAGGTTGTCCGCTGCTACCAGAGGTATTGTGCTTCATGGCAAGTCCAAGCTTCTCTCCTGTTTCCCCTTGCCAAAGAACTCTCCCTACGGTCTAAGAGAAACCTTGTACACTGTTCACCCTGTGTCTCCACATAGCCTAATTGGCCTGTCTGTCTTGCCAGGAAGTCTAACCAGTTTGTGTGTGTGTGTGTGTTTGTCTGTATTTCCCTGCAGGCTTTGAGCTGCTGTATCAGCCAGAAGTGGTGAGGCTGTACCTATCTCTGCTGACGGAGAGTCAGAACTACAACACCCTGGAGGCCGCTGCTGGGGCCCTGCAAAACCTCAGCGCTGGACAGTGGACCGTGAGTCCAGGGTCGGGGAGGGGACACCACGCAGACGCTGTGCTCTGTCTGAATTATAGATTTTTATACTTATATATTGCACTTTTTGCAACTTGACCTTCTCGTAGCAGATATCTTGGATTGTGTTTGTATTGAAACTGAGTTTGATGGGCTGAGAAGGCAACAAGACCTGCCTCCAGTGGTTTTGGGAGTCGCTGTGACAAGGTGCAGATGTACTGCCTTTGCACTGGGAAAAATCAAGGCCTTGAATGATTTTGAAAATCGAAACACAGACAGGGTCATAAGAAGCTCTTGAATTCATATATTAAGTGCAAGAATAGTAACTGAGGTTCTTTTGACGTTATTTTACCTAAAGTGGAAATAGACTTACCCCTGCAAGCTTCTTCCTGTGGTACTACCGTTAGCGCTGCTGTCACAAAAGCAGTGTTAGCGACATGACTGGTGCTAGCAGCCTGGCTACTGTCCAAAGCAAGAAAACAGATGTAAGAATCCTAACAAGACTAGAAAACCTGATCTCAGTGCAGTGCAAAGGCAGAGTTAACAAACAGGCAGGTTGTTACTTACTGAACTTGTAGAAAAACAGCTACAGGAGTTTCAGCCTCCTGTGCCATGTTGGGTGTCTGACTTTGAGGAATTTGGGCCTGGAAAGACCTTCAGAAGAGTATATGAACCCTGACAGCAAGTTTGTAATCCGAAATATTTCTCAAGACACAATCCAACCAGGCAGCAAGTAGTTCAAACACAATCTTTTCATTGATAGTAGTTTTATGTGCAGGCCCTTCATCTAAGTACGGCTACAGGACTAGATAAGGGTTAGATAACCAACCAAACTTTCATCTGTGCTCCTAATGATGGATGATAAGAGATCCTCTACAGCATGGACCAGACATTTATGCCAATTAGAGTGTTTATGTAGCTGCTGAGAGGATGTCTGGCTCGCAGGCAGCAGTGAATTATCAACAGGCAAGGCGGGTTGTCAGATGCCAGTTTACAGCTGCAGCACCCTGGGCAAAGAGCGGTCACTGCTGTTTTTCAGCAGGGCTGGCTGTATCCCGCCCACAGCAGCATTATCACGTCAGCGGCTATCTTAGCACCCATGTGTCAGACTGTTAACACATCCGTCAGTCCTCTGGATTCATCAGCAGCACCAAGCCTCCTCTACCTCAAGTAGAAAAAAAAAAACACCTGAACTTTTTATTTTATTTTATGTTTTTTTATGAGTTAACATCCATTCGACCCCCCCGAGCCTCACATCTTGTTTTAATAATTCAGTAGTAGTGAACATTTTGAAGAGAAATCCTTTCTTTCCTTTTGGGGTGTTTTTTTTCATGTTGGAGCTGATCAGAATGCTCAGCGAGGCTCAGGAAACCACCATCCCTCTCGCTGTCACATCTGGTGGCCGGACGAAGCATGTCCCTGCTCTCTGGGACATATCAAGGCTTCTTTTTTAAAAATCCTCCTTGTCCTCTACTGCTTAGTTCTGTACCACTGGATTGACCTGCTTTTAAAGGCTCACTACTGCCACCTGCTGGTTGAGCTGTGTCTGTCCTCGGTTTAATTACATCTCTTGGGGTACCACTGCTTAGAAGAGAAGCCCTTTTATGTCAAACTTAATGTTTCATGTAACAAAAAAATGAGAAGTAAAATGTACTGATGTTTAAATTAAGACAAATTATATTACATGTCCATTCAGAGCCCCGCTGTGTAATGTTGTGCATTAGCCAAGTCTGAAGAGCAGTGCTCAGCTGCCTCGCAGTTAGTGAGCGAATGACTGAGTGTGCGTGAGCATGAAGGCATATATTGTCCTCCCTTACGTTGCTGGTGTCACAGAGGTGACGTGGATTCCTCCAGTGGAGCTTTCCCAGTGGTCCAAAGCGAAGATATGTGGCCGTGCTGGGCAGCTCCCTGGTGGGAAGCTGCAGGTCTGCATGAATGTCAAACAGGATGTTGCTGACGGTTTGTGCTCACTCAGCCTACCCTGGACGTTAAGGTCGAAATTATAAAAAGCAGTCACACCATGCCCTTTGTCTGCCCTCCAGTGGTCCAACTACATCCGAGCCACGGTGCGTAAGGAGAAGGGTCTTCCCATCCTGGTGGAGTTACTGCGCTCTGACTCTGACAAGGTGGTCCGAGCCGTGGCCATCGCCCTGCGCAATCTGTCCATCGACCGCCGCAACAAGGACCTGATCGGTACAAAGCGTTAGCAGTACCACACACACTGATTTAAGAAGTAGTGGCTGTTACTGCTCTTATCCACTAGAGCGGCAAGGATAAGTCGATTAATTGATCAAAAGAGAGTTAATTACTAGCTATCATGATACTAGATTAAGCTTCTGATATTTTTTAAGCAAAAATGTTTGAAGCGATTAATCTGTTATGTTTGAAGTGAAGTATCTTCTGGTTAAACTTAGCTTTTTCTATCATTTATGACAGAAAATGAAGAGTACTTGGGAAACAATTTGAAGACGTCATAGGAAAATCAAAGATAATTTCTTCCAGATGGTTGACATTTTACTTACTAAACTAAGATATTGTGAAAAATGCCAGAAGCTGTCGTTATTTGCAGCCCAACTTTCCATACCAACCTTTAAGAGATCCCTTCATAATGTTGTTCAATTGTAGATTAGATAATGAGGGACAAAATGATACTGAAAGCTTATGTTAGCTTCATCTAAACGATTCCATTCAAAATATGCGGAGTCTTGTTTCATATTCTAAAGTTTAGGTGAAATTGTGAAATGGAATATGATGACATTTGACATTTATCATCCCTGAACTATCACTTGGTTAACCTCGATAATGACTTCACCTTGCAGGGAGTTACGCCATGCGGGACTTGGTGAGCAACCTGCCCAGCGGTCAGCAGCGGCCGGCCAAAAACCTGGAGGAGGACACTGTGGTCGCCATCCTCAACACGATCCATGAGATTGTCACCGACAGCTCTGAAAACGCCCGCTCCCTCATCCAGGCGCAGGCCATAGAGAAGCTGGTCGCCATCAACAGGACGAGGTAACACTATATACTGTTTATTGAATCACCCCATATTGTATTGTCAGTGTATGTAATGTTGCTTTGCAGCATAGAAGTAGTTGCTATTTCTAGGTTGAGTGCAATCAAACCAGCAGACTGACATATTTGGATTAGATTATGGTAAATTTGTAAATGTTTTTTATGCATCTATGATACCACTACATGATTATACATGATTGATTTGTTATTGTTATACATTGTTTTCGTCTTTTGTGCTAGGGAAACAAAGAAATCTTTATAAAAACTGTCAGCCCCTCTTTCAATCTTTGAAAGAACGCAAATGTATTAAAAAACCTTTAAAGAAGTATGCAACAGCTTGAAAGATGGCCCTTGTATATAGATTAGCTTTCTGTGTAGTGGAATGACGTGAATAAATTGGAGCTACGTGACCGGAGGAAACACAGAAAAAGGGCTGTGGTATTCCCTTTTGCTCAGAAGAAAAAGAAAAACCAACAACAACCAGAATGTAAGAGTAACAGAGAGTTACTGTAACAGTAAGGCCGCCAGCTAGGAACAAACGGTATCGTTTTACATCTAAACGGTGCACTTAGATATGTGGAAACATTTTAGGAGGTAAATAGAAAATGAGCGGTATCATGGTTCATATTTGATCAGCCTTGTGAAACAATATGGTGGCTACCTCTGATTCACAATCTTTCATATATGTTATATTTTAGGTGAGAAAGCAGTTACAGGATATTGGTTAATAGTTTATCGGCACTGTTTTGGAAATTTGACCAGAGTTTGATGAGACATCACTCGTGCGAAGAGAGAGAAGGAACAGCAGTTCTCTCTCTTGATGCAACTTAACTCTTTGTGTCCGTGGCTGCGGGCATACGAACATGCAGAGAGGACAATCTGTGTTCATACAACAGCCTTGAAGTCTGTCAGATAACTTGTTTTGCATATTTTGGTGGATTTTTGCTGGCAAAAGAGTAGGGGGCTCTGGGCGCAGGCACAAGGGAGAGAAGTTCACCTCTCAACACTGGCAGATTTTCTCGTGTGTTTTTATCACGTTATCTTCTGCTGTTGGTCAAACAGGTTGTTTCGCATAAATCGAACAGGACCTTTATTGTTATACTTTTTAATGCCATTCTAGACTTGTGAGTATACATTATTATACATGTTATAATTACAGTATGACCTTGAATGCAATTTGCATCCTGAACCTTTATATTAGTATTCATGGAGGATAATGTAATGTGTCTCTAATGGCCCAAGCTTGGCTTCCACACTACACTACACTAACAAGCCTGAGCCCACACACACCACCACCCACTACACATTCATTAAAAGGCTTTTAGAACTGGAGGGCATTGTGATGAGGGGGTTGCCTCTGAAGCTGCTGCTTGTGCAAGTAAGTGAGAAGTTGCTCCTCTAATGCTGGAATTCTCCTCAACAACCTGATAGTGAAAACTGGTTTAAGGCAGATATCCAACAGGTATCTTATATTACCACAATGTTAACCATTACAAAATTAAGTGCCACACACCACACTTTTCATTTTCAGATCAAGAGCACTTCTCAAAGTATCGTCCCTGTGTGGTGAAGTATTGATCACAAGGAGAGTAGCTCTTAACTAGCATGAATATACGTAGTTCATTCATGGACCAAATAGCTGTGTTTCCTCGCAGTCTCCCGAGATTAGCTTTCTTTGAAGTGAGGCCCCCACCCACATGTAATTAATACTGGTGGCGCAGAGGTAGCTAATGAAAGGAAATGTGCACTCATCTGGCTATGAATTAAAAACTAGACCCTGGAGCCACTCAGGGGACTCAACGTCTTTGAATAAAGAGATTGATTGCAGCAGCGCTCTGCAAGCACACCCAGACGTCACTTTTTTGGGGGGGGTTAGATGAGGTTTCTGACTTTATTTGCAGTAGTTATTTCTTCATGTATTTCCTCATCTTTTTGGCCCTCCCGCAGCCAATCAGCTCGTGAAACAAAGGCGGCGTCCCACGTGCTGCAGACAGTGTGGAGTTATAAGGATCTGAGGAATGCTTTGACCAAGGACGGCTGGAACAAGAGCCACTTCCAGGTACACACGTCTGATGTTATGGAAATTACTTATGATGTATATATTGGATCCTAAGTATTGTTATTGTAATATCGAGTTCTTAAAATGATAATGTTTAAACATGTAGAGATACAAAGTTTGGAGAAGAACCACTGTGAGAATCAATAGAGTTTCCCACTTAGAGACACTTTGGATGAGAAAAGCAGTTATTAGCATCATTAGCCACTCCTCATTGAATGATAATTCAAGATAATTCTCCTGTGATGTTTTTTTTTTTTTTCATTTTGCATTTTTAATTACAGCATGTGTATGAACCAAAATATTACTAATCATCCATAAGTATTCATACTGTGTTAAACGAGAATCATTCTCTTTTCAATGCTCACCCAACACTGAGAGAGAGACTGAATCCGCTCTGTTCTCCTTGTTGCTGTTGGAGCTATGATGCTGTGTTCACCTGCTGCTTGCTCTCCCCTCAGCCCACCGTCACAGCAACTCCTAAATCAACCAAGAACGGCAAGCCGGGCTACGACGACACCACTCTACCCCTGATGGAGAAGAACCAAGGTCAGTTGAAGTGTGTGTGTTGTGTGTGACTGCTGCAGTTTTTGCCTGTTTAGAGGACCAAGTGGGATAAGATGAGAGAGAGAGAAGACCCCAGGGGCTCTCAGTGATTGACACTTAAATATCACTATTCTTTAATTCACTGGAGTCTGATGAACACATGGGGGTCCAGTGGCTAATTAGAAGATAAGGCTGGTGATATTCAAGACTCTTGTAATTGTCAACAATTCCCCTGAAAAGAGCAATACCAAAGTGCTTCACTTTGTCTCTTAATAATTTAATCACTCAATTTTTTTTAAATTTTTTTAAAAAATATTTTGATCTAGTAAGCCTAACCCCGTTCATTGGTCCCTACTAACGATATCATGAATGTTGATGTGCATGTTTTTTCAAAAAAAGATTTGAGAATTTCCTAAAAGAAGCTGGGCTTTGTCATTTTTAAGCACCTGTTACTTAAAATAAAGTAGTCAGTGCATTTTGGGGGGACTATTTTCAGCAAAGGACTAAAACACATTTGATGCCCTGTGAGTATTTTCAGCAGCAGGATGGTCTATATGGGATTAACTCAAATCAAACTGCAGTTCCCATTTTCATAGTGAGCTTGTGCCACATAGCCAATACTTATTAGCAGGATCGACTGATTGGTAGTGTTGTTGTTTTTTTCATGGGAGAAATTTACGAATATCACCACACTTATCCTGCATAAAACTGTTTAGTTACTGTAAAAGTCTCACTTGTATAGTCCTCAAAGCGGGTTTAAACTTAAACTAACAGCTTGAAAACAGCGTGTGATCATGTGTTTCCACTTTGCTGAGGTCATGTCTGTTCCTCTTCATGGCTATATCGCAGCATTGTGCCTGCCACATTACTACTCTCATCCTCTGTGTGGTGAAGCTGTGGTGTGTTAAATGTCTCAAGAATTCGTAGGGGTAAAAAATAAATAAAGCACATAAAGTGAGAATGGAGCTTTGAACTGTGTACTGCCGCTGTTGAACCGAAACCTTCAACTCTCAAGAAGTAAGTTTTGACAGAATATAAAGGAGTGACCTCATTCTAGATGCTGGACTCCTTTTAATTTCTCTCGTGGGTTTTAATTGATGTAATAGGGTCAGAGATAATGACAATTTGCCCAACGTTAAGTAAGTGTGTATAGCTGCATCCACAAGGAAAAAAACTGGGTCTTCTGTAACAGCAGCAGTATGCAGTCTGTGGGGGAGGGTGTGGGACCTGGCAGTACATCGGCCCAACAACAAACATCTTTTTGACAGAGGAGTCAATAGCACAGCAGCAGTTAAATGTCCTAATTTTTGGCCTTGTGCCCCATTTTTTTTTTTTTTTTTGCATCCATACATGCACATGAACGCGGCGCTCATGCCTCCTGCCCACTCTCAGTTTGCATTATTCAATCACTGGCCGAGAACCATTACTCTGCAAAGCAGCAGCATTTTGGCACAATGACTCAGTTTGTGTGTGTGCCTTCTTTTGTACAAACGGCATATAAATGCTTTTCAGGCACCAGGAAATGTGGCAGTGGTGATATGATACCTATGGATGAGCTGGGTCCAGGTAAGAGCCAGACTGCATGATCGTCCTCAGCCAAAGAAGAGCTAGCTCTCCTCTAATCTCTCTCCAGTGTCCAACAGTGTCCTCTCTGATTCGGCTTCTCTTTTAACAGTAATTCACGCGTTGCCAACATGTTATTTTTAATCAGAAAATTCAAACCCCTGAACACTCTGATCTTGGCGCGATGGCTTCGGACCAGACTTCAGACTTGATGCTCTTTGATGCTGTATGCAAGACCCCTCTCTTAAAAGATGTTTGTGCAAAGCTGGGCATTCATTAGAAGCTCCAAACCAAAAGATGTGGGTGGTTCTCCACTTAAATTGATACGCTCTTAATGGTATAGGGCACATTTCCACTCCTGTTCTACTGTTCAAAGCAACTAATTCCTGCTGGTGTTAAAGATGTAGAACTACAACTTTGAAGGTCTTTCCTTTATATCATGAAATCAAGAATTTTTGTGACTCTGTGGGGTAATAGTCAGAAAAAGAGCTCTGGACATGAAGAACAAATCTTTAAGTGGTATAGTGTATGTAATGCAGGTTTTCCTCCCAGCCTCTGGGGCCATACTTGTCAAATGTGTAACAATCACTCCTGTTAAGTAAAATGTACGATGGCGTATTTGAACTTGTGTGCAGTCATGGTTTTAAATATTTCCCAGCAAAAGTTGTTTATGTGCAGGCTTAATGTGTGCAATTTATCAGAGCAAAAAGTTAAATATCCTAAATCCCATGATGATATATACCAATATGACGTTAACATAGTTGGCTGTAAGTAGATTCTAGAGGCATGTTGTGCAGCTTAAACAACAAAGGCACAGTGCAGTTTGAAATATAGTTAGCTGTGATCCTTTTTTCAAACAAGGTTTATCCAGTCCATTGTTTGACAGTGCCAATATAAGCACTGCATTTTGCATATACTGTGAACAGGTAGCAGTAGTAGTGCACACCGCAGTTAGGGTTAAACTGTTTGTGTAATCTGACCCAGTGTTGAGATTTAGACTGAAACAACGTGATTATGTCTCTACAGCTCTGCTGCTGTCAACTACAAACAGCCATTAGTGAATTAATGTATCAATAGATAAGTAACCCTATGATTTATATGAATGCACTTCACACTAAGTGGCAGAAATAATGAATGAATCTGCACATTAGGAGCTGTATGAGTGATCAAAGTTTGATTCATTAATGCTGAACTGGTTCATTGTAATAGACCCAAATAATTATTGTTGCAAAGCTATATTTTCCATTCCGCTGTGAGACTGAGGGGCCCACAGTTTTTTTGCGGTGATGGCATGTACTTTCTGTTGCATCTCACACAAGCAGTCAAAAATCAGCCGATAGCTGGCGCCCTGGTGACTCGGTTGGTGGAGCGTGCAGGGTTCTCTGTGAAAGTGCATATTTACACTAAGCTACAGGGACAGGGTCAAATACCACCTGCACTCGATACTTCATCTGGTTTGGTGGTAAATAATTTAGGTGCCAGAGAGTGTAGACAAGCACAAGCTAAAAGTGTGCTGTTTAGTCTACTTTCCTGTGTCAAACAACTTTCCAGCAAGCGTTCCAGTGCTCAAACCCTCTCAGCCTGTCACTCCACACGGGTTAAGACAACGCTATAATGATCTGTCATCTTTTTTATTTAATCAAGGATGGAGAGGAATTAACAGACCTTTGTTCTCTGACCTCATTAGATGGTTACTCCACCATTGACCAGAGGGACAAAGACTGCAAATACAAGGCAGGCGACGGCTCAGTGGACCTGACAGAACGGGAGCCATTAAAGGTACGGTCAGACCTCCCCCGGTCTCCTGGGGGACAAGGGCATGGAGGATGAAATAATGATGTCTCATTGAAATGTTATCACATGTCTTCTCTCTCTCTCTCTCTCTCTCTCTCTCTCTCTCTCTCTCTCTCTCTCTCTCTCTCTCTCTCTCTCTCTCCCTCTCTCTTTGTGTTTTCTGTGGTGGTCCTCATTAGAAGCTCTTAATCCTATCGATTCTTTAAAGAGGCTGCAAGTTGTCGTTCTCTGCGATTGTTGCCCGCCGCAGCTCAGTGCTGTGGACGGCCTCAGATCTGCAAGCCACCAGCTAATTGAGTGTAAGCTTCTGGTGTCTGTAAAGTAATTAATCTGGGACTGATTAAAAGAACTGCCAAATAAACGCTCCTCGTGGAGACGACCCTCGCCTTGGCAATGAACAGGCTTGCCGCGTTGTCAAGTGGTCGGCTGCTGATTATACAGCTGCTTCTCAATGCAGCGAAAACTTTGTTTATTGTTGAGCTGATTGGCAATCCAGCTTCAAAGAGGAGTCACAAGATAATGGCCTCAGAGGCTGTCTGACATGTTTCAGATAACTCCCAAGTTTATTTTTGATCTTCTTTGCTGCCAGATAAATAGCATGTCCCCCGTGGGACTGTGTAACGAATGCAAATCGAGAGGCAATTAAAAAGGTGTGTGGTCATATTTCTGCCTTTCCAAGTACCTCAAAAGTCACATCAAGAGATGTATTTGCAAGAGGAGCGCTATGTTATTTATTTCTTCAGAAGTTACATAGTCTTGCTTTAAATTTTCAAGTGTCGGGTATCTTCATTTCTTTGTGTTGTGGCGCATCTATCAGTGCATATCTGCACAGAAACTGCAGGACTGTAACTTAGATATTTATCCAAGATGCCTGTCCTTCTCTAAAGTCATCCATGTGTAAGCATTTTCTTCTCACTGTAGATTGATAATATTTTTGTGTTATAGCAGTGGCAGTTTATGTAATGAGCAACAGTTGTCTACCTTACCCTTTAGGAGTCAAAGCAACCGACATGGTTAGTAGATTATCAGAACATAAATCCGACTCTTACTTACATTTTTCCAGTTCCCTTTGCAGAATTTATTTTATTCTATGCTAAAAGTGACACTGCTGATTTGTTTTGTTTAAAGGGGAAATTTATCACAGGCTGAGAAGCAATGTTTCATTATCAGCCACCAGTTGAATGTTTGAAATTTGATGCACAACTGACCTATGATTTGTCAGAAATGGGCTCTCTTGCAGCTTTTAACAGTCACTCTGGAGTGCACTTCTATGATTCTAGGATTTTCATTGTAACTTAAGTCTTTTCTACATTGACATTATGTCAATATGTGTTGAGAAACTAATTAAAATGGCATCAAAGACTGGCCTCAAGTTCCGAGATGAGAACAAAGTGTGCTTTTTAAGAATTACTGCAACTCTATTTTGAAAGAACTTCCTCTGTGTGCACAGCCTGTGAATAAACCAGACATCAGAACAATTTTGCACAAGAGGATTTTACTCTTCAGGGTGTCCATTTGTAAAACCTGAATGAAACATCCCTCGTAACACAACCTTATCACATTAACTTCGACAGCTATATTTATAGCATATACTGTATCAGCTCACTGACCTCAAACTAGATCCATTTGGATTATACTCTTCATGATATTTACAGTAGGTGAATTGCTAAAACAGAACTGAAGTTGTACAGTCACTTTTTGAAAAGACCGATTCACAATTAAAAGTCACGTTTGTCGACAGGCCTTCTAGTGTCTTCAAAGTCTGCTGTCTATTCTTCCCAGAGGTGTTCTGCCTGCCTTTGAATGCACCTTGGCTGTTGAAACTGCTCTCTCCCTCTTTCATTTGCATGGTTTGGTTTGCTCTTTTTGTAACCTCTCTGACTTCTTTCCAAGCTTTCCTCAAGGCAGGGAACTAACACTGGCTTCTCTGATCCTGGATGCATGTGTGTGTGTGTGTGTGTGTGTGTGCGCGCATGTGTGTGCGAATGTATTTGTGAAATGTATTGACCTCTTTATGTTTTTGCTGTGTTTTGTTTTCTTTAACCCGTCCTCCTGTGGCCACAGAATGACACAAATAGGAAACACTATATCAGGAGTAACAGGCCTGCGGTCAGTCTGGTGGACGCTTGTGATGTTAAGCCCCAGCCTGTTGACTCCTGGGTCTAAATGCATGCATGGTAGGTCTGAAAAATAAAAGCACAACAGAAATAACGACCTTCACCTTTTGTGTTGGATGGTGTCCTATTCATTCCCGTGTTTGTGCAACGTTTCCGCCTGTGTTCCTGTCACCCTCACACTGTATCATGTAGACCTGCTGTCACCCTGCACCCAGAGCAGTCAGCTGGAGAAGTCACCTTGTTATTTTCATTCAAATTCACGTTGCTTGCAGCTCAATTTGGGTTTATAAGAACTTGGATTTTTATGTAGAATTTCATAAATTCATACATTGTGTTTGACTTCTTCATATTTATTCTGGCTATTATGTTACACATACTTATATGTGTAGATTGAGGATGTGTAGATGGATGCTCCAAAAAAAATAATTACAAGATAAATCTGAAATGGGAAAATTTCTCAAATACACTGATAACAGTAACAGGGCCAGCAAACCTATCAAGCTTTTATTTTGTCACATGTTAAAGCAGTTAACTTAACTTACACATAGCAAGTATTTATTAGCCTTTTTTAAAGACCAAATTCAAAAGAGCAAAAGTGTCAGGAATAGTGTGTGTTTACCATCTAAGGTTAGTTTCCCACTACAGTTGGTTTACAACTAGTTTATCTACTGTATGTTATTAAGGCCAGTCCTGGATGCTATCAGAGTGTAGGCTGACGTTGGCAGCTCTGTCCTGCTCTTCGTTGTATCCAATTGAGCCCATCTTAATGTCACGTTTGCCAGACACATTGGTTGGTTTCCTAAAAGCTTGTAACGCTAGAAGGTTTGAAAATACTATACACCAGCTATGCACATTATGCAGCAAATCAGGATTACATTGCAAGGAAATGACATACATTGTCCTCATCATTATTGTGATGCTATAACTAACTAGCTCTACACCACAAAAGAAAACATGCTGATTTATTGCCATGTCGTCTACATGGATCATCAACTGCTGAGGGCGCTAACTGTGTTCTTGGCTCTGTTTTACAAGATTCTCATTTAAAACCAATTCTAATTTTACCACTCAGGGTGATCGACGCGCTGTTGTTACAGAGATAAATGTCACATCACTCTGTAAGACACATATAAAGTTAGCAGGCTTTCGTCTCCGTTTACAATTCAGATCCACCTGTCTGTTGGAAATGTACGACGTGCTTGACTCACTGCTTCCCCTGACAGCCTTTGTTGAAATTGGTGGCAAATGATGAAGCAGAATCATTCTTCTGCAACTTCAGATGGATTGTCTGGGGGCTCAGATATCCCTTAATGAAACACAGTAGGGAGAAAGAGAAAGATATGCACACACGCACATAGAATCTCTTCACTGCCCACATGCAGTGTAGATACCATTGCTTTGGTCAATTCAAGATGACTGCAGATAAATAATTCATGTGAAATGATAATTTGATGATGGAAGCCAACACATAAAAATGTGCGCAGACACTAATTTCGCACATAATCGACTCGCACATAAGACGTCCAAGGCAGAGATGTAATGAAGGGTGAGCACTTCATTTACATACATTTTGAGGTCTGAAGCAGTTGATTTGAAAATGTTGTCTGGTAATTCCATGGTATAAATGATTACCAAGTGGCTATTTATGCCATTCAGATTATCATTATCCCATGTAAGATAGGGAAAGAAAGAATTTCAGCTTCCCTCTGTGGTGAGGGAATAAAGTGTATTTGAGCAGAACATTTGAGTAAATGGAGCTTCAGCTGAAACCATCAATATCTAATGAAGACTTTCTGCTGAAACTGTTGTTTTTCCCCGTTAGGAATACTTTATTAGAGCATCCCCCTGCATCCAAGAGTAGCTGTAGTGTGTATTTGCTCATGTCCATGCACCTTGGCTGCAAGGCAACAGCTTGTTAAACAAGTCACAAGGAAAGAAGTCTAAATTATTAATGTCCTTGAACCTGTACACATTTTATTTGCAGTGCATTCGTGGGTGTTTGACCCACTATTTAATGTCCCTTGCATGACTTTGTAAAGCTGCAAGCTGATCTGGGTGAGCTTCAGTAGTTTCATTAATCCATCGGGAGCATAGATCTCCTCCTGCCTCCTCCTCACTGCTGTTGTCCTTTCCTGTGCCAGAGGCCTCTTGTCAGACCTCACTGTTCTTCTCTTCCTCATCTTCTGATCTTAGTCTTCTTAGCCAGCGGTCATCCACTCAATTCTTTCATCTCCATCCATTGCATTATCATAGGAAATACATTGTTTGGACTCTAGAGAGATGTAGTATGATTTGTGGTACTCATTGTTATTGTTGTTATTTAGCCACTTATTTTTTTGGATAATGTTGCAGGTAATATCATCAGGTGAGTAAATTTCACTTCATTTAGCACACGCAGGATTTTATCCAGCACATTAAGCACCTGTTTCGCTGTCTCTCGCCTCCATTTGCCATCTGGAATGTTATGATTGAAGCATTTGTTGATGGTGATGTGTTCTGTCAGGTACCATGATAATGCCAAATGATTGTCTCGCATTCTGAAATCACATTTGGAGAGTTTCATTCTAAATTCTCATTCAGTGATGGCAAAATGTGGCTCCTGCTCTAAAAACATACAATTTAGTATGACATGTTTCAGGTGTTCAAGGTTGATAATGTTTTTGTTTGTTTGTTTGTTTGTTTGTTTTTTGTATTGTCAGCAAATCCAATGAAAAGACCAAAACCAAACCCTCCTGAGGCAAAGGTTTGACTTATAGCTCACCAGTTATGTTTTAATCTTCACCTGTAAAAGAGTCCAAATGATCAGTTTTTATAGTTTAAGCAGATGAGGTTCTACACATAAATTCAGTTGTATATCAAGTGCAGCCTACCTCAGCCATCTCGAGGTGGAGGTGCTGCAGAACAGTGACTCTAGTTTATGTTGTTATGCTGTTTTTAACACTGCATTTAATTAGGATGGCCACTTGAGGGCAGCCCAACAAGCTGTAAAATGAACACATGACATTTTTTAAATGGCTGTGCACCACAAGCTGCCCACTGTGGCCAAGGTTGTGTAGGAACACCAAGACTGAACCAAAACACTTAAGTTGCCAAAAAACAAAACCATGAGCTGAAAGTGGCTAAAATGCTTCATAAAACTACAAACAACCCCTAACATTACACAGTCATTTTCTCCCTTTGTTAATATAAAAATATTGATTAGTTAAGTGTTACAGATGTACATTGTCAGTAGTAATGACTTGGGGCTGATGGTGTGTTTCATTTGAACTGGAAAGTCGGGATTTCTGATTTCCCAGTCAGAGATTTGGACTGGATCACGCCCTGAATGAACATAACAGACTTGGATAGTGAGAAAAAATGCACCAACCTCCATCTCAAAATCTAAGATGGCTGCTCAGCACATCAACAATAGTGAAAACTGAAGTCCTGTACAATATATATCCATAGAGCATTTGCATGTGCAAAATATTGCATATTGCGTTGTTATCAACTGGTATTGCTAGCATAGGCTAACCTAGCAAGAATGGGATTCGTGACTTGTTGTACTTCACCAAGGTCAATGGAACACACACAGTCAGGGCAGGGAAATCTTGAAGGGAAGTACTAAGAGACGGGCTAACACATGGTTATGGTCTTCTATGGAATTTGTTGACAGTAACACAGAACATTAGAATAAGTAATGCCATATTATCCTTTGTATTGCTGAAAGTATTTATTTGTCTAATATATGTAGCAATTTGGACTGAAACTCTTCATGTATTATCTTTTCAAACTGTATGTGTGGTTCTTCTAATGTTTTTCTCTCTTGTCCACATGCTTCAGGCTTAAAATAACAACAGTGCGACACCCCAGCTAGAGGAGGATCTCTCATATCACCACTGCCATTTCACATGGAGCTCTTCTTTGGAGTTGGACTTTGTACAGAAAAGAGGATTTTAAAAAAAAATGATCACAACAGCGACTACCCAGCAGCAGCCAGCATTCTCATGCTTTTCAGAAAAAAAAAAGAAAAAAAGAATAAAAAGTGACTACTTCTACTACTTTCACATATCCACATTCCCACTGGACATCATGTGAATTTCACAGTGTTGACTCTTGTTGAGCTCAGTGACAAGAAACTGACAGAGGCCGGTGCTGGTGAAGGACGGGACGTTTGAAGGGCGGACAAGGTGTTGTGAAGGAAGTGAAAGGAAAAGGAATGTGTGTTGGAAGGAAACCTGTAGGAGAAGAAGTTTTCACATCTGGAAGGAGCTCAAGCCTCAATTTCATGGGTTTTGGGGAATTTTACTTTCAGTTTGTTGTCAAGCTCTGGTATTTTGATGTGAACAGGTATGGACTGGTGTGTTTGAAGGTTGGTGAATGTTTGTTTTCAGATTGGTGGCGCGGACACAAGAAAGAAAAAGTAAGAGAAAAGAAACGGGGCCTGAGAAGAGCTGTAGCATAGTGGATAAACATGAACCTCCCAGCAGCCCGCTCTCATAGACTTACAATCCATTTGGTTCACTGTGTTTTTTCAAAAAAAAAAAGAGAGAAAAAAAAATGGAACAAGTGCACTGAGATGCTTTGAAATCAAAAGTGATTAACAGATGATTGATGTGCATTTTATAAAGTTGAGGATTCTGCAAGTTGTGGTCTGGGGTAAGGAAAGTGACATGGTGTGTTCATCAGATCGAGCGACAGTCTCGCCATGAAAGTAAGCTAAGAAGGCAACGTTCTGTTTCATCGTGGTCAACATGTATAGGACGAGCTGAGTGGCGTTTGACCCTCACTCGCGGAGCTGTGGTTACATGTGTGACCACTCAGGTTGTATAACGATGCAGATTCATGAGTTTCCTGGCTGGTTGCTCTTTGTCAATGATGTGTATTAAAGAGGATATAAGGCATTCTGTTTATAAATTTGTGTTTTTGAAAAAGCGAGGGAGAGGATTGTTCTCTTGTTGAAAGGATAGATCTAAAAGCATTTTTTTTTTATTTTGGTTGGGTTTTATATAAATGTATATTAGGGTCAAAAGGAAAAAAAATGGAAAAATGAACGAAAAAACAACAAAAAATTACCGACTTCTTAGTTGTATATTAATATCACATTGTTTGGAAAGCACATCTCATTTGATAAAGGCTCACCATGTTTGTAAACAAGAAATAACCACGTAACTTAAATGTGTGTCAAATATTGTCAAGTTACGCCGACGATCATCTATTTATATTTTGTATTTGTCAAAAAAAGTTACAGAAAAGAGTTTATCTGCAGTGTTCTTTCTAAAGACGATTAATTATATGTGGTCTGACAGCCCCTGCATCTTCGAAAGAGACACTGTGGAGGGGTCAGAGGTCAGGCCGAGGTAATGGGATAGACAAGAGACAGCGGTGTTGATAAAAGTCCTTTCATTTTTCTTCCCAATGCATTCATACCGAGTTACCGCCAACCCTCGACACTCCGTCACCGGCGCATCTTAAAGAGAAATATTCAGTCGTGAGCATGAAGAAAAATTGTACAGATGTTTATATTCTATTCTTTCCAAGTGCCAGTTTTTTTGTGGTTGTCATTTGGATATTAACTAATCCATTCATGTGCAGGAAGAGAATACAGGTGGATGAGTGAATCTGGATGTTTCAGACAAAAACAAAAGTTGCATCACACTGTAAAAAACAAAACATCAAGTTTGGTCACATAGTATATATTTTTACAACGTTTTAGAGTGGATGTGATGTAGAAAAGCAGAGAGATACAGAATCATATTGCCATTTTTCTCTTGCTTGGTGAGACTGCAGACAAAATCCAGATACGGCGATCACGTCTCGTCTCCAGCACTTGTCTGCCTCCTGACTCCCTGCGGTCAGGAGACGGGAAGAGAATCTAATCAAGTTGGTGTCACTCATGCGTCATCAAAGGCGAACGGCATGTGCCTGCATTGAAGTCTGATTTTTCTTTGTGACGTATGTGACTTTATAAAGCTTGCATATTTTACACAGTGTTTACAAAGATGTACGTTGTGGTAAAAATCAATAAACTACAAAAAAAAAACAAAAAAAAACAATACTGTATAAACTTTAATTTCAGAGGTTAAAAAAAGAGTTATAACAATACCCAGCATCCCTTTTGTGTGTCCTCAGAAGTGTGTGCTTTCATTGGACAATACCGAACCCTTGCAACAAAGACCCATACGACTATTCCTAACTGCATTCCTCTGCAGTGCCACAACCAAAGGATCTGGAGTTGTATTTACATGCGTTCATAAAAGGGTTTTTTTGGGTTTTTGTGGATGTGCAGTGTGCATTTACAAAATAAAGAGCCAAGCAACTGTGCTGTAAAGTCAATGCAGGACACGGACACACGTCAAATCAAACAAACCTACCTGTGTAGATATGACCGATTCAAGACCGTCAAAATAAAGTAACTGTAACACTCAGTAGCAGATGTGTTTGTACCTATCATGTGCCTTAACCTTTTCCATGGTAGATAAAGATAAGTGTGTTTTATATAACTTTATTCCTCCCTATTCGACTGTCATCTGTTCATCCTGTCTGTTCACCCCCCCCCCCTCCTGTGTCACCCTCCCTTCCTTCTTCCCAGCTCACTCATTCATTCATCCTGCATCCCCACCCAGGCCCACTGTCTCCTCCCAACCCCAAGTAGTTTAGACTGTTGGTGGGTTTCTGCCTTGTATTACGTTGTATTATAAACTTTTAAAAAAAGAGATAGAGTCATTCAAAAACATGGTTTTGATTTCCTAGAAGAGTAAAGTTGTTAATGCTTTCGTAGCGAGCAGAAGCGATGCCACAGTGACAGAATGTATTATGTTGATTTTACTAATACCCAGAGGCAAATATTACGCTTGTTAAACATAACGGAAAAATACTGGTTTGTAGAGTATAAATTTGGTGTGTTTTCAATAAATCATGCCTGGAAAGAAAGTGTTGCCTGGCTCTGCGTCTTATTTCATACTATGTTATTCATTTCCAGTAAGACTCAGACTCCAAAGTCATGATTGAGAATCACCAGAAAAAATCTGTTGCTGTTTATCTTGTACATTTTTCATCATTAAGTGACGTAGGTGAATAGGCATCACTTATTTTGTTTTTCTTTTTTGTCTTTTACCGCTTTAGAGTCCAATAGTGTCAGTTAATAAATATTTTATTGTGAGATAAAAAGCTAATTGTTGATATTTTTTTGTAGTCTGAGCATGGCAGGCAGAGTTGCACTTTGGGATCCTAATACAATTTTGCATTTGACAACAAAATAGGTGCTTGCTTTTGGCCCATGGCCCTCCATTAATTTTCCGTTTAGCTATCCAAGGGCAAAGTTTTGGGCATGGTGTGAGTAAACCAGATGACCAGGGCTCAGACCTTACTACTGCATTAGCACTACTGAATTAGCAACTAAATTGCTGGTATCGGAATCTGTGGCAGCCATGTTTCAGTTGATTTTATTTGTCATGATGAAAGACAGGAGGGAGGTAAAGCATCTGCTATGCATAATGTCTTTCCAGTTTTCCCATGGAAAATTGTACACTATGTGAGTACAAGCCAATAAGTGACCATTCTAAAATGCTCATAAAAGAAGGTACATAAGAGTGTGCATGTGAAAAATCGAATCCAAAGCCACCTCAACATTTCTTGTCTTGATAAAAAAATCTAAACTTGAAGTTATGGTGTTTTACTTAGAGACATTATTACTGCAGTTTATCAGTTGTGAATGAGATTATCAGTACAGACATTATCCTCTGTTAAAGTACCATTTAAATGTGTCATAGCAAAAACATTAATGTTATCAGTTATACTCTTGTCTTGTTGTTGCGTGTAAAATGTTCCTATAGTGTACAAAAACTTATGCAGCAAAACGTTATGCCACAGTCTCAATTACTAGATTAAATAAAATGTCTATTCACCAGTGCATTTAGTAAAATATTACATTGTTTTTATTGCCTGAATTTCTGTTATTATCTGGAAGAATTCCATGTTATATTTTACCAATACATGTGTGAGTCGGAATAGTGAAATCATTAGCTCATACAATAATCTTTAACCATATTATGCCATATTCCTTTCACTTCCTCCAGAGTATTTTCATGTAAACTGATAAAGGCCTATGGGAAATGTGAGGCATGCCAAAATGAAAATAATGATAATAAAAAAAAAACTTTTTGGATTATCTCATTATCCATATATCCCATATTTATCAAGAATTGGAACTGGAAACATGTACTATTTTAAAACACATTTTAATGAAAGCATATAGAAGAAGTTCCATTTCGGCTCTTTTCTCTTCAGGCAGTTCTCTAGCCACCACATAGCCGGTCAGGGTCCTTTCATAACAACAACATGGCTGCCCTCTGGAGGGGCAGACACCGGTGGAAAAGGACTAATTGTTTACAAGTTTTGACAAGAAACCTGACAGGTAACAGTATGTTGTTTCAGTATAGTTTGTAAATGCGGAGAAAAGAAGGGGGTCAGGTTGAGAACTGCGCTTGTTTCCGTCTGCACGCAGCTAACAGCTCTGCTAACTAACTCATATTCATCTCCTGGACATCTTTTATCCTGTTAATCACTATAAATTGCATTCCCCTGGTGTTCTTCCAGCCAGCCTACGTCTTTTCTAATAAAGTGACTGTTTTTATCATATATGTCGTATGTAGTGTTATTCGTATTGGCCTTTTTATAAAGCAGAGCTCTTGTTCACTTCTGTGATTAAACATGTATTATTTGGAAAGTTACAGCTTCATGCGGTTGTTTTGATGAAGTTCTGTTCATGTTCGCCCCGATAATGTGTTGTGTGGTAATACCATGTACGTAAACTAATGTAGAGAAGAGGAATTAAGAGTTAATTTGATGCTAGTTGCTTAAGTGACGCAATATTTCGAACTAATCTGCTTTTGGGCGCCACATGGTTAAGAGGGTAAAGTTGGCATACGATCCTGTCGACCAACGAAGGAGCCTTTATCAAACAAACTATCCACACTGTATGCTGCTTGGTAGAGCCCTCTATACTGAGGAGAAGTAACATGACGAGGCTTACGCAATCTTTTAAATTAAATAGGTGTATTGTGTTGTATAATGACGTAAATGGTGTTTGTGCCATATGTATAAGGTAAGTTTGGATGGTGGAGATCAAGCACCAACTTTCACAGGGGAGACTAGTTTGTAATTGGTAGAAAAGCCTTTATAGGTGAAGTAAATGCACCACTAATTGGTTCAGTCTATACTATAATGTTTACATTAGCTGGTCTACTATTTGTACTATTCATCATCCATTATGCTCCTATAGGGAAGTATGACTATGACCTGGTGGTTATCGGTGGTGGGTCAGGAGGCCTCGCATGTTCCAAAGAAGGTGAGATCTGAGCCTGTTAATCTTTAATGTTTGGGAAGATATGATTTACACTGTAATTCCAAATGTCACACTCATACAATATCCATATTTACAGCGGCACAGTTGGGGCAGAAAGTCGCTGTCCTAGATTATGTGGAGCCATCTGTTAAAGGTAAAATACATATTTGTCAACCCTCAGTGCATAGTTCATTACAAAAAAGATTAAAAGCGCCATTGTTTGATCCTCTGGAAATGCTTGTCCGAACAGGTACCAAATGGGGTATTGGTGGTACATGTGTCAATGTTGGCTGCATTCCTAAGAAGCTCATGCACCAGGCTGCTTTACTCGGAACTGCAGTCAAAGATGCTAAGAAGTATGGCTGGCAGATCTCGGAGCCAATCTGCCATGACTGGTAAATCAATCAAAACTTTTCCCTTACATTTTTTCATCATGGCAAAGGATATGTCCACAAATGGCTAAACACTACCATCTAGTGATGTAATTGCAGTTGTGGTTGAACAATGAATTCCTTTTTGGCAGTGGGGTGGATGCTATTACTTTATTTAATGACTGACCTGTCATTCAGAAAGGACATGATTCCTTGAAACATGTGAAAAGAAAAGTAGCCTGAAGTATTACACAACAGATTCTGTGAGTGTTGTACAAATTACATTAATTGTTCCCTGAATGACCAAATAATTAGCTTTAATTATGGCTTGACAAACTATAATTTGAATATATGATGTCTGGGTGTAATTATATGTGTGAGCCAACACACCCCATGTAACAACCGATCAGCACAGGCACAGCATGAAGCATCTTTTCCACTGTATACACTTAGTGTGCAATGCAGAGGCCAGGTCTGTTAATAGTATCATCTCTGGTGTGGTTTCCAGGTCCACCATGGCAGATGCCGTTCAGAACCATGTCAGGTCACTGAACTGGGGTCACAGAGTTCAGCTGCAGGACAAGTAAGTGACAGCAGCTGTGTTTGCTTTATTAACACCTTTTTCTTTCAGTCATGATGTTTCATATAATAACTGATTTAAAAGAAGCAATTTAGAAAATGCTCCCTATTGATTTGAGAGTCAGTTTAGCTGTCTGATGTTTCCTATTATTGTCCAGTTGTTAAAGTCATGTCAAGAATCAAAATGTCTGTGAAGGTTCTCAGTGGTCCAGGTCATGGTAATTCTGTAAAGTGCTGTATCGTAGGCAACTGGACTTGTTTCAGTTTCTTGAAGATGTTTCACCTTTGTTAGAACTTAGAACTGATGAAGCCTCTTTTATTTCATTTACATTTAGGTAGGCCTGTCATGTTTACTAATTGTTGTTGGATGATATATTGTCTCAGAGAAAATTGGATTAAATGAGTAATAGTTTCATTTTGAGACTATTTTATGCCATTGACAATCATAACATGGTAGGATTTTAATGAAATCACACAATTTTAAAGAGCCATGAACTTTTATTTCCAGATATTCAGACATGAGAATTTGGATGTGAACGAATATATAATATTCTACTTAAAAAACAATGAAATTTAAAGAAATGCTAATGTGCATACAAGACCTATATTGGTAGAACAAACCCTGCTAGTTATTTTTGCACAATGTTGGATAAAATATTGGTGAAATTCAAATGTTAAACAAACAGAATATAAACACAATGGGCAGCATCAAGGCCATGTACAGAAATTGACAAGTCAAAAAGATATTTAACAACATTTGATACTGTAACTATCATAGCAAGCCTATATTTTTGTGATGCATTTTCTTTAACTTTTGCACATTTCTAAGACGTGACATATCGCTGAAGGCTGTACATTTCTTGTTACATGGCTGAGGGATTGAGAGTTGGCGACCACATGTTGATTGAGTGGCTGGCTGGAGGGCAAACAGGTGTTAACCTCTGTGTGAATGTGCCCAAGCTTAACCTAACATGTTTTCAATCCAGTGATATTGTTTCCTTGGTCAGTGTATCTAATAAGAGTTCTATTCCTTTGAATCAGTAATAACAATTAGATTAGATTAGAGTGTGATTTATGCTCGTTCCGACTAATGACATCAAAAAAGTACTTTTTAAACAAATTAATTCACAATCAGAATTGAAAGTGACATTGTAAATGGAATGAATGGATTGAAATGAAATGTGATTAATCCTGAATTATACATCTAACGATCAATTCCAAGCAAATGCTTTTCAAAATTCAAGCTCTACATGGCAATAGCATGGTTTACCTGATGTTGAATTTAGATTTGTTTAAAACTAGCTCAAAATCTATAAAAACAAAATTACATTATTTAAAAATGCAAATTCATGCTGGCTGTCATCTTAAGAAGTGAGAGATATGATGATGGAAGTAACAAGAAAATCAACAATAGCAACTGTATGTGTTGTTTCCATCTATGACAGGTAAGTGCACCACCAGGAGTAACCAGATGTTTTGTCTGTCTTGCAGGAAGGTGAAGTATCTGAACATCAAAGGAAGCCTGCTGGATGAACACACTGTTAAAGGACTAACCAAAGCAGGGAAAGAGGTGGGCTGCTTATTCATAAGACATCCATCAGTACTTTCAGTCACTCCCAAATTGATCATTGGGGAAAAAACAAAACTCATTACTTCATAAAACATCTTATAATATTTATATGTAGGCTATGAAATATAATTTTCTTAAACATGATGAATTATTGCATTCTACTTTATGTTTGGATACAGTTCCCATGTGTACATATTCATAATGATTCCATCTCTTAATATAAATTTAATCTTGTTTAGTTTTTTCTCTTTCTCTCAATTCTTTTGAAGTGCAATCAACATAGCAATAACATGTTACTTGTTTCAGTGAATTCAAAAGGTTTCCATCATCCCCTGTGTGCAGAATAATGTGGAGACCTCTTTCATTTGAGTTTTCCTTATTTTTTGAGGATATGAACAGTGACACATCTTCCTCCTCTCTCACAGACGATCCTGACTGCTAAGAACATTGTGATCGCCACAGGGGGACGGCCCAAGTACCCCACAAATGTAAGTTATATTGCCATCATCATTTCCCCAAGATGTCTGGCATTTTCTTTGCCAGCATGCGTTGTTTGGTTGACTGGTTACCAGGGAGTGAAACAAATGAGGAAGAAACACCCCACGGCAACAGAGCAGTCCAAACCACTCAAGTGATAGCATTACACTATGGAACACAAGAGAGGGCTGATTTTAGAGATCAGACTTTTGGTTGTGTGTCTAACATCATTGAAAGATCTGTTGATCAGTTCTGTTCACAGCTTTAACGTGTTACAGATCCCTGGAGCAGTGGAACACGGCATCACCAGTGACGACATCTTCTGGCTGAAAAAGTCGCCTGGGAAAACGTGAGGAAGCCCTTCACCTACCTTCACACACGCAAACAGACTTTATATAAAATTTTATCAAAGTTTGTGAACACTAATGCAATACTTAGCGACTGCCTTAGTCCCAAAGTGAATATATCAACCTTAAATTAATACATTTAGCTATGTATAGGTTTGTTGACGGTGTTCTCCATACAATGAGCTACAAGGAAAACAGAACCTGTAACCTCTGCAGTATTAATGCGTCGCTTCAACTTGCTGTGCTGCCTTGCTCGCTGACACGTCCTACTGTCTTGCACTGTAATCTTTCATCAGTGACATGCAGTTTGTTTTTCTCCCTTCCTGTCAGCCTGTCTTCGCCTCATGATTCAGATTAGTGCCGTGCATCCTGACCTTTACAGAACAAGCCCTTTAATCCAGCCATTTAGCCCCTGTCATCGCCTGGTTAATTGGTCCTTCCCTGATGTTTCCTCTTGGCATGACGCGCAGACGGTGACTAGCGGCTGTGGTGTACCTAGGTTGTGGTTGTTGTTTGCTTCACGGTGACAGATGAGCGGAAATAATGATTCCGATATGTAAGCTTCATATGTATCTCGGCTGTCTGCACCTAGAGCATGGAGTTTATAATTGTTTTTAATTAGATCCTCTTTTTCTGTGTCGGATGATGTTAAGTGCTGATGTTTTTGGCGATGAGTATACAGCACTTGTTTGTTTGTTTTTTGCTACAGACTAAAAGTTCCTTTATACATTTAATTCTAAAATGCAGGTTATACCAATGAAGCATATGAATGGTAATATGTATGCTATTCAGACTTTTGACCACTTGGTGGCAATATAAAACCATTTATAGTCAATAAGTCAACATGACTGTATTGTAGCCATCCTTAACAATTACCTCTGAAATATTTGTCCATTCAACAAAACGCTTTTGTATGAATGAAGCTGAATTATCCACTCAGAGACACTTGAGCTCAGGAAGTACTTTGATGTTGGAGTGTGATGGTTAATGGCGTCCTCTACCTCCCCGCAGGCTGCAAGAGGTTAGCATTAGCTTTAGTTTCCTCTATGAACCACACACACTCCACACACACTCCAGCGGGAGATGTTGTTGTGCTGCCGAGCTGTCAGCCGTGCAGGTGAGGTCCAAGAGGCTGTTTCTGCTGGCAGGGCTGATGTGGGAGGGGGTACAGCCGAGTGATGGATGTCTAATAGGTCTTGGAGCACACACACATTTGAGTGACAGATTTTCCCTGCGGCCGAAAGCCCAGCGCTGGCTGCCATCATCATGCTATCAGGAGAAAGCACTGAGACACGTGCCAGCAGGACCGTGATACTGGTGTAGGGATGGGCCACCACTGGAATGAGTTGGAGCAGTATGAGGGCTCTAACCTTGCATTGTGATGTAAAGTGGACAGGGACCACACTTCCTGGGATCATCTTTCAGCAGTTTATAGCAGGGAACCACAGATGGCTCTAGCAGAACTTCCCAGCATTTGTTTAAAAACAAAGCACTAACAGGATCTCTTTTGCATACACGCAGTCTATGTAATACAGTGTAACAGAATGTCTCACGCAAGCCAACATGCTCTCAACAGTACATTTCAGCTTTATAAGCTAAACAACAGTCCTGCCAAACAGAGATATGGTATTGTACAACTCTCCTAACTAGCAGATTATTTTAAAGGGACAGTGTACAGCTCAAACATAAATGACACCATTTGATGGACTGTACCAGATTGTAGCTTCAAGCTTATTTGCATCTGTAGTCCCTTGGAAGGTGAGAGCAGAAAAAACCTACAGATGTAGATGAAAAACTTTTTTTATCTTCTTAGATATGTAGTTAACTTTCCAAATAATGCATAAAGTGCCATGCTTAGTCAGCTGGAGAGGCTATTCGGACTGTGATTAACAGTTGGTGCTTCAGTAAGATTGACATAAAAACTAGTGTGTGAACTTATTTGCTCTACCATCGCTTCTGTTTCTTGCCTACATACCTGAAAGGAGTCAGACAGGTTGTTAAGGGCATATAGCATCATCTTCTAGTTGAAAAGTGTAACAGCTGTACAGACTCCAGACCAGTGTATAACAAGAAGCAAGAAGGGTAAGGGGAAAGGAGACAGTTTCTTAGTGATGAAAGTGTAGAATCAAGCTAAAGCTCTTTGCCTAATCTTCTTTAAGCCACTTCACAATACGTGCAAAGTGCAGCTGTGCATTACGCAGACACTGAGAAAATGGGCACCGGGGCTTTTAGTGGTTAGTGATAGCATGGACGAGGGCAGGATTTTGCCGCAGGCAGTCTGAGCTGTCAGGTGGGCCAGATCGAGGGGAAGGAGATCTTGGCTGGAAAGGTAAAAACAAGGTAGAGAAGGGCCTCATCCATGTGGGTGACGGGCGTCACTCAGCCAGCTAATGTGTGGACTTGAGCCCTGAACATGGCACACTCCATCTGCAGGGATTAGACTAAACACTGGCAATTAGCTCTCCTCAACATCACTGATCTCAGGGCTGGATTAGAAGTGTGATTCACCTGGACCCCACACACACACACACACACACACACACACACACGCACACACACACACACTGCGTTTCCTGTCCGTGTTTTCTACATTTTCTTCACACCTCTTCACCTCCCTCTGAGATTATGACGTTTTGTAATTCATCACCTCTCTAATTCTAGGATTTTAAGTAAATATTTTCAACTTTGGACTTGCTTTATTTTATTTGGCCACCATGTGCTGCACAAATGATGCAATGTATTTTTATTGTATTATTTGTTAGTGTAAGAGCTTCTCTTTTTTGTGTTTTGCAGTCTTGTGGTTGGAGCCAGCTGTATCCTTTGTCTGCCAGAGAGCTTGTAAATGGAGCCACTGTATGGAGTCCATTGGTGATCTGTCCTGAAAAAGTTAAATCATGCCAATGATATTTTTCTATGTAGTTAATGCGACCAGGTTTGAAAGGTATTTCTGAATAATCTTTGCACCTAAAACAAACATTTTCTTGCTGCTGCATGGCTCTGACTCCCCCTTTCTTTTTAAGATAGCTTCTTGTGAAAGAACTATAGTTTTTATCTGCCATGGTCACACATGAGGCGCTGCCTTATATGTGAAAGTACTGTAATCCTCAACACGGTGTTGCTCAGATGTAGCTCTGGAGTGTGCAGGCTTCCTCACTGGAATTGGCTTGGACACCACAGTGATGGTTCGCAGCATAGCCCTCCGGGGGTTTGATCAGGTATTGCTTTATGAACTACACTGCCATCAGAACACATCACATCACAGCAAGTGTGGTTTTTTTGTCATGGTTCTAGGTCCAAATTCTTTTTTGGTTTCTGCAGCAAATGGCAGGTCTAGTGACAGACTACATGGAGGCATATGGGACCAAGTTCGCATGGGAGTGTGTCCCGAAGAGAGTGGATAAGCTCTCCTCAGGAGTTTTGCAGGTAACCTGGATGGACAACCGCACAGGCAATGAACACAAGGACACCTACGACTCTGTGTTATGGGCAGTTGGTAAGTTTGTGCATGGGTCACACCTCTGGGTCAGTTCATTTAAAATTGAAACAAACCTTAAAGTGAAAGTGAAATATTTGTGTTAATATGCATAAGGAAGACTCGTCCCTCCTCTAGAAAGGTTAGGTTTACATGAATAACAGCATCCTGAAGGGATGGAAGCTCATTAAGTTGCTAATGGACATGTTCATTAGAGCTGCATATGACAATGTGGCTACCAAGTAAAATACCCAAACACATTTTTTTTTTTTTTTTTTTAAATAGAATTTTAGTGCTACAGTGATGCCCCGGCATACAAACCCTATTCTCCAGATGTAATTGAGATGCTTCTTTGGAACAACCCTAGCAAAAATAATCATCATCATCATCATTTTAATACTGTTTTAGTGAAAATTAAATGCAAATATTACAGTTCCCACTGTAATCGCATCTCATAGCACAAACACTATCTGCAAAATGAATGAAATATTGTTCAGTAACTAGAGAAGATGCCAAGGCTTTAGACTTGAGACCTGGACACAAGTCAGCTAAAAGTCACAAAAAAATGACTTGACCTGCTCTCGTCCGCTGTGAGTTTTGACTTGTTATGAGACTTAAAAGTAAAAAAAAAGTTTTGCCCTGATGAAATCCAGGACCAGTAAAAAAACAAATCTTCCATTAAATATAACCTTATTAGCATAGCTTTGAAAGGGCGATCTTCTGTGCTCTCCTGTGCTATTCTAATAAGACGTGATATGCTTTAGACTTCCGTCTTGACTTGTACTTGACCTGAACTTCCCGAAAGGCTAAAAACACGCTTCTGACAGATGCTTTAGCCTGAATTATTCATTTGGCTACATTTGGTCTGCATTATGAAGGTGCCTTGCCACACTAAAGTAACAGTCAACCAGATGTTATGTGGACAGTGAATAGATACAGTTCACAGTACAGTTCAATGCAGTAATAAACTCCATATCATCTAATGCACCAGCCCTTTTGTTTCCTATGTCTCCCTGAAATAAAACACTGGTATGACTTTTCTCCCTGCCACCATCAATTTCATTGTCATCCTCAATAGAGTGCAGTGTCAGCAGATAACAGATGAATCAAGGCTGAAAACAAAGTAATAAAGCCTGAATGATGGGAATGACCAGGGGAAGTGTTAATCACCCACCGCTGGCTCTCTGGCTCTCTGGCTCTCTGTTTGGAGAGGGGCAGTATGGGGCAGGATGCACCCAGGCACAGGGTCACCTCGTTCCCCTCTTTGTTCTCCCTCTCTGGGTCTTCCTGCTCGTGCCAGCCCTGCGGAAACCAACCCTGCATCTGTCACTGCCATCCCTGCCCGTGGCCCTCTGCCTGCCGTTACCACCAGCCCTCTTCCTCCTCCTTTTTCTCTGCTATCCATTCTCTGTTCCATCGTTTCACTTCTCCTGTTCCTCCAGCACTATGAGTAACAATGGAGGGAACATCTGTCAAGTACTGTTGATTTATTTGTGTTGAGTGCTTTCAAAGACAGACAGTGCTTCTGAAAATGTGACTACCAGGCTTTTCCAATGTCTACTTCACAGCACTATCGCTGTATTTGAGCATTGTGGGAGGTGGGGGGTGGGAGGCGGGGGGTGGGGGGTGGGGAATCCTCTCTTGCTCTGTGCGTGTGACAGCAGCAAGGATGTGTGTGACCCTGCAGCTGAGATGACGTTCGTTCTTCCCTCCTGTGGTTCAATTCCCACATCGTCTCCGCGTGAGACTGCTGGTGAGAATGACATTTGTATTGAGTACATATATCAGTTGGTATTCTTGCTTGCGTGAGCCGCTGCAGCCCTTAAGTTTCCTACATTTGTTAGAGAGAGAGTTGTCACCCAAACGTGGGGAATAACTTTTTTGGATGCTGTTTTAGTCATTTTAGGAGCCAGCAATCCATACTACACAAAACCATGGAGTATTTAGCCTTTCTGTGCTCTGTCATGTTTCATTTTACATTAAATTGTATAAATGATTTATGAGTTTCAGTTATTAGTTTGTCCAGTAGCACCAGCAGCCTTATCACTGCAACTTTAATCCATCCAAGTTCCATCATCTAGAGCAATGACATCTCGCCATTATTTTCACTGGCAATTCATCTGTCTATTACCTCAACTTAATGTTTAGTCTATGAAATGTTAGAAATTTGTGAAAAATGTCGATGTTTCCCAAAGCCCAAGATAACACCCCCAAAAGATATTCATTCTACTGTCATAGAGGACTAAAGAAATTCAAAGTATAGGAAGTCAAAATATGAACAAGAGGAACATCTCCAGCTGCTTGTGCCACTTTGCATCAGAATAAGATTTTTTCTTAGTTTCTAAGACTGTGCAAACACAGCCTCCCTCCTTCATCATTCCTTCAACCACCACCCTGAAAGGGTTGGCTTTGCAAGATTTAGACATATCCAAAAACATGATTGATATTCAAGTTTACAGTAATCTTTAAAAATAGGTGTGTTTTTCAGTCTGACCAGAAACGTAGCCTTTTGAGCATGTGTCTCCACCCTAGCATTGCAAACTGTTAGTTTAGTTGGTTTGTGTACAATGCATCCATGACAACACACAGAGCTGCCTGTAAACAAGGAGCAGTGGCTGTGTGGCACAGACCATGGTAAAAACCCCAACTGAGACACATAATCTGAATGTGAACATGCTGTATACGTGTTCAAAGAATGTTCCTAAAACACCTTAACAATATAGTCATATCCCCAATGTTTCAATCAGAAAATGCTATATTTTGTATTAAGTCCACATTCAGAATATACTGTTTACATGACCCATATCAAATCCTAAATATAATCATATTCAGAATAATAGTGGAATATTAGCGTGTGAGTAAACCTAGTCAGTGTTTAGATTTAAAATAGTTTTTGGAAATTGTTGTAACACCAGCAGCAGTATCCCCTGTTTTAGTGCTACCAGCTAAAACCTGGGAAGACCCAGCTCTATTCCTGATAGCTTTTGTTCCCATACCGTTTAGTAAGGACCAGTAAGAACATGGCCTCTGCTCTTTGATGTGAACATGCAGGAGTTATGAGTACAAGGCCACTTCCCTTTACTGTGACCTTACACCAGGGGACAGGCAGCGTCCCAGGTCTCTGTGGAGTTATTAAAGGCCAGAGGGGACCGGGGGACAGTATCACCACTGTCTGCCACATCCTTCTCCACGGCCCTGCCTCCCTCCACCTTTCCCCTGCGCCTTCCTGGCCTCATGGCCGCTCCCCTGTCCAGGTGTGCCTGCAGAAACACACCAGGAAACAGAGCATTTCCACACTTCCTGTCTGCATGCGGACAGTGTGCACATTAGTCTTCCTCCTCACTGCAATCTACAGTACTTATTCAAAAACATTTCCTACTTCTTTTAAAAGGACATTTGTCTGTCTCAGTTTTATCAGTTACGTCCCAAATGTTGCTCTTCTGTCTCTAGATCTGATCGCATGACCCTGTGGGTTTGCAGTTGTTGAATGGGGAGATAGCTTTTAAAGTGACAGATGATAGTCCAATATTATAAGAATGATAGAGACAGTTTCTGGGCAAGAGCATGACGACTGTTAGTCATAGAATATCTGCTATAGAATACTAACGCAGTATAGGCATTAAAAACTAAACTGTAATTTATTTTTTGCATCCTGTACAATCTCTTCAGCCAAGAGAAACAGTGCCCTTTGTCTTTATTCATTTGATTGATCAGATAAGTGTCCAGCTCTCATTCCACAGCTTCAGGAGTGTTGTTGTGGCTAATTAGCCTAGCGGTTTAGAGGCTTCCGCTTGATGTCACAGCATACTTTGTTCAGATTGGTCCACAGTGTGTGCCTATCTTATCAGCTGGCCAACTGTTGTTGTGTCCTCGCCCTACAATTGAGTTCTGGTCACTGCTACAGTAGATAGGAAGGCCACATATGTAAAGAAAAAGACCATACTTACAGTCAGATCCTACTGCTACTTTTTTTTGTCAGCCACTACTGATATGATGTTTCAGCTTGAGAAATATATTCTTATCAATGTATTTATCATCATGTGAAGTAGTTGTATCTGGTGTATAAGGGTAATAAATAATTGAGATTAAATAAATAATGTGTTATAAATACATTACAGTTACAGCTGTATTGCTCCTTTTCTCAGTCATTGAGAAGTAAGTAAGTTAAATTTCACTGCAAAAGCGCAAAGCAGAATACCTAAATTTCACTATGATGCTCTTATGCCATTTAGAGAAGGTCATGTGTATGTGAACTGTTCCAGTGGACATACAGGAGAAGAAAATAGTCCCTCCTTTGGGAATTGATCAGGACTGCCTAACTTCCCCTCTCCCCTCTATCTCTGTGCTCCCCATGGCCTTCAGCCACCCATGCTGTGGAGCACTCGAGCACTAGTCCCTGTAGCCCCCCTGGTCTGAGAGCAACAGTGGGGGGGGGTTGTTCTTCGGCTCCAGCCAGGAAAAAGGGTCTCGGGGTTTGTTATTTTTGCTGTCCGATAGCATCTACATGGGTAGCTCAGGGCTGGGTGTTTATTATCCTACCCAGGCAGGTTGTGTGGAGCTATGGAAAGGAGGGGAGGGGGGAAAGCGGTCCACGCACCATCACCATAGAGACTCAGTGTCGACAGCATCAGTCAGCTGTCCCCCAGGAAGTGTCAAAAATCACACCTTCGAGTGTCCCTGGGGTCGATGGGATGCTGTTTCCCAGCTGCTCATCCGTTTCCCCTCCTTTCGAGCTCTCTCTCTCAGCTGGCCAGATGTTGTTGTTTTCTAATTTAAGAGTTCTAAATTAGGATTTGACCTTCATTTTTTATTTCAAGGCCAATTTTTATTTAAAGGCCAATTCACCTATACTGGTGGTTTAAGATTTCAGCTGGGAATTGTTGATAGTTAATTTCTAAAAATACTAAGAAAAGTAGCAACTTCTCACATTTCAGTCGCTGGTATCTGCCAGTGTTTTTCTTTTCTAGCTGTGCTAGTGGTAAAACTCTAGATATAGTAATGACCACCACTTTTGCTCACATAAAACCTGTTGAACCTCTGACTTTTACTGATCACCACCATCAGGTCAAAATTTCTGTTTCTTATACATGCAACCAAACATGCAGCACTAATGACATTCCCATCAGTGTCAGCTCAGTTTTGTACTAAATTGCAAATGTGCCAAAGGCTGAAATAAGCTAGTGACCATAGTAAACATTCCTCCTGCTAAGCATTAGCTTGTTAGCATTTGTTCAAAGCACCGCTGTGCTCAAGTGCGACATCATAGAGCTGCTAGGATGAATGTAGAGCCAAAGTCTTGTTGCTTGATATGTGGAAATTAATTTATGATTAGAATAGATGGCAGTTAATCTTTTTGTATCAGTAATGGTTAGGTTGTCCCCAGGATTTCAACATCAGGCTGGAAAAGCTATTATGCAAGACAGTCTGATGAAACTGTGGAGTTTGGAAGGTTTAAGTCTTAGTTCTCTAGTTGCATTCTACCATAGGGGTTAGGAACAGTGTACTGAGCTCCTCTTTGCAGTCTACCAGGCTTTTGATAACCCTTCTTTATTTGAATAAGGTTTTCTGCGTTGGATCAGCAATGGTGACCTAAAAAACCTCAGGCAGACCGTATAGAGAGCCTCCCTCCTCTTCTATACCTCTTTCTCTCCTGACTTGTAATGTAATATTCTCCTTGTGTTGTTTCCTCCCATTGAACTCAGGCAGAGCCCCTGAAACCAAAGCCCTGGGCCTCGACAAGCTTGGCGTGCAACTCGACAAGGAGACAGGGAAAATAGTTGTGGGCGCTGACGAATCCACCTCGGTGCCAAACATCTATGCTTTCGGTGACATCGGCGAGGTAGGCATTATGAACACCACAGTGACGGCAGAATCTGCCCTGATAACATCACTGGTAAAATATGGAAAAATGCTCCAAAAAAGCTGGCTAAACAAATGTTAATAATTACTTTAAAGCTAGGTTTCATATTTGCGTGCACATAAAAGACATCTAACAGCGAGTGCTTGGCAGACGACTGAGTACTAAGTGAGGTTAACCCAGCCTGCTGTCATGTAATCACTGGCATTGTCAATGAACCAGCCATGTTAATACTAGTTCTACCTGCTGCATGTAACGTCACTGTTGTTTTTGTTCACAGCGACCAGCTGTGTGCTTCCTTCCTGCCTTCCAGGCCTCATGACACACACATACACGTTTTGACTGACAGTTCGCTTTGATGAGTCGTTCCTCGCCCCGATCTGTCTGTCAGCTTTTCGCAGCTCAGACGAGGATTTTTTCTACTCTTTTTTTTTTAAGTAGGAGGGTTGATAACTCAATTTGTCCAATGCTTTGTTGTTGGGTTTTTTTTCATCTCAGAAAAGTGTGCCAAGTAATGCATTATTATAATGACGACTGACATTTACTGGAATACCAGAATACACATCCACTTACGTACATGCAGAGGTGCAGGAGATGTTTTGGACAACAGGATGTGTGGCGGTAATTTCACAGATTTTAGTCATGCCTTTAGAATTGCCCTGCAGCCCTGCTGTTTCCTGCACCACTCAGTTGAATATGTGTGTGTGCATGCATTTGTGTCTAAGTGGATGTGTTTGTCTGTTTTTGAAGTCATCCAAAACAATGAAGGTAAAAACAAAGTAGCAGAGCATTTTTCTAAGTGAGCCGGATGGATTAAATGTTTAGCCATCAGTCAGACAGTCACTGACTCACCTTGTCTGTTGTGTGTTTACATGTACACTGTTTCTGCACCGGCAATTAATGTGGCTGTCAGAAAAAGATGACGAAATGGTTTATACTTCAGACTTCCGTTATAACAAAGCCAACACATCTTTATAATGATTTGCTGTTTCACAAAGTAGACCTAGATCTTGTGTGTTTGATTCACAGAATTAATTAGTAATGTTTCTTGTTTTAGGGTCGTCCTGAATTGACCCCAACAGCCATTAAAGCAGGAAAGCTTCTTGCTCGTCGACTGGCTCGCCACAGCGCCGAGCTCATGAACTATGACAGCGTAAGTCACAGACTCACATGCACACACAGAAGCCGATCATTCCCCCCCATATTTCCACAGCTTTTGTTTATGCTGCTTTTTGAACCTTTTGTTTTCATATTTGAAGCTAATTATAAGGATCCATTGTGTAGAGTGGTTGGAGTCTCTGATGTTCCCTCATATCTCTAGGATGAGTCATGACATAAACATACCAGCACTTTCCTAATGTCATTTTTTATCCTTTCCTTTTTCTTCTGAGTTAAGTGTTAAAAGAGATTTCATCATATTGATAAGTGTGTTTATATCCACATATTGTCAGGGGGGTTTCTACATACTGATATTCTGATATTTCTTTGATAGAGTTTGGATTTTAAATTATTATAACTACGTTTGAAAAAGTAGCATCATTTGTATGGTGTATTTTGTGTTTCCCCCATTTTGTTGAAATGCAAAGCAAAAGTAATCATTACTCCATAACACATGACAATGTTCAGACCTGAAAAAGGCCCAGAAAAGGTCAGAACCTTGTTAGACTTAATAGTAGGGTTCCAATTGACAATCGTTTACAATATCCTCCCCTCAGCTGATTGTTTTCTCGATTAGTCAATAATTATTTGGTTAGTAAAAGAATTGTGAAAATTGTCAATCATAATTAATTACACTGCTTTACACTGTTGGCCCGAACAACAGTCTAAAACTCAGTCCAAATATTTACCATCACCTAAGACAACAAAGGGGGCAAAATCCTCACAATTCAGAAACTGGAACAAAAAAATGTTTTGGACTTTTTGCTTGAAAAGTGACTGAGGGAAGATTAAATCATGGTTCATCAATGGTTGCCAAATGTTCTGTCAAACATCGAATGTGTCTCTGTGTATGTATCAGGTGCCCACCACAGTGTTCACCCCCCTCGAGTATGGCTGTGTGGGTCTATCCGAGGAGGAGGCTGAGAAGAGGCTTGGTAAAGATGGCATAGAGGTAAGATGTGGACAGATGTGGTGGATGTGCTGCTGTAATAATCATTGAATTTCCAACTGAAAATATAATATTTCCAGAACGCAGTATTTTGGAAAAAAAGCCCCTCACGTGTCCACATTTCAAATTTATATACCATCGCAAATGGTGATATTTTTGGTCAGTTTTTAATATTGAACTTTGATATAGATTTACTTGTAGAAATGTGTTGTGGTAAAAAAAAAAAAAAAAAATGAATAAAAAATACAATATTTTTGTAACATTTATACTGTACATCCTGTCAAGAAAGCTAAAATTTATACTGTAGGCCTTTGTGAGACCTGAACCGATAACCTTATAAATTTAATTTTGAAATGCAAAATGTTTGATGTGTGTACTTTTGATAGTTGCTCAAAATGTAATTATTTAAACATGAAATTTCATGATACATAGAGGAAAAATATTTTCTTAATTAGAAATTGCTGATTGCTTTAAGTATTCTCTATTGTATTACAACACAGAACTGCTGTAGCATTGGTCCACACTTGTTACTTGTTCTATTATAGCTTTTGTTTCTCCTCCATTAAATGAATGACTACATGCACAATGAAAGGTACACAGGCAGTGTTGGTGGCTTGTTACTGTCATCAAGCTGTATAAAAGAAACAATGTTCCATAACCCATAAACAAACACTGACACAAGCATACAGTGCAACAGCAAACAGCTTCGTATTTTACGTGCTTGCATACATGAGCGGTGTGCCAGATGCTAGCCAACACCTGCGCGAGGCCGCTGATAAATGGTTTAGCCGACGAGGTGGGGCTCCTCGCCGTGACTGACAGGCGAGCAGGAGGCCTGATTGAGGTGTGTATGGGGTGATGACAGGCGCGCCGAGATCTGAGGAGGAGCTCTAGCACCGGCCCCCGACAGCTGCACGGCTCTCACAACTTGTGTCGGCACGTTCGCCAAAAGAATACAACACACTATACACACTTTTTAGGTGTGGAGTTTGAAATCAATCGCAATCATGAGCAAGCAAGAGATTTTTATTCTGTTTTTATGCAGTGTTTGAATCACTGCCATTAGTCAAACTGTTATCTACTACTATTATCCTATTTGGCATGATGTATAGTCTGCAGAATATTTTTGATTGCATTTTCCAGGAAGTGTGAATACTTTTGCAAAACATTTTGCATAATGTGCTCAACAAGAGATCATCATCATCGCAGAAAACTGTGAAGTCATAAGTGGCTGTTAGCAGAACACTAAATTAAACTGCTCAGTTTTGAGGACCACAATAGTTCTTTCTATATTTAAATATATGTCTCTTATTGATATGGTGTGTCCTGTTTGTATGTCTTTGTAGGTTTACCACGCTTTCTACAAGCCTCTGGAATTCACTGTGGCAGAGCGCGATGCCAGCCAGTGTTACTTAAAGGTACAGTTGCAAACCTGAGGTGTTTTTTGTTTGTTTGATAATTTTTCTGTGTTGGTATTTTGGAGAAGATATTGATGTCACTCAATACACCACCAAAGTTAGATCTTTGCTACTAGATTTTCAGAGGAACTGACTCAAGAAATGGTCTGAATGATCTGGCCATTAAGTAATCCTGCTCACCTTTAATTGTCAACCTGTGCTCTTGTTTATAAGCTTTGAGACCCATTTGTCCTGCTTTATCATTCCAAAAGCTACAGAAATCTCAAAATGTGATGGTTAGTTATATATGTTAAGCTATAGCCAGAAGCAGATGAGGAAGCCATTGAAAGGGTGCACAACAACCACCAACACCTTCTTTGCTTAAATTCAGTTTTCTCCCTCCTCAGGTGGTCTGTGCAAGAGATGATGACCAGAAGATCCTGGGTCTCCACTTCACTGGTCCAAATGCTGGAGAAGTCACACAGGGCTTTGCTTTAGGCTTGCAGTAAGTTTAATAAATCCTATATTATTTAGTTAAGGTAAAGTTGGCATTTTGTTTCTCCATTGCTTACAGCAAATCATGTTGGACACCAATGATTTATATTCATTTTACTCCTTTTGTCGGTTTTATTTGAACATAATGACTAAGAACACATGACTAATGGGAGTTTGTTCTGACCTCCAGTTCTGGCCCATAGGTTCTTTAAAATCAAGAATTAATAACACCTTACTGACAAGGTGCGTGTGCAAACAATGAACTGCTTCAATGGAAATACACAACACTTCACAGATACAGTTTATCACTGTGTCCTTCCTAAAGTCCTCAAGAGACAAAGGCAATTGTTTTAAAATAAAATACACAGCATACGGAGGACAAACTGATTACAGACAACTAGAGGAAAATACAGATTTATTAAATAATTATTATAAAGTTATCAGTCACAAGTGAGTAAGTAAAATCAACTTGAATGACCTCTGTGTGTGTCTGTGTTTGTCTTAGGTGTGGAGCAACATATTCCCACTTGTTGCAGACAGTAGGCATCCACCCAACCTGTGCTGAGGAGCTGACCAAGGTCAACATCACAAAGCGTTCCGGCTTGGATGCCACAGTCACTGGCTGCTGAGGTTAAGCACCTCGGTCTCTGAACATTAGTTAGCACGCAGGGTCCCTCTGTGGTAGAAAGAAGTTAGCCTGGGTTAATCCTGCTCGCTCTCCTCATCCCTCTCCTTCTAAATGACCCCAGTTTCAAAATGCACTTCCTGTGCTACAGGGTCTCCTCACAGGCCATCACTGGCTGCCCAGGTTAGTGTCACTAATATGTCATGTAATAACGTGACCATGATTATCCCATATACATTCAGGCTGTGGGTGTATGCTCTTAAAGCATGGAGCTATAGATCAGGTTTGTGAGAGCTCTGGCTGCAGAGCGAGTGTCTTTTAAATAAACAGGCTCATCAATCAAGATTAAAGCCTGCGCTCATGGTTTTGTTGAAATTGTACAAGAACCGTGGACCGAGCCCGAACGTTTTTCTGAATATATATTCTGCAAATATTGTTGTTTCTCCGGCTGTACTTCCTGTCCATTAGTCTTGGAGGTGACACATACCATACACCCCCCCACAAACCCTCTCCATGACACTGATGGATAGCCCCAGGGCCGTCGCCACAGCGACACCGCCCCATTTCCCATGGACACACACAAACAGTTGGCAGGCAGCCTGTCAGTCAGCCAGCTCAGACCTGGCCAGGGGGCCCTGGCTTGTTTAGGGCCCAGCAGACCCTTTCCTTTCCCTCCCATGCCCTTCTCCATCCCAGTGTATGAAACTACATGGGACTACAAACATGTGCTGTCAAAAGCGGTGCGGATGCCACAGCCCAGACACAGGATAACCCACTGATAACAGAGCTCTGCCATAACTGTACTACTCAGCCTCACCCAAAGGTGGCACTATTGCCCTCCAGTTCTTCCCTTTTTTTCTTAGCCAGAATAGAAGACAGGATAAGGTAGTCACTGGATAAAACATAAGCCTGAATGCATTCAGGTTGCACATTTAATCTCTTTAATCCCTATAAAAGATATGTGCTTTTGGAAGAAGTTTGACAGCAGACTGGCTTTATTGGTGCCAAACTGATAAGGGTTATCTGTTGTGTATTTTCACGGATGGCAGGTTAGGCCTTAAGAGTCATCACCCTTGGAGATAAGGTGAGTTGTTTATATCAATAAAGCAGTAATCGACCCTAACAGTTGGCCAAAGTGCCCAGATGTTCAACCTGTTGGCTGTACTGGACATCTTGGCCTTATTAAGTAGAGGATGAGGGAGGAGGAGGAGTGTCAAAAAGTGGGTTGCTACAGAAATTGGGGGACCTAAGAGGAGGCTGCTGGGTGTAGTTTATTTTATTTTGTACGTCTAATCTGCCCAGTCTGATTAATGATTTCGATGAGGGGACTGACAGTGTGCCAGGAGATGGGGAGAGGAAAAAGAGAGAGCGAGCGAGGTACCAGGTTTGTTTGGGCCAGGGCCAGCAGAGAGAGGGAGAGAGAGCTGAGTTTCAGCTCTGGTTAGGGAGGGAAGTGGGATTCCTGTGTGCTCTGTTCAGGGCCGAGGTGCTGACTGAAGGACCCTGACCTCCGCTCAGCAGGAACAGCTTGACTCTATCACTCGGAGCACAGAGGGCTCACATGCTGCAGCGCTGCACGGCAGGGGCCTGGGGGGCACAGGGCGGAGCGGAGGGGGTGGATGGCCAGGGGACGGACAGAGCCGACCAACCAGCCAACCAACACAACACTGAGCGGTAGCAGCGTGTTTGCCCAGGGTAATTGAGTCTATGTTCCTGTGCTTAACGAGCCACTTCAGAGACCTCAGGGTGGGCCCAAGGCTACGTGAGGGAAGTTATTGAGGCCATTAGTGTAACTGTAATGTCTGTTTGCTTTTTACCCTCTACTTCCCTTCTCCTTTCTCTCATCTGCCGTTATTTATGCACGGTATTGCTGCACACACGCACATAATCAAAGTCATTATTTGATTTGTTTTATTTATTCATTCATCTGTTTGAATGATATCTGTTCATTGTTGGTGATCAGTCGATCCAGGCCCAAGACTTAACCATTTAGCCTCAGCTGTGCCCCACGGAGGGGGTCAGGGTTCAACTTTCAGGTCGGCCAGCTAATGATGACCTGCACTAAAACCCAAAACTGGGGAGTGCAAGCCTGATGTCACCTGGCTGCCAACTTTAGTCATTGTAAATAGATAAGTTTAATTTTCATGAAAGCTTTGTATACATAATTTATATGTAAAGCAATAACATATTGGAATTCACAGTGTCACCATTAAAGTAATGATGCCTACTAACTGACTGTTCTGTTTCACATGAATAACTGTGTGGTTTCATTTTATAGTGTTCACCCAATGTGTATTAATTTGTGCAAATCCACAGTAGGCATACAGTACATTTCTGTTCCTTTCTCAGTTTCCACTGAGTTCTGCTCATTTGTAAAAACAAAACATAAGAGAGGATGGAACCAATAGTTGTGTTGCGGAAAGAAAAATGTGACATGCAGGAATTTGGAAAAAAAAAAACAGATATATCTAAAATAGAAATGTAACAAATATATTTTTGAGGCTCAATCCAAACTCATCAAATACTGACACTTTGGGATGGTAGGTCAGGAAGGTCGCCACCCCAAAGCGCCAGAGCTAGGAATGAGCCTCAAAAATAATCTTTATTTATTTATTTATTTTTTAATTTTACAAAGAAGACTTTTTTTAAAGTATAGTCAGTATTTTAAAAATATGTTCATTAACTTTATTGCCAAGAATTGGATAAGAAGAACAACACCTGGACGCTAACTATGAAGCGTCAACCTGCAGCCGGTTAGCTTAGTTTAGTTTAGCTTAGCATAAAGACTACAAATGCGAGAACAGCTAGCTTTGCTCCGTCCCAACTTAACATAATCAAATTAAATATATTCTTTCAATTAGTTCATTTGTTCAGTAATTCTCAAAATATTGAATTATTATTATAAGAAAATGAAATGGTATTGTTAAATTGTCCCTGTCATTTTCACAGTATTATTCAAAGAAAAGAATCCAGGGAACAACTGATGGTGTCGCTGTAAATATGCATCTCTGTGGTCTTGTACAGGTTTATCTTGAAATATGCTACATGGCTCAATCTGAATATTGAGTGGCGTAAGGGGTGGTCACACTTTGACCTGGAGTTGTTTCTGCTGACAGGCACCTCTGCTATGCAGCCCTGTCACTCAACCCTCTGCACCAACAATGGCAGAAATTCCACTGTGTTTGTTTGGTTAAGGACGGAGCTCTCTGAAACCCCTGAACCTCCTCAGGATCCACAGCAGCCTCACTCACCCTGAGAGAGAAGCTGGTGTCAGTCCTGGCCCAGACAGCGGGAGTAAAGTTCACCCATCTCAAGAATAGTCGGTCCCATTTAGCAATTGTGTCTCCTCTGTCCCTCCACAATGGAGCAAACAAGCTAAATCCACCTTGAAATGCACTTAGTAGAACATGTCAACATGTCAGGGTGCGCTCAGTTCTGCGCTCCGTCTTAATCCAGCCTATTGAACGCTGACAGTTGTCTGTGAGTCAGACATTCACGAGGCCTTTGTGACTTCGCGTCTTGAGCTCTAGCAGCCACGCTGGAGGAGAAGAGCGCTCAGACACGCGTTAAAACACACATGCGGGGTATACAGCCGGAGCAAAAGCCTCAGGAGGAGGAGAAACCGATACATACCTTGTGTAAACATTAGCAAGAAAATGAGGCTAGGAACAGAAAAGGCTCAACCTAGGCGAGGATTATCCCTGAGAAATGAATAGGGGCCAATTATGACTGCTCTGTTGTACTGCTGGTGTCTGGCTCAAGAACTGTCAGCCTGAGATGCCTGCAGGGCCGGGATGGGGTGCAGTGGCTGGGAGGGGGTCCTCAGGAGACTTGACGTTAGGAAAAGGGGCCCTTAGACCGGTAAGCCAAGGTGAGTCTCCGAACTGGATGTCGGTGCTCTCTCCCTCATCTGGCGTCCCAAGTTCAAGACGATTAGCTCAAAGAATCCACTGAAGCCGTGTACTAAGCCTAATGGAAGGCCCATAAAAACAACCTAGGAACAAGGGTGTTGAGATGAAGTTCTATGCTTTTCCTGACATCTGCCACTGAAATTTACCTAGGCTACAGACACTAAAGGCACATTTGAATCTTGAAGCTGGACGGTGACAGAGCCTGCAGTCTCAACACTCCCCATCAGGAATGTCAAGGTTGACCTGTTTGTTCCAAGGATCTAAAGATGACATATTTGATTTTGCTACAACTGTAGCTCCCAGAAAGTTTCAGTCAACAAGTTACCTCCCTTTTCAACCACAAACATTGAGGAAAAGTTTGATGATGTCAGCTGTTGTCAGAGCAGGTTCCTGTTGGTAGCCCGGCAGAGGTGAGGGGCTGTGAAATGAGCTTATCTGACCCCTGATAAGAACAGGATACCCGCAGGAATGGTCCAAACTCAATCCACATGGCTGCTGCAGCAGCGACCTTTATCTTGAGGAGACGTGGGCGTTTGAAAAGGAACTGCATATATAGAGCTGCGGTTAAGGTTTGGCCTTTCTCGACCGGTCCAGTCGACCACAGCCTTACGCAGAACACCAGTGCCTGTGGCTCGCAATAACAAGGATGTACAACAATGTCATAGTTTGTGGTTCCGATCCCCAGGCGACGCAGAGAGAGCAATTATGATCAGCAACCTCAAACCCTAAATCATTTAGTCGGCCACACAGGAAGCCGTCTTATCTTGAAGCTACACAGAGATTAATTGAGCTGAAGTCTGATGACGGCACACAACAAAGGGACAGTATTTGTTTGTGAGTGCATGCCAAACCACACTGATGGGGACAATAGCAGTCTGCTATCAAGACCAACACAACAAACTCTGATGTTTGGAAACAAACAAAATGTGTCTGGTGCTCTGCCTTTGGACTTGCAGGAATTATGACTGCGTTGTTGCACCTCTTACTTCCTTCCTCTTAATCATTGTCTGCACGACCAGCTACACTTAAATTCATCAGAACTGATGACAGGTAGATTAATTGCTTAATTAATTCCACAGTGCTGCATCGCTTTGTTGCTTTATGTAGGTGGGACTGAACATGGCAGCAGGGCTTGACATGAAAAGTCAGACATGAGCCTAAGAAACTGAGCCAAGATTGCGCCAGTTCAAAGCGAGATCAAGCAAACCAAAGAAATTCTACTGTCACTGCAAGGCTGTCACAACAGATCAAATAACCTGCTCTGGAAAACCTGAGAGAGTGACTTTACATTCAAAAAACAATTTGAAATCACCTCAAAATGACCAGAGTTGTCAAAACATTGCAGCTTGTTCCACTTTAATTAACAGTCTACTTTACTTCTGAGGTAATCGGTTTCCTGACTTGTTTTCTTTTTTTTCAAAGTAAATTTAATTTTCAAAGTTTACAGTGTAGGGCAAAAATCAATTTTTCAAGTACATGTGGAACTACATATGTGGATTATGACAAAACAGTGATTGACAAAGGTCTTTGCACTGCATTTGCAGGTTGGCAATAACTGCAGCTCTGTCAAATTGTGATGAATTAGATTTGTGCTGCAGTATGACTTCATTCCTGTTTCTGATCAGTACTTAGGAACTGCATGATTTATTGTCGAAGTGGTTAAGCCTTAAGTGAAGTTAAGCCTGGAAACCAGGCTGAATGGGAACAGGATAGTCTTGAGGGATGTGTTTCCATTATATAAGAATTATTTAAAGGAGACATACATTGCTCATTTTCAGGTGCATAGTTTCATTTTGGGTTACTACACAAATCGGTTTTACGTGTTTTAATATTTCTCATACTGTCCAGTGCCTCCTAAATTCCCAGCCTCCTCTGATTGGTCAGCTCACACATGTCTGACCCAGCACTGCTATCATCACGACAGCATTTCACGCCAAACTGTCTGCTAGGCATACATTCTGCTAATGTGCGACTCTGTGACACAGTGTGATTTCTGTGGGAGAGAAGAGCATCTGTTGGTGCTGACTTTGGCCTTTTGTTAACGTTAAAGATTAATATGCATTAAAACATATAAAAATTAAAAAAATTTAAAAAACACACAGAAGGAAAGGGAAAATGAAAAAGCTTGTCTACTTAGTTATTATAAAATTGGTGCCGATGTCTCATTAAATGTAATAAAACAAAACAGAACAAAACAAAAAAATCAGATGGCAAACATCAGCCTTTGATGGCTGAATTTGAAACATCAGCATTAACATTTAAAAGCTCCACCTGGATCAAACCTTGATCTTGATGGAGGCAGTTAGCTTAACAAGCCTCTGCACGGGAAATAACAGACTACTTCATTACACTTCCTAAAGGGTTTCCCAAACACTAGCAGAGAGCAGAGAGCGCATCAGTATAAACACCAACTTGACAGTTTCCTTCTGAATGTGTCTGCTCTGGGGCTCTGGTGTTATCAGTGTGAGTCACATCACATAAATCAAAGTAGCTTCTAGTGCCATGATAGCTTCCCACTGTGCAGCCAGAACATCTGGCTGCAGCGGTAAGGAACTGTCTGGGCCTGAGCTGAGCATGTCACTGGCACAGATTGCAAGTGCTGTCGATGGCCCTGTCCATAAACATGCACGTAGTAAGAATACACACACGCAGGCTGAGCTGCAGAGACAGTCTTGTCATGTGATACCGAAGGACTACATGCTGGGCTCGCCCTCGGGCTGCTGTCGATGCCCCTCTGATTGATTCTGTCTCTTCTGTTTAGCCAATAAAACCTCTGGGTAGTTTGGATGAGCGGCGTCTGAATGAATCACAAACATGCGCACATACACATTCTGCACGCAGTGTGTATCTGCTAGTTTTTCTTCTGGAGGTCAACGTTATGCCTGCCTGTGTTTATTTGTTGGTCACTGATCCGATGAGAGACGGCTCGCATGGTATGTTTTGTGTGTGTGTGTGTGTGGTGGGGGGGTGTAGGCGTGTCAGCAACGCAGCTCTCTTGTATATATGGCCTGTATTTGAAAGTCCACACATACTGCCTGTTTGAATGGCACGGTGTGGGTATACTGTAAGCCTGCATTCAGTACACATCAACGTTCCCTATAAATAAAGCTGTGGAGAGCTGTGCGTCTGCTGTGTCTCTCCAAAACAAATTTAACATTTTCAGACGGTTCTATAACAGGAGTGTCGCTGTCAAAAGCCAAACTACGGTATACACACATGCACAGAGACCAATGTATATATACCCAGCTTAGTAATTAGCCTTCACAAAGTAACCTTTGCCCTGAATGTTATCCCCGAATGACAAATGAAGTAGCAGGGGCAACGTGAAGAGTGGTCATTAGCGTATGTCGAGGCGTATGCTGGAAGAGGAGGCATGGCATGTCTCGACTCACTGATCTGGGTTCTGTCCAACCCAATGGCATTTTAAGACCGTCTTTATCTTTTTGTTTCTTTAGTGTTTCAGTGGTACAAAGATGTACATGTTACCATTACCAAACATTTTCTTCAATAATGAGTAAACCCTTTTCTCAATCAACTTTAGGACCAAAAATAAATAAAGACAGGCTAGCTGAACACCAACACCTGCCTGGTGACTGGAAGAACTTTTGAATATTTATAAGTTTATTATTTTAAGAAAAGCTCTTATTTGCTCTCTTGTCATGAGTTCAGTGAGAGGACTGATCCTGTCCTCATGTCTGTGCACTAAATCTGACTGTAATCTGGCGGTAATTCGCACAACTTCAAACGTCTTTAAAACCAGGAAGCTGGGTTAAAGCTAGCCTGAATCTCTCAGTAATTCTTATACCGATATAATAAGCAAGATTATTTTTTCAATCATCTAATTAAGTTTTAAATCAACTGTGTACAAGCCAAGATGCTTCTGTTTTTTGTGCATTGCTAAGCTAATCACCTCCTATCTTCAGCTCCATACTTTTGCTTTTGGCAGTATGATGAGAGCAGGGCCACCTTCTCATTTTAGCGAGTCATGCATTATTCCAAAATTGACTCCCACTGTTAGCATTGTTGTCACACCATTCGAAGAACATAAAGTAGCTACTTTTGTTGTGTAACATGTTTAGAGCAGTCGTCAAGTGAAATAATATACTTAAATATACTTATATTTGAATTTGACTAGCAGTGGGGGTGGATTTCCAGGAATTTTGCCATCCATTTGTTGAGACTTCAACGTCTTTTCAACGAGTAAAAGCGAAAAAGTAGCTGTAAGCAGAAATCCAACAAGGAGGCTGATGTTTTCATGAGAATTTTAAAAAAAAGTCTGTCATCAACCATAGGAAACCTTTAATCATACCTCGGGGCCATTAACCAAAGTTAAAATTCTACAATCAATGTTAGCCTATACAGTTTAAGGAGAAGTTCCCCTGAAAATGAAGACATTATCAACTCAACTCTGTACTGATGATAATTCACAAAACATTTCTGGAGCTTCGCAGCAAAACAGTGTTGCAGCATTGTCCAAAACAACCAAATAAAGAAACATCATTCATAAAGCTCATCTGGCCTTTTCCAGGTCCTGAGCAGTCTGTGTATTTGAAACTGATTTGAATAGGTGTTATTTACACCCTTCTTCAAGGCAAAATCTTCACCATGGATGCTAAGCTAAAATTGTTACCAGCACCCTGTCTGAAGTGGTTGCACAAGCTAGACTGTGCATTGAGGATGTAAATGTATTTTCAAATTTATTTAGGATCATCTGACTTGTTTTATGCCAGTTTCTTTGGCATGGAGCCATCTTATGGTGTTTCTTTCAGTTATTTTAATAAGTTTTAAAACAATTCTCCATCTACCTCAGTTGTTTAGGAGAATTGCTTCCGTGCTGAAATGTTTTATGGACTACAAAACTAAACCAGACTTTCCGCAGTAGATAATCATTGATTTGTCCTTTTTGGGTGAACTGTTCCTTTAAATAACATATTAGAAGCAAATGGACAAGCTTTCGTGTAATATTGAGACACATTTTTTCATCACATACATGTGTATGGGCATTCAGTGTATTAGTATAAAAGACAGTGTAATTGGTACCTTGGATAACCTTTTGAAAATGCTTACTCCTGAGTTTAACATTAGGAGTCCCAGATAATCATTTCCCCTGCCCACTGCTCCCAGTGGACATGACCATGAGAAACAGCTTCATCACCGTAGAGGAGTTTCAAAAAGAACTGATAAGAGCATTAACTTTAGACACTGTCTGCCTCCCCTCCTTCACTGTTCCAAAGGGAGGATGGTTCTGTGGTGCTGATAGTGCCCGTGCATCAGACTCTCTCCTTCCTGCTCCACGCTGATTCATTAAAGTTGTGTTTTGTTCTGTGTCTCAAAGTGACAGACAGGCCGGTCACTCCTCGCCCTCCCTGAGATCTCTCCAGTCACACCTGCAAAGATGCCCAAGGAAAACACGAGCTGGGGAGGACTCATCATCACCACATTTTATGATACCTGCACATTCAACACACACTCCCACACATATTATCTTCTCCTTATGTTCTCATAACTTGCAAACGCATCCACTGACATGTATGAAGTTCAGGCAGATGTAAAGTTGCACGTACTCATTAATGTTTGTGTCCAGGTGGTGGTAGAATGCCACTAATGGGTAATGTGGTAACACAGAAGACACCATATCAACGTATACCACTGGAACTTGCTGGAAGATTGCTTTATCAAAAACATCAACAGTTTATGATAACATTTGTGGAGCTGTCATAATGTACCGACATCTATAAAATACACATTCTTAAAATCATTTGAATAGCCTCTGTTAACCAGAATTCAGTGCAGTCACAAACATATTGTTTATTTGTATTTGCAAATCTGTTCATCCTTGCCTAAAGTAAAAGACGGTCATACCACTTCATCAAAAGGGATTCAGGGAGATGTAGGAAACTGCTCACTTATGAATGAGATGGTTCAGTGGGTTGAAGGCCAGTAGGTACAACAAAAAATAAATATGCTGGTAGTAACATGAACGATGCCTGAATCTGAATCTCAGTACACCAGTGTAACTCACTATAACTTACCACATTCTTCCCCTTATCCACATGTTTATTTTGCATTCATAAAAACATTATTGAATCTTTTAAAATTTCTTCACCATAGTGTGGCCTTTTTCGGGAAATATGCGTATTCGCATTCTCGCTGAGTGCTAGATGAGAAGAGTGACAGCCAAGGTTAGCTTAGCTTAGCACAAAGACTGGAAACAGTTCAAAATGTAAACAAAAGTAAGAAAATCTGCCTACCAGCACCTCTAAAGGTCAGTAATTAAAACAGTGTCTATTCTTTTTAAATCTGTATAAATTAAGGAGTGTATTAATAACAATTTGGATGGAGTCAATCTAGCTAGTTCCTGAACTTAGCTAGCAGCGGCTGTCGGGAGCTTCATATTTAGCTTGCAAATATGAGCCATCAGACTTATCTGCAAGAAAGAATCATTACCAAAACATAAAGCCATTGCTTTAAGAAAGTTTTTAGATTTTTTTTTTCTTGGAAAAAAATAAAATAAAATAAAATAAATATACACAATTTTTATACTGAATAAAATCATTGTTTATAATTAGCCCAAATTGTCAAGTATGGAACTAGTTAAACTCACACCCTCTAGAGAAGTAGACTTTATTGCATGCACTGTGTCATTGGATCTTGGTGTGTAGCATATATCTTAGGTTGCTTGAATGCCATGTATTTTAGTAAAGCAAATTCCCCCTGCTCATCAGCAGCTTGTTGTGTCCATACTATGTATTCATTACTTTACAGTCAGTCTCGTGGGACTTCAAAGCCCTCTCCAGTGATCCTCCCTGGAGTTTTGCTCTCCACAGTCTACAGCGCAGTCATCTACCTCTCCATGATGAGAGAGGAGCGTGGTCGCACTCCGGTCTATTTCTATCTCTCTGTGGTCTGGCTGCTGCTCGGGCTGACCCACAGCCTTTCTAATTTGGTGATGAGCTGTAAAGTGACCTGCCTGCCCCCACGGCTGGGCGGCTGGAGCGAGAGTGGGATTCCAGGGATTTCCTTACCAGGCAGTCTCTTGGGTTGGATGGTTGATACTGTATACACACCCCAACCCTGTCACACACTCCCACCCTCTCCTCCTCCTCGGACCCACAGGGAGACCGAGGCTCCAGCTCTCAAGTGCACCCTGGCATTGTCCCGTACACCCCTCCCTGCCCCTGGGTAAGCTGAGATGCCAGGAATAATTGATGATGATGTAGGCCATCGTATCTGTCCTTGCAGGGCAGCAGACACTTTCTCCCACCTCCTGCTGAGGGGTTACCATCCTGCCACCTCCATTTACACTAATTGGTTTAAACTCACTGCTGCTCTACAAGTGAGACTCACCCTTTTCATGTATGTCATTACGTGCTTGTGTTTTTCATCAAGCTCATTAGTGAATTAGATACACTGGTAATCCGCCACTCGAAATTCAAAATATTGCATGTCTCATTTACTATAATTTGAGTATAGTATTTCTAGGAGGTGAGAATGTGATATAAGTGGTTTCACAAGTAGGTTAAAATAATGCAATGCATCCCAGAAATACACAAAATCACTGGGGTGTTACCCTGATGAAGGCAGCATGTAGTCCATTTAATTAGCCAAATAAAGTCTTGTATGTGTTTTTTTTTTTTTTTTTAAGTTAAATGAGTTCAGTAACCTGTTTGGGTTTTTTTTGGTTGTTCATATGACTATCAAGGTTTCTAACTCACGTTGCTCTCCATGCTGTGCACCCTCTCCCACTGAGCCACCTGTACTCCTTATTGTTTCATTTCAGAGTGCAGCAGCGGGACTGGCTGACTCTAATCCATGGCCACAGAAGAGGTTTAAAACACTCTGGTTTCATCTAATCTTCCAGCTCAGACCTAGCCGAGCTTGAAACCCGCTTTCTCCATGATAGGAATGGACAAATAAAGGTCTCTCCCAGTGCTCCCATGAAAGGGGCCTGTGTGCTCTGTGGATTAGGGCCCTGTGTTTTCGCTGTCTCTCTTTCTCCATTAGACTGAAAAGGATGGGGGGAAAAAAAGAGACTCTCCTCTTCGTGCAGTTTTGTAAGGCTTTTCAAGTTCTATACTCATTGCTCACTTGTGATGGTCTTTTAGGTGGTCCGTGTTAATAGATCATTATAGAAGTAATAGAAATCTAGAGCATATAAATGTGTGTTTTTTCTTACTGAAAACCCCAAATTCTTCTCTTCTCTTTGACATTTGACCTGACAATTTAACACCTGGCAATTTAACAGCAATCATCATGATCAGATTTCAATTAGATGTCAGAGTGTCCAACCTACATCTACATATTCAATTTAAGTTTACCTAGAATTTTAGAATTACTTTAGAATTTCTATACCCTCATTTTCAATCTTGATACACCTCATGATAGAAACGCACATTGACGCATATTTCCCAAAAGTAAGTGAATACAGTGTCGATAATAAAGAAGGCTAGCTGGGCAGAGAGAGAGAAAGAGTGGTATGACTGCTTGCCTGGGTGTGTGTGTGTGTGTGTGTGTGTGTGTGTGTGAGAGAGAGAGAGACAGACAGAGAGAGAGAGAGAGAGAGAGAGAGAGAGAGAGCGAGAGAGAGACTCGTCTATACAGGCACCTCCGCGGGCAGCTCATCGGCTGTAAACAGAGGTCCTTCCACTCCGGCGCATGTTTTGTATCCCTTCTCTGCCAGGCTGACTCTGACAACTGTCAGAACACCGATGTCTGACTGAAATGGTATTTTATGAAGTTTTGTTAAAGCTTAATATGTTTTATTACTATAGCGACGCTACTTTACTCAGAAATAACGCCTCTGATGTAATAACAAGGCGTCTGTATTGTTGGCAGCTGTCGTTGTAGGTCGTTGCTAGCTTGATGCTAACATTCTCACAGTACAGATTTAGGTGGTTATACACATAAATTCTCCTCTTACCTTTTCTGTTCTAAGCCCAAGGTTTTAGCTAATACTTTTGCTTCAGAATGGGAACAAATGAACACGGTTTGGAGGATAACGCCCTGATAACGTCCAGCTTTTTCACATGAACACACGAGCATGCCAAACTTCATTCAAAAATGTTCCCATTTAACGAGAGTACACTGTTTATATATTCTTTCCTCCTCGTTTGATGTGTTTGAAGCCCCCCTGTCTCATTTTTGCATCATTAATATAATTTAGAAGTGACCCTAACCTTAACTGACCATCTACTAAAGAGAACATTACATGGAAAGTAAATGGAAGTCTTGTATAATTAGCAGACCAATAGTAGTTCAATAACAAAACAAGAGCAGTGAAACGATGCCAGTACAATCTCACTTTAATGTAAAGTGCTTGATTAATAATCATGTATCCAAGACACATACTAAACCTTTCTATCATCCTCCAGCAGAATATAATGTACTTATCTTAAAATGTAGCTTTATTCAAAATAAAGGTCTTCTTCTTGGTGAAATCGGCATATGTAATGACTCTCGTAGTTACTCTACTTATATTCGTCATTCTATGCCAAAGCAATAGAAACAGATTTTTGAATGAGGTTTGGTGTGACTATTTAGAGTTAAGATCATTAAATGAGTATGCATCTTTGTTTTCTAAGGAAAGGATATGTGTGAGAATGCAGAGCAGATGGAGAAATTACTTGATGGTTTTCTTTACATTAGCATCATACACTTTAAAATGATTTGCCGATTTTCTCTGCACCTAACTCTTCCGTCAGGTGCATGTTAAAGCAAATATCAGCAAATCAGATTTAAGTTCTAAATATTATCTGTTATCTTTTGTGATACTTCATATAATGTTATCTGTTGAATTAAAGTAGCCCATTACTTTCTGCTTATTAGTTGTAGAATTGGTCATGGAGCTGCTTTGATAATGCATAAATGCCCAACTTAGACTTGTACTGCTGACGTTACCCATTTATAAGAGCTTTTTAAAGTTGCTTGGACTCAGGAAGCCGTCCACTATGTACAAACAGTTTGCACTCTGTCAAATCTTTCACCATCCATTACTTAGTCTTCATGCAGTCACTCATCACACCCTGTAGATGACTGACAGTTGTAATACTAGGGGATGTGCTGTTTGACAAAGTGTAACATCTTGTTGTTTTCTGTGTTCTTTATCCCCTGTTGCGTGATGCATTATTGGGATTATAGCACGATTAACTTTAGCTTGTTTTCATATCTTTGCTGTATGGACAGCAAAATGGCTATGAATCCAAAGCCCCTGACATCCGTGATGTGTGGAGATGTATGACACTTGAGCTGTCAACCCTCTTGTGTCCCTTTATCCTCTTGTGTCCAGGTAAATGACCTCATGCAGGAAATGGGTGATAATGCAAACAGATAAGGCTCCTGGTACCTGTTGACCACAGTCGGGACTTCCTAAAACAGGACCCTCTGACACAGTGCTCCATCAGTGCCTGCCTCAATGACAGCCACAAGGCATTTAGCCCTTATCTGCAATGGCCCCTGCTCAGCATTCACGCCATTCACGCGAACAATGCCACCTCTTCCCACTCATTGGATCTGTGACTGACAGTGGGTGTTGGTGCACTTGTGTCTGACTTCAGCCTCAATCCGACGCTGGGGCTGTTTATCCAGTCCAGATAACCTCCACCAAGACACAATAAAGGGCGTGTGTCTTCCTTGCCACTTCCCATGTTGTTTGTGTAACTGGACTTTTATAATGGACCCCGCTCTCTATTTGGCAGGTTGGTTTCCTCCTCAGAGAGATCTGTATTAGCTGGGGGAGGGTTAGGTCAGAAAGGCTGACTAATGATCACAGAGCCAGCTCACCACCCACTGACCAGCCAGTGAGGTGGAAGTGCCCCCTTGGCGAGACAGCAGATAAGACCACAGCAGCAAAATGACTAATAGCTGAGGTATGAAAGGAATGGACAGATTTAGGTGCCTTTTTCTCAAACATTCAGATTTTTTTGCTGGCAAAGATGTTACAGAACAGCAATACTGTTGGTCTGAAAGGATATAAAGTTGGCTTTTCATTGGAAGGCCTATCTAGAATGCAGCTTTTGAGTTATGTGTAATCTGCTTCCAGTTTTCATCGTGCAGCTCAGATCTCATATTTGATGAGGCTGATATCAGCTGGGGATCTTGGGATCCCATGCCTCTATAATGGCTTCTGTGAAACTGGGGAATTATATAGCTTCTGTAATAAACCCCTGTGATCAGTATAACCCCCCCCACACACACACACACACCGTCCCTGCTCTTATTTATGAATGGCAGAATTTGACAAGGGGGCAGTTCAGGTGGGTAGCTGCCTATCACATGATACCAGCACTAAAGAGCCAAGCAAGGAATGTGGACAGGACTCCCCCCCCCTCACCTTTTCTCAAAAAAACTTTGATGCCCCATATCACCACGAATACCCTCTCTATCCCCTCCCTCCTCAGGCCCTCATATGCGCAGCGATGCTGAGGAGGAGAACGGGTGCCGCAGTGGAGGGTGGTGGTGGGGGTGGGTACACAGATAGTGGCTGCGTTTGATCTGAAGGTCGCCAGCCCCTTGCTGGTGTTGAGAGATCCTTGGCGGACGAGGCTGGCTCTTATTTAATAACATGAAGGGGAAGCGGACCTTTCTCTCATAATTAGGCCTAATTACCCACTAGGTGTGGACAGACGGCCCAAGAAGAGACAAACTGCCTTTATCCATGGACTTAGAGTCAGATTACCCCAGAGCTGTCTTATCTGTTACAGGGCCAGCAGGAGCCTCAATCCTCCTTTCCTGCCTCTTCCCACTGGCTCCCATATCCAGCTCAGGTATATTAATCAGTCACTCTGATTTATTATGGCCTGTCCACCACACACAAGTTTAATTAGGCCCGAGATAGTTACCCCATTCTGTGATTTCTAAGAATGTTCCTTCCAACATGTTTAATAAGAAAGTTTACCAACTTATTGGGTTTTTGTTATCTATCACTCGATCACTTTATGAAAGCTACTCAGGTTAATTAAAGGGATAGTTCACCCTCAAATTAGAAGGTCACATTTTTCCTCTTACCTGTAGTGCTTATTTATCCATCTAGATTATGTTGGTGTTTTTTTTTTTTTATATATAAAGATGCCTGCCATCTCTCTGATGTGATAGAACTAGGTGGTATCTCAAGAGCAGCAAAACAGTCTAGATGGTTAAACAGCGCTATAGGTTAGAGGAGAAATGTATGTTTTCTAAATTTGGGGTCAACTGTCCCTTTAAGCTGTTGGGTGGAGAATATGATACTTTTACCAGAGTATCTTGGACAAGAGATCATTTGCCCCACTACTCCAGCAAGGTATGTTTGCATTCACCCAATAGACTATGTTTTTTTGATGTCTTGACAAGTGACAGGCTTGATTGTTTGCTCGGCCTCTCTCTGTTAGCAGGGAACAATTTAAGGGTCCTTGCAAACAGATTTGAGTGACATCCTGCCAACATCTTGTTTGTTTACAGTGTCTGTCTCTCCCTTCCTGAGCTGCCTGCATGTTTGTATTTGGGTTTGTGGGCAACTCGCTTGCAGCCACCTCAACAGACCTATTGTTGGGGCAATTCAGACACTGGAAATGCTTGACGCCTGGAGAACAGAAGGGACAGTCCATTGATGAAGTAGTAGCAGGGGAAAGTGGCCTTTATAATTCTGTTTTGGATATACGTTTGTTTTTGCATTCCTCAAGTGACATCTCCATCACTGTCCCCAACTGCTGTCTCTCGTTGACAGTGAGTTGTTATTGCCAATGGAAGGTTTCAAAGCCCCTTGCTTTGAGACAGTTAAAACAGCCAGTTTCAGGCTGCTGTGTCCGTGACTCACAGCTCCATGCAGGCCTGCTTCAATAGGACAATAAGGGACACTTAATCCACCTGTTATCAGGGTGAGCCTCACCCCGTCACACACTGACACGGGGACAGGACTCTTGCTCAGGAATGCAGCCTTAACCACCCATTCACAGGAGAAGCATCTTAACTGATAGACCCTCACAAAAACACTGTTGACGTTTTTTTTTTTTTTTTGCCACATTCTTCAAACAACACAAAAACTTGTCACAGTTGTTGGCTCAAGCATATCCTGTTGGCAAAGCGCCATGATATGAGTGATACCTAATGGTTGATGTACCATATTATGCAGGGATATGCTTTGACCCATTTTTGTCATCTTTTCTACAGTGAGCAGAAAAGACAATATTCTGTTTTCCAAGCATGCTGCGGTAAATTGAGAGTAAAGTTGACGGGGTGACCATTTCCTTGTGAGTCCTTCAGACTGCAGTGTTGTGTGCTTAATTAGGCGGGCTGGTCAGGGGTCTCCGTCTCTCCGCTCCACAGATTCACATGGACAATTTAACCACTAACCTCCTGAAATGAGTTGCTCCTGAATGCCTCGGGCTCCAGTTTCAGCAACTGCTGATTGCAGGGATCAAGGGTTATGATAAGTAAAAGTGCAGAAGGGGATGATTGTGCGTGGGTGGAGGTGAGGTTGTGCTTGTTGATGAAACATATAGCGCCCTCATATCTGACTGTGAGGAGCTTGAATGAAGAGACAGGTTAGCGTATCGCAACGACTGAAAACGGCAGGAAACAGTTGGCCTGGCTTTGTCCAGGTAGAGGTTCGCTTATAAGATACATGTGTTTTTTTGTTTTTATGTAGAAATCTGCATCAAAACTATTATCTGACAGATCAGATGCCAGACTGTGTGGAAGAGACAAGAATCATTCTTTTATGTGTAATGCAACATCAGGTCAGACTTTGACATTACTTGCCTAACTTGCATTAACCTGCATTAAATGAAAACAAAACGTCTACATGAAATCACAGTTAATAAAAGTTCTGTGTAAACATTCAGTGCACATGGCATATAGATCTAATCACAGAACTGAATTGAAACGATTGTCTCTGAGTTTGACCCCACTGGTACATCCCGAGTTCTTTGCTGGGATACTTTTTGGCTGGGAGCATTGACTTTCTTAAATGTCCCTATAGTTAATGGGATTTAAGGATGCCGGTAACCAAATTTTTAGACTGAGCCAGGCTCTTTCACCATTTCCAGTCTTTATTCTCAGCTAAGGCTCCTTGCACTGGCTTCATAAAGAATGGAATGACATGGCGGTGGCAGAAATCTCTTCATCAAGCTCTCAGTATGAAGACAAACAGAATATTTGCCAAAATGTCAAAGCATTGCCTTAAGGGAAAGACACCTTGAGTGACACCTGGGTGCTACTTTAGTTCCAAACTTTAAGTAGTGTGGTTTGGCTGATTTTGGTCTTTTCTGGAAAAGTCATGTTTAGGATTTGTTGTTGATGTTGGATGTTACTGCAGATAACCAGGTGAGAAAATGATTCTGTTGTGTTGAGGGAGGAATTAACTTTTCAGCCTCAGGAGTAACAGCCTGCAAAAGGCTTTGATTTTAATTAGTAGGTTAATTACTCTTTTATATTTGGGCAGGTTGTTATTTTAAAATCACTTTTTTCCATCAGCAGTTGTTTTCCATAACACTGAGAAGGTGGCATGTGTCATCCTTAATTTTACAGCCTGTTCATTCTTATTATTTTTTATGGTATAAAAATGGTCTAATGTAAAAATATTACACATTGGCATAATCACCTTCAACCCATCTATGATTCTCAATGTGAGAGATTGAGAGATGGATATTAGATATCTGAAGCAAGTCTGTATAAGTCACTTATGTTTGATTGTGCTGCAGTTTAATGTTGACGCATCATTTCCTCGCAGAATACCTGCGGTCGGTTGGGTTTCCTCATCGGCCCGGTCTACAAACGACATGAAAGCCTGAGCTGTTACCTGTGCCTCTGGGACAACGGCTGTTGATCACAAGAGGAGGGAGAAGCCTGAATCGCCAACTGTTTACTGTAATTAAGCTGTCAGTGTTGTGATTTATGACGTATTGAGTAAGAAGGGTGCTAGCATGTAGACTAGGAGCAGGAAGACAGAGAGAGAGAGAGATAGAGAGACAGACAGACAGAGCGCCACAGGGTTTGTAGCTACCAACAATAGAGAAAGTACAGACGGTGCATTAAACACAACTGTCTGCTGTGTGGAAGAAAAAAAGGCTTCGGGGCAAAATAGAGCTAATTTTTGCTCAGTGTTTGTACAGAAACAAAATGAGATGATTCTTGATTTTAGGCTGCACTTAACTTCCATTTTATGGAAATCATATGAAATAGTCCAATTAACCTGAGTTGAATGGAACATTTTTTATTGAAAGGTTTTAATTGGAGAAGAACTGACTGGTGCTCAAGCTTCAGCTGCCACTTTTCCAGTTCTCCCAACTAATTCCAAGTAATTCACGTCTCAGCTTACATTTCATGTTGTCTGTTTTAGTTGGTGTTGTGATGTGGGCCTGCCGCCTCCTTGCATCTATACCTTGATTGCATGACCCAGTGATGTCACGTCCTGCACCGTGCCCCATCTACACCCTGAGGGGTGCTGGTGCGCCCCTAAACACCCTCCACTTTAGCTGCCATGGAGGGGACACTCCCCTCCTTTACTCTGGGTAAGTCATTTATCTCAACGTTCATAATTTTAGCACTTTGTCTTCCTCAGGCAGAGAAGATTTCATTTTGTTTATCTCTTTGAGCTGAATGCCTCCAAACTTTAACTGTTGCCATGTTAGTTAATGTTCAAATCGAGCTTCTCTAAGGCTTTTAATTAGTCTCTAGATCTGTGCATAGAAACCCTGGTCTATGCATGAGATGCCAGCAAACATTAGGCCAACATCACACTTCAAAAGCTCATTGTTATCACAATATATTTGAGTTTAAAGCAAAACTGTCACATTTCTTTCTATGGGTATAGGTGAGAGCCGAGCAGTGATATACTGTTTGAGTAATATAAACAACCTTCATAAAGCAACTTGTTTGGTTTTGCAGGTCAGGGAAGGGTGGCATCCATATCTGGAACCTGAGCACCAGGAGGGCTGAGAAGATTGTGGAAGGTCATTCTGGTAACTCGGTCATCTGGGTCAGCACACTGAAGGAGACAGGTACCCTCATCAGGTGAGGAGGACCTCTGTCTCTCTTTCTCATTTTACTTGCTCCCTCTTCTTTCTGTTTCTGTTGGAACATTTGTTTTTTTGAACAATTTTACATACTAGGCAATTTTTTTAATCTTTCAATTTTGGCTCAGTGGTCAATGACACGTGGTGTGACAAACTCATTACGCAAATTTCTTTCTGCTTTACACGGACTTTAAATCATTATTTGTACTTTAGATGAAACTGGGGTGTAAAACAAATGTAGTGTTAAGCCTCCATTATAACACAGGTTTTAAGATGACGCAGCCACTAAGCCACCTGGCAAGAAACTTCAGCTTTTGCCCGTTTCTGTTGTCTCTGTTGGTGGAGCAGTCAGGGACGGGACATGCAGGTGTGTCTGTGGGATCTGAGCGAAGGTCGCAGTGAGATGGTCGACTCTGTGTGGACCGGCAGCGTTGGATTCTGTCAGTGCTCCACGCTGGAGACGAGCGCTGGAAACTACCTGCTGGCCTTCGCCGGACAGCAGACAGAGGAGGTGAGACATTGTGTTCAGCTATCTGTGTATAAAGTGTTATATAAATAGAAAAAAAGAAAAAGGATGGAGTCAAGGTCAATTTCCATGCCAAGCACTTCCCAGTGCTGCAAGGTTTTCTGTAAGCTTTGAAATTATACTCTTCACTTTGCAGATTATGGTTTGCAATAATTAAAAAAATTATAATGATACATATTCATCAGGTTTGCAGCAATATACTGGTTCAAACTACACTGTAGACCATTGGATCATAGTACAATGGAAGCCCTTAGAGGCAAGAAAGGAAAAACTTGAGAAGATTATCCTGGTGAAACAATTTTAATGCCGCATACCGTGTAATTGTGATGTTCTCTTGGATGATTATTATACTATTAAATTCTAACAGCGTTGCAACCCTTTTATTCATGCTTATTTGCTAAATCTGATCATAAAGTTAATGTGTGCACTTCTTCCAAAATGCTGTAGGCTTAAATTTAGAAAAATGACTTTCTTCAGGCAGCCAGTGTAAAACTGATAAATTATAATGCTTTTATGGTTTCTTATCCTTTAAGTATATATTGAGGGTTTTCAATTTAGTTAGGAAGAATTAATCAGGGAGTCTCATGATCACAGCATCCACTGACACACGTGGTTCTATGTTCAGCAGAAGGAAACATCCTTGACTTTATTGGCTGTTGGGATGTGGGATAGTTAATTGGTTACACCGACTGACTTGTGTGTCAAAAAATGCCAACCTGTATGAACCTGACCAGACTTGCTATTGCCAGTTTGATGGATTGACTTATTTAATAAGTGTTCATACATATTTGTGGCTTTAAGCCCTGTTTAGAAGTGAATGGAAAATTGGAGATCCCACAGCAGGAATTCAGTCTCTGGCACTATCCATACCATAGTATAGGTTGAATTAAATCCGGTGGCCAACGTAATGCTTCTGGTGGAGTGTCTATGAGTCATCATGACATGTAAGCATGAAGTTCAGCCAGGAACCGTCACACAGCAAGTAGAACAACATCATTAACAAACCGGCCTTCATTGTCATGAGTCAGAATGACAGCCACCAGCTAAATGTCGGTTAATTTGGCTGTCTCTAACATGCCAGTGAATCTGTTTGTCCTAAGCACCTAATAGATCTGTCAAGCAAGTGAAAGCAAGTTTAATTGTTCTTTTCAAAAAGTAGCTTTGGCTGATTGAATAGTGGCTGTTTACATGTTTAATCCCTGACTGTTGGGTGACAAATAGAATTCCCAGGCCTGAAAAGATTGTGCTCTGTAATGAGAACATGGTTGTGTCTGCACAGTACTGGTAGTCTCGTAGTTTAATTCTCAACACCCACAAGCCTGTACCATTATTGTGTGGAGTGAGGGCGGATGGGGGAGAGGGCAGCTAGTGATTCAGCCATCTTTTATTGCCTCCAGATTCATGTTACTTGCTCCGCTGTGAAGGAGCCACACTTGAAAGGGACAGACTGGTCACCTGATCCAGCCAAACGTGCCTTGGCTAACCTCAGTCCAGCAGGCCAGGCATCAGGGCGCCTGTGACTCCCAGCACCTCAATAATGCCATTGTCCCAACAGACACAGACAGACAGAAACACACACACACCCAAACGAGGTAGACCAAAACAGACCACAGCCGATTTTGTCATTCGGTCTCCCCACCCCATTCCAGAGACAAACTGGCCAAGACAAATGCTTATCGTGTATCTGCAAATAAAACGCCCACCTAAACCGAGTTCCCTCAGGAAACAACAGATATGCTCTTACCTCAAAACATGCACAATAGCGTGACTTAGTGCCAATGCAGATAGGTTAATACTTAGGTATGTAACCAAGAAAACAGAGTAACTGCTTCCTTATCGTAGCTATTTAAGGTGGTTTCACTGTTTACTGCTCACAGCAAGATTCCTGCCAGCAGATTGCTGCCACAGCAGAAACATGAATTAATAGTGTGGGTGTTTTATTTACGGGCAGTGTGATGCCACACAAGAACAGTGATCACCTGAGGCGCAGAGGAGTTCTTAAAAGGCCCTCTTTGTCAGGCATGCAGAGGTAAACACGCAGGACAGATGTGGCCTTGCGCTAAAATACGGATCGCTTCCCTTAAAGGGCTGTTTAATGTGAGGCCTAATGAGGATGAATATGTGGATCATCAGCAGTGAGGAAGTCGAAGGAAAGAGTTTTGGGAGTGATCTGGGTACACACATACAAAGAAACACACTTGATCATTGGGTTCATTAGGCTGTGTATTTTATCAGAATCAGTGCCAATGTGTGCAGGAAAACACCATTCATGTCACAGGGTCAGGCTTTAGCAGGATTTATTATAGACAATGGGGCGGCCGCTCTGCACTGATGGATGGTACTGTACCGCTGGTTGGAGGCACTCTGATCTGCGGAGGTCCTGAAACACAATGACAGATTCAGGCTGCTGCTTTGTTATTTGAATTCAGAAGACAAACAAATCATGACTTGGCACATAGCTTTTAGATAAATAAACGAACAACTGCAACTTGTGTGCATGATTCTAACTGGGTCACGAAAAAATGAAAACAGATAGATTAAGACAAAAATACATTAGGGTATATTGGATAAATTCCTAAAAAATGTTAAACAAGACACTTTTCATATGAAGGTCTCCCTGCCAGCTTTTGGTAGCTCCCTCAGAGCCTGGGTGGTCAAGTGACTCAGTTTGGTTTAGCCTAAAAATGGAACCACAGGAGAGTATGAGCATGGTATAAGTTTAGCATTTTGAAACCCAAAAATGCACAGAAATCATTTAGTGTTTGACAGCAGGCTTCACACTACAATACACTAACATTATACCTGCTTCCCATTACAACTTTATAAGATTTAATTACAATTACATTAACAATGGAAACCACCTTTATCCCAGTTCCAAGAACTAATATTGTCCCTAATATAAGCCCTTTGAATTAAACTTGATACTAAGGACATTACACAAGATAAGACTACGTTATGCCAGCTTATCATTAGCATTTTGGCGTTGTCATTGTGAGGATGTAAGAAAACTGATGTTAGTATTTTACTCCAACCACCACTATGCCTACATCAAAAGCAATTATGTTTTTCATGCAAAAGACGGTCATATTACTCTTTTTAAATTGCAATAAAGGGCTGAATTACTTGAAAACCCTTTTTTTTAAAGATTTCTTTGTATCACTGCCATAAATACTTGAATAAATAACAACAAATACAAAATAAAGCAAACAAAAAAAAACACTGGGAACGTCTATCAGCAAAACTTCTTTAAATATTGGTATCTGCCAAGAATTTTCCAATGGAGGCATCCCTAGTGAGCTCTAATTGTCATGTCCTCTCTGCAGATCAAGATAATTGAGCTTTCCAGCAAGACCCCAGTCTGCACCCTGGTACCAGACGCCAAGCTGGGGATGGTCATGTGTATCAAACTGTGGCAGGTAAGCAGCAGACAGTCCTCTTCAATGCCACGTGTTGCATTGACTTGAACTTAACCGCCAAAAGCAGCAATGTGTCCCTCTACAAATACATCTCCAGCTCAACGAGTCCACCTTGGCAGCCATTATCATGAGCACGAGATTCCCCCCCTTCTCCCCCCCTTGTTTTACATGTTGCTTTTTCTGTGCTTACCTGCTTTATTCAGATTGGCCAGCAGCTCATAACAAGATGCAATAATAGAAAAGTCAACAAAAATGCACATGAGAGACGTGGCACATGATTTACAGCCCAACAACTCGTCCTGGGCCATTTTTCCAAGCGTTCCTTCTCAGCTGGCAGCAAGTTCCAACACTGTAATTAGAGCGTTTGGAAGGGCCGGGGGTTCACAGCCATATATCAGCCTGCAGCTGTGCATCCAATCTGATGCTGAGCTAAAAGTTAGCTTTCTGTTTTGTGAATGCTGTCGAAAGTTTTATTTTCCAGCCATTAACGAGAGCCTGTAATTATTTTCACGGTTAATTATTAACTCTTTGGGTTTGGGGCTTCAGGGGACAGAGTGGGGTTTTGGCCTTACGCAATCCTGTGGATGGTTTGAATACATTTTATGAGCTGTGCAGTTTACAGGCAACAGTAATCAAAACACAGCTTATCATTATGAAGCCAGAGTGAGGCGAGTTGCTTTCCTGTGCACATTCAGCCCTTCCTGTGTTCCTGTAATACTAATTAGCTTTACCGTAATAAAATAAAGGTTACATTGTGTTTATGAAATTATAAGACACTCGACCAGTTTGAGTCTCACTGTGCATGCCGACATCGTGTTTGTGTTTTTCTTTCTCTTCCTTTGATTTCACTGTTACACCCACCTTTCATCATCTGATTTATGAACCAATGCTGGTTCAGCGTTGAGTGCCAGGAAACATAATGATCAATTATATCATTATAAATGATATAATATCATTGTAATACAGCACAGGCAGCTGTCTGACTTCAAAGCCGAAGGGCCCAGGTGATTCTAAATCATTCCAGGCTGATTCCTTTCAAGGCCGAAGCATGTTCATCTGTTACACTGACTGACTGAGCGTCTCGAGAGGTCCTTGATGTGAGACTGAAAACCCCAGTCTGTGTGTGTGTACCCTTCAAACACAAATCAACCTACACATTCTATCTGTCAGTCACAAGGAAAAAAAAAGCGCTCATGTTGTCTTTCACATTAAATGCTCATGTGCGACCCACTGCTTCCCTAACCTCACGCAGCAGGAGGCAACAGCTCACGCCGTCACCCCTCTCTCCACCCCGTCTCTATCTATCACACACACACCAGAAAGAAGCCACTGACAGTCATCTTCCCTCTCACCATCCCTCGCTCTTCTTCTTCCCACCGTTGAGGCGAGAAGTGATTATCCTCCATTATTTCCAAGACAGACTCACCAACAGATTTATTGTCGGCCTTCAAGCCCTCTCTGTCGGAGTTTATGGAAAAGATTAAATGCGGTGTTAAACTGCACTTTCTTCTCAATTCAGCTTCACATCGTCAAAATCCCACCCAGACCTGAGCTCACATGCTGGGCTGTGTCTGAAAGGTGACAGAACTATCTGATTTCTCTGAATCTGACTGGCTGTGAAGCAGTGAACAATGCAGGGGAAGAAAGTACCTCCACATGTGGGTTTTGACGTGTGCAGGGATGTACGGTTTGGCCAGGGGGACAGTATTGATGTATGATGTGCAAGGCTTTTAATGTGAACAGAGGCTGGCGGGGAAAAGGAAATGTTCCTATACAGATATCCATCACTCTCAGCTCATCACCTTGCTGCCTCGTGGCCATGACATCATGGAGGACCAGGACAAAAACCGGAGGAAACGATTGGTTCCTTATGTCGAAGCAGTGCCTGCCTGAGGCCTGTGGCAGCCACATCAGCAAACAAGCTGTTGGTCTCTGGGTTGTTCATGGTTTTGGAGGGACTTACCACATAAGGAAATGACATAGTGTTTGCTGAATATACAATGAATTCAGGATGTCACTCTCATATTTCTCTCTAATTACATTTAGATTGTGATTATTTATGTTTTTAGTTATTTGACAGGGACAGCGCTCATTAATCAACAGAGAGAATACTGCAAATGAGCCAGAATTAGTCTAATATTCAGCTGTTATCACTGGCCAGATGTTAAAAAGGCCGCCCTTGAAATGAAATAAAACTGACATAGTGTTTAAAATTCATATATACAATATAATATGTTTACACAAAATGGGACTGCACACATTCACACAAACAGTGCCACAGTAAGACACATAGCAGTTTGCTATAATCCATACAAAATGATGAAGGTAATAAGAAAGATAAGCCTTTGATCACTCACTTGGAGACTAGAATATGTCTAGTGTGTATTTGAAAAGTTAAAAGATTAACATATGAGACAACAATGATGACCTCATGTCAAAGATGTCTTTGTATTTTGCTCACATATCTTGGCATTCTATCCAGCTAATCCTGTCCCATCCTGTCTGATAATACCATTTATCATGATAGAATAACTCAGGACTCAGATGACTGAGGCCAAGCATCTCTCTTGCTTCTCTAACTCTCCCCAAACCCGCCATGTCTTTGTGGTCCCTGGATCTTTTAAGTAATTTTTCATGGATAGGATGCAGGGTTCCCTGGAAGAGTGTCAATCAATCAATCAATCAATAAATCAGTAGTCCTTACTGGGCTTTCTCTCTCTCTCTCTCTCTCTCTCTCTCTCTCTCTCTCTCTCTCTCTCTCTCTATATATATATATATATATATATATATATATATATATATATATATATATATATATATATATATATATATATATATATATATATCTTTCTGTCTCTCTCACACCCCAATGTTCTGTCATTTTCTTCACCTGTCCTGTCAATTAAAGCTATGAGGAAGAGGATAAAAAAAGACAATTTAAAGATGAGACCTTGGTCTTCTGGAAATTGTAGGTTTTCATTTTTTTCTGACATTTTCTGACCAGACATTTAATGGATTAATCATCATTAAGCTGGAAACTAAAAGAGGAACTAAAACTGCTTGGATCTAATTTGACTCTATGTATTACAGCTTGTTTTTTGTTATGTTAATGTTTTAGAAGAATAAGAGAGAAGGAAGAAAACAAAAACATAATTTGTACAAGCTCTCCAATCCTGCCTTTTCTAGAGACCATGTTGATGACCTAATTGGACCATGGTCCAAGCTGAGCCAGTGACAGTCTGGACACAGATCTAAAAGTAGGATTTTTAGTCTGCAGGCTTAAAGTGGTTGATTGAAATAATGATGTTTAGTGCACTCCATGAACACAGTTAATGGAAAAATGGCACATTACTATTAACAGGTCAAGGCCCAACTAGACAAGTAGCCATTCCAGAAAACGTCAGCCCTGTTGCTCCTCCACTGATCCTGCCTCTATAAGCAGCTTCCATCCATCTGTCTTTCCAGCTGTTCTGTGGTGATGAATCTGCTCCCAGAGCCCCAGCCCCACTCCAGCAGAGAGCCCTCTTGTAGAAAGGCCTGCGGAGGATATAATGAATTAGGTGTCTACCCAGGGTTCCCCGACCTCCGACCCATGACATCATCAATCAAGGAGGTCCTACACTTAAGTGAAACGGTGGGCCCCAAGCCTGGAACGCTTAGCTGGGCCCTGCCGGCAAGCAGGGGCCACTGATTTTCACTTGTTTTTATTTGTTTTCATAATCCCTTAGTGTTCGTCCTCGCTGATGTGTTTGGAAGGAATACACGGCTCTGTCTATAATTTGTTTAACGCTGGAAGAAGAGAAATATAGAGCGTTAAGTGAGAAGAGGACTTGAAGATGGATGAAAGAATGGCAGACGTGGCCCCTTTGCACATATGGAAAAAATTTCTCTAGCTCCTTGCTTCTGCAGGGCACCGTGCTTTTTCTAGGGGCCTGATGGTATTTTAAAGTAAAGGCATGAGTCAGGACAGTGTATATGTGTGCTGTGTGTTCATAGCTCTTCGGTAATGCATTGTGGTATTCCACCAGCCGGGGTGAAGCCTTTTAAGTTTGGAAAAATTTGAATCATTGTTTTGGATAACACTCCAGGCATATGTGGATATGAAGGGTGGTGCTGGATGGAGGTTGGATCTCACCAACTGTTCCTGCTTTCTTCTTCTTTGTGCTTCAGTTCTTTTTTTTTTTTTTCCAGCATTGATAAGTGAAGCCTTCAGTTTTTATCAGTTAACCTTAATGTTCTCATCCACAGAGGTGATTTACAAGTGTGCTGTATACATCCACACGACCTCTCAATACCTTCCTTTCATATATTGCACTTCTTATGTTTCTCTTCTTACATGCAAGTAACCACATATTATGCTTTGTGCAGGTTGCTCTCTATATTTTTAACAGAGGCAGTCTGGTTTATGTTTTGCGTCTGATGCCTGTTTGTGCACCTGGTTTCATTTCATGTGATCTGAAAGATTTACTCTGATGGTTTCACCAGTTGTAAACATCGTGGCCAGATCTGATGTCCCGGGGTGAAATGAGGATGAAGCAAGACATAATGTGCGTTTTTTTTTTTTTTTTACATGAGGTTGTTTTAGTATGTGAGAACAAATCAGTTGTGTAGCACTGAAACCAGAAGTTAATGAATCAATCAATCTGTCAGTTGACATAAAATGAATACATATTAGTTATTTATTATTCAAGTTGCCTAACTCGAAAAGATTTATCTAATATTTTGGGAAAAAAAGCCGTTTATTTATGAGTTTTATTTGTCAAAATGTACCATAAAAATAATTCCAGTGTTAGAATTTGGAAGTGGAGGTGGCTATATTTTAGATTAGTTTTAAAAAAATAGACTGCAAATGTAGGAAAAATTTACTAAAAATTTAGTGTGAAAAGTAACATATAATTACAAGGCTATGTTTAACAAAAGAAGTAAGGCATATTTAGTCAAAAGTAATGCTAAAGTGTATATATAAAACATAAAAATACAATCAAAAATAGACTCAACAATGGGTCTGTGAATTTGAGTTTTAAATTAATAAACAAAGTTTTAAGTCAAACAATAGGTTTTGCTGTCTATTACTTTACTATATATCCTAGTGCCAGCAGTGAGGCCTGTGGCTCAGTGATATAGATGAGGAGCAAAGTGAGGAGTAGTGTAATGGAGTGCTGCAAAGAGCGAGCAGCAGGCTGACGAATGGAGCCCGCAGCGCCTTTCCAAGTGTCAGCGGGAGCTTCCAGGATGATAACCTCTGCTCTGTTCCACTTCCAGCACCACACAGTGGTTTCTGCGGTTTTTACTGCACAGCTCTCATCTCACAACTTAGCTTACACTCCTCTCTGTGCTCTCTGTCCCTCCTCCATCCTCTTATCATCCTCCCTCACTTCCAGCCAGACTCGGGGACCGGACCTCTCCTGTTGGCTGGATACGAGGACGGTTCCCTGCTGCTGTGGGATGTAACCCAGAGGTCCAAGCTGAGCCAGGCCAAAGCCCACCCTGAGCCTGTCATGTGTCTGACCTTTGACACCAAGCGTCTGAGGGGGATATCAGGCTCCTCTGAGAAGAAACTCTCCTCCTGGATGCTGGACAGACAGAACAACCTGCAGGTCAGCAGAGGACAGTTTTAGAGAGGCTAGTAGTAGTGTTGTCTCATCCAGTGGTTCCCAAATATTTTTGTCTAATGAATCCCCACAGCCCTGCCGAATGAACTAATGTACCTCAACATCAACACCACCAATCATGTTCCAAATGTTGTTACTGGAATGGATTTTAAACAGGTTGTTATTTAACACAATTAATTATGACAGTCATTAATACATAGTAAATTATGCCAAAAGTTTTGGGAGCATATTGAAGCTAGGAGTGGCCAATTGGACATTTAACCACTAATTACTTTCAGCTTTTTCTCAGTTTTTCCATCACTTGATGCTGAACTGTTGATCTGGTACTTTTAGCTATCTTTTTTCAATTATCCATAATGACGCTGTATGAAGGAGCGAAGTAGCAAAAATCAAAAATAAATTCAATTAAACTATAAATAAATAAGTAAATAAATAGATATACCATTAAATGTAGCAAAAATCATATAAAAATAAATGTAGGCATTGATGCATTAATGCACTGTTTTAATACACTTCTGTATTTGTTCACCTTTGTATTAATTATCCTACTTATTTACCTCCCATTTCAATTTCCATTTTCAGTGTATTAATTTGTAAATCTATTTATTTCAGTGTTTATTTGTGTATTTTTGTTTTGCATTTGGGGAGAAATGCAAAACAAAAATACACAAATAAACAATTAATTTCCCAAAACTTATTTTTTTCTGTGATTTCTTTTTGCATTTTATGCATTAATTCTATATGCAACTCTTGCCAATTTATTAAGTGACATCAGAGTGCATAGATCAACTATATAATCCTTGTACCCACTATGGTCGGCAGGCTCATCATGGGTCAGGAGGAGCTCGCTCAGTATCCTCGGGAGGCCTAGTATGTGTCTATCAGAATCCCAAGTCCAAACTGTTGTATATTAACTTGGTGAGCCTTAGACTGTCTTTAAATGGCTTCATTTTTGTCTCCCACTGCTGATCTGCCAGGTCCCACCCAGCTGTGCTCTGAAGAAAAAATGAATAAAGATATGTAATAGAAAACTGCAAAGGAAAAATAAAAATACAAACAAATAGAGTGAAAATGAATAAATTGATCAATTAAATGGAAAATTAACAGAAAAGTTGAGTTGACAAATAATATAATAATATTGATTGAACTACTATAAAAGTGTTAGTTACCACACTACCACACTATTTAAATTGGATATCCATTACTTTCACCAAACCTTTTTTGACCTCTCTATTTGCGCTCTACTTTCCTTGCAATGTCAATCACATTATGTAGTCTTCCATTGTTACAGACTGACTCAATCTATGGATTTTCAAAATTAAATTGTAACAGCTATTTTAAGACAACCTCTCTGACTATGGGCAGTAGTCTACTACCTTCTAGGGTAGAAGGTATGTTTACGTGGCCTACTGAAATGTTAAGGTCCTGAACCCCCTACATGCTAACTAATTGTTGCACAAGAGAGTCTGTTAAATAACATAAAAAAGTACAGCAAGGTAATGGTGGGGATGGAAGGAGAGGAGTGTTGCCTTTCTCCAGGCTCTCTTGGAAAACATCAGGGGCCAAAGAGGAAGAGGCTCAGCGGGGCTCCAGGGGCCATAAATCAGCTGCTGGTTACACAGCGTTGGCAGGGCCAGGGGCCAAGGGCCGGGCTGGAGCTGTCACTCCAGACTCAAGCCACCCACCCACCCACACACACATACTTACGCACACACGATGTATATGGACACATCACAGAATATAATTCTACTTATTTCTGCATTGTAATGAATAGGAACACATGTCTCTTTTAGCATGCAATACAACATCCCTGTGACTGGGACACTGCTGAGATGCATACTTACCTTGTATCTTGTTCCTTACAGAACATACAGGTTCTCACAAACACAAAAATACTTGCGAGTGGTCCAAATCAAACACTAAAAGCCCATACCAGAGCGTCTTCTGTCACACGAGAAGAGATCACATCAGCTTTGTCCCGTAATTCATTTTACATAACAGCCAATTCTTCAGAGAATTAACGCCTCATTTGAAGCTCATATTTTCTCTTGATTTCATGAGCAAAAGGGAACGCTCCCATTCTGCAGCCAAACCCCATGAATCAGAGCAGAAAGGAACCTCAGGCTGATATAGTACACTCCTGCACAGTGAAGGGGTATTATTCTTTCCGAGGCTTTTTACAAATGAATGCTTGAATTAGAAATATTTGCAAAGCCCTATTTTTTTTTTCACCCCGAAAATACGTCTAGAAAAACACTACGAAGGATTTGATTCAATATACCAAAAAACAGGAGGCGAGCGGTTATTTGGTTTATTTTGCTCGAGCAACAAAATATTGATTCAGCATGTAATCCAGGATGAGGATGACAGGAAAAAAGCACAAGGAGAGGGAAAAGATCCAACAGGGACTTTTAAATTATCCTGAAGTGCAGCTCAGTGTGACGTCCAGACAGCTATCCTCAGTTCTTCCCACAAAAGTATTTTTGTGTGGCAGCAGTAAGGGGGCGGGGGACCTGCCGGGTGGTGGGCCTGGGCCCCGGGTCCTGACGGACGACCCGTGAGAGGTAATAAAAATATCAAAACCTCGGAGGCCCCTTAACCAAACAAAAAACACATCTGCAGTAAAGGGAACAGTAGTTCACAGTGGGAGGCTGCAATAAAGGCTGAGGAGGCTATAAGTGCCACAGCATCCCACTTCCCACAAATTACAACTGCGATACAGTCCAGTGTAGTGGAGCTGGCTGGCAGGGAAGATAGATGCTTCTTGTGAAATGGAGGGGAAACTGAATGTGACACAACACAGTGCAGTTATGAGTTAGTGAAGCTGAAAGGCTGTGAAGTGAGCTTATCAAGCCCAGATAAAGACAGATAGCCTCAGGAATGGAGGTTAATGTATTACACATGGCTCCCAGAGGCCTTTATCTGCTGTTTGACCTGGCTGGCCTGATATCTTCTCATAGCAGTGAGGCATCATCTTCGGCCTTTTTTCTCCTTTCCTTCTAGTGTACGTGTTTGGGAATGTGTCAGGGTGAGACTATGAGTGCGTGGGTGTGAGGGCTTACAAGTCGCTAAGCCAGATGGACATATATTTAGGCGGCCACTCAGAATCTATTGACAAGTGCGGTGACGGGCTCCTCCAGGACAAAGAAAAAGCGAGAGGTCCCTGGCTAGAAAAAGAGAAGCAGGTATGGACAGAGGAAGATTAGCCATGTAAATCAAGCATGGCTGACAGTAAAATATTTCAGAGACTGATGACAGTTCTCTGCAGGTGGAACTCCTGCCTCTCGTCTTCACTGCAATGTAAAGAAATCCCTACTGTCTTCCCCCAGTAGTGACCTACACTGTGTCTACACGGTGAATTCTTGCACCCGTCAGCCAGAGCTGACCTCACTTATGGGTCAGGTCATACCAGACTCAAGCTCAGTCTGCTGGTGGACTGATGTAGGCATGAGCTGCTGTCATTAAAGGTATTGCTCTCTTGACGGAGCACCCTCCCTCCACCTCTCCTCTCTTTTCTGAATGGGACTGCTCACCTGTTTGACACATCCATCTCCTGTCAGCCGGAGCCAAGCTCTGACAGGCGAGGTGACAAAAGGCTGTAATCTCCCCGCCGCCGAGTGTGATTCAGGGACAGGGTGTGTCAGAAATACCTGCGAAAAGCCTCCCAGCCGCTAGGCTCGAGTGAGTGAGCGATGATGGGACGTTTCAGTAGACGAGCGTGAAGGCCAAGATCCGTGCCAAGACAGAGGAGAGAGACGGGGGGAAAAGTAGAGCGAGGCTTGAGTGAGATCTGCCAAGTGGACGCTCCTTTTGAACGTCTGCTCTGTCGGTGAGATGCTACAAAAGAGGATCCTGAAGTGCGAGTTTGTGTTGGATCTGTCGTAGGCCACAAGAAAGTGTGGTGGGCCCAGCTGCTGAGCAGAGCTGGTAGGCTCCTGACAGCCGAGGAAGCTGGCGTTTAGACAGCAAGCCCGCTCTGTAAGTGTGCGTCTGCGTGCTGTAACACAGACAAGGAAGGAGTGTTCAAACAAAGAAAAGATGAAGCCAAAAAACGAGTTTTGTCTGTGATGAGATCGCAGGGAAGTCTGGAAGAAAAATGGGGCGTTAAAATAAAACGAGCCAAGACTCCCCGAGTAGAGCAAATGGATTTCATTACAGATTGAGACCTGGTTAATGGCAGCGCTGATAGTCAACAGTGTTGGTGTTCATTCAGCAGTGGTGTGAGTCTGCACCAAGAACAGCAATGCTGGAGAACATGGAATTACAATGAGGGGAGAATTTTCCCTCTTAAAACAAAGAAGCGTTATCTTGAAACCCAGCATCTTTCAAAGCCTTTTTATGATCCATTAATCTACTCATTATTTTCTCAAAGAATCAATGGGTCATTTAGTTGGTAAAATCATCATATTTTCTCAGAGCACAAGGCAACAAATTGCTTATTGTGTCTCATCAATGGTCAAAAATCCAAAGATTATCGATGTACTACCACAAAAGACCAAGAAAACTGGCATATTTTCACACTTGCAAAGCTGGAACCAGTATATTTTTTGGCACTTTTGCTTCAAGGATTTGTCTGACGTTTTGGGAAATGTGTGTCTTTGTTAACACTCTGTTTGAAAGGTAAATATGAAGCAGCCAGTTAGCTTAGCTTAGCACAAAAACTGGAGACATGGAAACAGGTAGCCTAATGACAAAGTATTAGTTTAGAAATTGACTTGAAATCATTTACATGATGAATCTGATTAATTAATTATTAATCTATTATTCATATTGACTATATTTGTATGCGCACATTTTTCTGTTTTTTGCCCTAATATCCTACTAATATTCCCATTAACATGCCGTTGGGCAGACTCCGATTAACAAGCACAGCTTTTCTCTTTTATATGTTTAACCATGTTCTTGGAAAGGCCAGAGTTGCCACTGTGTAATCAAAAAAACTTTTTGTAATAGCCAAGTCTTGCATAATGTTGAAAATGAAGTGTGTTTCTCCCTCTAACCTCTGAAATGTGGGCTTTTCTTTTGTGAAATGCATTTCAACTCCTGCCTTACGTGCTGTTAGCAAGGCAGTTTGGAGCGCTAACTGCAAACAAGCAATAGGTGTTGCAAACTTTGTGAAATCCCATATGAGACATTTTCAAAAAGGTCTAAAAACCTGAATAATGTCGGCATATCTCTCAAGTCTTAATTGAAAATAACTACATTCCTCATAAAGCCTAATATGGAATTCGCAATCTGAATAACAGCTGATAACATGATCAGGATCAAATTGGGAATATTGTCATATTCTGAAGGATATATGTGCATGTAAACATTGGCACTGTTGTCAGTCAACTTTCTGTCAGTGAATTAATTAATCATCTCATCATTCCAACTTTAAAATTTTTATTGTTATATCAATCCAAATCCAAAACTCCATTTCCTGTTCAGTTTCAACACTTGCTTGATTAATCTGTCGATGATCTGGGAGGTTAACTGATGAATTAGAACGGTGAAAAAAGCAGATCACAATCCTCCAAATCTTCAGGTGATGCCTTCAAATTAAATGTTATTTTTCTAACAACCCAAAGGTATTCAATTTACAGTGATATAAAACTTTTTAAAAGTTTAAAAATAGTTTTTATTATTTAAATAGTTTTTACAGTGAAAATGAAAATGCAGCTCAAGAACCAACAGAGAGTGATAGCATGGGATGACCTTTTTCTTCACTTTTCTTTCTTTTTCTCTCAGATTGTTGAAAGTAAAATAGCCAGCCCTGGTGAATGAACCATTACTGCACCATTAGCCATTTACTACTTCCAGTTGACCCTTTAATGAAACAAATGCCTTTCCCTGACACAAACTAAGGGTAGCAAAACAAACAAAAACAGACACTTAAACCCATCATTATCAGGCCTCTAATGCAAACCAGATGGAGAGAGGCAGGGGCATACCAACTTCTTGAGGTAATAACAAAGCACTGGCCAATCTTTCACCCCCCAGGTTGCTTTGTATCAGTGTATCTAGCCTGTTTGTTCTTACCAGCCCTTCTCTTGTTCACACCAGTGGCACTAGCGATGATGGTTTGATTAAAAAACTGAGATGAAATCGCATCACCGCCTGTTCTGAACATAGCTTTCTCACTCTGATTTGATCAATGACATTCCTCCTTGCTCCCTCTCTCCCTTGCATTCCACTTTATCCACTTGGGCTATGAGTACCTGGCTTATATCTTCCACATGCAGCTTGTGGATGGTTCCTGGCCGGAACAGGAGCATGCAGATAAATTCTCCACCGTCTACTCCTATCCGAGGTCATTAGTCTCCCTAGACACGACTTATGAAGTCAATTTTACGCTGTCCAGTTTGATTTCAGCTCCCATATCCAGATGTTTGTGTCCTCATCACCAGGTCCAGCAGAGATCCCTAGTATGCAGGAAGAGCACGTTCGCTCCCCAGGAATGCCCACCACAGCAGGCCCTTTAGATAGTTATCTTAGCTGCCATTCATTCTAATATGTCAGAATGTTGCCCCTTTAGGGAGATTGATACAGTCCTTGGGACACTGTAGATCACAGGGAGAGAGCGCTGAGGCTAATCTTTAGCAGGCAGACGTTACAACAGTGTATTTATCGGGTCTCTTTTCCCGCTGACCAGACCTTTCAGTGTGAATGTAATTCATCAGAGGCGCTTAAAGCAACAAGGCCTCCACAAACAAGCGTTTCAGCGAGATGGTCTCTCTCTCTTTCTTGCAAACTGTGACAAAGGTAACTCAAGCCCCATTGTGCTTCCAGAGCAGGCCCCCATAACTCCAAACCAAATAGTGGGACGCAGAGAGATTTGCTCACGGCCCTCGTGCCATAATGTTTTATGGCCGATGATTGAGTCCCAAGAGTCTACAGCCAGGTTCAACAGACATCCAGCCTCACACTTGGACTTCAGTCATCAGATCAGCTGATAGTCTCTCCCTGTCAGTGTTTGTGTTGGCCTCAGTTTTCGTAGACGGCAGTGATTAATTGACTTACTGGCCTAATTTGTTTGATTATTTTAGTCTCCTGTTTGCATTAACAATAACTTAATTTGGTTTTATATTTCGCTGACAATTGAGAAACTCCTACTAAGCATCTTTGGCATTAACTTGGCCATCTATTGTGGATTTGTTTGCAATACAAGTAAAGGTACATGGTTCTCACCTTCATACACCTGTTCAGATCCTTTTCTTCTTTGTGTTGTTACAGCTTCAGGACTGTGTGACAATGGTCAACCCTGGGGTGTCCCAGCTGTGTATCAGGGGGGATGGCAAGCTTCTGGCGTCAGCGGGCTGGGACCATCGGGTCCGGGTATTCGGGTGGAAGAAGCTTCGACCGCTGGCTGTGCTTCAGTACCACACTGACATGGTGCAGAGTGTGGCCTTCTCTGACCACCAGGACCCTAAACAAAGACTGCTTGCTGCTGGATCCAAGGACCAGCGGATCAGCCTGTGGTCGATATACAATGAGGGAGCCGACACTGGCTGAGCATCTGAACTCTGAGAGGATATTTGGACTGTTAATCAATTCTTGACTCTCATCTGCACTGATGTTGGTGGCCAACAATTCAGCAATAGCCCATAGCAGTGGTAGATTAATAAGATTTTGTCTAACCAACAATCCAAACCCAGAAGAGTCTTCACTTACTATCATGATGACAAAAGAAGCAGCAGATCCTTACATTTAAGCAGCAAGTATTTGACATTTTTCATCAGGATCAAACTTATTAATAATGCCTGTTGAGAAAATGTTTATTTCTTTATCAATATATAGGCTCAAGTTCATCCCACACAACAAGCCTGGTCTGTTCCTTAATGAGCTAATGTGCCTTATGTTGTGGTAAATATTGCATAATCAGCATAATCTCCTGAGTAAGGACTGGTGTTTGAAATCAACCTTGACTGATTAAATTAAGTCACACTAATAGCTCCATGAGTGGCCAGTGTTTACTGACTTATTGTTCCATTTTGTCTAAATGCCATTTCTCAACCTTTGTCCACAGTTTACACCTGAAAGTTCATTATTTGTAACAGACTTTTAAATAAACTGGTTTCATACTTATTATTTTTTTTTTTTTGCAAAATGTTTCTTTGATATTAGTATTAATACATTTAGTATTTTAAATGTGTATACAAATATTTCATCTTGAATATATCAATCAACGCCAGACAGGCAGACACAGTGTAACTTAAAATGTGCAGGTAGTTCAAATATGTGCTACTAGTTCATCAGGCCATTTCTGACTTTTTAGCCCGCTGTTTGCTGAAGCCTTTTGTGATGCTCTGTGTGCCTATGTGATTGTGTTGACCTGTCTGATGGGAGATTTGCTCCAGTGGATTTGAATTTGAGGTGCACGATGCACCTGAGCAGCTATGTAATCTTGTGTTGTTATTCTAGCAGCTCTTAGCCTAACACATGCCAGCCCTCTGGCCTGACCTGAGCTGTATTTGTCAAACAAGGTTAATCACAGCAGGGACATAAAGGACAGAGAGCTGTTGGTTTAGTGGAGATGCTGATCTGCCGATTCTCTCCTTGGTCGGCCTTTCGTGACCTTTTCTAAGATCAGAAAAACTCAGAATTGACACTGACTGGTACAAAACTGTCAAAATTAGTAGAAATTAAAATAAATGGATGGCATCCTAAAATAAGACTGCCATTGCCTTCTACATTTACCTCATATGTAATGCCAAATATAGATGTCTTTTTTTAAGAAGCAGACATTTGTCATGACCGAGGCCAAGGGTCCTGTTGTGAAAGTCCCAGAGAAAATAGAAATATGTTGTTTTTCTGTCCACTGTCTCTAATAACATCTCTGTGAGTCAATGAGCAGCATGGGAGCTCATGTGTTACAGCACCGTGCCCAGGGGCCGGGGGGGCCAGGGCTTCAAACGCTAGATGTTCTGCTTCATAAAGGCTTTGTCTCCTGGGATGACCTTGAGTTGAGAAACTCATCATGTTGTACAGGAAAGGCCTGAGAAATCAAAGGGCCAGACTAGCGTAATGGCCACGAATCATTAGTGAGCAGAGGAAAGACGAGGTCAGTGGCTAGACAAGCTGCCATGCTGTGACGTTACTGTCACTGAAAAAAGTGTGTAACTTTTTTTTTTTCTGTTTTGTTTCTATTCAAGGTTATGTTTTGGATGTTTTTACTTGAAACCTGTTGCCATCATTTTAAAAATACACTGAATAACAATTTTTTTTGCCTACTTATTTTTAATTTTTTTCCCCAGGTCCCTGGGTTTAATGTTTTCCTTGCTCCCTGCAGAGCTCCATCCATACCTTTTGTCCCTGACCCCACCGGTGACATCTTGCATTCATAACAGCTTCCTAACTCTCCTGTTGGCTTTGAACAAACACTAGAGGTGGCATGGGCCAGCTTCCGTCCGTTCTCTGATAAATCAAATGCCGCGTCCACTGGTGCAGATGTCTGCTGAATGGGGCAGACAGCAACCCGCCGACTTTAGAAGTGCCTTGTGGGGTGGCGGTGGACCTCGTAAATCACCTCATAATGGATCATTTAGGAAGTCAATAAATGGACGAGGAGGCGGCGTGCACAATAGGCCCTGAGCTTCACTTATCACCTAACGTGTGTCTTCCTTGGCCTCGAAGGTCAGAGGCCGACCTGGCTTTGGGATGGGACATAATCCGCTGGCGTGTGAGTGTGTGTCGTGGTTGATGCTTTCATTCCATGGGCCACTGGGTGTATTCACAGACTTAGAGGCCGCCACGCAGAGCCTGACTATTTTTAAGAACATTAATGGTGAAAAAGAATGATCTGAGGAGAATTATCCCCTCTGTATGAGCCAAAACCTGTGTTTCGCCTCACAGTTAAGTTGGTTTTATTTATTTTTTCAAATATGACTTAATACAAATGTATCAAGGCTCTTGGCCAGTGGTGATGATGTGTTTTGATGTTCCACATAAAATGTCCGTCAGCAACCTCATGAACACCATAAACCGTGAGCACCCTTTGTATTAGTCGAGAGGCCAAAGGGGGAAAATGTGAAACACGTGTTCTGCTGTTTAGGTGTAGGATTCTGGATGGTTTACCTGGCTTGTTTTTAATAACCAGTCCCAGATCTGGCAGGCGAGGCTCAGCAGCAGAAATGTACACAGAGGTGATGGGAATGAATCGAGACCCTGATAGGCCTGTCACAACAGATGTTCCAGATGCAGCTGAGTGTCAAATGATGCCTCAGGTCACATTATCATCCATCCTCTGCTTCTTCATACTTCTATGGCAAGTCATTGGCACCATGTCTCCTGGAGCCTGAGACATCTGGGCACGCGAAGTGTTCCACACTGTATGAGAGTCGGAGCAGTTTGCCCTTTTCCTTAGTGTGAAATGAAGAATAAATTGAAATAATGTGCCTGAAAATGGCCGAGGCCTGTTGAAAACTTGCTGGAGCCTATTTGGGTGCATGTGCAGAAATGTTATTTGGAAATGTTGTCTAATACAGGCCCCATACTGACAATATCAGATGGTATAGAGGTGCAATTCGTAATAATTCCTCCAGTAGGCGCAATTTCTCTGATTTTGAACTTCCACCTCTTTAAATCAGCTTGCAGGGATGTAAAATCCACATAATTTAGGCCTTATAAACAATAATTTCATATTAAGTAAAATTAAGTATCATTAAATTGCTGAAAATAGAAACTCATTTCTCTCTACTCCTTGTTTATAGAGGCTCGTCCTTCATACTGAAGGACAAAGTTACAAAATGAGGGGAGCCTCAGGCTTCTATATCACATCACCCCCGACTGATGCATACCACACCAGGGACACCATTTAGTAAGAGCGCAACATATGAAGAACATTTTCATTGCTGGATATGGTTTGGTACAAGACTGGCTACCGTTAATAGTGCAGGTTGGGAAAGAGGGTGAGAAGGCCGTCTCTTCATTGCAGTGGAGAGATGTAACTAAGTACATGTACTCAAGAAGAGAAATGTGTGGTACATGTGCTTAATTTGAGTATTTGTGTCAAAGTCTAACTTACACTTCACTAAAATTCAGAGGCAAATATTGTAATTGAGTTTGTTAATGGAATACGATTGTGCATGTTATAGATTAAACCCAACAGTAAACTAAATATATTTTATAAAATTGTAATAAATTGTATCCACCTTTACAAACTACTACTGTAAAATACCACTTAATGTGATAATGATCCAGTAACTAAAGCTATTACTGTATGACCGTGTGGGACTTTTGATACATTACATACATTTTACTTTAAATAATACTTTAACTTAGATTGCATTTTTCACTGCAGCTTTTTTTTTTTTTTATTTGTAATGGAGCATTTCCATATCGCAGTGTTGCTGTTTTCAAGGTTTTCATTTCTTCCTCCTCCCTAGTTTATTGTTACCTCACTGTCCTGCTAACTGTTAATTACCTTGTATAATGAAGGTTTCCTTGCTTTTACAGTGGAGTGGATCCTCATAGTAGGTCATCAGCTCTGCCCACGACACAAGTCTCAGACCTGGATATAAGGGAGTGATGCAAGGCAGTCGACCTTTTAAAGGTGCATTATGTCGTTTTGAGGGAAGAAATCAGTGCAGAAAGATTTTCATTGTCTTTTTATGTCCAATAAAAAATAAATAAACAAACTGTCTCTGTTGTCATGACTTGATGAACTGAATAAATAAACTCACCTTAAAAGACAACATAGTTTCACACTGTTGTTCTTTGTTCATATGTGGCAGACCCTGCCAACAGTGTTCTGTGGATTCTATTTTCCTCTGCTTGTTTATTCAGTTATGGAGATAAACATTATTTCTGAGTTTGTGTTATGACCTCATTAATAATGAAAATACTAACATTCTGAGTTTGTCTTCTCCAAAACTACACAGTGCCCCTTAAAGTAGGCCCCGGATTTTGACCTATGGTGGAATGTATTGGGGCCTGTGCTAATTTGTATTAATAAGGAGACACTTGCTTTGGTCTATTAAATAGTGACTTTTTTTTTCTTCCTGAAAATACAGCGGATGGCAGTTTCCCTTTTGCCTTCACTGGCATTGGTCAAAGTTATTCTTATTAAGATAGATTATATAGCCCAAAAACAACGTGCATTAGCGGTCTCTTGGAAGTTTCCTCTGTGTTGTGAAACCTATAATCAGTCCGGATCTCGCCTTTTGACCCTTCTTTCCTCCACGCTCTGCCCCCCAATGAGCCGCAGCGGCGCGGGGATAAACCCAGCAGCGTCTCGCGGTGCTTGACCGGCGGATCGTCAGCACCTGCAGGCCGGCGACGGAGCGCAGCAGGCGGCTTCCTGAGCAGACTGCACAGGAACATGGAAGTGTTAAATTCACCGGTTCCATACGGCAGGTACAACTTTGATTTAAGTTGTTAAAAGTGGTTCGTTATTCGACTTTATGACTCGACGTGAAAATAAATAGCCGTTTGAGATAGTACAGGCTAAAGTAGCAAACAGGCAATACAAATATAAAGTGCAACTAAATAAGACAGCGAATTCCTCAAAACGGAAGGTTAACCTAAGTAGTTCAATTAACTGCGCCCAAAATTGGTTCTTACCAACGCGTTTTTGTCACGAGGCTGAGATATTCCACCTTTCAGGCTAGCTGCATATTAATTGTTGAAATAGTTAAGACGTCATCGTCCACAGTGGTCCCATAATGAAGTCAACTGCGTCACATCTTCAGACCAAAAAGTTATTCAACCAATTAGTCGTAGTTTTAAATGAGTGGAAACATTATTTAACCTTTGACACCTTTACAAGCCATTAAACAGTCAGAGGTCAGGCGCCCCCGGCATCCTTTTCCCCTCTGCTCTACCTCCATGGCAGCTGGGTTCAAGGAGAAAAAATACATTATTGAAATGAATCATTAGGCTGCGTTTCCCTTCTGTATGGTGACAGCCACAAATCCCAAAGCAGACTTTTTTTTTTTTTTTCCCCCTTTTTTTCTTTTTTCTTTTCCCCCAAACGAGATTAACCTTGACAACAAAGCATTCCTCATAGGACTTCAAATAGGAGCTGGAAATGGCTGCAGAGATAGGAGAGGTGACATTCTTAAAATATCACCCAACTGTCCCATTAAGTATGAGCAATGATATCCTCTCGGGTGAAGGGGAAATTTAAAACATGTCCTCCCCCCAGTTTTTATGACACCACATGTTTTGTTTTTGTTTTTTTATTTAGTTTAGTTTTTTTTAACACGCGACATTCAGAATGTATTATAATCACACAGAATTATTATTGAATACATTTTTACCTACAGATTTTTACTATAGCATGATAACTCAAGCTTAGCAAATGAGTCATGTATTATTCCATTTTACTTAAAATGTCCTTAATTTTCTAAAAATCTTTGCCTGCAATAATACAATTTTAACTGGATGGCCTCAGCAGAAACCGTCACTCTATAATTCTGTAATGTAACCACAGCTTCTTCAGCCGAACACGTGGTTTATCCAAACTAAGAAGGAAGTGTGTGTAGAAGTAGGAAGTTTGGCCGATGACTGCATTTTTGCGTGTTCATGTGCTTTTTTTTTTTTCTCCGTAGAGCCAGGTGCAGATTTCAACATTTGAACTGTAGTACAGTCGAATGTTTGGACAGCCTCCGACTGCCAGTGACGGCAGGCGCAGCGGACACCTCGACCCAAATCCGGTTGGAGAAACCTGAACAATGCTATCAGTGGGGTAAGCTTTTACATACCCCTCCCCCTCGGCAGAGCAACAGCAGACAGAGCTTTGAATGGAAGATCTGCTCAAAGGCCGTTTTCTTTATGAATTACAAGAATTTAATGTTTATTTTACAGATACAGAACAGTCATTCTGCTTCATTTATTTACTTTGAATTGCTGCAAGTCAGTGCCATGGTACAAGCTTCTCAGAGCGGCTCAAGATGTAAAGAACGTTTCAAAATCAAATCCTTTTTTTTTTTTCCTCAAACAAAAACATTTCGATGTGTTTCGACACCCTCTCTGATGAGCTCAGCATGCAAAAATCTCGTCTACCTAGAAGGTTGATGGACTATATAACATATGGCTTTTTTGAAAGCAATAAAAACAAGGCAAATCAAAAAGTGCATCCAACACAAAAAAAGAATTCAATTCCAGTCTGTGATCAAAGGTGTTGTCCGTGTTAAGGAAGAGGTCCCTCTGTCTCCTCCGCTCACTGGCTCAATGTCTGCACCGCTCAGGTAAGAGGTGCCCTGGTGTGGAGCTGTTGCCATTTGAGTTCAAAGGTCAAAGCAGACCCCTTAAAGGAAAAAGAGCAGGTGCAGAGGCATTTTCCTTTAAATAAATACGGCAGGGTTTATCCAACAGAAAGGAGTTCCACCCTGTGAATGCCTCCCGCAGGTTGTGTAAGCCATCAATAGACAGGACCGAGTTGCTTTTCCTGCCTGTTTCCACTCCAGCAGTGCTGTGCGCCATTAGCCCTGGTGGACAGCAGTCATTATCTGGGCCCGTAGTCATAATTAGAGGGGCCACTGGTGGCTGAGTACATGTTAGCTGTGGCGGGGTTCATGTGGTGATGGTATGTGTGTCCTCTGATACTGGGTAAAGGATAGGGCGACGGCCTGGTCTTGGCTCCCAGGTAGTGTTCATAGGTGGTGGGGTACTTGTACGGGTGGTGGTGCAGGGTGTCCGGCGGTAGAGGGTGGGGGTCTGACCGAAGGTCATGAGGAGGGCTGGGTCGGCCGCTGGTGAGGGGGACGGCATGGAGGCCTCCTGGGACAGGCAAGGCGGGGCTGAGGACCCGGGACATGAGCTGGTGAGCCGGGTCGCCGTGTATGGGCGTGCCGCTGGGGTCTCGCTCGTACTCCCGCCTGCTGTCTTCTGTGTGGGAAGACAAGTGAGAAGAGTCGGAGTGAGTCAACATGCGGTGCTTACTTTGTACCAACAGGTTGAGTATAGTTTCATAAACAGTGACTGTGTTCTGTTCTGCTCTCCAAACTGAATGCTCTTACTGATACCAGTTTATTTGGGACCTGTTTTGCTTAAAGTATTGATGCATATACAATTATTCATTTTACTTAAAATATTGCAGATTAATTTTCAAACAGCTCCACAACAGACAACGTTGCAACTAAAGATTATTATCATTGTCAGGTAATCCAAAAGAATCTCTTTAAAATTGTGAAAAATGTTTAAAACGCCCAAAGATATTCAACTTGCTGTCATGGAGGAGTCAAGAAACCAGAAAGATATTTTCATTTAAGAAGCTGAAGTAAGAATTTAGACTGTTTCCTAAAAACAAACAAATTAACACATGCAAAAAAAACCCCTCAAACTGATTAATCCATTCTCAAAATGAATTTAATGATTGAAGAATAATTGATTAGTTGTTGCAGAAATCATAGTTTAGTTATGAATTCCTTCAGAAGGGATTAGGGGCTTTTTAAAGGTGAAACTCTATCACATGAATATTTTTTTCAGCAATTCACTGTTATTAAACTAATAAATAAAATCATCACCATGTCAAGAAAATCTCATTTTCAGTACAGGTTTGACTGTTATGAAGCTCTGGTCAGTTATACAACAGCATAAGATCTCTGTTATGTCAGCAGTAGATGACTTTGACTGGCCGATATTTGATGTTTAATTAAAAGTCAGTATTGGCCTGATACTGTGAATGAGAACACTTGGTGGAATATGCCAATAGTTGAAAGAACTATCATTTCTTGTAAAGGCTGAAAAAGTTAACATGAGTATGTTTTAAATTTTTTATTTTTTTTAATGTTAGATAGCAGGCATGAGTCTTGATGAAACAAAGAGTGTGCTACAGACCTTTCTCCGTGCCGTTCTGCTGAGGGGGAGATGACATTGGGTTTCTTGTTCTGGCAAAGGCACTCATTATTGGCAGAGAGCCTGGCCTGTGATTCCTGGGCCTGGAGCAGGGAGAATGGATTCAGTTACATACTCATTTAATGAATGTCATGGGCACAATTTCTTTATTATATTTAAAAAATGATGAATGCACATTTTAAGAGTTTACATTGATGCATGTAATGAGAATTTACACATTGACAGCTACCAATTTACAGTGAAAGAAATGCGAAGCAACCTATTAGATGACTCAGATTGGCCTGTTCTATGAAATAATCAAAAACATCAGCGTAATCACTTCAGTTACTGCTTTTAAGGAAACAGAAAAAGTAATTTGCAGGGCTGGGTAATACATCTTTGCACTGCTTTCAGCCACCAGTGCACGCCAGATGAGTGAGGTTTACTCCATTGTGACAATTACGAGAGTGTCTGGTAATTTGTCAATGACAGAAAAGCACAGTCTATTGACTTTCAAACAATATCCAGTGATTTCAAAATGTCATGCACCCATTGTGTTCTTTTGTGCGGTAAACTCCACCCATCTGGTAACGTGTGTGAGATAAAACAAACAGCAGAACTCTCCGACATATTTTACACCGCATGGAAATATGCCAGCAAGACTGTACAGTTTGAGTGAACAACTCACCAGTCCTCTGGGTCACAGTCCCTGAAGCCCTTTGCAAAGGGATTGCTGGCTATCTTCAGCTGTGTGATCTGAAATGCAGTGCACAACATGAAATAAACCACAGTGCTGCACACTGTAGCCACACACACTGTCATTTTCAATTGTAAATGGTTGTTGGGTTTGATTTCTATTAGAAAAGACAGCAGTGATTGGCTGACATTGTTCTGTCTTTTGAAACACGCACACATTTGAGCACACTGCTGACTTTAATAAAATATGGAAGAGACACAGTTCTGTTGTTGAAGGCCATAGTATCATTCAGTGTTGTTTAAACCACAAGTGGATTCATAGAACTGTCAGATAACAACTCTTATATTGTTGTATAGAACTCTTATACTGAGCTCTTTTGTAATGTTTACAGTTACACAGCCTCTCATCTGTAGGCTCACAATCCAGCTAATAGGTTATTCATGATCAGAACCCAAATACCACCATATTCATTGTTATTTTTAATTTATTGTTTCAAATTTAATTAAGCTAATTTTGAGTCACATGATTAAGGCGATATTTGACAGGCTAGCTGTAACTGTGACCATCAGGGCTTCAGGTGTAAAAATATTTTTCCAGTTTGGAAAATCTGCGATATTTGACATTAGAAACATTTATTTAGTTATCCTCCGGCCTGATCACCATGTGGTCAAGGGAATATAACACACACTCACAATAACGCATTCGCTCCCGCCCTCTTCACGGTAACTAAATTGCTGATCGGAACTGAATTTGTTCCAATGTTTAAGTCGTTGAGAGTCGCTCTGAATAAGCGATGAATGCGCTGATGAGTGAATCTAAACAGACTGAGAGAAAACAGAGCAGGAGCACAGCTGCGCGCACAGAGCAGAAGCAACATTTACGCGCAAAAGGCGCGCAGTGGAGGAGATTTACCCAACTGAACTTTTATTTTTAATCTTCAGTTATTGATTTACAGTTGAGCTGAAACCAACTTCTTGGTAGGCTTTCCCTTTATGTACTTCTTGGAATCACCTAACCCATAATATTTAAGCACATACAGCCTGTATTTATATCCCTAGAATCAGGCCACATCTGCACATCATACCATCTCACAAGGTAATAAAAGCTCCTTACCCGGTGGTTCTGGTACGCTGTGACCGCTGTGAAGCGGGTCTCCTCAAAAACAAAAGTTTTGTAATTCTCCTCGGCATATTTCTCGCTGTCCTTGCGGGGGTCCACGTAAACCACGTGAAACCTGGGCTGGTAGCGGTGCATGGAGTTCAGGATGATCTGAAAAAAACAAAACAAAAAACTAAAGCTAAATAAAAACACAGGATTTTTAGGAGAATTATAATACAACGTTGCGCTGAGAGACTGAAGACTTAAATTGAGCCGGTTGTTTTTTTCGGCCTATGTTATTATTGGGCTGTAATAAGCTAAACTGCCAATTTATGAATAAATGTAAATCGGATAAAGAGAAATGTAATAGCCCAGAAAATCAAAAAAGCCAACCTTAAAGACCAAACGTGATTTATGATTTATACCGATTGAAATTATTTTTACTATTTACAAAATCTATAAACTCAGCACCAACTCCAAGATAAATATCAGTGGATAGTCAGGTTTAGTAAGAAATAGTAAGAAATAACAGCAGGAATTACCCGACGATCCTAAATGCGCCGATAGATTTGAAAATATAACATTCATCTAAATACATAAAGGCCATCTGGGAATATTTTCTTAACATCGTTCTCATTTTAAAGCCTATCCATGGAGCAATAATGTCGGTCGTTCTCCATCCAGCTGTCCTGGGCATGTCTCTTTTCAATATGCGCTAAAACATTCGCCCCCAAAAGTCGAAAATCTCCCGTTTTCTTTCTGATTTCACAGCTAATGCAGCGACACAGAAACCCTCAGGCAGAGTGGAAGATCAAGCGGGGAGGGCTGAAATAATTTCCAGTGGTGAAATATTCCACTTCCTTGCCGTCATTGTTGGAGCAAAGCCTGATATGCAGCGCCATTTTTGTGGATTGAAAATAGTCTTTTGGCAACATCTGACTATTAGTCAAAATATCAGGATTTATTGGTGTTAAATCACACGTATCAATCAGGCTGAGGGTGCGTAAAAATGCACCACCTCTCCTTAACTGTGGTTATCTTTCCTCCTTTCTCGAAATGGTGCGTTTACGGCTTGTGCAGTACTCGTTTTAGTATTTTGGCGAGTACATTTTGTGTCGGTAAAATCTGTAACTGCGATGCTGTACTCGTCGCAGTGAATAGCATTGCTTTACATGATTTGCGTAAAGCTTGTTAAAGCCTTTAATCTGTTCGTTCGTTCTTATCTGCATGCATGTATTTCCAGCAGGGTACTCACATGGCCGTTATCGTCCAGCAGGTTGTTGGTGAGTTTAAGTTTATCGAAAGAGACGATCTGCTTCATCCACTGGGCGCCTTTAGCCGGAGAGTCCGGGTGGTAGTGAACCCTGCCCGGCGTGGCGGGGTCGGCTTTACCGGCAACCAGCCACGATGAGCTGTGGAAAGCGTACCTGCAAGACCGGAGGAAGTTCATTATAAACATAAAGTTCCGACTGGCCGCCATTATTTACTTAAGTTGAGGTTGCCCACTCATGCATGCAAAATAACCATGCGTGCGTGGAGACACGCTGAAGCTGTATGAACAACGACAACAGGCCTCAAAATGGGGAAAATATGACAATGGATGTATGTTTAGTATCGGCGTGTAACACCAACATATACTGGGCATAAACTGGTGAATTGCGGAATGATTTAAAATATTCTAGTATGAATCCATGCGTGTGTGTAGGTATTAATCTGTTTTTTTTTTATTTCTATTGTTCATCTTTTTATAGGCTATGTCGTTTTTTATTGATGTATTGATTTATTTTTTTGCAAGTGAAATTAAAAACTGCAAAGTGTGAGTCGTGCAGCTGCGTGAAAGCCTTGAATGTCTCACATGTCGTCTGAAGACATGCAAAAAGTTACCTGTAACGTTTGTCGTCTACAGGCAGGAAGTCCATCAGGAGCATGTAGTCTGCCATGGGATCCATCCCAAATATTTTCACTTGGAAAGTTGGAAACATTCGCCTGGCAAAGGAAAAAAAAAATCCAACACGGGGCGACTGTTAAATGTAGGCTTTAAATGGCTGCTCGCATAGGTGCACATTTAGTTTTTGTGTCCTACTTTTTCAGACTGTGTGTGGACGGTGGTGTTCAACTGCCATTGTTTGAAAGTGACAAATGATTTATACAGCCAAAACACTTCTCGGGAAATTCAGCATGTTTGCAGAGACACGCAGCTTCGGGCCTAAAGACTTTCATAAAGTCAAAGAGCGACCTGGAGGCTCCTAGAAGACAGAAGCATCAAGCTGTCGCAAAATGACGTAGTTCCGTCCGTGCGTAGCCAGATAAAACTCTCCCAGGTCTGAGCGGACCTGAGCTGTGCGTCCGCTGCCCGTTAGCTCCGCTTTTTGTAATTTCTGGCAGGCCGCTTTAACTTCTCCTCTGCTGCTCGTCTGATGAGTTCCAGACACATGAAGGCCTACACACGTGTAGTGGAAACACACACGCAGCAGGCCGTTATTTAGCTCGAGGTGTGGCACTGCTTTTAAGAGAGCTCAGTTTTGAGTGTTTACGTTTTAATCATCATCCAGAACTGTACTTGTATATTAAAAAAAATACACCAGGGAGCATTTTTAGGCAGTGTTCTCTGCATACTGATGACTTGTTCAGTTCAAATATTTATTTTTTTTTAACAATATTCTGCTTTGTCTCCTGGAAGTTTCTTTCAAACCCCTCTGGGAGTTTTGCAGGATTTTTAGGTCTTAAACCTTTGTTCTTCTCCTTCACCTCATTAGGTTACTATGTAGGGAACATCCATATAGCCCAACAACATCAGCTGAAAGTTGAGTAATCCGCCAAGTCAGTGAAAGGGATCCTAAAATCAACGCTCAATTAACGTCAGTGTTGTGGCTAGGTGAGGCTGAAGGAGCTCTTAAAGTGCTCTGCTGCGGATCTCCTTTCTCCTGTCACACGGCGCTGTGTGAGCAGGGAAACTCAACCCTCACTTTCAGGATTAAATCAATTCTCTCATGCCTCTTTAAATTACTAGAATACAGGGAAAACTCCGCATTTGGAGACGTCCCCATAAATAGAAAATAACAATACTAGCACATTCGATTGGCTGTCCACGAGGGTCAGAGGTCATTGCTGGAGGGATTTGTTTTCTGCCTGAGAATACAAGCAGTTCCACAGGCTTATCATTTCTGACACGAAAAAAAAATATATATTCTGGAAATCTTTAAATGATCAATATTCTGTTTTTTTTCTAATTAAAAGTATTCATGGAATTTCTGTCACCAAGTTGTATTTTTGCGAGAATGGAAGGGAAGCAGAGAGACATTTCTAAGAAAAAAAAAACAAAAACAAAAAAAAATGAAAAAAGGTAAACACGTGTCGAGACCCGAATAAAAACAAGGCTGCAGCTCTGTAATCAAGAGCTGATCTTCGTTCACACATGTAAAGACTCCCACAGACTAAGGGTAGTCATGTTCCGTATTACAGCGGTGCGTAAAATGGAGAGTGACGGGGAAGAAAAGCAGCCGTGAGTCAGTTATCCTCCATAAAACAGCAGGATCACATCAACATGGTGTTTACAGCCGGCGCGCAAAACGCACACACATCCACAAGCCTGCACGCGTCTGTCCTTAAAACAGCTGAGGAGCAAAACTTTAAATCAAGTGAAAATAAAATGTAATTCAGAACGCAGAGTGGTTCGATGCGCCGAAACCAGGATTATGTCAGTGTTTGTTGTATTTAGTTATTACTATTATTATTCAATCTGTCCGGATTGAAAAACAAGCATTTAGGCCAAAGTGTGCAAGAAGTAGGATTATAATTTTGGTTAAACTGTCATCAAACACGATTGTTTTACCAGCGTGGAGCCATAAATATGTTACTGGAAGTAAAAAGAAAAAAAAAAAAAGAAGAAGAAGAAAGAAAAAAAAGCGACTTGAATAATGAAAAAAGTTTGCTCATTCTGAACTCCAGAGGAAGAAACAATGTTCTGAAAAAAAAGTTATGGATTGTTTTGATGATATAAGCGAGTAAAAAGAAATCTAAATTATATCCTGCATATCAGATTTTTATGTCAGATGTAAAATGAGTAAGACTTTAAATTACAATAAAACTAAGTCTCTTCTGTATTACTTGTCTGGTCTATACGAATGTCCATAAGAAAAACGTCAACTTTCCAGCCTGTGGCCTGTGTGGATTCTGTGTAGATTCTGTGCTTACCTGCCCGCCTTAGTGACGATCATCTCCGTGCCCAGCTGATTAAACTCGTCCCATAACGCTTTCATCTCCAGCTGGACGTTAATGTTGGCCACTTTGGGGTTCTTTTTCACTATAGTTTTGCCGTTCGGTGTGGAGTTGGAGGACGACGAGGAGCAGTTGGGAGTCCCGCTGTCACTCGGCGGGGCCTGGCCCGGGTTAGACCCGGGGTAGTTGTAGTTGTGCTGGGCGGCCGGGCAGGGCTCGAAGTGGGACTCATGTTGGCTGTATGGGTCCCCGGGGGACGGAGAGAGGTGGTAGCCCCCCGGCGTGTTGAGGCTGCTCAGGCTGCTCGTCGTGAAGGCTGCAACATCGCAAAAATGGGACAGCTGCGTCAGCCACGGACTGGATATGGCTGAAATCATCCCAAAAAACTGGATTTACTAAATATGCCGTGCACTTAAAGTCGGTTAGAACACAGATAGCAAAAACAGAAGCAGGACTCGGTGATCTCCAGATGAAGATGTCACGCATAAATACACCCCTTTCGGTTTAAAAGTTTCCGTCTCGGCTGTTTATTAATCCCTGAGGTCGCATCCACTGCCAGCATACTACAGTCTGCCTGATCTAAAACAGCAGACGTCCGAATAGTGACGAAACGTTCCCAAAAACCAGCGGTGCCCGCGGAGAATCTCGGAGCTGTTCGCAGAAACGCGCTTCGAGTGCGTGTGAATTAGTTTGCGGTGCGGATCGATCGCGCTCTGAGCGGCCTCTGTTGTGCGCTGCTGCAGTGTGTCACACTGCAAGCCAGTCTCCTCTCTTATCTGACGCAGAGGGCCTCCCCTTTGCGATAAAACCGGTTCTTATTTCTATTTAGATAAGGAACTGCAGGTAATGTGCCTTTTCCTCGCCTTGGGACGGGACTGATTGACAGAGAAGTGCGCCCCTTTTTAATGGGCTTTCCGGCACCCATTTAACTTTTTGGATAAGGGTATCGCCCACATCACCCCCGTTAGCAAACAATAGAGGATCTGGCCGGCTGAGCGGAGTGTAAACGGTTTACGAGGTAAACACACTGATTTGCATGAACAAACAAACAGGCGGCAGGTGACCGTTGCTTGGTCGTTATTGGACAAAAAGATCCGTGGAGTGGATTTACACCCCCCCTCCGAGCTGGATATGCGTATTATGGTCTGTTTTTACTATTACGCACTGGGTGCCCATGTAAACCCTCCTCCTCCTCTTGGCTGCATTTTCAATGTATGTGATCCTGCACGAATTAAAGTTGACTCTTTGTCCAAAGCTTTGGGGTTTTGGAATGGGAAACTTTTTTTTTTTTTTTTTTTTTCCACTCTGGCTACTTTCTATGCAGACATCTCCTCCCTGCTACGACTGAATTTGCATTATTTCTCGCACTGGGCGAACCGTGTCAGAATTTCTTTTGACAATAATATCATTCATGCATTCAAAACAACGCGCCCATATGTGCTTTTGGTTTTGCGCTGTGAATTTACTTGTGCGTTTTTGAAAATGTCGAGTAACCGAGCAGACGCGAGGGTCTCCTATGGTTTTCCGTGTGAGACGTATACATGCTACAGCAGCTCTACGGGCATCAACAAACAGATTTACCTTCCATTTCCCGGGTGACAGTGCTGTAGTGCATTTTAAAGGAACTGTGGTTGTGCAGGTCTGGCTTGTCCAGGCCGGCGCTCTGTTTGTCAAACGATGCGTTTCCTGCTTGCTCTGCAGCCGAAATCAGAGAGGCAATACTGAAAGCATTTGCCTTTGGAGAGAGGGGACCGCCGTCGTCCATAGGCAAGGGATCGAGTCGGGAAAAGCCGTCCCTCCTCCTCCTCCTCCACCGCTTTCCAACCGCGCAGAAAGCAGGAGAAGGCTCCGCACAATGGGGAAGAACATGCGCCAAAATGGGGTTTTCACATTCCGCTACCGGCGCTCCGTGGGTGCGAGGGTCTGTTTTGGACTGTTCTCAAAGTATTCCCACGGCTATTGTGAGGACGCGAAAAGCTCTCCGCCGTTCAGATTCATGTGATGAACCCCCAAACACGTCCTGGTGTCAAAACATAGTTCATCCGCAGAGAGAGAGAGAGAACGCTTCCCTTGTTTCTCCTCCGATCGTTGGCGGGGTGGTGTCATCTGAGTCCTGCCTTGAGGAGAAGCTACTACTGCTCCGAGAATGTCAAAAGTGAGCGAGATCCACGCCTCCCCTGCACCACTAGGAAAAAAGTGTCTGCGCTCTGCACTGGTTGTTTTATTTCAATAAGACCGTGTCAGTCATTTGAATTCAACTCCAACGTCATTGCCATGTCCGGCTTCAAAGTGCACTACTTTTCCAGTAAATTATGGGCCTATGTATGCGTTTGCATATTTTAGCTGTCCAAGCCCAGATAGAGCTGCTGCTGCTGCCACGAGTCTGCCTGGAACATGAGGGGCTGCGGCGCAAAAAAACAAAAAAAAAACCCATCTGAAATGTGTGAAACTTTTACGCAAAGGTTCACTCTGAAAAAGTTGTTTTTCTATGAACAGCTCGAAAAATGTCAAAGAATATAGTTAATGCAACTTTTTTTTTTTAACCTCAGTTTCAAATGTTTTTTTTTGTCAAATCACAAATGAATATTGCTTTTAATGTCAGAACAAATGAAACACATGGAGATATGCAGGAATGGAAAGAGCTGGCAGGTATCTACTGTATTTAAGGAATGATTCAGAAGACATCCAGGTGACACTGTCTATTCTATAAGAGCTGTCTGTGTCCGGACACAGACTCATCTGTCTACTCAGGCACATTTCCCCCCAAAATATTGGGGAATTTCGCGCGATCTTATGTGACATTTACGCAGCGCCTTTCCTCTCGTACACCTTGCCACATGCACACATTTCACCGAGCAAAAAGTCATCCATGCAGTCAGTAATCAGGGAGAATAAACACACGTGGCACTCCAGTTCAGACCGGAGCTGGACTTGACCTCTCCGCGTTGCGGCTCCACACCATCGCCTTGTTGGCTCGGAGCTTATCGAGGTTCAGCTTTAATGTGCGGCGACCGGAGACGTGTTTTGTTGGAGCCTCTGCGATAGCGAGCGGATAGTCTTAATTTACACTGGAGCCATTGAATTAATGAGTGTGAAGGCAGCAGCGGGGTTCTAATGAGATAAAGCAGTTAGAGGATTAAAGCCCTATTTGTTTTGGATGTTTCTCCATGGGAGGCAGGAAGCGTAAATAAACTACTGCAATATGTTGCCAAAAGCCAGTGTAGATAGATAGATAGATAGATAGATAGATAGATAGATAGATAGATAGATAGATAGATAGATAGATAGATAGATAGATAGATTACGCACACTCTTGTTTATTCATTTAATGGAGGGAACACCTAATGATTACAATATAAAAGAAATCAGGCATGGCGCAGTCAAAACCAGTGTAAACCGTCGCCCACATGAGGTATCCCTCCCAGTGTATGCCGGTCTGTTTTATCAGATATGATGCCATCGATACCGACTCACTTCATCATTGCCAAGTCGGAAGCCTCCTTTGTAAATACTCAGGTGATAACAGACAGAATACAGGAGCAGATCAAAATGGGAAGAGACTGTGTTGGAATTCGCTCGCAGGCCTCAGCAGCAGCCAACGCACAGCGGAGGCATTCACAGCTGCGCGTCTGAGCATAAAGACCGACTTTTAGCTGAAACTTTAAAATACGGAATAAAAACACGCTTGTTTGAGCAGGAGCAGAATTTTAATCGAAAGCAAGCAGCGGATAAAAACGTTGGTTCAGTGCGTAAAACGCACCTTAAAGCTTCATACGAATGTAAGAATGCAGATTATTTCATGGAAGTGAGTGAGCGGTGAATCAGCGAGGAAACACAATCTGTGCAGCGGAGATAAAAGAGACACACGTTTACAGAAATTGTAAAAATAGCCGTAACCGTGTGAGTTACTACCAAGGTATTGTTGTGATTTTCGTTCAGCGTTCAAGCAGATTTAAGAGGAGAGACACGTTTGCTGTGTTAAAACAGAGTTCTTTCACGCACATCTTTGACTTCACTTGAAATATCTTTGCTCCGCAGGACTTCATGTGCCGCACCAGACTCCATCCAGAGGAGTTCAACACGTACAGCCCAAAGCTGACAACAACTAGACAAAGTGAGCAAAGCATGTGAACAGCTCTCACTGATTAGAGGATACAGGCCTGAACAGCGACTTCACCCCTTTTCTCATTCATTGACTGATGGACACAGAACAGCGTGGACAGTCCCATCTCTCTTTATAGCTTGTTTTTTTCCCGAACCAGATCACTGTTTGTTTGTTATTTTTATTGAAAATGTGATGTGTTAAAAATTGCTATTCATTATGGCCAGTGATTATGGCCACTGTGGAAATGTATGTGGTGTAAAAACCTGTTGTAATTATTGAAAAGCTTTAGTATTTCAGCTTTGGATTCAGTGATCGAGGAGAAGTCTATTGTCGCGGATTTTAATGTTAATTAAATTACATTTTCAGACGAACACTTGTAGTCCACAAAAGTGCGTGCGCGCCCGGTGGCCCTGCTCATGTGGAGTGATATTAACTGCGACATGTTATTTCGTTGTTTAATGTAGTTAAAATAAATGTGCTCGCATTTGAGCCCTCGGAGTTTTGCTGAAGTCATATTTTCCGTCCTAACATATAAACCGAAACAGTGAAACGTGAAAGTCCACTGTGGATTTTAGGGATTTGGTTTACTTTTAGGAGTTAAAATGCTGGAAGTGTACGCAGGAAACGAGTATCCACTCTTATCACGCATTATTCTCTGCTTCATGTCCGTGAACCAGTGCTCTTGTCCCTCGCTGGCACACAGTAGTAACTGACAGGCTGCTTCACAAAGACGACCAAGGCCACCAGAAGGCAACCCTGTGGGCCCTCGGTGCCATTCGGCGTGCGCTTTTACGCACTTAGTCGAGCGAATAAACGTACTTGTTTGATTAAAAGCATTTTAAAAATGTGTTTGCGTGTGAGTAACATTGGTTTGAGACATTGTGGAGCAGTCGTTCAATCACAGCATGGATGTGACACGTTGATGGGGTTCTTTCTGTTGTCTTGTGGAGGCTCATGTGCAGCAGGAGAGGCCTGTGTGGTCCTGTTGTGGTTTCATGACAAATCACCAAACCAAGAAAGGAAAAAAAAAAAGAAAAAGAAAAAGAAAAAAAAAAACTCCCACCCATGCCTCATTTAATGGCACAGATCTCGTAAACGTCAAGCCCCGGCTGCTTATTTCTGTGTTCATATTAAACGGAGATGTGATTAGGTCACCGGTGTATCTGGAGAGATCTGTGGGCGCGCTCTCTTCTTCCTCTTCCTCTTCTTCTTCTTCTTCTTCTCTCGTTCTGCCCGCGCTGCTCTGCCCTCAGACACAATAAAACAGCGTCAGATCTGCTTTGATGTTTTCACGCTCGTTTGGCGGAGATATTTATTTCTCCACTCTTTAATTTAACGAGCCTGTCTCCGCCACAATCAGGCCGATAAAATTATTAATTACACGCTCACATCATTTAACGGATAATAAATCACGGGTTATCCCCCCCCTCATCATAAAAAACAATGATTTTCACATTCATGTTGCGTGACTGAGGCTGCAGGGACCGCAGCGGCGCGCTCCACGTATAAAACCCTATCCTATCTAAATATTGGTGTAAATCCCTGAAGAAGAGGGAGAGGAAGTGAGCAGTTGACCGCTGACAGCGGAGGGCCCGGGGTGTCCCCTCTCTCCGCGGGGCTTTAGGAAATGCTCGGAGAGACGCAGGTATGCAGGAGGAAACATTCAGAAAGGTGCCTCAGCTATCTGGACTTCCGAATGGTGCTCACTGTGAGGCAAACAATCATAGATATGGAAGTTTATTCTATATTCAGAGGGGGAAAAAAAGCCCCATTCAGCAAGTTATCAATTAGTAATGAGTTTTTCACCTCATGAGTATCCTTAATGAATAAACGGATATATCGGTACAAAAACATTTTATTTAACCATGGTATTTACGCACACATTATATATTCAAGCATCGACGCAATTAATCAAAAACTTCCTTTACTAATTCTATAGAAATTCTACAGGAAACTGTGATGGTTAATAGTGACTTTAGTCCGTTAAATTAATATCAAGAATACTGAACTATCATCCCTGCAGGCCTCGTCCTCGTCAACATAGGAACTCTCCGTTCGTTGTTACATTACTATGAAGAATTAAGCGTTTTTTAAGATGTCGAAGATTTAAAAAAAAACAAAAAAAAAACAAAAAAAAAAACTTTTAGCAAAATGCAAAATTACATCTCTATATATTTCTTTTTGGGCAGGTGTAAGCAGTCAGCGGTCTAGTTTTGTCTGTTGGTTAAATTCGTGAATGCCCTCATTCACTCCTCCGGTTAAAAAAACAAGTTCACCTCCTTTCCCGAAATGAAATGTCCACATCAGCGCAAAACCTAATTGGATTTCTTTTCAGTCAAAACGTCCAAACATTTTACCACAGTGATGAATATTTGCCCGATGTCTATCAGTATTTGTTTTTCCTTATTTGTAATTTCATTTCTATCGTCTGTCACTGAGTGGTTAGTTGGATATTTAGAGGAGTTTTTTTTTTTCCCGTGGTTGCCATCATAAATAAATCCTAAAACGGTCGCATTAATGGCGCAGAGGGTAGTTATTAAGTGCAAATGTGCACGCTGACATATAAAAAAAGAGATATTACAGTGCAGAGTGAGTTTATTTGTTCACATGTGCGTTTGGGATCCTAAATACTGATGTTTGCAGGCCCCCATCGTCCTTCAGTATCCCTTCAGCCATGCGTAAAGGCGACCACAGTGCACTAATCCTATCCTCAGTCTCAGTAGATGTAACTTAATTTTAAATATATAACAACAACGCTTCAAGCCCTTATAGGAATGTTATAGAAATTATATGGTATGAATCTAAAATATCATGAAATCTTACTCCAAGAGCTGAAGTGTGTATTCATAATGTTTGTTTATGATTTTACAAATATGTCAGACCGTTTTAGGAAATTTAGGCTGTATTTCTCTTCTTGGAGATTTATTTGTAAGTCTGTAACTTCTTGTTGATGCCACAGGGAATTTCTCAATATATGAAAAAAAAAAAAAAAAAAAAAAAAGACAATAACAATAAGTCCACACACATTTCCTTGTTGGCATATAAATGTGGTTTTTCCTGTTCAGCCCGGCCCTCTTTGTATTTGCGGGGTCATCATAAAAAGACATGTGCATAAAAACACAATGGAAGTGAACACAATGCTTGACCAGAGGTGAAAATCATGATTCCCTCGTGTGTGTCTCAGGCAAATTCCAACATATATTCCCACACACGTTGTAAAAACATGGAAAAATGGGCCGTAGATTTTTTTCACATTATTTGTCTAAAGAGCTCAAAGGAAGCACAAACATGCTTTAAAAAGAGCCATAATGGAATATTATGTTTTTGGATTATTTAATAACACATTTCTTAACATGTTCCACCCAATGCAACTTTTTTGCTACTTTCAGTAGGTTTATACGTTAAAACTCACAATGTGAGACCTCTGTTTTGTGGCTGTAAACCAGTTTCTCCTCTTCGTTTTGGTTTGACAACTTTCACTACCTGCTCTATTTGTCCAAGCAGCCATGCAGAAGTAAAAAGACAAAAAGAAAGAAAAGCCACATTTTCACTTTCTCCCTCCCCCTTTGCAGTTGTCTGGGAAGATGTGTGCCACCGCTATTTGTTTATTTTGGGAGGGAAGGTCCTCTCTCCACATGTCTTCTCTGAGTTAACGAATATAGGCCCGACAGCTGCCAACTGTGCCCTTCAACAGGCACTGAACAGCCTGGTCCGAGCAGGCCGGCTTCAACACTCTGCTCACCTCAGCCCTGACACACCTGAAGAAACACTGTAAAGGAGGGCGAGGGGGACGGCTATCATCCAACCACCAGGACATCACTATAAGATACACACTATCACATAGGAAAATTCCTAAAAGCATAATATTTATTTTATCAGGACAGGCAAATGGTAGTGTAAGTGTTGATGTGTACTGTTATACTCCCGAGTATTTAAAATGTTCCTTTTAGAGTTGTTATCAATATTAAACACGTTGAATTTCTAATGGAGCGACCGGGAGAAAGCAAAAAAAAACAGTTTGGAATGTCTGTGTCAGACATAGGAAGGGTGGGGCGGGGTGGGGGGTGGGGGTTTGCTCAGAGTCAGATCCCTTTTCAAAATCACTTCTTCCCTTACCCTCCCGTCTTTGTTTTAAAACTGGGAAGCTTTTAGCTTTTGAAAAGTATCCTTTCCCTATCTGTTGCGCGGCGGCCCCAGTCGTCATCACCTCGCCTCTCCCCTCAGCCCTATTGGAGCGCCGGTAAATAGCTGGCATTCCTGCCACAAAGAACCGATGATGTGGGCGCGGGGCCTCCGTGATCTCCCCAAATTAATTAAGGCCTTTCTTCTCCCCCTGAGCAGGATCCCCGGCCTTTGTCTCCTTAATACATCTTAAGCCCGGTATTAAATGCAAGGGCAGAGTCTATGCTCATTATAAATCTTTCACTGCCTGCTTTGCTCTTCTCGGCCAGGCCTGTGATCCTAAATAGGCTTCAGTGTAGCCGCAGAGAAGCCATCCTCCAGTCTGCCTCTCGCCCCTTGCCTCCTCCTTATCTGCAGCCCCTCCATGCTCCCCACTGGCTTGGTATTTATTTGAATATGAGAAGGCCTGCTTGTTGTTTCTGGCAGAGGGGGCTCGGGGCTGAGACCCCCTCCTCACCACTACCACCACCACCACTACCACCACCCTTTTGCCCCTCAACCCCACCACCTTCTTCCATCCATTCGTCCCAGCTCCATCTGTCCCTCCTCCGCCACCCTGGCTTGCTCACTCTACACCAGCCGCTGCTTTTAGTGAACTTGAACCACAGACCTGTAGTCAAAGGCCGTTACAGACAGGCTCACTGTGCATGTGCATGACTGTGTGTGTGTTTGAGTGCACGTGTGCATACACACAACGTTCCCACTCTAGCTGAAATTAATAACTGTGTTAGCAGAGGTTATTTCCAAGCCAGCGGGGTGGCCAAAACTTTCCTTCCAAAAACTCAGCTGAGTGAATATTTCCTGTCTCTTAATGCTCCTTTCAGAGGCTGATCCTGTTTCCTCCCCTCGTCCTCCTTCACATTTCTGCTCCGTCCCTTTGGACCCTCCGAAAAGAGGCTTAAACCTCAGGGGTAGGTGAGCTGATGAGTCCTGCAGTACGTCTCCAATTCGAAACGCTGAAGGTGTTTAGTGGTGCTTTAACGTGGCAATTCGCTCTGTGACAGCAGGATCAAGATGGCTTCCTAACCAGCAGCAGGAAATGGATAACATGTCCATTAGAGGAGCTCCCACACTAGCCCCAGACAGTGAAATTAGGGGATCAGAGGCGTGCAGAGATTTGACCTTGAGGAATGCTGATACCACACCCCCCCGGCTGGAAATGTGCAGCGGTGGAGACAGGAAAATGAGCTACAATGTGGCTTTTTGTTTGGGCGTACAGCAGATTTGCGTTGAGGGGGGGACTATCGGGCCTTCCTGTGCTCCTCTTCCAAGATGAAGAAGCAGGAAGTCACACAGGAGGTAAACAATGTGCAAAATGGAGCCGATACCAGGGACTGAAACCACCCCCATCATTCCTGATGGCATGGCTCTGGGCCAGTTGATAATGGACACAGCGCCCACCAAACACCCCGCTTCCATGTTGCAAATATGTCCCCACCAAGAAAATGTTTACATTCAGTGCAGCTCAGGCCTGCAGACTTTGCTGGTTGACGAGTTTGCTCGGGTCACATGTATCTCAGGTCTCAGGCTGCACTTCAGGTCACAGATCAGGCTCTGTGTGTCTTGTCACTCAGTCACGGGGAGAATCTGTCGAAAGCAGCCTCCACCAATAAGATCGAGCGCTGGGCAGTCTGATACTGATTACAGCGATTCATCATGTCAGGAACTCCCTGCCACCACATGTTTGTTTTGATCTCTTCCTCTCTAGCATAGTGACAGTGAAAGATGAGGGACCATGTGGCAGCCTGGAAACCACCAGCACAAGCAGCAGCTCTGGGTCCTAGCACGGAGCTGTACACACTGGACACAGCCTCAGCTCGGAGCTCCATATCGAGAGTGGGGAAGAGTGCGCTCAGTAGGGCGTTGGGGAGATTTGGCCGGCTGGCTAATTGCAGACCCGAAAGTGTAACTTTAGGTGATGGGGGGATTAAGGCATGTTGACTTGTGTTCACTGGGGGGCTAAACCGACACTCAGTTCCCCCAGAGCGGACAGTTCCTGAAACCCCCTGGAGTTGGCTGGGGGGTCTGGGTCACATTAAGGGGGTACTGTGTGGCCTATGAGGGCAGACCACATGACCAGCCTCCTCTAAAACAAGCACTGCTGTGTCCATAATGTCAAACACTTCCTCCATCTGCGTCCATTAGCCAGCTCTTGAGGTGGCGAGGAACATTTGAGAGCTGAAGGAAAACAAAGGGTCGAGAGATTACATGGCCCTCGTATAATGAAAAAGTTCCCTCTCCCATTGTACCAAAGCAGTCAAAGACTTTACTTGAGGATTCCATTCATTTTGAAAATACTGATAAGATTTTCTGTTAGCAAGAATACATGTTTTTATCCATTTTTTGTTTTACTATTATTTGATTATATTGATATATAATAATATAATTATTATATAAACAGTATCCAATAACAGGAAATCACAGACAGTTGTCGGCATGTCAGACTATATTTAAAATGCACTGTTTACACTTTTATTAGTTTGATGATCATTTTTGAAAATGTTACTAAACATTACATTTTGTAAAATTATAGTACAAAACATTTAAATTGACTTTTTTCAAAACTGAACTTTTCATACAGTCCATTTGTTGACTTATTATTATTTAAATCGAAAATGATATGACATTTCTTTTGAATTGAAATTGTCTAAAAATATATATTTTTTCTTTTAAAATGTATCCTTATGAAATTATAGTATATATTTTAAAAGGAAAGTGTAGGTCACATTAATGTAATCTTGAAAAATAATTTATTTTTTGGTTTATAAGCCAATGCAATTATAACACATTTTCCAGAATAGATGCCAGTAATTATTTTTTTAAGAATGATAGAAAAAAAAAATACTTAGATTATTAGAAACATATAAAACTGGAGTGATAATTATGTAGAACCTTTGGGAGTAGGCCTTTATATACATACACAACCTGAGATTCTGTACAGTCATGTGACATCTAACCAAATCTCTAACAACAACAACAACAATAATAATAATAATAATAATAATAATAATAATAATAATAATAATAATAATAATAATAATACATGTTATTATTACTATTATTACTGAAGTTGGAGCAAACAAAATCTGAATGATGAGGCCTTAAATTGTTATGTTATATATTATAAGATAAATGCTTTATGACATTATTTACAATCATTCCTAACTTTGGATCCTTTCACAATAAAACTCTTCTATATACTTTGGACCCCTTGGATCACCAAAGTTTTATTTACTGTCTTGTGTTTTCTGCTGATTCAAAGTTCATCAAGTGTGTCTGCCACAGCACCTTTATTTACACTGATATGACTCTGCCTCACCCATACCTTCACATAGGTATTCCACAAGCCCCTATCGTCCACACTGTAAGCTATGGGTGGAGAGCTGTTCTCTGACAGATGAGCCAAGCAGCACCGACAAGCGCAAATCTTTCACATCAGACATGTTGCTGCAACCTCCCATGTGGCTTCAGCTGAGAGCGCCTAAACACTGAAGAGAACAACGGAGGAAAAAAATAGCCCTTGTGTTTGGGTCTGATTTCTCAGCTCATTAATCTTGACTTTTGTCATACGTTGAGTCTCGCTGGTTGGCATTTTTTCAGCCTGCTTGAATGTAATGATATTTATTAGAACATGTCCTCACACGCTGGATGTCTCTTACCGTATCTGACATCATTGTCCTGGATACCGAGTTGTGTTTACATACGACTGAGAGGAGAGGAAGAGGGTTGGACATCGGTATTACTCACTTTGTGATTTTTGTCCCTCTTTGCAAAGATTTTTTTTTTCATTCCGTTGAAACCAAAAATCCTTTTTGCTGACCTGTCATAACAGCAGCCTGATGTCCAGTTGTATTACACAGCTACGTAAACAAGAGAAACTACGACTAAAATTACTTAATAGACCAACTTTTAACACACTAAATTAATAAAAACTTTAAGTCCCGTCAAAACTTAAAATCTTAGTAACATGCATAAAAGAATACAACCAAATGACAATATTGGTTATTGGTTAGGTAAAAACCTACATTAACCACTGTTTTGACATTTATTTTGTTATTAAAAACATTTGGAAGCATTAAAATGTAAAAAATGTAGACAGCTGATGATGCTTGCATAATAATTCCAAATATTATTCTTCTACTGGCTGCAGAGAGAAATCACTGCCGCTCTTGCAGCTTGACTGCTGATCCGTGCTGAACCCTGTGCAGCAGGTTGACTGAAGAGAATGTTTGGCTGAGAGTATGAGTGTGTGTGTGCATGTGTGTGAGTATCTGTGTGTGCATGTGTGCCTGTGTGTGTGTGTGTGTGTGTGTCTCTGTTACAGGCCTTTGAAAAAGCAGTAGCTCCCCTGTGTGGTTTGCTGCTGTAAGAGCACCTGGCACGGCAGGGGGAGAGGTGGGCATTTGGGTACTGAGACATAACCCGCTCACCTCCACGGGCACAAGCAGAGGTAGGTCTCTGACTCCTGTCTCTCCTGACACACCGACAGCCATAAAAGCTCTAATGTCGCAATCTGACGTGATGCACCTGGATAAAATCAGCCTTTTGATTGGATGTGAAGCATCGCTGATTATATCCAGAATCTAATCTGCTGCATTGAGTCAGCATTCAAATGCTTCATACATTGCGTGTCCGTGTGTAACCCTCAGGCTGTGTCCTTGTTGTCATAATGACACCTAGAAAAAAGCCTCTGTCATCACTCGTCTCTCCCTGTGACATATGACAGCAATTCTCCTGATACACACACACACACACATGCCTAATACACATTCACACAGGAATTACTTGGGTCAAAAAAAACCAAAAAAAACAATTACTCAACATCTTGTTGCCAGTAGTCATGTGTTTCAAGTTTCTGGTATTTTTCAGCTAACGTGACGTACAAGCACAAACTGAAATACGCACATGCAAGTTAAGCTACCTGCTAATAGGCACACAGAGTTATTTGACTGGCGGCCCTTTGGTTCAAGTTGATGTTTTGGGTGAGCCGCGATATAGCGTAGCTTCAGAGGCGGACTAATGCAGGATCAGGTGTCTCTGTCCATATCAGATGCCTGCGTGGAGTGGATGGATAGCTTCAGATGGCATGTGCCCTCTCTGGACACTGGACACTTCACCCCCCCCCAAAACACCCACCCTCCAAATATTTACCTGACATGTCTCTGTGGGTGGTGGCCCATCTAAAGAAACATGTATACACACATTCACATTGATGGATTCTTTTTTAGCATGCAGATATACACACCAGGGTTTTACTGATTTGTGTTTTGAAAGCTGATATAGATGCTGTTTGGGCTGAAGCTGGAAAGCTGGAAATAGCCACATAATATTCCGTGTTTACTTTGACGATTTTTAAACCACAATCAAAAAAATTCCAACGTGAGGCTGTTATAAATCTTCTGAAGCCTGTAGAAATAATGAGTTTAATGACAGCGGTGTACTGATCAAATACTCTCAAGTTCTTAGAAAGGCAGTCCCGTGATTAAAAAAAAACCTAATACACACCTGCACGTACACACACACACACACACACACACACACACACACACACACACACACACACACACACACAGGTAAATAAATCCAGACACACACACATGCCTACACACATGCTTAAACACAGGTCCATTCCCGCGTCAGGCCTCATTGGTGTTGACACTTTGAAGTTGTCGGCTGCTTGTTTACTGATGCAAATTAGCAGGTGGGGGACCTTCAGAGGAGCAGAGAGCGTGGCAGCGTCGTGGGTGGTGGGTGCTCCTTCTAACACTGCACCCTAACGCATCTTCTTCCATCCACTCCCCTCTCTACATCTACCCCCACCTCCCTCAAGTGAAGGAATGCTTTCAGCTGGACTCACCTGGTAGAAAGGCCTGGATCATCTCGTGGACCTCAGAGGGTCGCGGACCTGGAACAGCTTGACCTTCCAGTTTGACATTCCAAATTGTTTTCCTTTTTAACATGTGAATTACTTATTTTCAAATGTGAATGTTCATGTGAGTTTTTTTTTTTAAACATAATTACAATTTTCACATGTGGGAAACTCATCAAATTTTACTGCAACATGGATTGTCACAAAGCTGGAAACAGGGTATCAAATAAAAAGTTGATGTTTTGAACAGACAAGGATTTCAAAGGTTTCATTATAACTGACTTACTGAATTATAAATTTGATTGTATATAACATATATAAATCTCTTATGTCAACAATTTCTTTTTTTTCTCATCCGTCAAGAGGCTGAAGTAGCTATATTTGTAACATTAGGAGTATGAAAACAGACAGTTGTCTTTGCTTTACAGTTACATTATTCAAGTGGAGGCCCCATAAGGAATAATAACATATTCAAGGTATATTCACACGTTTGAATCATTCCTGCTTGATTTAATTTATGTAATGTGTACATTTATACCAAACTTATTTCATGGTGGTAAGGAGCATCCACAGTGAAGGTAATAACAGCATTTTATCTTACGTTGGGATCTTAACACAGGCTGTCACAAAAAAGTCGCAACTTGTCCAAACTATATTTTTATTTGAGCTAAAACATCATTGTTACCTCAAAGAAATTATACATTGTTTTTCCAATTTCAAGTAGTTTGGTTTTCACTGAGCACAGACAGGAAAGGGCAATGAGCTTAATACTGGAATGGAGAGCTGTCGACCAGCTCGACCAGTAAGAAGAGTAAACAGGGGTCAGTCCACTGGGATCCCTGCTGCTGCTTTCAATGGTGAGAACGCCACACACCACCGTTTCCCAGTTACTGACCCAAACCCACTGTACAGCTCGCTGCATTGTGTGTGTGTTTGAATGATGAATGCATCTTTGAATTGCAGTTATTGTGTAGAAATTCTGTGTATTGCTTGTGTTTGCAGACAAATGATGAGTTTTGTGAGACATTGCGAAACTTTTTACTTGTTTTGTGCTAGGCTAACACTTTCTGGTGTGTGTGTGTGTGTGTGTGTGTGTTTGTGTGTGTGTGTGTGTGTGTGTGTGTGTGTGTGTGTGTGCAGCCAACCATGTTGTATATAAAAGCAAATGATGACTGATGATATGTTGAAATGTCAACATTTCCAAAACAAGAAAATAAACTTTACAGGCCCCACTTGAGCCAAAAGAAATTAGATGCATCATTCCACCACATTTTATGAATACACAATAAATGTCATACAAGTTAGTGTGTGGTAAGTAGCATTCCCTTTTAGGTCAGCTGGTGCAGTATGTGGACAGGGATTATCTGCCCCTCCACCACCTACAGCTTCCACCCCCCATCAACCCTCACGAGCTTGTGACAGCCGTCAGTGTCAGTCACTTAGTGCAGTGTTTGTGTGTGTGTGTGTGCTTGTGTGTGTGTGTGCTCGTGTGTGTGTGTGTGTGTGTAGGATTGTTTGCATTAGGGTTGGCTGAGTAAACAGGGCTCAGGTTTCCTCTGAAGGCTCTTCCATATCATTCATTCCAATTTAAATGTGGAAAAATATCACGTGGATGACGGGGATATATTACTTGGTAGCACCGGATCACATTCGTTTTCACGTACAGTGAGATCAAATGTTGGCACGTGATGAAACTCTTAATACATACATGAAAGAACTCAGCATGCTGTCTGGGTCTTTGAATGGATTTGATATGCGCTTTAATCATCCCTCACATTTGAGAATTTGAGACTTCATCTTGTATTTTCTCCTCTGTACCCACGTCGAATTGAATCATTTAGGCTGCGCATTCACACACGTCCTCTGACCACACATATTCGGATCCTTTTCCAGGAATTTGCCATTCATGATAGATGCTTAAGCTACAGAAAAGCCTTTAATCCTGTTTTTTTTTTTGCTCAAATACTTTTTTGACAGGTGGTAAACAATAAAAAGATGCTTTACATTTGATATTCAGACTGCTGATTGCTTAGTCTCTTCTTGTCTACAAGGTTGGATAGGTGAGGACCATTTTTCTGCCACCTCCAGCTGTATCTTTGATTGTCTTTCAGTATAGCCAATAACTCAATATAGGTGTACTCACTGACATATAATTCGGTTTCAGTTGTCGGATGAGTACCAAATGGTTTGAACAAGGGTCACACATGCTACATATATTGATGGCAAAGACTCAAGCTTTTCCAAACAGAGTCCTAACGGTGACAAAATCTTGTTTTAGAGGGGACAGGGAGTGGACTTCTGATTGGAGGATGGCCTTGTTTGTGCAAGTAAATAAAATCAAAAGAGGTTGACCATAATGACAATTATATGTCGATCTTTCAAAAAGTAATTCTACTTTTTATGCCTGTGGTGCCTCATAAATAAAGACATACAATGCGCAGCAGCTTCCAATTATTTTTTCATCTTTTCCACCTCATGCATGTAGAGTAAACCATTTAGATTTTAATGCAGTCAATCACATCCTCTCAATTTTACTCTGGCTATCTTTCTACATTTATTAAGTACATGCAACTTAAGTTACAAGTTACAGATTTAACTATTTGAACTATATGAATAGAATCAAAAAATATATAACAAACAACAAAAAATTATAATTTAATATTATAGATTAAGACACAATTAACCTCACTTACTTACTCCACAAGCTACCCAACAGATAAGATCTACAAAGTGTGTAGGGGGCTGAAAAAGGGCCCAAAAGCAAAGTTTTGCCCCTTAACTTATCAATTTGTCCATATTTATTGGCTGAATGCTGTCAGCATGGTGCAGCCTTACTACTGATCATCTAATTTCCTCATTTCACTGCCTTTTCTCTGTCTCTGGCATGTCTTTTCACTTTTACTCTACTTCCCTGTCTCTGTATCTGTTTCCTACCCTCCCACCCACCACCTTTTTTGCTCACTCCCCCAGTCAGTTGATTTATCCCCGGCTCTGTTTTCCCTGGACCACATGGCCCGGCAGTTTGCCCTAACTCCACTCATCCAGAACCGATGTCATTCAGATCCAGTTAAATAAATGGCCCTATAAATTTTCTCCAATAATAAGCCCAGTTGCTGCTGGAATGTGCGGCAGTGCGTTGGGGACGAGACGGGTGGAGGGGGTGAGAAATCCACGCAGCCCAAAGACCCAGACAGCTCGGGCCAGTGTGAGAAAGCACCAATGCTGTGTGGATGAAGAGGAATCTGGGCTGAGCAAGTGCGTGTGTGTGTGTGTGTGTGTGTGGGCAGGGTCTGTTCGCTGGGAGCTGCAGTAGTGGGTGTGAGGGAAGCGGGGGAGTTCCAGGCCCCCGTCTGTCTCCCTACCTGGAACGAGACCTCAGGGACACTTTAAATCAGCCCACCCAGAGACAGAGACACCAATCAGGCCTCTGTCAGACCGGGCTAAATCAAGTCAAGTCAAGTGTGTTTGTGCGTGCATGTGCATCTGTGCATGTGTGTGTATCTGCACATGTGCGCCTAAAAATGTATGTCATTGGATCTCAGAGACAGCTCATCGGCCAGCCTGCTTTTATAATCATCATCATCACCGTCATCACACAACCAATACAAATTGACTTTATAATTTTATTAATAAACATAGAAGCAATATGTCAAACTGTGAAACTCTGACAATGTATAACAACTATAAAGGATTGTCTATCTGTGTGCAAGCACACTTAAGTGATACATGTTTGTGGTGGTACGACAACCAATGAAGTAGTTGCAGGGATGGCCCAGACCTCTAAAAAATAGAGGTGAGTCCAGCTGAAAGCATTCCTTCACTTGAGGGAGGTGGGGGTAGATGTAGAGAGGGGAGTGGATGGAAGAAGATGTGTTAGGGTGCAGTGTTAGAAATATATTGCTTCTATCATATGAAAACCTGCAATTCCAGTTACAGTGATTTTCTTGGTTTAATTTAGACTTAAACCACTTCATTAGTCTTTTTGGGAGGCTCCCTCAGGGAAATTGAAGCTCCACGTCACACACAGCACTGATGTATACAAATACAAAATAAATATACACACACACACACACACACACACACACACACACACACAAAATATACATCTAGATATACATATAAAACAGATATACACACAAATAAACAAATATAAGAAGCTAATTGGTCAGCTCTCACAGGCCTGAGGAGGCACCACCCACTGTGTTTCTGCGTCAGAGCAGTGACCACCGCGACAGAAGTCCTGACAGCTTGTTTGAAGGCACAGTTTCTGTGTGAGTTGGCTGGTAGATTGAGCGTTTTAATACATTCACCTTTTTATTTTCATACCTCTGTTTTTATTTAGCACCCAGACCTGCAATAAAAAAATACAACAATTCACTCTTTCGTCAACTTGTGACCTTTAAATTTGTAGTTGTGATTTGCATCATCACTTGAACTTTGACCCTATGTCCACAGTCCACTTTACGGTGGGTGAAATCTGCTGTCATTTGTTGTTCTTATTCATTCAGTCACAGTCTGTGTGTTTACCCCCACTGATTTATTGGCCTTTCACTGCAGTAGCTGGCTGGTGGCACATGAGAAAAATGTCTGACCCCAGCACTCTTCCGCCACGATGAGACTCTGTGGGAAACGGGGAAACTCAATATTATTTCTCCCACCAACGGGGGGATGCGCTTAACACACTGGGGTCGGATGGCTTGTGGTGGGGTGCTGTTTGAGGGGTGGGTATGTGTGTGCGTGTGTGTGTGTGTGGAGTGGGGGGCGTTCCGTGGTTAGCACATTAATTTCACACCACAGCAGCACCAATAGCTGAGGAGCAGACAGATGGGAGCATGAAAGAGCTCCCGTGCATGTCCTCCATGTTGGGTGGTGCGCTGCCGGCGCTAATAAACTTTATTTCGTGATGGCTGAGCTACCACTTCATCTGACCCTCTTCTTTCTGCAGGGGTCTTTGTGGGCGGGTGAAGGAGATGGTGGGTCCGCCTACTCACTCCATACTGCCTGACTCCGTCCCATTCCGTCTGCCTTGTCCAGTTGCTGAGTGACTGGCGCACTGTGTGATATCAGTGACCCAAAACCCGTTTACTGCCTTAAATCGCTGCCCCTGTCCTCCACCCCCACCTCCACCTCTTTCCAATGACACACTGCCACCCTCCTGTCCGCTGCCTGCAGAGGATGACAAATCACCCTCAGGTCCTTAAACGGTGCTGAGACTCAGCGTGGCCCCTGGTCCCCTCCCTATAGGCTGCCTTGTCTGCTTAGAGAGGGGATTCCTCATCCTGGAATGAGGCAGTGGTCCTGGCCAACCTTATACCTCCTCTCCACCCTCTCCACCTACAACAGCTCTAGCTTATATCTATGTGTTTATCAAATCTACATGGAGAAAATAAACCTCGTTTGAGCTTGATGTTGACAGATCGGCTGGCAATATGAACGTCAGCCATAGTGGAAAGAAGTGGCCATTTATCACCGGGAGGATGGATACTGTTTCATGTGTGTGTACCTGTGTGTGTATGTTACATCCCTGTTGCATGAAACGATCCGTCTGAGTGTGTGTGTGTGTGTGTGTGTGTTTGCGCATCTGTCTCTGTGTAGCTTATGTTTGCATACCTGTTGCATGAATTGGTCTGTATGTGTGTGTGTGTGTGTGTGTGCCTGTGTGTGCTTACTACATAACCGTCTGGCTCCCATGTGAGGCAGTAAATCTATCATTCCTGCTGCGTTTACTTACCACTTCACAGAGCTGTATGTCCAGTGTAAACAACGTTTATCACTGCATGCAAATGAGCCTGTAAGCCGCAGCCTCCACAAAGACCCCATTCACTCCCAGCATGGTGTTTTACCAGCTCGTTGAATCTGATACCCCAGATTACAGGTTTATTCCCAGGCTGTGTGCGCTGCTTTCCTGTCACTCATGTTTTACAACGGTTCCCTCCAAACGTCATTTTACAAATAGTCTGCCTTTCCTGGAGCCATTATTACAGTTACGACCAATACGGGTCCACATAAATGTCATGTTTCAACTTTGACAGGCCTGCTGTGAACAGGAGAGACAAGATTTATCTCCTCTCCTCCTTTTTTTACCTTCGATTTCCTCTCCTGCTAACTCATCGCTCCCTTACCCCTCCTCTTTTGCTCTTTTCCCCTCTCTGCATCCTCTCAAGGAGGTGGTGGTATGTGATGATTGTAGTAATTTGGCTCTTGCAGTGGCAATTCACTGCTGCCCTTGGGAAACAGCACTATGGTTAGCAGTCTAACCATATATAGTCATATGTACGAGGCCAGTATGTTCCTTTTATTAAAAACCCAATCTGATCCAGTTAAATTCATTCACCTCTGATGTGATGAAAACCTGGATTAAACCTGTAATGCATCAGTGATTATGCCTGACATTAACATGTTCAATTTAATCATTGTGACCACAACCAGATATCACAGATATCCCATGATCATGTTATCATTTTTGGCCTAAAGTTATAATAGCCCATCAGCAGCCATCAGCCTTCAAAACCTCTGGCTTCAAAAACACCGGCTGAAACCTGAACAGCGGCTGCGCATGTTGCTGTAAATTACGACTTAGGGCCCCACTGGGAGGTAAAGAAGATTTATAGGACACTAATAAGCACTATCTCTACAGCAGATCACACTACAAGACACTGTGTGTGTGAGAAAGAGTAAAAGAGAGAACAAAGATGAACCAGTACTGTGTACTTATAAATATACTCATGTCTAAGGCAGACCTATTCAGCAGGTGGAGAGTAGGCTGAGTGTGGACCTTTAACCAACTAATTCTAGAATTTGTCTGAACCAAAACCCGGTTGATAATATAAATACATTTAACACATTTGAATCCCTGGATTTTCATGTCAGACATAGGTAATGTAAATTTCTGGCCCATTTGCACTTGACTTTAGAAAAAAAAAAAAAAAAAGGTTTAATCATTTACATGGATTGTGAAGCAAATAAATAACAGCTCACAAAAAGTAAAACTGAAAATAACTGGATATGCAGTAGAGGATGATGCTATATTTATGATTGCTTCATTGCATCATCATACTATTGTAAATGTGTATATTTACTGTGTCATGATATATTTTATAGATTACAAGAATGGATGCATTTTAACATAGACATCATAGCATGTGTCAGTTTTGACAATTTGAAAGAAAATGGAATTATAGGTGTTGCAGGAACAGAACAGTCTCAGCACTGATACAGGACTGCTCAATCTTGCCCACTCAGGCGACACTGTTGTTTTCACAACTGTAAGGTAAGAAACAACATAAAACAAAGCTGTAGGCTTCAGACCAACTGTGCAAGAGGAAATGAAACACAGTATGTAAAATACAGCTTTCCACAGAACTACAGCTTTCATGAGAGGGCAGAGCCTGTCTAGTTTGTATCAGTGTGTGTGAAAGCAGTGTTACACACACTGTTTTGTAGTAGTGACTTGCTAAGACTTCTTCTCTCCAAAGGCTTTTTGACAGATCAGGCTTCTCTGGTCTGAGCCAGACAATTATTTCTCAGGAGGAATAGCTCTAATAAAGATGCTGCAGCTAAAACACTTTCATGTTCAGCCTGGCTCTGTGTGTGTGTGTGTGTGTGTGAGTCGTGTGTGAGGTTAGGGCATGCTCACTGTCAGCAGCGCTTTAGGTTTGACACTCGCACAAAAAGAGAGAATGAGAGCTTATATGCTGATGTTGTGAGTGTGTGTATGAGTGTATGTGTCTACATGTAACACACAAGCGCCTATTTGCCATCATTTGTTGTGTGTGTGTGCGTCCCTGTCTATCTTTGCGTGTGTTCACCTGTGACCATGGCTATTCATCTGAAAGAGATGAGCTCATGAGGGTGGGTCCGACAGAGGGATTGGCGAGTGTATGGGTTTGCGGCCCACTTCAAATCCAAGGTTAATCCTGGCCTTTCTCACTGGAGAGTGTAACAGAGAACATGGTGGATGGGTCGGGACCAGAATGGCAGAATGATTGGTTGTACATGTTACTGTACAAACTTTTTTTTAGGTTAAACAACTTAAAGTAAAGTAAAGTTGTGAAGTGAGCATATGTCCCCAATTAACCACAGTTGCATGAAGAAGGAGCCAGTCAGGCATGAATCAGAGTTGTAACAAACTCAAAAAACTTAGCATTTGAGAACAAAATTGTCAGCCATGGTTGTGAAATTCAAAATAGAGAATCATAACAAGAACTTAAACTTTTGGATGTGTATGTTTCTCACCAAACTACTTCTTGAGAAACATGGTTGGCATCTTTCCTCAAATTGATATAATTAATGTAGAAAACTGTTTTCCCTTAAACATCTGACAGACACAGAGCAACATTATAATTCATTTTGAGTTGTGTCTCTTGCCACTTGATGAAGTCCAGTATTTGCACTCCATTTAACTCCGTTTTGGTCCCCACCACCCCCTGAAAAAAATATCTGCCCCTTTAGCAACTAAATACTACGCTGGCTAACTTTGGATGTCTGCCACCTGGCGATGGCTCGGGATTGTACAGCTTGTTTCATCCACATCCCTGGCCAGTTTTTTTACTATGCACACCTGAAACAAGTCCTCTATCTAGCTAAAAGAGGAGGAGCAGTGTGACAAAAGGGGGAGGGAGGGGAGATGGTCACACAACAACTCACTGGGCATTCTGTTTACGCATAGTAGTAGCTCCATTACCCCCGTCGCATCCAGTTATACACACACCACTCGTACATACACATGTCGTGCCACCATCCCCAACTCTCAAGCACACACTCCCTCTCAGGATTCATATGTGCTTCTTGGCAGCAGCTGCAGTCCTTTGTATTGTGGGGTTAGTAGTGTGTGTCAATTTATGATTCACTGTGAGTGTGTGTGTGTGTGTGTGTGTGTGTGTGTGTGTGTGTGTGTGTGTGTGTGTGTGTGTGTGTGTGTGTGTTCTCTCCCACTGGCACAGCTGACAGGGCATTAAACCACTCTGAGCAGCATGTAGCCACTGGCATGTAGTCTGCAGGGGATTTAGATGGCAGAGAAAGTCGCTATGTTTTTCTCTTGGTTGCCCCACACACACACACACACACACACACACACACACACACACACACTTCCTTTCTTTCATGTGGGTGTCACTCCCCTTACTGTTCTCAGACATCTGCACACACACACACACACACACACACACACACACACACACACACACACACTTAGACCCTTCAGAAAGGTGAAAATCCACTGTGAATGATGAAATCCATCCTTTGAGGTTTACTTCCCAGAGCCTCTCGTTGCCTGATTGATTGTTTCGCCCTGTTTTCGTCAACAGAGAATTCCACAGGAAACGACGGTAATTAAGAAATACTGATGCGGGACACATCTATTTGCTTTCCCAAAATGATCATTAGCAAAATGCGGCTGCAGTCGTTCATCACTGTACAGCAGCACTTGGCATCGGACACACAAGCTCGCTGCGGGCCTATCCCAGCATTTCTCTTGTAGATGACTTCATTAGAGCTCGACTTGCTGTCTTGTAAACACGTGTCTCTCTGGGAGATATGATATAATGGCTCGACTAACTGATCATCTGTCTTCCATACACATGGTGAAGTATAACATCCCCAAGCAATAGAAAACTGGAATCTGCATGACGCAGTCTAAACCTTTGCATGCTGATAACTTTGTGTTAGCTTCAGAATAGGCCTGATGATATGCTTTCATAGAAATATGAGGCAATTAGCGAAGTTGGTAGAAGGCAGAAGATTCAGAGCAGAGCAAGTAATTTTGCAGTCCCACTGTGTACCTCTTCCTATCTCTTTTATTCAGTTATTCAATGAATTTCAAGCCCTCTGTACTGATTGCAGTGGATTCAGATAACCTGTGTGCAGGGTGTGGAGACTGACTCCCATCAATGAGTGAAAGCAGCTTGGGGGCATTCCCCTCCCTGGCCAATCAGGGTGTGACGGTGTGTAGGGCTTAAGACCTAGTCCACAAGTAAATAGGTATTTCTAAAAATGATTTTTTTTTTTTCAAAAGAATTTCTGTCCACACCAAAAGCATTTAAAACAAATCTGTCCACATGAAAACACAATTGCAGGCACACACCAAAGCCTGACCAATCCCCGCAGCGAGGTCTGGTCAGGGGGTTCGCTGTAAAGCCCAGAGGCTTTCTAAACGGACCTAGAGCCAGTCGTGCCACCAAGAGATCGCAGCCACACCGAGCAGTACGTCAAACAAAGGAGACAATGGCAAGGAGTTTTCCAGAAGAGTGACCTGAAGCACTGTTAATGTGTGCACAGCAGGCCAAAGTGCATAGAAAAAGCTTTGTTTAAAGAAATATCCTTGTACACGTGGACAAGATCTAAGAGAGGTTGGGAATTGCAGCTAAATCAGACTCATTCCCATTCTGAATCTGTCCTTGAAACGATGTAGACCCAATCCCTACAGATTAACAGGCAGGAACTTTGGTTGGTTGAGGAACCATGAGATTTCGTTGCTGCCTCATGCTCTCTAGTTGAGGGAAATTGTGTGTGTGCTTTAAACAACCCAGTTGAGTGATCTCCAATAGTCACCTTTCAACTGGGCTACCTGCATCAGGGCCAGGCTTAGTGGCAAAAGTGTATTGCTTGCCTTTCAAATAGCCTGACGTCCTTCAGCTTTTATTTTGTTCATCTTTTATCTTACCCCTTGAAACCCATAAAATAATATTTTCCCCCTAAAAACATGCAGTCATGCTATTGGTTCGCTTGTAGTTGTGTAATTGTATAATGTACCATATTATTCAACTTTTTTATTGTCAGGCACCCACTTTAACTACTAATATTATGGTGAGATTGTGGACTTGGTTAAAGAAGGAAAGTTCTTGAAGCATGGAACACAATTGTGATTATCAACATGTAACTGAAATCCCTATCTTTCTCTAAACTTAACCAAAGTGTTTTTTTCATTGCCTAAACATTACCAAAGAGCACAAACCCTGGAATCTGGAGAAAGTGTTGCTGTCAATTCCTAATAATAAGACTGTATTCACCAAGTTAAGATCTGGGAATGTGGCACCATCACTAAAAGAAATCCTTTGGGTTTGTGCTTTTTGCCCCATCAGACTTTGATGTAGTGGCAATTCTGTATTCCCAGTCGCAATTACTCTTACCAGTGCAACGCTATTATTACAGATAGAAATGATGGCAGAAGTAAGAATCAGGTTGTTGTTGGAGTTTTCCTTTAAGCTAGAGCCTCATAAATTACCACACACCGGAGTTAACACATCTGACAGTCAGGTTCAAAACAGCTTTCCTCCCAGACTAGTGCACACAGAAGCCTCATCAGCTGGGAGGAGCAAACACCCCGCAGCTCTGGAAAATCTAATAAGCAATGCATCTTTCATTTTTAGTCTGCATCTAGACAGGTTTATATTTAGAGGAAGCCAAAGGAAGCCTTCCAACTGTAATGTCTGTTACCAACCTTTCAAACATAGTGGTGAGCTGTCAAGATGCTGCAGCCATCCACTGGGACTCATCAGCTCAAATGATCGCTCTGCAGGGATGAACAGTCATGTGCTATGGGGAGCTGACAACCTGCAGGGTTTCATTCCACCCGAACACTGCAGCAGGTGATTCCACTCAGCTGTCAAGGTGCCCTTATCACCGAAATCACCTGAACACTTCATCAAAGCAAGAAGTTGTTTTGATACTTTTAAAATATTTGTTAATGTGTCGATTTTAAGAAATCATGCTTTGACAAAAAGCCAATGTACAGTCTGTAAAACGCCAACAAAAGAAACGACCAGGAAGCAGATTAACAAACAACTCGCCTGACAAACTCGCTGCTGTCTGTGTTAAACAGGGGTAAAAAATTTAACAAGACAACATTCAGGGGTGTAGATGCATCATAACTCTTTGAATGCATCTGTATTGATTTCTTCCCACCTCCGCTCCTTCTTAAACCCTGTTGAACTGGCTGAGAATATTGATTTACACTCTGCTGGGCTGGCGAGGGAGAACTGAGGGATTTGACTTTAATCGTTGGAGTGTGTGTGTGTGTGTGTGTGTGTGTGTGCTGAGAGTTTGATTCACTGCAAACGTCTCCCTCTCAGACACACACACCGACATGCACACACACATTCATGTCTCTGCTGCTGCTTAGCTCTGAACTCTGACCTGGCAGCACAGCCAGACCTCACCGTAAATTACCGATCATTTGAAACTGAGTGAGCCTGTCTTTCGTGTGTGTGTGTGTGTGTGTGTGTGTGTATGTGTGTGTGTGCACGCACAGTTGAAACCATCAAACAGTATGTGCAAACAAAATGCTGAAACTGTGATTTATGAGGGGCTTCAGGATTACTTCTTGGATGTTCCTCCAGGTTCTTTCACAATCATAGACAAGCTCATAAATCTATCCCAACAGTAACAGCCAATGTGTTTTCACCTTTCTTACAAGTGTTACTGAGACATGCTTTACACTGTGATTTGGAGATGAGTGTAAGTGTGATAAGGGTAGAGAAAGAGGAAAGAGGCTCAGGGCATTTTACTAAGTCTAACAAGGTCAAGTGTGACAGAAATAATATAGACATGACATAATGATCCGTCTCCACAGTGGGTGGAGACAGGTGCCCAGCCAGCCACAGGCTGTTGTTTTATGGCTGACCTGGAGCTTTGACCTCCCTGGAGGCATGAAAGTCAGAAAGAGAAGTTCACTCTGAGGTATCATCCTCTCCAAATATCCCTCAAACTGATACAGTAGCCAGAACTGCAAGTTAATGCAGTAAAATGTTAATACAGCAAAATGTGCTCAGGCAAATAGTGTCTTCTTTAAGTTGAAAGTGAGCCATGTAGAGGACGAGGAGCAGCCACTGTGGACATGAGTGACAGCTATGGTACAATATTATAGTACATGCTTAAAAGTAAAGTAACACATCTACTTGTTTTGATTTTAAGCGTGCAAACTGACTCAGTAATGTCCATTATCCAGCCACCTTTTTCTAAAGGTTGTAAACATTAGCCAACATTAGCATCAGACCAAGTAAGGTTGTAGCAGCAAAGCCCCACGAGTGCACTGAAGTGAGAAAGGCTGCATTTGATTTTATGTTTTAATTGCAAGAGAACGATTTCTGTTATGTAATTTGTCATGTTACTTAATTGCACTGTCAAGTTCAGTCAAAGTGACCACAATAGTACATTAGTCGTAGAGTAGTATATGCAAATATCCCTTTCAAGCTCCGCTGAGTCTTTGACACCAGGCTGGAAGCTGCGATGCGGCCAGAGATGTGTCAATCATCTTGTCTCTTATTTTTCTTGTCTCTTGTCTTTTATTTTCCCTTTATTGCTGAATCATTTCCACTGTTAAGCAACAGAGAAGAAAAGAAAAAAAGAGAGCTTTGGCACTTGTCACGACTCGCAGCATCTAATAAAAGGGAAGAGGCAATTACAGAGCGCGGTTTCTGAAGAAAACCCGCAGCTCTGGTGGGGATCCTACAATGGTTTCCATGTCTGCATCAACAAACACAATATTCTCAATCAGAGGTGAAAAGCGTGAGATCTCTCTCTCCCTCTTTTTTTTTTCTTTTTTTAACCGTATTGTACGCTCATATTGTTTAATTGTCAGACTTGTTGTCTTAAGGCCCAACAGTTGCAGACTCACGCGGCATCAAGCTGACATCACTTCACATAGCTCTCTCTTGAGAAACAAAATAAGTTTCCTGTAGTTCTGCAAAACCTGTTAATAAAAACCTATTTTGCGGAAATTTCCTAAAAAAATGTAATTGAATTGATTAAAACTGATAAAACACAAGTTTAAAAGCAGGTTGATTTGAATTGGATACTAAATCAAATTATTTAAGCTTTAAGGTGACATTTTTGCACTTTATTTTTTAAGTAAAAAAAACAATGCTTCACCCAATGAACATTCAAGCATGGATAAGTCCATTCTGATGAAAGAAGTTTCGCACACTAGATCCAAACTGTTCCAAGCCTGTTTCCGCTTTTCAATAATTCTGCATGGCCTTGCGAGGATGCAAATTTGAGAATCGCTGGTCTGTTGGGTCTCATCTCAGTTCCAAAGGTTAACCTGATGTCCTGTGTGACCCCGAAGGATTCAGGGGAGGATTGATGGAAGCGGTTCTTCTGTGTGTGTTTTAAACCCCACTTCCCCCTCCAGCATCTCAGGAGCTCCGTCCAGGCCTGGCAGCCCCTCAAAGTCGCCCTTCTTTTGCCCCGTGCCTCTGGGGAGGGCAGCCCCCAACATTTATGCAAAGTCAACAAGCCCTAATTGTAAGATCAGCTTACAAACTAAATTCTTCTTGAGCCCATTACCAACTGCAGTTAATTATAAGTCGGGCGGAGGTGTGGTTTGAGTGTGAGTGACAGCGAGAAGAGGCGATTTAAAAGCACGGCGGAAGGAGAAAAGAAAAAAAAAAAAAGAGCCTGGAAACATTTCAAGTTACATCACAGATACGCACAATAAGCACACGCATGCACACAGGCGCATTAGACTTTTTTCGGAGGACCTCCCAGACTACAGCAAATCTCTTCTTCGTTGGTCTTTGTGGTGGGGATTTGCTGTAATGAAGGCATGGATCAGAGCGGTGACTAACACATTGTCCAAGTCACAATGAGACCAATTTCCCTCCAGCCCCGATGTGTAAGCTTGACAGAAGGATCAATGTGCCCTCTAATTACACTCTTGGACAGCTGAGTGCACATTAATCTAAAAATAAGATGATGATACGGTGAAGTGGGCTGTCACACATACACAGACACAGAAACAGGGGTTATTACTGTCCCAGGTATCCCACATATGCAAAACGCTGCAAAAGGGTGCTACGTACTTATGGCATGTATGGAACACATGTATAAAAACTGCATAAGAGACACTTGTTGGCCACTTGTCAACTTTCCGCCTGTCTTTAGAAATCCAGCATTGACAAGCAGGTGTATAAATTGATGGTTTTACATCAGCTTTTTATGATCTTATCGTCAAATCAAGCCCTAAAGACAGATTCAGATTATTTCATACACGGGAAGACAAGTCGCTTGCCAAATCCCTTACAACTTTTTCCGCTGTTTAACAAGTCCCAGCACGGACGGTACCTGGAGCAGAACTCACTCGCTGTCATAAACCGATGTGTCTCATTCATTTCTTTTTTTTTTCTCGTGCTGTTTACGTCATCATCATGTTTTTTTATATGAACCGCCTGCTGCTCTGAAGAGCTAGGCCTCCTCATTCTCCCAAGTTAAATCTCCCGTTTGCATTTAATTCGCTTCACAACTTCATGTTGGCGAGGAGGAAGGGAAAAGAGGTGACAGTGCGTTGAACAGAGGCACCATCAGGCCTCGTGGCTCTAAGCCTGCTTTATTGAATTCTCTGTTGTCTTTATGAAGGCCAGGCTAAGACGGGGCCAACAGGTGCCTGTCTCAAGTGGGATGAGCATTAAGGATGTACCCTTTGACCCCGGAGGGAGACCGGACAGCTGCAGTGTCTGAGCATGGGTGTGTGTGTGTGTGTGTGTGTGTGTGTGTGTGTGTGTGTGTGTGTGTTGAGGGGTTGGGGTATGAATGGATTGAGTTCACCAGGTTACAGACAGGGTGTTTCCAGGTCAAGGCCATAGGCAAGTCGAGAAAGGCATTAAGTGCAGGATCTTTCTGTGGGCGTCTGAAGCAGAGCTGGACTGTCATCAATGCTTCATCATGGCTAACTGAATGCTTGTCTCCCAGGAAACAAGAAAGGACGTGGTGATGATGCAAATTTCAAGTCTAAAAGGCATGTTGGTGTATGAAAGTACATCGTACATTGTTTGTCCCAGTCACTTTAATCTGCATAGAAGTAGCACAGCCTTTGACTTCTTAAATTGGATGGAGTGATATGCGCATCCTTCCCTTTTAGGTTCTTTGGAAAATGGATGCATAAAAAATGTTGGCTGACGTGGTATGGAAAGCAAGAAAGCGAGAATGTCTTTGTAAATTAAGGGGGTAATGAAATTGTTGTGGATAATTAACCTATATAATTGCTGATATAATTCTTAATCACACAAGGGACACAATCAGTTTCTAGATTTAACATTTGGTTAGAAAATATGTATATAGTTCTGACTGACGCGTCTGGTTATTGTAATTGGTAACGGGTGAGAAGTCAAAAAAGGAGATCCTCAGTTAAATTACCTGGTGTACCTGGAGAATTGGCTGTACTATATTTCCATAAGTCATTAAAGGGATATTTTTTGTTAATGTTTTCTTGCACTTGGTCAGAGTGTCACAGGTGAATGAAACATCTGCTATCAAATGATCAATGTTCTTCCTCAGTGGCTGCAGGGAGGTGAGTGTCTGCAGGGTTACTTACATTCACTCAACAGGAACCGTAATCTTCTAATCTTACAAAGCTCAAGTACAGAGTACAGTCTCTGAATGATGAGGTGTGTTTCTGATGCTTTTCTTATTTTAGAAATGTGTTGTAGTATTGAAGTGCTATGTATCAACTACTGACAGGAAATAAACACAGTAATTTAAAAGTAGGCGTATTCCAAACCTTTCTGTGGAAGTAATGTTGATGCAGTCAATTAGCCCGGCGTGTAAAAGCGTTTCTGAGCTGTTTCAAACAGCACTACCCTGGCTTTGCTGACCTTGTCATGAGGTTCTTTCCAGAAATGTTGATTTTGATTTCTTTGGAAAGCTGAGTAAAACATATTGTAGATCTAAAAAAGGTTGCATCAACAGAGTTTGGTTGTTTTAACCCTCCTCTGTGCGCCTTGACTTGGTCAGCCTGGCAAGAGGGCAGGAGAGTGGGGGACACAGCGAGTATGTGGATGTGTTTATTAAGGATCCCAAGGCAAGAGCAGAGCAAATCGCTGGCACGGTGCTCTGTCCACCTCTCCCTCCCTCTCTCGACGTCACCCACCCTGTAGCATTCTCCTCACCCCGTGCCTCTCTCCATTCCAGCTGCAGACGAGGAAAACCCCACAGCAGCTGGCCAGCGAGCCCATCAGCCAGTCGGCCAGCCAGTCTGCCCTGCAGAGGGCCCTGCCAATCATTGTCTGCTTCTTCTCATGCTGAGTCTTTCCATTGCACAAATGCCATGATGTACCTTGGGGGTTAAACCAATAGACATGTTTAAAGGGCCATGCCATTAGTTCTCACAGAAATGCAATGTGAAGACTCTTTGTGACTGATAAACACACATCTGGTGGGCATATTAAATTTCATATAACCCAAATTTGACTTTTATTAAGTGTTGTAAAGTGTTGCACCATGTTCATGTCTGTATTTCTTTAAGTCAGCCACATCTAAAGGAGCCATGAGCCATCTCAATTCATTAACTCTTCAGAATCAACCTGCAGCAGTTGTGCGTTTGCACCTGTGTACACATCTACTGAGGACTGCACATCTGTTTGTCTCCACTTCTGTGTGTACTTGTGTTTTCTTAACCTTCTCTTCATCAAAGGCGGGTTTGCTGAGTACACATGCTTCTGTTTGACAATGCCCTGTTTCATAATCTTAGACACACTGGCCGGCACGTAATCATATTGTTGAAGGTTGCGAGACTATCACGGATCGCCTGCCTGACTTTTTCCAAAGACTGTGTCACTAAATTGTGCCTCCGCCGCTGTGACTACCGCGTCAGCAATGCAACGTGTGATATCGTCTGCAGAGAGGCTGCAACTTCCAATTGTACGCAGCCAGGCTGAGCTGAAATACTGGTCTTCCAATAACTTGAGTCATGTGTCACCATAATTATAGGTTGATAGTGGCAGGCCAGAGATGAATTAATTCAAGAAACGGAGGGTGAAACTGAACACACATGTTATATTTGGACTGCATTGTGTGGACACTAATTTAATGTTGCATAAGACTGTTGACTCACTGGCCTCATATCCAGTGTCTGAATTAAAACTTAAAAAGAGACCACAAATTATGAAAGCTATTAACAGAAAACCTACTTCTTCACAATGATCAAGAATCTTTGTCCTGTGTTGGCCTAAAAGTCCCTTTTGACAGCAGATATTTGTACTGGTCGTACTGTACTTTTTCTAGTCGGAATAACATTTTTTCCGATTTTTCCGACAGCACATGAATAGACTGTGACTGTCTGCCTGTGGTGAACTACCAGGGGTGAGTAAAACAAAAGGACAAATGAAAAGTTAGCTGGCTATTCCGGGCGCCAACAGGTTCCTGTGCTCAACTGGACAAACTGAATTTGTTAAACTACCAAATGGCTAAATTAAGTCTTTTTAAAAGCCCTTTATTCAGTGGCAGGCTCTTATTCTGGTGAGAAAATGGCTAATCATTTTATCTGAATTTGCCTTTTGGCCTGAAAACAATCAGGCTTTTTTTTTTTTTTTAAATAGAATTTTTTGAATATTGTCTTGTATGTGTGGAATAATCAGTGCTTCGAAGACAAACACATCTGATGACTACTGCTTAAATACGAGAACAAATCTATTCCCTCTGTTACATAGTAACGCAGGAACACGAGCAGACAATTAAAAATAAATGACTGACAGGAGGCAGCAAAAAAATCAGCCGTGAAAGCCCTAAATTGAAATTATAATTGATTTGTGGAAGTCTATTACATTACACTAAACTATTCAGATAGCTTTTTGAGCCAATGAGCCAAGACACACATTTGGGTATAGTATAAGAAGAAAAAAAGAAAAGGCTTTTGGCAAATAAACTGAGAGAGAGCCTGATTGCAAGAAGTTTTTTTTTTTCACCCTTATCATACACATATACAGTGATTCATTTATGTATTAAAATTGCATATAATGCATTATTAACTGTAGAGCACAAGTCGTAATTTACAGTGCTACTGATGCAGTCATGAATATTACCGTAATGGTGTTTCCAGATTGACCAATCACCAATTGAGGAGAAATTTGTCTTCTGGTAATAACTTCTACATTGGATTCTGCTGACTCAGAGCTCCTCCTGAGGCCTCTGCTCTCTTTGCTCCTCATTTCCGCCGAGACACATGCAAACAACTGGAACATTGTTAGTGGGAAACCTCAGTTTACTTCCAGCCAACAGGTAGGCCACAGGATGCAGTACACAGCTAAAACAATTCATGTATCGATAGCACTGTCCAAAGCCTCATGCCTTGTGTATATTTGCATGGGCTAGTCACCGTGTGTGTTTTTAGTTAGACAGTTTGGAGCTTGACACAGTTGTTGGCTTAGCATTAAAAAGGCATCCGCTGTCATCACACGGTACATACGACATTTCCAGTGGAAAAGCTGTAGACATCAGAGGGTTCGTGACATGTTAAATAGACAAAAGGTGAGTGGAGACCAGATAAGTAGTTGTCCAAATGTTGGTTATGCATAATTCAGTTGACAGCAAGGAGGAGAGAGAGGAGTCACAACAAAGACAATGACACGTTCACAGGTATAATAACATAGGAGACTTCTACATTTGGAGATAATAACAGTATGTATCAACGATAACAAGACATGTACAACACGCATTTTACAGCTGCTCTCATTACGACCTGCGGCATATTGTCCGTGTGGACGTCTGAATCCATAAGCAGAGTTGTTTATGGAACATAAGCTGTGAGCTGCCCTCAGGGAGGTATCCAATGATTGAGGTATGTCACATATAATCCAACACCGCCGAGCAGTCACAGTGCTCTGTGCATTTGCATGTTCTGTGACAGATGTGCGAGGTGGCACTCACGGAGATGAATGACAACACGTGTAAGCTCACTCACAGTAACAGCGCGGTAACCGATCCTCAGCGCAAACCACTGGAGGCTGATGACTGTGAAAGTTGCAGCCAATAGGGGAAAAAAATTAATCCTTTTTTTTTATACAGTTAGTCTGTTCAAAGTTTGACCAGACGCCCTGCTATCCTATCTCAGGAAATCTTGTCCACTTATTTTTGGTGTGCTGGTTTGGAATTTACGAGTCTTTTAATGCTTAATTATTATTAATAATAACAAGAACTTGGAACTTGAAAATGTTCAACATCCTGCTAGAAAAGGTAGAATTCCTGCCTGTAAACTCAGGGCACATCCATCTGAATGAGTTCATGGGGAAGCAGTTGTCTGACGTCACACAACAATGGCAGCACCCAAGAGGAAGAAGTGGGATTTGTTTGTAGACCAGACAACTGTACAAGGCTTGCCTGGATACAATATTTAGATACAGTTTCAAGTATTAAAGTGAAATAAAATGAATAATGGCGTCTGTAACCTGATGTGTTTATATGTGCAAGGAGACAGCAATTTGTTACGGTTTAAAGGTTCGCTCAGCATTATCATCTGCATATCCATTTATGCCCATTACCATATGAAATGAAAGGTAATTTGAATTTGCCTGACCTAACATATAGTAAACACTGATAGAATTTGATAAGAGAAATATTTACTTCTGTGTGGCAAGTCAGATTACACAATGTCTCTTTTGTCACGGCCGACAAAAAGCTTGACAAAATTTGTAAATGGAAATTACATTTCAAAGACCTTAAAACAGTCGTCAATCTTTCCATCTGTCTCCTAAGCCTGAGGTGTGCTGTGGCATGCATGGTGTGAGAAATCAGGCCCTGGCGATCTGCCAAGCCAGTCGTCAAACAAAGAATTGATGCGCTGCCCTCTGGGCTTTTTCATGCCCGTCTTTACACTGACTAGTATGAAAGCTTCGCAGCCAGGAAAGATTACTCCTTTAAAACCTTCCTCCGCTTCTGCCAACTGCTTCAAAAACACCAGGCGAGAGGTTCGGAGTGAGGGAGGAGGATGAGGGCGTTCTTGATAACACAAAGCTCCATAAGAAACTTGGTGTTAAGTGTCATTCTCCGCAGGAACACTCTGCCTCGAAATGACAATTTAGATGCGGAATGTTATTTTATAGGGGTGACAAATTGCAGGTATCTCTTGTGGCTTCGGGTGAGAGTCTCGGGCGGCGTGCCAGCCTGCCGAGCGAGAGCCAGAGGCTTGACTGACTGCTGCACCTGACCGTGCACAATCCCAGGGACCGGCGGCCGTCACCGACAGACAGAGCAGTCGACCAGTGAAGAGGAGCGCTCGCTCGGAGCGTCCCACCCACTTGGCACTTTCCTCCAATGATGATGGTTCTCCAGAAAGAACGTCCAACCATCCATTTTTCTTCCCTCCTATAAGCCTCTTTAATGAGATGATGAATGATGTGGTATCTCCCAGCTGGACGGCCACACACACAAACTTACTACCTGGGATTTATAGTGTAGTCACAGACAGTTACGCAGGTCATTTTTCTCTGATATTGTTGCTGCTGCTTATATTCAGTTTGTCTTACTGCCGGTGTCTGTACGTCTCAAGTGACGTTTAAAGCCACAGAGAGTTCCTTTGGCGGATTATGTTTGTTTCAGATGGATCTTGGAGACGGTGCAGCTGATAAAACTTGAATTTGATCACTGAGACAAATTCATCACATTTTGACTCGTACGTGAACACAAAAGAAATCACTCAAATAATCTCAAGAGTCTAAACACGTGACAGAAAGAAGTTTTTTGGAACTTAAGAAGCAACAGAAAACAGAAGAATGTGAGATCACTTCTACCTAACAGAAACTGTCTGGACAAATTTTAGATCTTATTTTGGATTTTCGTTCCCTCTGGTAGAAGCTCGTTCATTTAGAAGGCAAATTTTGGACACAGTTTGAGTTGTAGACTCTCAAACTTTTTCCATCCATTAGGCTACATTTTAGTTGGCAGCCATACTTCAGACATACTGGAAGAATTCCACTGATCTCTTCCTGATTCCTTGTCAAAAATGTTTATAGGGGCACTCAACAGATTTTACACGTCAGAGTCGATTGTGAGTGACAGGGCGTACTACACGGCCTGTGAACATAGCTGTATAATGTGTTCTGTGGCTCTGGAGGAGCTCTGTCAAGTCAAGTACATCACTTGAGTAATGTGTGGGCTTTCTAAGGCTTTCTATCTCGCCACACTGGTGGTTCACCACTTTGGTCCGGACTGAAATATCTCAACAGCTTTTGGATGGACTGTCATGAAATTTAGTGCAGAGATTCACGCAGGATACATTTTAACTTAACTTTTAACCTTAACTTTTCTACGGAGGCCGAGAACGGTTTTTTTTATGCCCTTATCTCAACATTGTAAGTGAATTTTAACAGTATTTTGAGTTAACAAAGCACTTTTTATGACAATTTATTTCATTATCTTGGGAATTTACCTGAAAATGAGCGTAACACGTCTCCTTTAATCATCCATTCTGTACAGTGTAGAGACATAACATTGTCACAAGAATACCTTTTGTTTTCTATGTTATGACTGGTTATATCTTTTTATCTTGAGATAACAAAATCAGTTTTCTTAAGACAACAGGATAAATTGACCTGTTATTATTGAAAAAACAAGCTTTGTTATCTTGTGTTGACACAATAATTAACCTATGATATTGCGATAACAGCATAAAAAAATAAACATTTGTATATAGGACAGTTCTTGGCCTCAAAACTTTTCTCCTGCTGCCATCATCGACTCAGATTCAAATAGTCCAATACTGTCTCAGCTGTACGTTATGTTCATGTTTAGATGTTATTAGTACAGCGTCAGCATTGCCACTGTAAGCATGCTGATGTGAACATTAAGCCTGAATGGAGCCTCGGAGCCGCTAGCATGGCCGTCCATCTCAAGAGTAAACATTAGCTAAATACTTTCTGCAAAACTAGATAATTTCAAGTTTTATGTTTCTTTACGTTGCAGCTTTACATTTTTCCATTGTCACAATGCTTAGGTCAGGTTTAAGCACAAAAACCACTCGGAAGAGACCAGGTTTTGGCTTAAGATACCTGTTTTGGTCGTCACAGACACAGCTTGAGATGCCCCGAGGTCTACTCAAAATTAGTGCACGTCTACCTGTGTTTGGTGCTGTCTTGGTTGCGGCTCCCTGATCCTGCCGGTTGAGACTCGCTGCTGTAAACACACTGTGATCTCAGCCTCGCCTCTCCGCCACAAACACATGCACCCGGCCTTGCTTTAAGACATGCGCGCGCTCTGCAGCGATCTTGCACATGAACGATGTCTTGAGCCCAGCTGTGTGTGATGCATAAACCAGAGATGTTCAGTCTGGCTTGCATGCTAATTGCCTGTGGGGCTCCTCTCTCCGTGTATAATGCTCCCGACGAGACCACCCATGGCGAGGAGAGGGTGCATTCGTCTTCATTTCAATAAAGCGTGTCATTATCTCCTCGCCTGTGATGTGCCACTCACCGCGCCGCTAAAACATATACGCTGCAATAACATCCAGGGGTGTCTCTGAGGGGACGTGATTCATGATGCTGACTGTGTTGGATGCTCTGTCAGGTGTTTTTGGAAAAGTGTGATGGCGCATTATTGAGAGTTATTTTTTGTTGCTGCCTTTGAGATGCTTTAAGACTAGAGCTCTTCCCCTGCTCGGTCTGGCCGTGCTGGTTTTTCAGGCAGGAGGATTTGGGGGTAACGCACCATTTGAAGTAGGTGGTGCTTGATGCTCGAAAAAAAAAAAAAAAGCTCCCGGGAGTGAGCAGACTTCCCTCCTCCCCTCACCAAATCCTCTTTGGCCACGGGCTCTCCTCTGTGCCAAGGCCTGCTGAGAAGAGCCTGAGCTAAACCAACAACTGGGCTGCTTGATGAAAGGGTCGAGCAGCGGGGGGGGGCACGACATGAACCCGGGGTCATCCCGCAATCCTGATGACTCTATTCCCGGTTCCCCTTTCACTGGCACATAGTATACACCACCAAAGCGTAAACTTCACCACGGGGTGCTGATGTTCTTTTAACATGGCTGAGCTAAACTGAGCAAAACTGTCGTGACCTGCTGCTACTCTGGCTTGGCATGCGCACGCACACACACACACACACACACACACACACACACACACACTACAGTATGCAGTGTAGCTGGTTGATGAAATAATGTCATCTGACACAGAATAAGTGCTGGTGAGAACCGTGGAAAATACAGCAAATCAAATCACTAGAAAAAGGCTTTTTGTTGTGTGTGTGTGTGTGTGTGTGTGTGTGTGTGTGTGTGTGTGTGTGTGTACCCTGGTGAACCCTGGGCTGCAAGCTGCTTCAGAAACTGAAGATGGGCCCTCCAACCCTTTATGTGGAAATCTCGTTTGTCTCGTTTTTCATTCGTGACGTGTGTCAAAAAGCAAGACGGATGTGAGCTCCTGCCAGCTCAGCTGACCCAGAACTTGACTGTCAACTGTGAAAATCTGGGTGGGGTAGGGCCATCGGAGGCTTTTTCGTCTTGCCGATACAGTATGACATGAATGTGTTTGTTGTCAATGCAGGCAGTGTGTGTGTGTGTGTGTGTGTGTGCGTGTTGGGAAATGGGGGGGCGGGGGGGAAGACATAACAGACAAAGATATAACAGGGCTCGTCAAACTGAGATAAAATTCACCAGTCATCGTCATAATGTTGCAGTTTTTTTTTGACCCAGTGGGAGTGGAAAGAAGGCATACGAAAATGTAAAGTGACCACCCAAGGTTGAGTGTATAGCCGCAGGGAACAACGTGGCTTGTGAGCTAGAGCGATGTTGGCTCCTGACATGTCCCTGCAGCAGGCGGGGAGACTTCCTGAAGATAAGACAAAGTATTCCTGCCATAAAAGAAATAAATCATGTAAAAACAGTCTTTAGCTGCACGTTCGTTTTCAAGGGCTCACATTTTTTGCTTATGCGATTCCAATGAAAGCAGCAGAAACAAACACAGTCCTGTACCGGGACATGATATTTGTTTTCCTTCAAGCTCACCACATTTTGCACCGCTCCAGAGGATGTGAGGCGTGACAGAATATACATATGATTTTATTTCTCTGATCACAGGATCTTTTTTCCCCTCCCTCCTGTTTTTTTTGCATATGGAGCTCATCAAAGACGGACGACTTGTTAATGCTAGGCCTGCTCAGCTGGAAAGTTGTTTTCAAGCGCTAGGCCATTGAAGAAACACAATGTAATAAAACACCGGGCAGCGGAGCTTCTTTGAGCTTCAGAGCTTTTCCCCTTCACAAAGAAGTCAATCTTTAAAAAGCTTTTGCTCGCGGAGCGGAGCACAGTAAAGCTTCTTAGAGCAGGTCTGCATCACTGTTGCTCAGATAAGGATCAGGAGGCATGATTGTACTGTGAGCTCTTTAGCATGTAGACAACCTGAGCACACAGACTCAAGTGTCTCAGTTTGCTCCCAGACATGTTTTAACACTGGAAACTCTCCGCGGCTGCATCATGGTGGTCTACATTTAGCCTTTGGAGGCCACTGTGCTTGTGTGCAAAAGGCCAACAGAGACTCATTGTCCTTGGCCAGAGGTGTTCATGTCCTGTTCCCTAAGCAGCTGCCTCATTGAAACCCTTCGAGTGGATCTGCAAGGCATGAAACATTAAAAGGGGAAAGTGTGTTGGCATGAGAATATGGTTATTAGACGGGATGCTGGTGTTGTGGAAAGTGCAGTGGGGAGTCAAACGCTAAGCTCGTGTGCAGCTGCACCTCTGACCTGCACCATTTAATGTGTGCGTCTCTGTGGAAGTTTTAGTTTGTGTAGTGTCAGATGTTGTGGGAAACTGGCAAGAGGATTAGAGTGCAGATACAAAACTCACACCCACATTCACCGAGCTTTGCATCCTGCATGTATGTATGTATACGTCGGGACTAAAACCTCATGCACAGACACACACTTACCAGAGCAAATTACAGTTGGGAGTACTTGTTGATTCACGTGAAAGGTGTGTTATGGATTCACACAGAGCTCTTCAGCATTAGTGCAGAGTAGTGGAATTACTGATTCACTGATCATGTTACACTGTAGCAAGCAGACGGAGACACACTCAAAGCTCAAACAGCAGGAGACAAACATGGCAGACTGCATGTGCTTTCTGCATTAATTCCAACATCCACAGTTTTATTCCTCACCTCAAATCACTATTTTCGTGTTTGGGACTTTGTTAGGACACTCAAACAGGTTTTGCCTGCTGTAATGATTCCATACTAGCAACTCAGAATCAGAATCAGAATCAGAATCAGACTCGCAAAATCACACGGAATGAGGACTTTGTGTCTTTGGCGAGGAAAGAGTTGTGTTGCCCTTTCCTTGCACACCGCTCCTGATACGCCTCGCCAGTAGTCTCACCTTTTAATTCCGTGACTTTGTGTCACACGTTTGCATATTTTATGTCTTGTTTGGCTCATAAGAATAGATTCAGCGCGGCTGCTCTGTTTTGGGCAACGCTGGCTTAGGCGTGTAAGATCTGACCTATCAGAAGAGACGAGGGGGCCTTAAAGAGACAGGAGCTAGAACAGAGCATTTCAGACAGAGGGAGTCATCAGTATGAGAGAGCTGATGTGTTTTTTGAACACTAAAGCATGTAAACATTGACATTTGTGACTCTGAGTGAACCGTTCACACAATTATTGGATCGTGCCACAGAATTTGGTGCAGATGTTCCTGTCCGCCTCAGGATGAATTGGTTTACTGTTGGTGACTTTTAACACCATCATCGGGTTTAAATTTGGCTCGAGCACAAGCAGACAGATGATGATGATAAACATGTTCCCTTAAAAATATGTGCAGTCAGAAACTTTGTTCCTTAAAAATGACAACCAGATGAGCTGCAAGACCTAAAACGCCAGTCAGTGTGAGTTGCCATGTCTGGGTCCAAGACTTGACTTCTAAATGTACTACACTGTTCAGTATAAAAACAATTACAAGAGCGGTACAAACCAGAGCTTGGATTCCTAACCTGCATACTCACCCCGCTGCACAGCCAAGTACATGTTGTGAATGGCCACAAGCGCTCAAATACTTACACCCACTCAAAGAAACACACAGATACACGCACACACATGAATGCACACTGTGTTCCGCATCGCTGCTACTTTATCTGCGAACACACAGGGAGTAGATGTTTACTGCACTAACGTGTCCGGTTCGGAACAATCCGGCGAGTTCTGCAGGACGGGCGGCGAGCAAAAATGTATGTGGAGGAAGGTTTGGTTTATGAGCTCTGAAATGTTTCTCAAGGAAAGTCACGACGCGATGTGTGTTTTGCCAGTTTAAACACATTACCGTGGCTCCGCTGCATGCTGGAGTTCCCGTGAGGTCCCCTGCAGGTTTATTCAAATGTGTTATTTGTACAGGAAATACACTGACATCATTATGATACAATCTCTCTCAGGGGAAATTGCATTCACTCGTCACTCTAATGCAGCGGCTCTGATCCTCTGACACTGGTAGCGCTTCTTCTGCTTTCCTGGACAGTGAAGACTGGATAGTTTTGCCTGAGGGCAGCCAAATGGTTTCCTTGTTTTGTTTCTCCCTCTCTCTCTCTCTCTCTCTCTCTCTCTCTCTCTCTCTCTCTCTCTCTCTCTCTCTCTCTCTCTCTCTCTCTCTCTCTCTCTCTCTCCCCCTGCCTCTCCGCCTCATGATGTTCATTTGAATATTTGGCAGCTGACTCATGACACCCGCACTTATTCATGCTCATTCACAACATCTTGATAGTGTGTATATATCACCTGCTTGGATGAGTGACAGCTCCTACCAGCAAGGGTGTAATTAATCAGAACAAAGCGGTGCTATGCCTCTTGCAGCTGTGATAGACTGAGGAAGTTGCTCAAGCTGACTGGGTTTGTCAGGCCAGAGTTATGGCTGTCATTGGGAATGCATGAAAAAAGACGGTGACAATGCGCTGTACCTGGGTGATTGATCGCGTGGCAGGTAATGGCCATTTGTCGTCTGATCTGGAATGTGTCGGCCTGAAGCACAATGGTTATTTGCGTGCAGGATTCGTCTTGTGTCGAGACCTCTCTGACACGTCAAGTGAGGAAAAAGCTGTCCATTTCGGTGTCATGCCGCTGCTGCTTTTCCATTACGTGGCTATTGATGAATCTCTGTAGTGAGTGAGAGTTATGCAATCGCTCAGCGAGCTTGGCAGTGCGCTCCAGACTCATTTGTCAAGCTTCTTATGATTGTACAGAGATTATGTTGCAATGTACAACAATAACAAATTAAGATATAAACACACAAGTCATGTGTTCCCGCTGAGAAAATATCACCTTCCCTCCCCGTGATCACTTTCCACCCCTCTTCTTCGTCACCTAACTGGGGTCCAAAAATAACTTCTCCTCTCACACTGTTTAACATTGTGTTTCCCGTAAAACTTTATTTAGGTTTCCTGTGATTTATGGCCCTGTTTTTATGATATACTGTTGATGGTGTTGGGTGCCGAGGAGGAACTCAGAGGGTTGGGTGGGATGGGTTCCAGCGAAGCGCTTGGTGGTTCTCTGCCAAAGTTAACAAGGAGCTGAGCTATCACACCATCTGCTGTCTGTGATCTGTGACTCATGGCTTTTGGCCGGCAGCCAGCACCCTACCTGCATGCCTGTTTACCTGCTTGACTGATCAATGTGGAACCCTCAACAATTCCTCTTGTCACATGAGTAAATACATCCAAAGAGAGGAAGCTGACTGTATTATGTGTGTCTGATAAAAAACATATATCTCTGCAGCAGAATGAACTAATTGTCACGTTGAGTTCAAAGACACGGCGTGGGTCCGTGCATGCACCTGGCTGAATCTCCTTGAACCTGTCACTGAGGCCTTTTGGTACTTTCTACTGCACTTCTGATTTGAATGGTAAGTCTCCCTGTTTTGACTTAGCGTGCTGCTTGTTCAGAGCAGGGAGAATCTTGAGAGTGGAACCATCAGCGCCAAGGATATCTGTATTCCATTTATTGCAATAAATGGTTCAATCTATAATGAGAGGCTTCCTGACTGAATTTAAAAACATTTTTTTTTTTTTTTTTTAAATTTTTTAAATTTTTTAGGAAATGTTATTTATGATCTGGGAAACACACGCCTCCCTTAGGTGTTTTTGAAGTGGTAGTCTTCTGTGACCGATGCCTTAAACTTGTTCTGCATGACTTGGATTGTCACATTCATGCCGTGGACACACGCCCAGAATCAAAATGTCACTAGTTTAGGTTCAAGTAAGTTAAGACACTAATAATGTGCAATGTGTAATAACATTCACAGAGCAAGAAGCCAGTACTAATTAAAAGGATTTGGTTGTTGTTGCCCATCAAGCAGCATGGTTTCATGTTCTTGAGGATGTCTGTGATTCATACAAAGGATGGATTGAAAATCATGTCTCTCCTGGCAGATTTCCTCTCCACCCTCCCTCCTTCGACTAAATTTAACAGCCCTCCAATAACCTGGAACTTCACTTTGGGCTAATAAACACAAACGCTCAAACAAGAGCATGAATTGGCTCTCGATGTAGTTAAACATGTCTGGTCAGGTTTAGCAGCAAGTCGTAAAAACCGGAGCCAAATTCACTGCCAGTGTAACACAGAGGGGCAATACAACACAGAGCGCGAATTGATTCCAGTTGCGCTTGTGATCAAAACACTGAAAGTACAAGTAGTGTTTGACCGCTGCTGATAGATCCTGGTTGGACACCTTTCTACTGTGGGACGAGCGTAATGAATGATAGACATGTTTTTTCTAATGATAAGAACACATTTAATCTCTACTGCGTGGGTAGTACTCTGACTTCTATGGAAAGCATTTTGAATCCTTATCTGCTGAGAAGCGTCTTGAAATCTAAGTGGGCGCAGGGAGAAAAATAAGTCATCCTGACCATGAAAAGATGATCAAAAGCAGAGAGTGTGATAGAAAGTGAGCTGCCTGTCAGGCTGATTTACAGATTGTATATGTCCGTTTGTTAGCTTTAGGTTGTCTGCTGTATGCTAGCTGACACATTGTTTGTAACATGGCTTCTAGTATATTTACTTTTTAATACTCTCTTGATTCAACCCCTGACGTGGTGCCGTTGCAGTGTTAAAAACTGCTGACTTTGCAGTGTTGACTTGCTTTGCTAGGTCGAGGGTGTTAGCGGTGACTTTTGGGTCTCCAGGAAATCACTGGGACAACAGAAGTCATGCTGAGCCTCTGTGATGTGATGGATCAGTGTAACACCTGTGATGGTAGGTGCCTACGTTAAACACTGTTTTGTAGAACACATTTGCACTCCCAGTCTGTCGAATACAGCAACTCGATCAGCTTCTACTCCGGTTAGACTTTCGAAATAAAGGATGTTGACAAACACTTCACACTGGTTATACTTTGGTCATACTCGTAACACAAGTCAGTGACCTCACTCACTGGCAATGCTAGCAGTTACTATGTACTTAGATGAACTTACTTGTGTTATGCAAATCAAACAACTGTTGACTCTTTGCCACGAACAAGATGCGAACCTTGGTCTCCGGAGGGAAAGGGAAAATTGGCAACCGGGTTTGTTTGTATGGCACTGTGGCAAAACATCTGATGTGTTAATTTGCATAAAGCCAATCTCAAAATGAATTATCCTCCTTGTGTTCTTCTAGTAAATAAGTTAAATGTGGCTAAACATCTGCCACGGCACATCGTCTGGCAACATGCTACCAAAGTCAACCACAGACAAGCCTACCTTGTAGTGTTAAATAGTAATTCTACTGTTAACCAACATGATTGTCACAGCGACAGATAAAATAATCTCCACTATGAGAACTCCCCCAGGGCTGTAGACTTCTTCCATGTTTTGGCCTCTGCAAAACTTCATCTTAATGGAAGTATTACTTCGGACTGGCTGTATTGTATTTCAACATCTCACAGGTACCTGAATCAACATGCCCGAGGCAGGGCAGCCCCTTGTTTTTTGTTTTTTTTTCAAAACAAGGGGTGTTTGAGGTCTGAACGCCCTCTAACAGGCACGTTATTGTCTCCATCACCGTTGTTCTCCACTGTGCGGCAGTTTAGGCACAACAGCTTCTTCAACCAACCCTTTAAAAAAGTGATCATTTTACTTTTGCAAGAGTTTCTGTGATTCCTGTTTTAAGGCCAGACGCAGTACCTGTACATTCGTCTTCAGTTGGTTGTTTTGATGCACCAGACTCCTTTTCCCATCAAGAAATAGAGGTTGAAGGCCAATGTAAAGGCCAAGGTCTGGATGATAGCACATGTGCTGCTGCCACATCTGCTTTGTTCTGCCTTCTTTACCTCCAATCCTTCACACCATTGGCTGTCAATGGATAGGTCAGTGCATGACCCCGCTGTTAAGCCACCAGCTTTATAAATGGACACGCTAGCTGAAGAGACTCAGTCAGGATGGAAATGCACGCTTCGGAGATAAACTCCACTGAAACTCAGAGAATGATCAAGGGTGGCGGTGGAGATAATTAATGATTTCTTTTTTTTCTCCCCCCCTCGCTGGAAAAAAAGCCCCTGCCCCCTGTCGCTACAGCTGACCAACATTAGTAATAAATTCCTCATGGTTTGACAACATGTTGGTCGGACTTTTCTGGCCCGGCTGAGGCTCAGCACTGTGTAGCCCCTCATTGTCCCATAGGTTTTACATTACAGTTGGGATTGAGTAAGTCCCAGAGAGATCAGGATCCCACGTCAACTCCCTCTCCCCCTTTTTTTCTCCCCACTCTCTTTTGCACTCACAAACACACTCACACACTCACACTCACACACAAGCATGTACTTTCACCCTTTTCAGGCTTTGCTTCCACACACTCTTCTAGGTCAGAAAAGCTGATTTACAAATCCTGCCTGTTAAGAGAAGAAATACAAGCTGCTATTGAATTAGCACCGCAGTTGTGTTTGTATCATGACGACATGTCAGTGCATGTTTTCCTCCGCTGACTGGAACTGTTGGCCTCAGTGCAACCCAGCTGCCAAGGAGCTGAGCGCGGATCTGAAAATATTTGTCATAGTGACTAATGCCACGAAACATAAAGTCAATGCATCACTAGTTTTCGTTATGACTGAATTTTTAATTGATCTTTCTAAAGATTCTGATTGGATGCGTATTTATTGCTTTGCTGTATGTCCTAATTCTGCTAAATTGCTAAGTATTAAGTTGATATGGAGAAATTGCTAGCAAATAGTTGCTGATTTACATATCCAGCAGTCACAGAGCAACACTATCACTGCTTTGGAGTCGTGTTTCTGGCCAACTCATAAATGTAAGTTCAGGTCACTGTCTTTTAACTCCTGAGGGAAACATATGTCTCTTCAGCTGCTATAAAAGCTTCATGAAGTTCACCTGCTAGTTGCTCAATTTTGGTGTTTGCAGGTGTACAGTGGGTTTTTAGATCTCTTTAAATCTGCCGTGAGCAGCAGCCTTGCTGTTCATACCAAATGCACGTTTCTCCAGGCCGTCAACAAACGACTCAACTTCACTTTTCCAGTCCCAAGTGAAGCAGATTTTTATAATAAACTAATGAATTGTGAAGTTAAAGGGACCTTGCCTTGTGTGATCTGTGAGGAGGAACTTCACAGACACAGGATTGGGTCAAAGACAAGTGTATGAAAAATTGAATGCAATGGGAACCTTAATGTACAGAAAATAGCCAGTAACGCTGACACCAAAGTGAACTGCCTCAGACTTTTTTTCCATTCTGTTCATTTGTAATTTGGAAGCCATGAACACTATTCCCACATCAGTTCAAAATGACCCCTAAGGGGAAAGTATATCTGATTAATAATGGGATCACTTCATGACAAATATTTGGATTACCCTGACACCAACTTTTAAAGTGTGTGAGATCTTGAGGTTTTAATCATTTGTTTGAAGTAGCCTTGTTCTCATTTTAGCGTCATTCACCTGGGGCAATTTATTAGCTGCCTCTCGAAGCACATCTGTCCCATCTGGAACTAAGTGGTTTCTGGATGTGGGTCTTATTACAGTGAGGTACTACGACTCTTTGCTGTGTCGGCCCTTCACAGACAGCTTGTATTCTGCATTGTTACGCACTTATAAATGGGAGCATCAAAAACAAACATGCCATCAGATGGAATTGTTCGCATCATCCTTTGTATGGAAAACATGACAAATGAATGACTGCCTTACTACATTTCACCCACTGTCATTCGCCAAAGCCTTGCCATTAGCACAAACAAGCTTCAGAGCACAATGATCACATTTACACCTATACGCCATCTATCAGCACCTGCTTAGGAAGGGGCGGGAAGCGGCACATCCTGCACAGAGCATTACACACTGCCTTGGCCACGTGCCATGCCAGTCTTCATACCCTGCTGCTACACTGTGCTTCTTACTTTAAGGTGATAAAAACTACACAGAGATAAACAAAAAGGCCACCTCCCAAGGCTAGCTAAGTCACTCAGCAGGATATCCTTGAGAATCCACATTGCAAATGTCACAGTTGTTGGTTTAAGCCAGGATCGTTTCACCTGATATGTGGTGAAGTGACAACAGCGCTGTCATTTGCAGCACTGTTGATTTAGCTTCAAACAGTAAAACTGCTGTTCTTTTCCTAATCAGCTGTTTGATGTTGGTTGGAGGTTTGTACATACAGTATGTGTGACACCTAGATTCACAGAAGTACAATGTGAATGCATCGTTTTGGATTTTCTAGATTGGGATATCGTGTGATTTTCTGATACTTGAGGATTCCCAAAAATGGGTGTTGGTGTGCCCACCGACAACAACACAAAGATGGGATTTTGCGACACATTAAAATGAAACTTTGAAGCTGCAGATGAGCAGGGCAGGTAGTGGTAGCAAAACAGCTCCAAGAGGACCCAAGTGATCTTAGGGTCGCACCACTAACACCACCACTAACCGGCCCGCTGACAGGTAGAAAAAGTCCACGTTCACTGGGATCATCTCAGCTCACTATCCCGAGGCTCAAGTCCAGCCAGTTAAATGATGGGCTATCAGTCTATAAGCTGTTGCAGGTCATGAGCGGTGTCATGAGTTGGGACAGGCTAGCCAGTTAGCATGTGAATTTCGGTAGATATCTCCGCAACACAGTACACAGAAGTCTTTGAAATAATCTTAATCCTGTTGTTACTTCAGATTCTGTTCATGAAGACATTTATCTTTAAAGAGCATAAATTATAGGATTTATGTGCACACTATTTTACAGAAAACATTTCAAGCATTAATCCTATATTACACACTTTTCAGTGCAAAATTTCTGTGGTTGAAATCAGTAAAGATAGAACCTATTTTCTGTCACCTATCAATATTTACTGATTTGCAAATGATATATTCTGTTATTGTACTTCAGTTAGTTGGGACCTGCAGCATACCGCGCCTTCCCAAAGAGAAACTGTGAGAAAGAAACACCAGCCCTGTTTCTCCCTCCATGACTAAGTGTAAGTTGTCTCTGAGGTGAATGAAGTGGTATATTTATAGGTTTGCCTTCATACCATTGCGATGCACGTCAGGTTAGAAAAATAACTGCTTTCAGTTTGATTTGATTGATTGCTAAGGGGAGCTTCTGCTGTTTCAGTCCAAACACCCCTAAATCAAACTTGTCACAAATTTCCGGATTTAACAAGGCATCCCCGGCCAAAGGAGAAGAGAGACAGAAATCTATTATGACGCAGCTCTGCTAAAAGGTAATTTTTCAAATCGGTGATAAGGATCTAAGAAAAATTCTTGACCAGCAGGCAAACAAACATGTAGCTTGTGTATTTGTGGTTACAGAGACCCATTGTAAAGTTAAAAAAAATGATTGCACAGGAATTCCAAAACATTTCATAAACCATAAAATGACTCAGATTTTTTACATACTTTAATCCAATCACATGATGACAGAGTTATTTTGTAACGCAGACAGTTTTCCCTGCTCTACTGTTCCTTGTTATAAAAACCGGCAGGGTGTAAAGTGGTTAGACTGGTTAGAAATGACCAATGTGTTTTCTGTCACAGGGGGTCAGTCAAGGCTCCTCTGGTGGATTTACAATCCAGCTGGGGGTCTGGGTCCACCCTGTTCAAAAAATCAGCCTCCCCTGGTTATTTTCACTAACAATAATCTGATGAAGTGAAAATGATGAAGAACATCACATTTTAAACCGATTACGTTGTTTATTGTTTGTTTGCTTACTTTTCACTTGCACAAGTTAAACCATGACACTACGAAACCTTTTTTTCACGTCATCTGAATGATATTATACTATCGTCATAAATTGTGAACAATGCACCGTTAATATCTGAGGTACTTGCAAAACTGCAAAGTATCTTAACCTCTGGGTCAACCAGCCATAGACAATTGAAACTCACTACTACTAACTAAATAGTACACAAATTAATCAACAAGTAACACAACAAGTAGCACTTTAACAATGGACCAAGTGATCTCAAACTCATTGTCTACCATACCTTGTGTCCGAACACACAGTGTTTGGGACTATCAGGGTCCTTCTAGAAGCTACTAGCAGATAGACTGTTGTGCGCATGTCTTTACAAAGACCTGTCTCCATCACAACAACCTGGATCAAGCCGTTGCACTTGATGGGTGGACCGTGTTCTGAGCCGACAGAGTGAAGGACTGCTGTGGGATGAGAATAGGTGGACTCTGTGTTTACATCATTCACGCTTTGTCCGTCACTTTGACAGTGTTTGAACAGTCTTTACCAGATGTCGAACTTTTAATATGTAGATGCCAGCCATAATGCATAAAACTTGAAATTAAACAACCCTGTGTTGTGTATGCAGGAAACTGTATGCTACACAGTTCAAACGAAAGTTCGATGCCTTACGTGTGGCTGTCATGTAAAAGGTAAACAACATCATATACTTACTACTAGATGCAAAGATCAAACATCATTACTGAGCTTGTAAAGTGGACAGTACCATATCATTCAAAGGTTTAATTAACTCAAGGTCCTGTATCTGTGAGGCTGCCTGTCCGTCCACCTGGAGCCCATCATGGCTGCCACTGCAGGCCTGGCAGCTGCAGCGCTGCACTCTGGGATACCGGACACCCCGAGATGACGACTCTGATGAATCTGTCTGCTCCTTGCCCTGTGGCCCCCATCAGATCCATCCTACTGGGAAACAAGTGTGTCTGACTGACCCAGACCAAACATGCTCCCTTGCTCACACACACACCGAGTCAAACACACACTTCCCGTGGCCTCCGCTGCATGCCACACCATTAATACCAGTTGCCCTTTCTTTATGGCTACAAATACTTTTCACATGCTCCTGGCATCCTCCAAGATCATCTTGAATTTCCGCGGCCACAACAAAAGCGCACGACTCCTTGTACTTGGGAGTGAAAAACCACAGGATGCTCGGCCTGCGATATTTGTTAACATGATTTGTGATACTTTTCAGACCGCAGGACAGACTGCAGCGGGGAGCTGCACAGTGTGTGGGTGGAGAAGAAGTCAGATTCCCCCTGTGCCACGTCTGATGGTTCCTTTTTATTGTGTCTGCCAGAATACCCCTGCTGGTTGTGTCGTAAATGCCAGTCAGCTACAGCTCATTGTCAAAATAACAGCGAGGAGTGAGGTGTTTGCTCTTGACACATCAACAAACAGGTAGCGATTATATATCACTGCACAAACGGAGAAAAGTGGTTCTAGTGCAGGACAGGTCCTGGTGGTTCATTCAATTGAAATACAATGATATATATGGTGCACATCAACAGATCCATCTCCATCACAGATAAGCAAATGGCATCAGTTGGTGATGATACAGCTGATGAAGACCTTGTGATATGTGTCAAAGCTCAAGAAAAAGCTGGAGGAATAAATACTGAGAATGTGATTGGAAGGAAGTCATGTAGCCCTGGTCCCACAGTGTTCCAGTATTGTATTCTTCATACATTTATGTGTAATCTAATTATCTAATATTGTTATTCTCTTTCTGTCAAAGACAACAATTTGTGGAGTGCAGAGACTGAATTGATAGTTGAGAGTCTCACAGCCTTAGGAGAAAAAAGCCACTCTGTGGTCTGGTAATAGATACTCCTGTATCGCTTGTCAGGGTCTTAAATGTAGTCACTTTAAGCTACACACAACAAGAAAAGCAGTTTTATATGGCAGAGTTTAGAGCTTGAGTCAAGGAGTCTGACAGTGTGAAGAAAGAAATGACTCTGTAGTCTGGTGGTATGGCAATAGATACTTTTATATTGTTAGCTAGAAATTTAAATGTAGTCCCTTTATGCTACCCACCAAACAAAAAACTATTGATTATGGTGGGGTGTGGTAGATGGGTTGATGAGTAATCTGTTGACTTACCACCAGAGGCACCTCATGGCAGTCTCTACACATTACAGTAATTAACGACTTAATATTTGTTAATACCTGCCTCGGTGGTGGATGACTGAGATAACAGCACCCACCAACTTACAGCCTTTCCCTGTGGAGGAATTTTGGACACACAAATCTCCAGTTTCCCCCTGTAAATCCAGTTGGTGTCATGCCATAATTACTATTGACAGAACAACAACAGAGCAATTATATCTAGTTGACTCTTGTTCCTGTTGTGTGTGTGTGTAACTATGTACTTGTGTGTGTTATGGCCAACCAGCCGCATCCTCCCAGCCCCACCCTGGACTCCCAGAAGGCTTCTGGCCCTGGACTTGTTTTGAGTCAGATGGATTGTCAGTGAACGGGAAGCCCCGATGCCACAGTGCTGTGTTTACTTTTCACTCAGCACATTAGGTATGGCTTCACTCTGCCCTGATGCTGGTATCAGCTGGGCATGTGTCTGTGTGCGCCTTTGTCTGGGTCTGTGTGCGCACATGCGCAGACATCCATACGTGTGCGACTGTGTGGCGTTTCCCATGCCATCCCCCTGCCAAGACTCAAGCATAGCACTTTGATGAGTTTATCAGATGAGAATTTCATTCCAATGCCTCCTCCTTCATCTCCCTACACACACTGTCAACATCACGTTCATATTTATATTGGTGTCTGGCACAGATATAGATCCAAGACTGTCGCTGGAGATTTATCGCTTTCACTAAAGTATGTCGTCATAAAAAAAGACAACAATCAGAAGTACGCGTGAAAGTGGAGATAGTCTTTGCGCACAAGTCATACCCTCTTTGCTGTATGTAAACAAAATGCATTTTTGGCAATGGGCTCATCCAGAGGACAGCGATAAGATTAAGTTCCTAGCCTGCCAAGTTTACTCAACAATGACTACACAAGTCAAGAAGTTCAGGAGTCTGCGATCATGCTGAAGAAAACAAGTGATCAATACAAGGAATCAATAATGTGAGACTCGGGTCATTGCAACAGCTGGGGCAGGGTTGAAGATGAAGGCAGGTTACTGGGGTTAAGTCCAGACGAAGGTTAGCAGCAGGAGGCATGATGGGTGAGAATGAGATGTGGTCAGGGGATGAGACGGGTCTAGGGGCAAGCAGAGGGTGTTCTAAAAGGATTTCTTCTCGATAATGACAGGGCGCTGGGCAGCTGGATCCTGTTTTCCAGTGCGATTGGGGAGCGTAGCAGGGCATGGACAGCTCCGTCTGTGGGCCCTGTGTTCATTAGTGGAGCAGCACTGCAGCACTGGGGGTGATTCACAAGCATATCAAGTTAAAAAGAAATGCCTGGCCACAGAGGGATTTTCCTGCTGGGCCAGCGTGTGTGTTAGTGTGTGTGTGTTGGGGGGGTGGTGGCGGTAGAAGGGCGAAGTGGGACGGGATCAAGGAGATGGAATTAGTGCACTTCAATCGGAAAACTTCCCCGCATCCGAGGAGACGCTTAAAAGTCATCCTCGATCAGACTTTCACAAACATCCACGCTGCTCCTGTTCGCCATCTGATCCATAAAACATGCTGAGACATTTGGGGGTTTTGCCCTAAATTCTCCCCTGTGTTTGGGCTTTTTTTTTTTTTTTTAATCTTGCCTGCTCATCTTGTGATTATTTGGAGACCTGGGTCCTGTGCTTATGTGTGTTTGTCAGTGTTTTTCCCCTGACGCTGCACCGCGCCGCTGCTGGTCCAGGCACAGTGCCAGTCGATCAGGTTTCACTCTGCTTGTGTTTGCTTCTCTGACTGGCTTGGCAGAAACCAATAAACACCACACTCCCACCCTTATACCTCGTTCTCTGTCTCCGAAAAAAAAAAAAAGACCATTCTTGCTCTGCCAAAGCACACAAAGCGCTATGGATTGATTTGATTTTTTTTTTTTTTTTTTTAGCCCTTTCCCTCTTTGTTGAAATTCCTTGCATACTTGGAAGTAGGCAGTGTGCAACTTAACAATTAAAGCTCAAACAACGGGCAGAGTAAGATTGAGCTATTCCGTATATCACCATAATTAGATCCATTTTTCTGTGGTGCCACCGAGTCATTTGTCTTCGGTGAGACCGCAGGATGACTTTGGGGTGGTCGTTTGGTGTTTGAGCCCAGGCCACCTTCCGCTGTATGTTTGAATCTGGACATATCTGGATTGAATTGGTGCCCCGCGCCTCCTCTCACCCCCACCTTCTTTTGTTTCATGTGGTTTGTAACTGCAGTGAGGAACATGTGGCTTCTATTGTTCTGCTCACAGTTTGACCCCCATCAAACTCATTATCGGAATCAAAATTGCTTTAATCGCCAAGTACAACAAATAGAGTGAAATCTGTCCTGATGGCATTGATGACATGCCAGCATGTTGCCTAATAACTTACTGACACATTGTGTTAGTATTTTACACAATGCAGAGCTTTTTAATTCAGACTACAAAACAGGCTCAGAGTTTGACTAGTACTTGTTATTTGCAATTTTGTATCATGAGTACTTCCTATAAAAATTAAATGATCCTGGATGATGGATTGGTTAGGATACAACATAGTATGGATGTTGTTGCAAAAGAAGTTCAAGTCAAAGTAAATGCACTTTTTCAATGAAAGCTGTATGGGTGTTTTCGGTACTTATTTTGACTTGTGTGCTTAATTTATCTTTGTATTTTCACTTCCAACAAGATGAAATTTAAGTTTTATTGATTCATTTGCCACAATAACATTTTCTAAATTGAGTGTCTTCCAAGACGGCAGGAATTTTTGCATCTAACTTAGAATGTTGGTACTGTAAGAGACTGGCATCATTAGCTGCATATTTACTAAACTGAACATTTAAAACAGAAGCAGACAACTTTTCAACTTTTCCCCTCCTAGCATTTCCCAGTTGCAAACACAGCATTAGCTGCATGGCTACTGCTAGCAGCTTGGCTACCGTCCTTAGCGAAATACCACAGTAAGAATCCCAATCTCACCTAGAAACTCTGATCTCTTTGCTACAAAAAGACAGAGATTGAGACACATGGTTGTTTTAATAGTGTATAATTAAGTTAAGAAACGAATAAAAAGCAAGTGTTGGCAAACTAACCTAACTATTTTTATCAAGCATACAAACTTGACAGCACAATGGGTCATATGCTGCCTTCAAGTAGTTACCACAATGAAAAAGATGAGGTAATGGCATATATCAACATTTTCCTCAGACATATTGTAATAGTAGGGCAAAAAAAATTCTGTATGACTAAAATAACAATATATTAACTTACATCCAACAAAAAATTAACATCTCTGCTCTCGGTTGTTCCTAAAACTGTCAGCAAACACGTCACAGCTTGCAAACTTTTAGCTTTTAGAAAAAATGCCCCGCCTGAGGTCATGAATACTAAATAAATCTTCTAGTGAACACAGAAAACAAGTTCCCATTTAAAGGCTAATATCTGAAATAAATTAATGGTACAATATTATGTGGGCTTGTTTAAAACTAGGAGAAACACATCTATGTGAACATAGCTAGCTACACAGTATGACGTCCTCCTGCCAGGAGCAAACCACAGAGGTAGACGACATGTTTAATTGCCCTCTCAAAGTCAGTCAGAGGTGTGAGAAGCTCACTCAGACAGAGAACCAGCTTCCACAAATACAAAAGATTTTTTAGCCTTTTTAAAAAATTGGTTCATAGCTGTTGCATTATCATAACAGTGGAGTTCAGATTTGAACTACAAATCATCAGTTCTGTGTTTCTGATGTATTTAGTTACAGTAGCTTTGCTTTATCCTTTTATTTAACAATTTGAAACACATGTAAACCACCTTGCAGCCTTCTTAGCCAGACCAAAAAAGATTTTCATCATACAGATCATTAATTATCACAGTTTAAACCTCTCACAGCTCTGTTTTGTGTCTTGAAAAAGTTTGTTTTTGAAAAGGCTCAGGGCCAAATTGATCACCTCTCCATGTGAAAAGCTACATACCCTTATATCTGTTAAAACTGTGAGTGGAGTTCTTTTCTCTTTCCTGTGCAAGAGGTTTTTTTTTTTTTTTAATCTCGCTCTCTATCTCTACTGACAATATGCCACCATGCCTCCATAATGGCATATTTGCCCAAGACGTCAGTGTTTTGAGAATACACAGTCAGGGACCTGTGAAGTGTGCACGTGTGCTATGGCTGTATGAGCAAGGATACAACCCCAATGCACTGACACGCATGGATACAAGCATTCAGTCTAAATAAAATGGAACCGTACCAGTCGGACTAGTTGCTCCCTGTGAAGTCAGACACAAAGAGCCTGTCATATGAAGACAGCGCAGGAGAACATAGATCTTCCACAGTCTGGTACGGTTGCTGTATTTGACAACATGCAAACTATGTTTATCTTACTCCCATGCAGTTATGCCTGGCATTTGCACAGGCACTATGCTGAGTTTCCACATCCAGCTAACCACGCGACAGAAACCTTAACCGTGTGGACTAATTATTGAATGGCTCTTGTATGTCACAATTGACATGGAATACTGGACGTTCTCTCAATTTCTCTCTTGTGTAAATAACCCTTATTAATGAATTTTCTAATGATTGTTCAATGGCCACGGTAGCTTCACCTCCTCCCCGCTTCTCCCTGAAACTCATTCAAACCGTATCAGCCTTCTCTCTTCTCCTCAAAAAGCGCCATAAATCACTTTCCTGTAAACAGTAGTGACACGCAGCCTGATGTGTACTTCGATATATATTTAGGAGACCACAAGGCCTGAAATCCGAGCCTGCTTGTGTTAGTGAGACAAACTGTAGAGGCGACGTGCTCACATGTGCTTTAGGCTGGATTCCTCTGTATGCCTGTGTGTGTGTGTGTGTGTGTGTGTGTGGTTTGCATCGCTCTCTTTCTGCTCACAGGGCTAGAAGAACATGTTGTACACAGATGGAATCATGCTAATTTGTTCTTATTGTTACAAATTATGTTGTCGCACTTAAGCGTGGTAATGCTACCAGTAACAATAACACAGATCCAGACCGGGCAACGGCTGGAGCAGCTGCATGACGCCACTGCCGGCCTGGCAGGCTCTACACGGTTACTTACTGGGAACTGCTCTTGGTGTAAACACACTCTGGGCACAGCTTTTTCATATATTCAAATATGATTGTACGTTTCATGATTACATGTGACAAATACACGTGATTGACTGACCCCATGGATTGTTTGATTCATACATTGTAAAGGCATGCTGATACGTCAGTTAAATACCATTCACCTCATAGCACAAATAACTTTGAGGTAATATGCTTCTCAGTAGATTTCCACACAGGGGATCCATTTGAATTTCAGATCAGATCAGAAAGATATTTGCAAGACAGACAAATCAATAGGAATTAATAATGGGTGCTGGTAGATAGACAGCAATTTTAACAAATATTCATCCGATAACACATTATTATTTGGGGGGGGGCGCAAATGTGCTTGCGCCCATCTGTGTATGTGTTAGTCTTAAAATGAGGTGTGGTCAGGCGCTTATAAGTGAGGCTGGTTCAAGTTATTCTTTTTATATATAGCACACAGTAATGTCACTGCAGCAAATACAGAGGCACATTTAGGCAGCAAACCAAAAAGCTGTAATTATAAATGTTACGGGACAGAGGAAACTTTTACAGAAGTGAATTTTTAGTTCCGAGCAGTTTCACTGTATGAACCTGGACTGTGTGTACGACCTTTAGTACGTGCAGAAGAACCAGGAACATTAAGATCAGATCCCGACCAATCCTGTCGACGTGTCGGGGGAAATGTTTGATCAATGAAGTGCCTCTTGTGTAAATGCACACACTGCAACTCTTAATACTTAGAGGAACTCTCAATAATAATAATAAGAAAAAAAGAATAATCAGATGTAATCAGCAATAATCTGCTAAAGGATTTTTACAAAGCACATTTGTTTAACTTAAAGGATACACATGTGTGGTTTGGTTGAAAAACTGAAAGTAAACAGAAACCCTGTTTGTTTATAAGAAAACTCCACAGGGCACCTTTAAGGCGTCCCAGCGTAATATGTTTAAGAATCCATCACTGATGCAGCCTGTGAGGGAGCAGCACTAAATATGCTCCGTCTGCTACGGTCCTGTCATGTCTGAATGATGCACAATTTAATAGATTAGCAAAACATTATGAATTCCATCTCTGAAAAATGCTCAAGAATTTGTCCTTCTGTTGCAAATGTGAGAATTTAATCATGAGTGCTTGTGTGTGTGTGTGTGTGTGTTTGTGTGTGTGTGTGTGTGTGTGTGTAAGATGAACACCCTCAGTCTGTCATCAGGTGCTAGCTCTGTCTGAGCCTGTGCTGCCCTCTCAACACCGGATGACAACTGGACTCCTGAAACCTGAAAAAAATGTCTCTGATTTCATCCCATTATTAATTGTGAGCGCAACGAGCAGGGACCGGGGCGATCGGTTTTCTGAGCATTTCCTTCGCGACAAAACCCAACTTTGGCCCCCCTGTAGTCTCCCCTAATCCTATCTCATCCCTTTCCTTTCTGCATTGGCACAATATTGAGACTCTGAATTTGACCCAAAAGGGCAGAAAGGGTAGAATAAAGGAGGAAGGAGGGATAAATGGTGAGTGAGTGAGGGTCTGGGGACAGATTTAAGGGCCTGACTGGCAGCGGCCATGAGGGGGTTCCCGGCGATCGGTCTTAGGCCCAGGTTCAGAGTTTTAATGAAGACGGTGGAGTTAGAGAGAGGGGAATACACTTTGAATACCCCGTCCCCATGTGAAGTTTCAGTCAACACCATGGCCCTCTTTGACCCCGGATTAGTTTCCTCTTCCAGGTTTAGAAGCAGGATGCTGACCCCCTTCATCCCCCCCGCCCCTCCGCTACCTGTACACCAAGAGATAGCCCTGTTTCCCTGGGGACAGATACTGCAGTCGCGCCTGCTGCCTGGGCTGAAGCCAGCTTGGTCGTATCACAACAGCGAGGGTGCCCATCTGGCTGGGCAGACAGGAAGCTTTGTTCTCCGCCATTGTGCATCCATCCTGTCCTTTGTAACACAGCGTGTTTTTCATGACACACATTTTGTTTGTCTGCCATGTTTTGCATGCTATTTGCAAGGACAAAATAGATTTGTGGATCACCTACGTCACAGATGCAGCTTTGCCTGTGTCTCTCATACATTATAAATGCGCTTGCTTTCGCAAACGACCGAGTGAACTCCACTATTTTTCTAACTGCAGGATCCAAAACAGTCTTCTAAAAAATTTAAAAGGTTTCGGTCGCATCGTCCATATGTTACATCTGTCCCATTTGTGTGCGTGATGCTTTGTATCCTTCTGATGTAAGCCAACAATGAAATTCCACGCATAGAGCTCGGGAGTGTGTGAGGAGTTCCTGGTAACAGGCTGTGCTGGCTCGAGGGCATTACCACTGTTTGTTCTAGAGCGCTGCTTGTTTGTTTTGGGACCAAACGAGTTGTGAGTGAGCTCGGGCAATGGCTGGCTGCATGTCCCTCCACTAATTATGTTGGGGCTGGCGATGTGCAGCTCCTCGGAGCATCCGCCTCCTTCAGATTTGGAGGAGATAAGTGCGTGTGTGGGGCGTGTAGGGAGGTGAGACTGGATGTGGTGAAAGGGAGTTTGCGGGGCTGAGAATGTGGCTGCGGTTATTCGTGCACACACACCTTGACTGCGTTTCTTCCTCTACCATTCTCTCTCTCCCGCTCCTTCTTCCTGGTTTGATTGTGCTGCCTGTCTGTGTTATCTGTCCTCGTATCTCTACTGGCTTCCTAACACCTGTTGATAAAAGACATCCTCACCTGTCAGCAGCAGCCACCCAGCCAGACGCAGGTCTGATCCTCAGAAGAGCCGAAAACACTTCCTGAACGTGTCGCTCCCTCCCTTTGTTGTTACTTGTCTTCTATTCTTGATAACACACACTTACTGTCGTCATACTGGTTTTGGAGCATTTTCTATTTGCTTAATTAATTAACACGTGCAACTTTCAATGATAATTTAAGGAGAGATATACATCTTATTATTTCATCATGGAGGAAGCCACTCAGTCTGAAAAAAAAAACTGTTGGATAAGGTCCAAGTCCAAAAAAAACATCAGACAGTTCCCACAAGAACACCACAAACATGACATATGACTGTTGGAGAGTAACAACGAAATATACATAGTTTAGCGTAAGAATTGAAATTAGCAAGCTATGTTAATAGTGTAAAAGATACAATAGTTACAGATACCAGTTTGATTACATTATGTAGGTCAAAAGGACTCACAGCTGATTTTTGGTTTCATACAGAACATGAACATCAGTCTCTTTAGTGAGTCTGGTGCTTTTTTTTGTCCGAACCCCTTCAGCAGACTTTGTTACTTTTATATTGCGTCACCAGATTTCCTCCTTTGATCCTATCATAATTATTATGGCCAGTAGAGGTCGCTGCCTTACAAAAAAACACAAATGCATGGTACTAAGCTGCTTGAAAAGTCAACCAATAGAGCTAATTTATCCGTTGATATGGGGCTGTAAAGGGGTTATCACTATCTGGAGTCTGAGGGATGTGAGCATTAACCACCGGGCCCCGTTATGAGACAACTTTTCAGCTTCTCACCAAATTTTCTGCTTTGAATGAAAAATATGACACCCTGATAATATATATTGATCTGAAGAATCGATTTGGGGATAGCAAAATCTTTCATTCTATATTGTTATAATAATGATGTAATAGTTCCTATACTTTGTCAAAGTGTGGTAACTTTAGAGTTGTTCACCTCAGCAGCAGAAGTGACCCACTGACAGACGTGCAGGGCATGATGTGTGTTAATGAACCTTCCACAATGAATGAACAGGAGGGACCTTATTCTTCATGATGGAGAAGTTATTTTTTTTACACCTTTTTTATTTACTTCCCTCCCTCTCTCTATTTCTCTACACCTTCTCGTCTTTTCTTTATGTGGGGACACATTCTCCTGCTGTGCTACTACTAAAAACAGATGCAACGCAGCACAAAAAAGAAAAAAAAAAGACCAGAGAAATGTCATCTGATCTACGATTGCCTGTTGTTAAATAGAGTGCTGTTGGTGCGTACGTAAATGTGTGTGTCTATGTTCCAGACAACTGTGCGTTAAAGACGCGTGTGTCACTGAGGTGAATGGAGGTGGCGGGGTGCTAACAGCTGAAGACAGGTTTCAAGGCAGTGAGGTTACAATTGGTGTTAATGGACGCCTTCCTAAAGAGCAGATCACAATACACGTCAAAACACACCCCCAGCCTGGACTCATTCAGCTTTTTCCTCTGCTGTGTTTCAGGGTGTGTTCGTGTGTTAACCACAAATTGATTGAGCTTATTTTCTAGCCAGCACAAGGCGAGACTGCAGAGCAACAGGCACCAGGAGTATGTTTTGTATTCAGTTCTTTGGAAGAAACAGAGGATGTTGGGGAAGGAAATCAGGATCAGATGTAAAATGTGGAGCAGTTGAAGGACGCAAGGATCATCTCTGACTTTCATTTTGCTCTTCTGTAACTCTTTTTCTTTTTTTGCAAAATTAGATGGTCCACCACTTTGCTCAAGACTTAAATATCTCGGTTGCCATTGCCATTAAATTTGTTACAGATAATCATGTTCACCTTAGGATGAATTTTAATAGCTCCGTTCTTCCCCTGAGATTTCTTTTAGCTCCATCATTGAGTCAAACCTTTTACTTTTGCCAAAACTCTTTGGTTTATGACCATATTTTTCCTCTGTTCTCAGCTGAAATTTGAATTAAAATTTGCAAATGTTTGCATGCTGACAGGCTTAACTAAGATCACGACAATGATAAACATCAGCTTCTAAACATCAGCATGATAGTGTCGTCACTGTAAGCGTGGTGGCATGCTGATGTTAGCATTAACCACCAGACTCACATGGTTGCATTGATACAAAAAAACCACTGTGCTTTGCATTAAATGAGATCTTGGGAACAAAATATGTGTGAGCAACACAAGGAACAGACCAGATCAAAGATGCACCTAAGTAGTAGTTACCTTGTGGGGCAACTAGATTTACGAAAATCCATGAGAGTTGGAGCCTTAAAATCCATCGCTCCTAGTTTGAAGATGTGTACTTACAGCAGAGCACACAGTCATTAAGCAAATCTGAGCACTTTGAGGAATTAATTAATTTTCAATGCGACCTGCCATATGTTCAGTATCTGGCTCTCCAGATTACAATGGACATGTAGAAAAATACAATATAACACACTTGGAGAGCTACATGTACAGTACAATACCATGTGCGAGTGTATGAAGCATAGGGTATCAGGGTAGGACTAATACATGTTTATGTTATTTATGTTTCATATACTCAATGAGTAGTTATTTTAAGAGTGAGAAAGTTGTGCTGTGTTGTCTAGCCTATGTGTGGGATAATCCTGAGTTTTCACTGTCACAGATGCACCAACAGACCATAAATTGCACCACAGATGTCTGATCTGCATAGTGGCCTATATATAATCGCTCAGCCATATTGTGTATCACTATTTCCCGCAGGCTTCCTCTGCTGTAGTTCTGCTTAGGCACAGTGAGGCTAACCAACAGCATGGACCTGCACAGCTGACACCCAGCAGCCTCTGGGAGTTGACAAATGGAAAAAGCCCTGAAGATGAATGAAGCACAATTACCCGAGGTAACAAATGTTCCTAATGATTTATGCCCGGCTCAGGTTGCTTTATTTTTGCCTGGGTGCAGTTCTCCAGGAGGACAGTGGTAGTGGTGCAAACCCCGGGGCTGCTCTGTGCTGATGCTCGGACAGCCAGCTCGCAGACATTGACTAATGGGCTATGTGAGACCACCGCCATTGATATTTACCTCATTTCTCCCCGCCGGAGCACTGTCTCACAACGTCAAGGCAACTCATCATCCTCCGAGTTTTTTTGTTTCTTTTTTCAAGCCAAGGAACGGGTGATGCCAGGGGCCCCCTCGCTTCGCTCGCTTCTCCTACAGGCCCACCCATCGGTGCCCCAGGGCAGAGGAGAGAGAGGGAGAAGGTGAGAGCGAGATGGAGAGGGGAGAAGGTCAAACCAAAAGCTTGAGGCGTTGTGAAGAAACACACACTTCTCTGTGTTTTCACTTGTCTGCTTGATGAACTATCATTCTCACTACATGGCTGAGGAGAAAAAGGACACATGTTTTCTATACCACAGTCTTAGGTGTGATGGAAATAACCTGCAGACATTAAACACCCCTAAGATATGGTTCTTCTTTTAACACCTGAGATCTGGGCTGACTCGAGAGCATGCACAGCTTGTTCAGGACCCAGTGCTTTAATTTCTAATATAATTTATGTAGTAGCAAAAAGAAGAGAATTTGGGCAAATAAAGACTTTTTACTTTCTTGTAAGGATATTTGGAGTATTCGCACATGAAGCATCTTTCTCTCTCTCTTTCTCTCAGGAATACGCAACCTCTCCACTTGGAGCCCCGAGGTCACGTTGAAGTTCTCACGTCACTTTTTACACATGAATTATTACCACTTTGATATCTTGGCACGGCCTTTGTGAGAGCTGAAAACCTGCTCTCTGATTACAAACCTCTGGCCCAGGTGGTCTCTCTCAAACTCCCGACGCTAACTGAACCAACATCATGAAAAATAAGATCCACGATCCATATTTACAGTGGAACCTCTCCCGTTCTCCCTTCCTCCCCCCGTCACTGGATAACAAATGCTCACAGTGAGACGTTCATTAAGTTCAGATTAATTGTGAAATAAAGCATGGACTTTTTTAATACGATTTACAAATTCAGGGGAGTTCTTCACAGGAGGTACTCATTTTTCTTTTCATTAAATGAATCACCCGATTGAAAAATTGCTCCACTGAGACTTAAGTGTCAACAGAGGTGTGGCAAAATCATATAACTGATTATTCAATTGAAACCATTAACTAAAGCAGCTGTTATTATGATAAATCATGCAGGAAACCTAAACAAGCCCAGTTGTGTGGTTCAATATTAATGATTATTACCCAACCTTAACCTTGTGTGATTTATGCATTGTTTGGTAATCATGTGAGGTGCAACCTTTGAAATGTTGATATTTTAACATAGACCAGGTTTCTTAGTGCATTGCCCAGTGCATTCTTTAATGTACAATAATTCAACTAAAATGTGCTACATGTTGCATTTTATCAGTAAGTATTTAAAGACATGAAACATTTCTGCATTAAAATATTGATTTTACTCAAGGTATTGGTGTGTTTCCTGTAGTCGCCAGATGGTTTAAATATATCAGGTGATATGTCAGGAAGTGATGGCGGAAAGTCAGTGAACGTGACTAAATGCAACGTGAATAAAACTCTTAATCATTACCTCGTCCTTTGACATTTATGTCACGTTACACAGTTTTTTTTTTAAAAAAAAGTTTTTTTTTTAAATTTTATCAGTAATGGTTGCTGTTAAACAGTGAGGACAACAGCCAACATGATCCAGAACTGCCTCTTGATGCATCAAACTGTATTTGTTGTCATTGTTTTGCATAAATTATCTGAAAAACATTACTTTTTTTTCAGCTCAGTCAGATGTCTTTAATATCTCACAGTATGTCAAACCCCTCCATTATATATTCTGAATTCTGTATTCTTAATCTACAAAAAACAGAAGAAAATAAGATATTGTGTTTTTCTAGCCAGCCAGAAATCAAAAGCTAGCTGAATGTTAGTGTGCACAAAACAATCCAGATTACAGGGAATTCCTGATTTGATGTGTGTCAGTGGTTAACATTCACATGCTAAAGAGGCACAGCATGCACTGTAGCTTCATGCCAACTCTGGAGATAGCAAGAGCTGCATTTTTCAACCTTTGGTTGAGGCTAACATCCTGTCCCAGTCTGTCCGCTGAGCACATAGAGACATAAACCTTTATCCAACAAGCAGCTGAAACCAACAGAAGTTACTCTAAATGTCTCAGACAGCGTGTCACTGAAAATAGTTATTTCATTAGTTGTAGGGAGGTGAAATTTTCTCCCCATACAGAATGTCTGCAGACACTGGACGAAATGTGACCTTAAGTTTCAAAAAATACTACCAACATTAGTAACAGTGAACAGCAAAGCCTGTATTGAAGCAGGAAGTCTATTCAGTTACATGAACTCTTTTACAAGAGAGACGACGCCAAAATGTCAGTTAAGAGGTGATCACACGATCCCATAAAAATAATAATAAATAGATAAATATAATAAATTAGGATATGATTATATACATCTCATCCATGAATCATTATTATTGTGTTACTCATCAATCCATCCAGCTGCACAACAATTTTAGGGGCCCACTAAAGACTAAAATGAACCTGGGGCATTTCTCTTTGACATACACAAACACACCTACACCAGCAGACATACACATAGTTAGAAGTTTACAAAAAAGCAGTCCTATATGCTCACATGCATGTACAGACACATGCTACATATTTCTAAAATATCATACAGATGCTTCCTTTAGATATAGGCTGCTCTCGCAGACATACTCCAAGCTCACTTGCACACTGTGTCACAGTGGTATGTTTCATTCACAGCTGGATTATTCAGGGACTGATGGGAGGATGTGGAAATGGTCGAGATGCAGCGACCCCTTTCATCTGCGCTCCTGTTCATCCTCACTCCCCCTTTGCCATTCGTCGGGGGAAATGCGTGTCACGTACTCCTGCGCTGCATGTCAGCGACACCCACTGCCTTATAGACACGACCCAATGGTACACTCCCTCCTCTGGAGCTGGAGTTGACATCTGGGCCGCAGAGACAAAAGGTAATGGCGCTCATTTCTCAGCGAGCACGTACAGTAGTGTGGTATGTTCGGAAAGTGACTTTTCCTGCTGTCATAAAAGGTATCGGGTTACACAACAATCTAGGTGGCAGCTATAAAAGGCCGCAGACATCATCTCGGCTTTCCTTTTGTTGCACCACAGGTTTAGGTTGTCATATCAACATCTATTCAAAATGCCTGTTGTGTTGCTCTAATTTATGACACACCGGTTTCCAGCAACTCCTCCTCTTTCTTTATCCTGCCCTGCTCTCACTCATGTCTCTCTGCCTCTTCATGTCCTCTAACCTAATGGGGATCAAGTCGGGGGGGCAAGTTAGACGTGACCCCTCTGACCACATGAGGCACGTCAAGCTCATGCTGCTGCCGTGGCTGATGTCTGCAGGCACCGCTTTGTGTTTGCATTCACAATTCCAGGTTTCAAGTCAAATAGTAGCCATTGACATTTCAGGGCAGGGAGCCTGAATGCTTCCTCCTCAGCTACAAGTTATGTTGCAGCTTTTAATATTTTGGTGACATGTAAGATTTGACTTTTAAAAAAATGTATGTTTTTTCTGTCAAACGGGCTGGAAATACGACCGGTGTTTCTCCTCTGCCAGGAAGACTGCGAGCCGAAAAAAACATCTCTCGCCCCGAGGGAAACTGTCTCAGTTCCTGTGCAAATAAATAACAGCACATGCAGGCAAGACAAAACAGCAATTATCCAGGAGAGAGGGGGAGAGAGAGAGAGAGAGAGAGAGAGAGAGAGAGAGAGAGAGAGCTCCACAAACCAATATTTTCATGTTCACCACTGTTCTGCCTTTACATGTTCCCTGCCTCTGTTTTTGTGGCACAGTTGGCAGTACGCTCCCACTCATAAATGTGCATGGATTTGCGCTGTAAACTTCTACATGCAGCTTGCAGTGTTTGCATAAATACGGTTTGACACTTTGATGATCATACGGTCTTTATGAACTGATCCCTCCGCGAGAGACTGCTGTTATCCCCAAAGACAACAGGAGTTCATTTTGAGTTCTGTTGACACTAAAGTCTGAGCTGCAAGCCATGTCTGTGCGGTTGTTACAGCCTCTGTCTGCTAAGTGGTCCGGCGTACAAATGCAGGCATGTTTCCCTACAAATGTGAGTCTGTGTATAAACTAAGTCTTAAGCCCGGCTGACAGCACGATATGATTTTTGAAGATGCCTTGCATGAAAGCCTCTCCACCCTGTTTTAAGTAATAAGAGATTACAGGTAATCTCTGGGTAATGGCAGGTTGGCATTCCACTACAACGGGCGCTGTGGCAGCAGTGTGGGAGATGTTGTTTCTGAGCTGAAAGCCTCTTAATCCTTTCTCAACATTTTAATTGGTTCATTGATCAGAAGCGGGAAGACTTTACTTACTCAGAAAGATCTGGGTGAAAAGGTTTGTGCTGCTCTGTGTCATATGTGTTTTTGTGTGTGTGTGTGTGTGTGTGTGTGTGTGTGTGTGTGTGTGTGCTTATGTTGGCACAGCTCTATGTCTGCCACTGAGGTTCATGGGTACTGTAGTTTTAATGGGAAACTGACATTCCAAAATGAGGAAGGTTGTATTTTTATATTATCTATGAAAGACCTGTACAGCTGTGTTGAGGATCATGTAACTTTTTAGCAGATGTTAGTGTGTGTTTAGTTGGGTATAACAAACCCTCTTAACACATACAACATGTCGCAAATCGATTGTTTCAACCTGATGAATTCCAAGTGTACGTGAGATTGGGCAATTAGTTTACAAGACATCCTAAATGATTTTGCAAAGGAGGTAACAATGTGAAAACTACAGCAAATGTCATAAAAGTTGATATGGGGCAGCTCAGGGGTACAGCCAGCATCTTCATATCAGAAGCTGGTTCGATTCCCCTGGTCTGCATGCCAAAGTGTCCTTGGGCAAGATACTGAGCCCCCGAACCATGCCAAACCCCCCCCAAAAACATAATATCCATCTCACTGATAGGGAAAACAGAATATATATTTTCACTCTTGTTGGACCTCTTGCTCACCCTTGGTGGACTCACAATTGGCAGAATAAAACTGTTTCAAAATCAATGCAGCACAACCATAGATATCTTCTTGTACAATCTTCCAAACTAAAGCCTACAATACCCACAATGCAACCCAAGTGACATCTTTTGAGGCAGTTTTTAAGATTTTGTCAATTTTCCAAAAAAGCAGTAGTAATCCTCAAAACAACTTAGATGCGTATGAGTTTCTCTCTAAGAACACATACGTCAATAGATCAATATGAGTGGTTCAGGAGTTTATGTTCACAAGTAAAGAAATGATGAACCCCCCCCCCCCCCCGACAAATTATGTTTTGCATGCAGCAAATGTATTGGCAGACATGTGAAAGTCATTTGGTCCAAGTCTCATGCAAGTCTCAAATATTTTTTTTCTTGGGCAAGTCAGATCAAGTCAACCCCACATCTCTGCATAATGGACTCATGAGCATTGTGACATTTCATCACCGTGAATCTGACAATGATAATGTTAAAAGAAAACTACACATACTCACTAGATGACAGTAAGCAGAGGCGGTCTCTTGTCTGCACTCATTCTCATGAAACAACAAATTAGTTGTTTTCTCACCCTGCTGTGTAATTTCCACTTCCTGCAACAGGTGGGTAACATGTTTTTCAAGTCCAGTGTAGTGATTTGGCACATTGCTAGAAAGACGGTAACCCCTCTATTAGGTTTGGGTAGGTCAGCGATTCAGAATTATATTGGAGACGGGGGAAGGCAGTTGACAGAATGCCAGTTAAAATGTGTGTATGGAGAAGCTGCTTGATTTTTTGCTCTTTTTCTCCCCGCCTTCAGCTTTCTCTAGATACAACACCTTGATTGAACCTGATGCACCCGCATGACATTACTGAATGTGTGCCCATTAATGTTGTTCTGGAGGGACAGCTGAGCCGAGCTTGCCTGCGGCTTACTCTGTGGTGTTTGTGATGTGTGCTTTTATACCTGAGCTAGTGTGTAAGCTCCTGCCAGTCTGGGCAGATTTGAGGGCTGGATTTGCTCGCGTCGCTGCCAAATCACAGTTGAATTTTCAAGGTCTCTGACCCTGAGATAAATGGCCGCCTGCAGCAAACACAACTCTTTTAGATTCGTTTACGGGGCAGCATTACTACTGACTGCACTCTACAAATAAACCTGCGTGGAAAAGAAAGAGTACGTACCAACCTGTGTGACCTGTATACTAAAAAAAATAAGTACATTCACTGGTTGAGACTTTGGGTTGTTTTTAGATAAATAAGGGAAAGAGACCATTTTATTCGCTTCCACTTAGAATGCAGTTGTGTTTCATTTACCTGGTGTACTTAGCCTCTTTCCATGAAAAAAACAAAATAACAAGTTGCCACCAAACTAAAAATTGACATTTTTTGCAGTGTATTACTTGAACATGCCCACTCTGTTGGTATAGACTGACTCAGATGAGCCCAGATGAATGACCCCTGTGTGCGGGCTCTTCACAGGGAGAGGATGATAAAGTTGTCACATTAAAATGCGGCATCGGCGGCGTGTTTATTCTGCGTTTGCCATTCCGACATGCAAGCCAAGAGCAGCGGCGGAGGTGCTTTCCACTTCTATTCAGTAGCCGTCTTTGTGTGACTCACCTGAAAGGTCATAAAGCAGCATGTCCCATCATTGCTCAGCCCCGTGCTGATTGGCCGCCTGCCTGCTCTTCATTGTTGGGTGCTTATACTGAGCAGTAGGCTGTACTGATTCGCTGTTTGGAGAAGATTTAGACCTGTCACACACACATGCACACAGCGGTTTTAAGGCAGTGAGGGTTATGGGATTAAAAAGAGGAGAAGTGAAAATTCCTGTTTGGGAGATCTGCTGAGGCTTAAGTTTCCCCATCACACATGTCACGGTGGAAAAACTCCCAGGAGGAGGAGGGGATCGAAGCGTCAATCCCACACTAGGCTCAGGGTAAACACAGAGGTATTCAATGACCCAAACAGTGCTCTCTGGGTTTCTTTTAGCTCAGATTGTGTTTCTTGCTTGTGCTGCTCTGAATGGTAACGTTGCCACGCAACTATATATCCAACACTTGCAGTAACAACATACCTGAGTATTTTTCATGACATAAAAGCCAGTGGATCATATGCTGTCACATCCACTGTGAGCAAGCTGCAAACCCAAACTTGGTGTAATCCCCCTAGCCTATTGCCTTTCCTGGAAATGTATGCAAAATTACCCTAAAATGCCTCTCCCAGTCTAGCACAAAGCAAATTCGAAGCTGTTGTCGAAACATTTGGAGTACAGACAATGATAACTTAAGTTATTCTAATGCAAAAATAGGCTGACAGACAACCCGTAACTGCCCCATGATGTGTAAATCTACAGCGTACAGTCTTACATGGTCCAAGGTCAAATTAGATAACAATGACTGAAAATGAACACCTAACACTATAAGGAAATATCCAGGAGCATGGCAAAAAAAGCCATTTTTTTGTAATTATAATGTATAATGTTAGGCATTTGAACACTGATATAAACTATATAGTGCTGGAGTTATAACCTCATAAGCTGCATGATGCATCAGTCATCTAGAGGCTGATGTGTAAGAGACTCAGGAGAGGGGAGAAAGAATAGAGAGTTACTTTTTGACACAATCACTCATTTGCTGTTGCAGGCTCTAGGATGAGCATTTAGTATCATAACTGCTCAAATGAGCTGTCAATCAAAAGTCTTTTTTTTTTGTTTTGTTGCCATTTTGATCTAGTTGCCATTTTACACTCTTACGCTGGTTTGTTGAAATAAAATATAAGCCAGAGGGAAATGAAGGAAACACTAAAACAGTGTCCAACTCCTCCAAGAAAAGCTTCCAGTTCTGTTTTGAGAGCGCAGCTGCTAAAAGGGAACATGCATTACAAAGCAGGAGCACTTGAGTGACTAAGCTGGATGTCATCGTCTGAGAGAGAAAGAGAGAGCTAGACAGAGAGGGAGAGAGAGAGAGATAGATAGAGAGAGAGAGAGAGACTGCAGGGGCCTGTAACAACAGAGGGAACAACACTCAACTCACCACCGACTGTCAGCCACACAGTCATCTGAAATGACTGCGTGTGTCAACACCTCCAAGAATCACTGCTCCGACTTCAGTGTGTGTGTGTGTGTGTGTGTGTGTGTGTGTGTGTGTGTGTGTGTGTGTGTGCATGTGGCACAATAGTTTCTTCACCTGAGCGTACAGCACTTGCAACAGTGAGGGATCTGAAGGGTATAAATCAGTATGTTTTGCAGAACTGTACATGTACGTGCACGTATGTATGTCATCATCTACAATTCTTTTATGTCTTGGTGTGTGTGTGTGTGTGTGTGTGTATGTAACTGTATAATGGATGTTTGTGTAAGCATCATCAAGGTGTTCTTTCTTTAACCATAGTCTCCATAGCACCTTGTCAGTGCTGCTGCAGTATAGGGGTAAAAACACTTTGGCTTTTGTAGGAACATTTGCATGTGAGGACAGAAGTCTTTGCATTGAAAGCACCCAGTTTGTTTCGCTGACTGGTGATCAGTGATCTGACTCTTTATGTTCATTTGGTTTTAGAGCCACAGTTAGGGCCATAGATCAGTAAGTGAGTAACATATTCAACTAAAAACAACCCCTCACACTCTGCTTCAAGGGAACAGACAGTGGGTATGGAGTATAAACATTGCCTATTGGTAATAATATAAAAGTTTAATATCCTGTCTTCTCATTTTGTTTCTCATAAATACCAGCTTGTTCTGAATCTTAATTGATGCCAAATGATGTTAACACTGACCCTAAACTCTTTGTTTTTGTATGGCTGCACCATTCCACTGGAAATAATAACTAAATAGTTTATGCACAGTTCCCCCTGAATCCCCGACTTATTTGGTACCTTTATAAACTTTTGAATGTCCACAAGAACTGGTAGTTAGCCGCATGGTTATTTTGGCTTTGGCGTCACAGCCTGAGTGTGTAATGACTAAACCACCAGCAGGCTGCTGTTTGTTTAAGGAATAGTCTGACAATTTAGGGGAAACATGCTTATTTACTTTCTTGCTCAGAGTTAGACTAGAGGATTGCTTCCACTCTGACACTGGTGCATTAAATACACAGCTACAGCTTGTAGACGGTTAGCTTCAGCCAGGAGTAACAACTACCTCTGTCCACAGGTAAAAACATCACCCAGCAGCATCTCTATGGCTAGATAATTAGGCAAGAGATTGTATATTTATGCACTTTGAATTATTCCTTTTAGGGGTTCAAATAAAGACTGCAATGAGTTATCCTCTTTCCCCTTTCACTGTAGACATCCGTTGCTAACTCTTGCTTTCTCTCTTTTTGTTTGATTGTTTCATGACCACAGAGCAGATCTCCTGGTTCCTGCACATTACAGTCATTGAGAGAGAAGAGGATGCACACTGCTATTCCCACACCTCAGTCTGGCTCCAACGCTCATCACAACTGTGTTTCTGATAAAGACACAATGACTGAACTAATTTCCATGCAAAAAGCTGCTCGAAGAAGTCATCGTTTTGCAACTGTATCAATAGAATCAGTGCGCAAGCAGAGATAAAGGTGGAGTTAAAGTTGATACAGCACTGAAATATTAAAATAGAGACGATGTATAATATAGATTTGACTTAAAAAGAAATAGAAATTGTTCTGATTTGAGGTTTGACTTCTTGCAGCAGATTTTGCAATTTTCAGGACAAAATGTCCAGAAGTGAAAATGGCACCATGACACCAACTGGCACTTCTGTTGACCTCTTCACATGGAAGAAAAATATACAGAGGATTTAATGTACTCTACACCTCATTGAACACTACCGAAGCTTAGAAAATTCAACCATCCATGAGAATATTTGACTCAGCAGCGGGTGCTGGGCAGCGGAGGTGATGCTGAGATCAGTCTTTGGCACACTGTGCCCACTCAGGTCAGCCAGAGTTTAGCAAAGCAAAATAGAGGCAGATCAGCCCAGAATATTCTGTGCACAGGTGAGCTGAAGGCATGGATGATCTTCGTCTTCAGCCGGTGGAGGGCTTGGCGTCGCACCGGGAGAGGTGCTGGTGTTAGTGGGAGCCCCGAGTCTGAGAATGAGGTCATGGCACTGGGACTCCAACTATCCCCTTCAGCTCTGTCGGGCCCTGAGGCTCCCTCACATCTGTGTGCTGTCTGACCAGCGGCAGGCAGCTGCTCCCTCTCATTATACCCCCTAATGGATGGATCCGTTTCCCTCTGACCTCACCCTCCCTCCACAACAACATCCCTCCGTCACTCTGTCCGATACCCCCGCATCCAGGCACAGACCCCTTTTCTTCAACGTCTGAAGGGCGGAGCAGGCACAAGACTGCCACCAGTGAAAACAAGGGTAACGCTTTCGATTACAGCTAGCCAAATACAGTTTAATTACTGAGTTGATACATATCAGTAAAATAATTATTGGGTAACTTTATGCAAGTACAAGAGAAAAAGACAACAGTCTTTAAGAGAGACAAATGAATTACACTTTCAAATGATATTAGAGCACCTACTGCAGTTTGAATGGGGCAACTGGGGAAAATGGAACAAAGGTGGCAAAATTAAATCATTTCATACTCAGTCTCCACCCGTGATTGCCGCCGAGTAAACAGAAGCTGTTGTCACTAGTGGAAGACAGCTTGTGGTTTGCTCTTTGAAATTGAAATTTTAACTTCTCTTGGCTCTTTTGATTTTGTCGGAGAAGGCAAAGCGAGCTATCAACAAGCCCTCCCATCGTGGCTTCTCCCGAGGCGGATCAGTAATGCCTCGGTCTAGCACAGATATTTGTCTTTATCATTAGCTCGACCCGCTGCGTTTGAAGCACTGTCTGAGAGGCAGCTAAGACTATTTATAAGCTTGGAGGCTTTTTCAGTGAGCTCATCTCATCATGTCTCCTCTTAACTCATCTCAGACTTGCTGAGATGCAGATTGAGGAATTGCTCTTTTATCGCACAGCTTTTGTGTTTATTACCGAGCGGCACCGATCCATTACTCCCGCCGGTTAGCCACAGCTCTCAGAGCTGTCGATCAACAAGTGAGGCTGGTCTGGCCCGCCTGGTGATCAATGGCTTGAGGTGTAGCCTGAGAGCGAGGAAAATGGAAGAAAAAAGGAAGATGAAGAAAGAAGCAGAGGACTGAAAGTGAATGGAGTTCAAGATAATCTCCTGTGCAGATGGAGGGAAGCAAAAAAAAGGAGAAAATGGGAGGCATTATGGGCCTCGTGATGATCCATGGGATCTTGAATGCATTTCAGTGATGCAATTCCTGGGATACTTGAGTGTGTATGAATAAGTTTGTGTGGAGTGTGGGGGTGTGGAACTGACAGAAAAAGGCCAAAATAAAAGCACAGTGGCAAAACATTTGGTTGCCAGGCAACAGGGCTTCAAGCAAGCGTAGAATTAAGTTATGAAGAATGGTGGTGCATGACTCGACTTCCCAGATCTGGTTTCAGAATGGTGTCGGGGCGGGGCGGCGGGGGGTGGGACAAAGACAGAGAAATGTCTACACCTGTCCTGATTTGTCAGAGCCGCTGAACAGCGACACTGGCCACTACAGATGTCGTCTCCCGGGGCCCGACCCTGGCATATCATCAGGGGCCCTCAGACTGGGCGAAGGTTTAGAGGTCTCTTGTTAGTTTTGGGGTCCATCCGAGGCATTTACCCAGCATGTAATCTGGAGATGAGCTCATTACATCGTCTGATCACACGTCTGTGAGGGGTTTAAAGGCTGAGAGGCTTAAGAGGGAGAGTTAGACTGAAAGCAGGGGACCAAATGACTTATCTGAAGTATCTATGCCACTACGACAAAATACTGTATTACAACTTCAAGTCCTGCATTCAAAATCCCACATGAACTATAGAAGTGTAGTCAGCTTAAAGTACTTAAAGGAGCTATTTGTAAGATATGGTCAGAATATTAGTTTAATTATATTGAAGAAATGAACTAATCTTATCAACAGGTTGTGAAGAAAAAGTGTTAAAAACGTTTGAGTGCTGTGTTGTAGAGTTACCGTGCTAGCCAGCTAGTGCTGGCCTGTCTTGTCTTGTAATACCACTTTGTACTGCCCCCACTGTTTCAGCTGGCCGATATATGCCAACTGCAAGAGTAAACGCACAAATAAACTCACAAAATGTCAAGAAATAAAAAAGCTTGTTTCTGCTCTCACTAAATGGAAAAAAACAAAACTGTACACCTTATGAATTAAAGTTTATATCTTTAACCAAAATAAGACAAGCTTGTGTCTTGTGAATAACCTTGTTAACGCACTCTTAAACACTCTTCATTCAAACCAAAACACTGGCTAACTGAGCCATGTGCTAATGGCTAATGGTAGTTAGCAAGTCTGCAGCCGAGGCTATTTCAGTCTAGTGGTTTCCAACCTGGGGGTGGCTCCCCTCCAAAGGCTCACATTCTGAGGAATTACGAGGCGATTCATAAACACTGTTCTACTTTACATGTAAAGAGAGGAAATGTTTCTTTGGTGGAAATGCTAACAATTCATACACATTGGATTTTGGAAGGGGTCCCTACAAAAATGTTTGGAAACCGCTGGTTTTAACTTTAACAATGCGCATAAGTACTTGGGTAGGTGTACTTAGTTACTTTCCCCCACTGGAAGTTTCAGAGGGATATGTGCTCTGACGGTTTGTACCTGCTCTAAAAATAACTCTTAACCCTCATTCCCTACTCTTGCTCAGTATTTTGTGTGTATGTGTGTGCGTGTGCATGGCCCGCAGACCTGCATCTGTCTGTCAGTCAATTTGTCAAATACCGCCAGCTCGACAGCACACAGACAGGCAGCAGACAAGGCCAAAGTTAATCCTCAAGGTTTTGACAGTTCATCACCTCCTGTCACAGGGAACATCGTCTTCCCACTGCTGTGAACCCCTCTCCCCCTCAGTTACACTTCATTTGATATTAAAAGGTTTCATTTTGAATCAAGACCTGTTCACAAGAGTGATCTACGGCAAGTGGAACACAAGAGTGAGGTCAGCCTTTGAGAGTTTTTAAGGGATGTTTTTTTAAAACCTTTTGTACTTAAACGGCTGATGGGATTTTGAATGCAGCTATTTTCTGATTAAATCCATTTAAGAGCAAATCAAACAGTCACTTGGAAAACAACATTCGAATTTAATAGGTCACTAAAAGGGTCCAGTGAAACCTGTTCTGTTCTAATGAGAGTTTATATCTTGGGTTATTGGAGCCAGCCCTGATCTTTATATACAAAAGCTTTGGTATATTTGAAGATATTGTTTAAATATGGAATCATCAACTGGTATCCCAGCTCCTCCTAGGTGCATGTCGAAGTGTCCTTAAGCAAGATACTGAACCCCAAATTGCTCCTGATGAGCAGTTGGCACCTTGCATGGCAGCCTCTGCCAACAGTGTATGAATGTGTGTGTGAATGGGTGAATCTGACAAGTGTTGTTAAGCGGCTTTGAGTGGTCAATAGACTGGAAAATTACTATAGAAATACGAGTCCATTTACCATTTTACCATTTACGGAGATCACACCTAACCCATTGTTAATGGACACTGCATGCGACCAGTGGTGAAGAGCATGATGGAGAGGTATTGAGGATCACCGGAAAAATGACTGTTTAAAGTAAATATAGCCAGAAAGCAATCCCACTAAAATGTTTTATATACGTAGTCCCTAATACGCGGTAAACAACGTAACCTGCCAGGAATTCTCAATGCTATAAATCACATTGTAGTTCATACAGAAGTGGCATAGCAAGTTTCAAAGTATGTCAGTGTGGGATTTCAAGTTAATCATCAGCTGGAATTTTAATTCTAGGTGTCTCATGTATCCAGTAAAAGTCGACTTATATCAGGCTGCACAATACATTGCTTGTTATCTTCATTAGACTTGTGGACAGTAACAAATACACAGAAAAGCACCTGATATATATCCACGTACAAGAACTCTGTGTGTTGGTTTCTCTGGGCTGCTCATCAAGTTGAATAGCTCCCCTCACCCACGTCTGAGCTACAGCGTCAGATACTGTACAGAGCTCAACACGCCCTCGGTGGCGTTGCCTGCCTGAGGCCATCTGGTTTAAACCAGGTAACAACAACGAGGCAGGGAGTGGGCAGGGGACCCCTCGGATGTACAGCTGAAACCCACTTCCGAACTTAGCCGTCCCAAATAAGAGGCTGAGCCCTGGAAACACAGTGTGCGCTCCTATGCTGATTACAGTGAGCATGCATACCAGATGGGAGGCACACATGTTGTACTGTACCGTGCGGTGATACGTCTGCACCGTACCTCGTCCTCAGCAGTGGAATGGAGCTTGTTTCCTTCTCTGCGCCTCCAAATGACAGTGTCTTGTACAACAACAGCGAGGGAGAGACTGGTGTTTGCTGCTAGTTGGTATGTTGCTCAACTCGGTCGAATAATTATAAGATTGAGGTTTGAAATCCATCTGTGTCTGGTCTGCGCGCGCGTGCGTTTACTTACCTATGTGATGAACTGGTTGGTACGCTTGTTATTTTAAACAAGCACATGTGTCTGGTTTAAAGAAAATGTTATTAACACTGGGTAGATGAAAATGTTCAGCCCAGTTCCCCTACCAATTGAGTTCTTCCACGGTCTGCAAAAAAACCCCAAACTATTGAGTAGATGCTGAACTATGCCCTGTGTCTTTTAAATGTGACCTGTAACCACAGTGTGTGTCCGTGTCCGCAGCATTGGGGCAGCAGTTTCATAGCATAACTGAGATGTAGAGGCAGCTAACAGTTCCTTCCCTCTTGGAGTTTGTGGGTGTCTGGACGATGTCAGTGTTAGTCTGCAGACTCAACACTGGCTGCGCTGACAGCACGGGCCCTTGTCTGATAAGACGTGCCTGCTGCTTGCCTGGGCGGCCCCGTGCAGCTCCCCTGACACCTGCTGCAGCTCTTATAACGGGACGGTGTCAAAAGCTTTTACATTGATGTTATCTGACCAACATTTCCTGCTATAAATGCAGACATCATCCCACCTGAGCCTCTGTGAGTTGAAGTGGACTTATCATTGAAAGCTGATATAGAGTGGCTTTCAATGCGGTTCTTTAAAAAAACAAAAAACAAAAAAACATAAAACAACAGCATTATTTAATCAGCATTACTACCAAGTTCAGCACCCTGAATCTCATCATTTGCTCTCTGACAGAATCCTCTCATTTCAGAGTTTCCTTCTCAAGTTCTCCCTATCAGTGCTTCATCTTGAAAGACTAGCTGTCAAAAGCCTTCGATTTCATCCATGACTGGCTTTGTCAGCTCGCAGCAAGAAGACAGATTAATCTACTGTTTATTTAGCTTGCCAGGACAATCTGTCTCGAAGCTCAGCAGAGAGTGATATTGGATCCTTTCCTCCGTACATACCAGTAATGTCACACTGAAACTTACTTGTCAGGTGCCTTTGTGTCCTGTTTCATTCATTCAGACGAGGAGAGGCTTCAACACCTTGTTTGGCAACATTACACACAGACAAACGGGTCGAGGGTCAGAGGCACAGGATACTGACAAATGGAGGAAACGCTGATGGAAAGATTCATGAACAGAACAGAAAAGGGTTGATGAAGACACACATGTACGTGTTTGCTGCTCCTCCTTGCCTCTTCCCTTTAGGTACCAATGTCGCGAAGAATAACTTTTGATTTGATATCACAAAATGCTGATTTGATGTCTTGTCTTTGTTGTCTTGTTGTTTGCCCATATAATAGAAAAGTTTTTTTATCGTCTTTGATTATAAACACTGCATCCACAGAGAGACGCACACAGTCTGTATTCAGACACTGATCCTTCAAACAAGCTGTCAGCACGTTCAGAAGGTTGTGATGTCACAACCGCACAGTCACCGCCCCAAGCAGCGGCAGAGCTGATGGGCAAACAAAGAGGGTGATGCTTGCTCAGGCCTGTGAGAGCTGACCAATCAGAGCAGACTGGGTTTTTTCAGGAAGGGGACCACAAAGAGAGAAGCTGAAACAAAGCATGAATGGAGGTGCTACAGTAATGGAGAGCACAGAAGAAGATAATTTAAAAAAAAAAAAGCGTGTAAACATTTGAATGGTGTAATATGGGACTTTAAACTTCCAAAAGACATTACATGGTGTTGTACATGAGTTTATAAAGCAACATTTGTTTAATAAAAAGCTTACTGAGTTGCACTATGGGAAATGTACGATCATATATTTTTGTAGTTTTACCTGTTCCAGTGACTAAATGTTTGGATATCTTGGCCTCTGCTGCTTTTGTTTTGACTATTCCTCCATTAACCTGTCTGTTGGAAGTTCCCCAACTTTAAGTGCAATATCAAATCACCGGAATACATTTAAATCAAACCATGGATTTTCCCACAAGTCAAAATGTTTTTGGATTGGATAACACAAATTTCTTTGCCAATGTGTTATACCTGCATAAAAAAAAACAGTTTTAGTGTATTTTGTGCCTTTGTTAAAGAAGCAGGAGATAGTGTTTCACTGTCAGTGGTCTAAGCCCACAGAATGCCAGGTGCCTCCTAGGTAAATGGTAAACTTGCGTGGTGTAATTCAATAACATGAATGTGCAGATGCAAAACCTGTACAAATACCTCCGATCAAGAAAGAGCTGCCAGCCATGTCTATAAACACACACAGATACTTCTCTACACTTGGTGGCTTGAACGTGAGCCAGCGTGTGTGCACATCATAACTTGGTTAACCAGGTTAGGCACACGCTCTGTTTATGACAACCATGATTAAGGCCTACTCCTATGTTTAAAGCGTCATAGTGGCACGGAAACATCTTGCTCTGTCAGGTTTGGTCTGTTCTCTCTCAAGTGCCTTCGCAAACAGTTTGATGTCAACAAACGACATGGTGGCAAACAGCAAGCCTGCGCACATGTCCACGATGATTAGTTCTCTCCTCCATCAAAATTTAACCCACTGTTGCTCACTTGAGGATGTGGCAAGTGACTGGTTTCTCCAAGACGACACAGAGACTCAACTCAGCTGTTTTAGGGTAAACAGTTTAAGCAGAGTGAAACCTCAAACAAAGCATGGTGGATACCTGGCCCGGGACCGTGCATGTGTGTCCAGCGGCGCGTGCTGAGCTTCTCTTTTTAAAAGGAAAACCCCCTCGTTTTAAAGGAGCCTTGCCTCGGCTGCCAACGCTAACAAAGAGCCACGCCATGCTCCGGAACATAAGCCAAGCACCAGCTCTGCTCACTTCAGTGCACATGGCTGTCAGGGAGCAGGAGGCTCAGGCTGCTGTCACTTTGAATGACTTCATGAATAGGTCCGAGCCTTTTAGAGCACACTGTTTGGCTGTAAGCTGTTTTGACATGGGCCCTAATACCTCACTTGCACTTGGCCAAAGGGTTTGGGTTCAGAGCCCTGTGCATGAGGAGGAAAACTGCTCACGGCCTGCAGAGACAAGAGCGGTGCTTTTTCTGGCTGGCTGAGAGGGACCGACTGTGACATGTGGCTCACACAGGGCTGGATGGATGTCAGTCACTGCTGCTCATCTCCCATCTCCCCCTCCGACCATCCGTCTGTCTGTCTGTCACTCTGTCTGTCTGGCGCCCCCGACAGACTGCGGCGAAGAAGGTGCGAGAATGAATGTCTTCATATTTATCCGGTGTCTCTCTTACCTAATTACCAAAACAAGCATAAATAGAATGTGAGTGAAACTTAAAGCCACCTTGTCCCCCGAACGCACACCTTCTCTGAACTCCTCTCTAAAGCAGTGTGCATGAGTCACGTAGAGAAGCTCAGCCGAACAGAGGGATCCTGTTACAGCCCTTAAGACCTCCTTGATCTTACGCTAGACTTGTTTACTGGTGGGCTCCACTTAAAGCTGGAGCTTTAACTCAGCCAATCATAATATTATCTAACTAAAGTAAAGTCCTGGTACCACATATTGTGCTTTTGATCTGACATTACTCAAATTGCTAAACTTTTCTTCTATCTGCAAACATGGCATGAATATGCATCGCCTGATGGAAAAAAAAAAAAAAATCAACATAATTTGAAAAAAATAAATATAAGGCAGTGACGGAGAGAGTTACGAGCTGTTTTCCACGAGGTCCTTGGTGACTGGAAATTCGCTCACTGCTGTACAATAAAGTTTGCATACACACATACCGCAAATAACATGTTCTGAATTTAAATGTTGTGAAGTCATAAACAGCACGGCAGGTTGAGGCAGCAGATCGTCCTCAAGGTAACGAGGCTGACATATAAATGTAAAGCACATTTTTATTGGCAAAATGGAATTTGGTGTGACATGATTTTTTTTTATTATTTCAATCTAGAGTACACTGAATATCAAAGTTACATAAATTGTACAATAAAGATTTTCTTAGATCAGTTTTTTTGCTACTCAGTGCATATCATGTCAACTAAAAATTAGTTCAAAACTTCTTTCGTCCTCCATATTTGTAAAAGACTTGAACACGAAATATCCTGCACTGATTTGTCATTTAAGCAAATTGAAAACTGCACCAGCACTTTAATAATGCTGATGCCCCACTGGGGCAGCAACAAACCTTAAATGGCCACTCAAAAACACAAATGAGTGCTGTATGATGTTATAGCCCTCGACTGGTTCAGGGGATTGATTGCTTCGTCTTTCACTTCAGGTCTGTTATTTGCATGGATAATCTGTTGCTTAAAGCTGTATGCATACAGCAAATGAAAACAGGATTTAAACCAGAACTTAAAGGGTTTTTTTTTTTTTAACCACTGGGAGTGGCAGAATAAACTGAAAATGCAACACTGACATACAGTATGATTGCCTTATAAAGGTGGTGAACGAGGAGGCCAACTGTTGCCTGTCTGCTCATCCAGTAGACACAGCGTTCCTTTTTGTTTCTGATAGTCACTCCCCTTTCAGCTTTCTTTTGAGGAATATCTGTCCTTTTGGCTGCTGAATGCTTCACTGTGTTTACCAGCTAGTTCCTAACTTTGTTGTGTACTATTTGGTGCTGGACAGGTGCCTGCAGCATCTGTAAACAGTGCTGATGAGAGCTGAACCAGAGCAGTGATGTTGTGGGCTGGACAGTTAAACACAGCTATAGACTGAAAAGTTCCACAGAGCTGTTTGCGACCACAGAGTTACGGGATATTTTTCTGTGGATTCGTCAGTTTGAGCAAGCCCTTTTACATCATACATAGCCATTTCATCCACTGTTAGTATAAAAAAAATATTCCCTTGAACAGCTTTAAAACAAAACATGAAATAATTAATTTAATGATGCAGTCAGCAATTACAGAAATGTTGTCATGGTACCACAAATTTGAACTTCGATTCACCACTAGTATAAAATAAACAGCTTGATATCTCTGTCAATACCACAGAAAAAGGGGGAAATACTCACAAAATATAGTTTTGTCTTCAATTAATCCTCACACAGTGCTGGTACGGAAGAACTCACTAAAAAAACAGTCCCCTGTAATTCAATCAACCCTAATCGAATATCAAATGAAACATATTCAAATTGGCTAGATCTGGATTTTAATTTGGATCCGCAGCAAAGTGTATTCACTCACAGATACCTAAATATGCCTGATTTTCTTAATTCTTTAATCAAAATCCATTGATTATTCCTTGAGAAATTAACAAAAACGCCAGACAACGCCCTCTCTCGCAATGTTAAAGAAAGTGAGAAAAAAATTCTGGCTCTGCCCCTTTAACTGGATCCACACCGAAAGTCAGTTGGGTCTATTCTGGGCTGAGACCCATCCCCTATCCAAGTTTCGTGGAAATCCATCGAGCAGTTTTTGTGTAATCCTGCTGACAAACCAACCAACCGATGGACACAGGTGAAAACACAACCTCCTTGGAGGCAGAATTAACATCAGATCAGATTGTTGATCAGTGTTTTCTAATAATCTAAGTAGGCTACTTATGAAAATCTTGCATAATTAATACAATCAAATTCTGTAGTACCCCCTAATTTTTACAATAGAATGGCACAGTCATTGGTATACTGTATGCTAAGTTGTAGCTAACAGCCCTTTTCTTTTATGATTTCTATATCCTTTTATATTTGCCACTGCAATGACCTGCTTATAACATTATTGACAATCTGCAGAACCCATTACCATTATACTTTTACCAGGCAAGACTTGAACAGCCAGCATGAGAATTTGAAGTCTTTGGAAAAATGGAGAGGAGCTTTGTGGATATATTGAGAATGGATGTGCAGCGAGTCAAACTGTAAACTCTTGTGAATACACAAATTATCTTAATCTTAAATAAATAGCCACACGATAAAGTGGACTAAGCGCACTGTGAAGGGAAACTTACGGGAAGCCGAGGCAACACAAACACTGGCAGCAGATAAGGTTGGTTTGATCCTGTGTGTGCGCTGCAGACCAAAGGCCCTGTGATGCCGTCACTGCGCTGCCTGGCAGATAAAAGCCAGACCACAATAAGGCAGCTGCAGTCAGCTACCACGGTGAGTTATTCTCTCTGTCAAATGTGTTTTCTGTTGACTTGCTTGTTTGTTTATTGGTGGCTTGTCCCTTCGGAATTTGAGGTCTGATCCTACGCTTACAGTAAACCCCTGCGACAGAGCGAGGAAAGCGCTCCAGTTTCCTCCGTTTGATTCTTTGCGTGGATATCACAGGTACAGACGAAGGGAGGGGCTCTGCTCTCATTATAAAGATGACAGTGATGATGTTATGCAAGTGTGTATCTGAGCTGCTTTTTTTTTTTTTTTTTTTTAACTTTCATTATTTTATTCCAAGAGACAGTGACTGTAAATTGTTTGTACGTGTGGTTTGCGTCTATGTACACGTGGCGGATGTCGTATGTTTATGTGATTTTGACTAATTGCACTGAGACAGATTTCAAATTTGCAAAAGAAATGCACATGCCCAGATTGTCTGTATAGGGGGAAAGCAGGAGATTTGATTACACACATTTTAATAATAATACTTTTTTTTGATACATAATTGAACCCAAACTGAGCTGTGCTGACTCACTGCTTTAAACTCAAACACACAAATGATCACACAAACATTCTCCCCTTCCAAGAAAGCAGAACATCGCCGCTCTCGTCCCAGGAACTCAGAGGGCTTCGCTGTGCATTACTGCCATCTAATGGTCAGGGAGCCGTAAGACGTTGACTTTGCCACCTTGACTACAGCGTATAAGCAGCTGTGTCAGCTGTCACGTAAGTTAAAGCTCTGGAACATGACTGCATTATTTTAATTTTGATATGCAGAGCAGGGATATGTCCACAATTGTTTTATTTGCTTCTCCGACATTTAAAGACACAAGCTAAATCCCAAAGCCACTGCCCTCCACACAGCACAACTGGTGGTCTAGGACATTTTCTTCCGTGTGTGTCCTTGATCCCTTTCTGCTAATACACCTGCCCAATCATTGTGAAGTAACAATTAAAATCACGAGCTGATTCAACCTTATCTGATCACACCACCCAACCTCTTCTGAATATGCGGCTTACAGCTCTGAAGTGCTCTTTGTGTCTTAATTACATGTATTAAGCACCAAAGAATGGCTGCAGCTGGCTCGTGGCTGTGTGTACAGTGCAATAACTCATAAACATTGCCCTATCACAAAGGCAAAAAAGGCACAAAGGGGATGGCAAAGAGTATTGGTTTCACAAGCACTGGTCAAATAGAGGCTCCAAATGTAAGAAAATACCGAGTGAGTGGCGGCGGGGAGACAAACACACACTTAAAAGCAGCACGTTGATACACTGTATCCGCTGTCGGAACAATTCACCTGCCGCCATCTCTCAGCGCCGCCATTCATGGCCTCGCCATCTCCTTTCTGCCCGTGCAAATTGACATGTCATCACTTGACTATATTGATCAAACCTCAGGTGCAAAGTGGAGGCCCCCGCCGGACACCTTACCTAACTTTTCTCTCTTTTCAAGCATTTTAAATCCTCCCCGTTTTTCTTCAGTGATGTGACGCTCCCGGCCTCTTTGGAGTTCGGTGTGGGTAAACACGAGGCTGAAAGCCGCCGCGGGCTCCTTTAGAAAACACCACAACCCTTGCTTTAACTGTAGCTAGCTGGCTTTCAGTGCCATACAAACACAGAACTAATGTGATCCTGGCTAACCCCGGTGCCCACAGTGGTCACACTAGTGTTGTCTGCTGACAGCTTCTGTTAAGACTCCATTGTGTGGACATGGCCGAGGGAGGTAGTTAAAAGCACAAAGGGGACATGGGTACACACTCCTTTCTTTCTCTCTCACATCACAGCTGCCTTTTCTTCTTGCTGCTGCCCTGTCCATCATCCTCCGTGAATGGGGGATCCCCAGGCCTCTCCTCAGCTCCTGAGGAGGGAGGATGGCTGGGAGTCTGGAGAGGCGGGCTCACAAAAAGTCCTGAACCCGCCAAAGACAGGTGCAGGCCAAGATATGAGAGGCTCATAATGGTGCTGACAGATAAGTTGCTCTCAGAGAGCGTGGATGGAGCTCGGTGGCTTCCTCAGTTGCACTCTTCATGTGGACGTTTGAGTCGGACTAACTGCTGTAGCGAAAGGTGTTGTCGTGCTCCCACACCACACACGTTCAAAGACAAGCAGTGAAAAATCATTATTTGTGTTAAGTGAGGCAGATGGGTGGCACTAAGTGACTTGATGGCCCATCTGCACCAATTTCAACTTGACGTTTCCACTTAGAAACAAAAATTGGATGAAAGTAAATAGCATATCAGCAGAGTAACTACTTATTGCTGCTAAGTGTGTTCTGATAATACTTTGTGATTGTAGCTAATGTTAGTTTGTGAACTCAGTTAGCCATGCAGCTAGTTGAACTACGGGGGAGTGTTGGTGTTAACATTGTTAGCATGGGAGCTTTGGACCGTTACATGATGGAGGCTTGTTATGTCTCATTTCATACTGTCTTGATATGGAACATTGTATGATGGGCCACTACAATTTAGTGCAGGAGTAGGTTTCAAGTGATAGAAATAATCTGAAAACATGTACATGTGCAGTATGTCATTGAAATGTGTGCGTGATTAAATATGGTGAGATATTAGACATACTTGGTAATTTTGGTTTTATCATGATAGTGATTTTTTGCATTTTTACATGTTTGCAGACATTAGGGGCAGTTATAAAGTTGTCTATATCGAGGGTACAACCTTTGTACTGTGTACTAGATTCGGCCCACCGAAATGTTTCACGTCCTGTTTTGGGAGAATTAATCAGGTTTTCCATATTAAAAAATGCGAAAGGTCAGTGGGGTCACAGAGACAAAAGGCTTTATGAGGGGAGTGGAAGCCCTGTGTGCCAGGGATGACAGATGCCGGGATGTGATTGGCCTGTTCCTGCACGGATGGGATTCGCTGTCAACAGGTCCCAATTAGTCCAATCAGAGTGGAAGGAAACGGCACAGAAAGGATACTTTGTTAGTGCCACTGTTTGTGAAGCTGGAGGCAAAAACAAAACACAATCGCCAGTTCTTTCTTCCCACCCCACTGGGCCGCGCCAGATTCTATGGGGGCAAATTAACTTGGGATTTAGACTTGTTGTACGGCCGCTTTGTTGACACACGCTGCAGTGCGGGGCCACATTGTTACGGCCTTTAATGTTGCTGTTGATGTAAATATCTGCCTTCTGCATTGCTTTTGTGTTTCTGAAAAGGACTCGATGACCAGAGCTACTTCCTGACACAAATGTGTCATCAAGAGATGTTCAGATTGTGTGCGAAACACGGACGCAATCTAACCGGCAGGCTGCAGCTCATGTGAAACATTATTCATGTGAGAAAGACTGAGTTAAGGGCAGCCGAGAAGAACACACAGCACAGCAGAAGAAGGATGCTGAGTCATATTTGGAAAATAAACCCACAGGGTGAAATTGTGAGAAAGGTTTTTAAAGCATTCTGGGAAAGGGTGCCTTGAAAAAGACTTGTATAAAAATAGATCAATTGTTGGACTAAGCACAAGAATAGTCTGATGTGGTCACTGCAGCAGCTTTTTTAGGAGAGAGATCTTTATCACAACGCAGACAACAGAACATGTATTCACTTCATTAAATACACTGAAAAGAGGGAAATCCAGTGTCTCGTTAGGATTCTTTAAAGCAAATATCTATTCTGGGCCCTGGACCAAACTATCTTATCAGCCAGGTTTGGTGAATGATGGGACATTGGCCCTTGACCTGAGGAAGTCGTTTAAATGAAGAGGCACTGAAGGTCTGATTCATGGTCAGAATATCAGTGGACTTGATACCAGGGACGGCAGAGGTGATGATAGACAGGTAATTGGGGAGGTGGAGCGAGGATGTCTTCTTTCTCTGGACCTGCCACTCCCCAGGTCTAATAGATGTCTTGGCATCAGTGATATTGTAGTTAAATACCAAAGGACTACATATCCATTTATAAAAAAAAATAAAAATAAATAAACAGTTTCAAACACATTGTTTTTTCAAGTAGACCAATTAGAGCGTTCTATTACTAATTTCCTGCTTTAATATGACATTAATTGATGGACGAAAATTGAAAAGTCCACCTCGATTTAAAAAGGGGGGGGGCGGGGAGATACAAGAAGATGGTGTTTACAAGAGTTGCTGGAAGTGTAAAATTTCTCTGTGCTCACTGAAAATAGAATTTCAAGAGGCGGGTCTATGGGCATAATCTGTGACATCACTAACAGTTTGGTAGTAAATTCTGACCCAGTATTAACTTTGTGCGTTGAAACTTAGGGCCTCCAGTTATCAAACACTGTTGAGAATGTACTTTTTCAGTAATGCACAAGACATCTCATGTGATTCAGTTAAAAATTATATATATGACACATATTTGCATAATCATAATTTCAGGGCTTTTTAAGGAGGACAGAAGAGATAGCTGTCATTTCAAGGATTTTGACAAATCCTTTTAGGAATTATATAAATATTCAAGTCAATAATAGTAGTGATGCACATAGGATCTGGAAGGGATCTTGAGTCTTAAACTTTAATGATTTATTTTAATCTTTTCAGATCTATATTAATATGTAGTAATGACATAATAGGGAATATGACAAAGAATTAAACGTTAAAAGAACACAAATTATTTTGTGCGATCTCTACAAAAAGATCCAAAACAGCTAAAAAGAAATGACAAACACATTTATTATGTGTCTGGTGTACCTAAAACTTCCATGTTACTGTAATGAGATCAAAAAGTTTTGATTGCAAGCTTTTTCCGTATAACATTTCCATATTTTCAATAAATGAGTGACATTTTGATGTCGGTTCGACTTTCACAACACAATATGCAGTATAACTGCTGTACATAAAATGATTCAGTTAAGATACATCACTTTGATTGTGTGTGAACATAAAAATAAACCTTCAGCAACCTGTTCCAAATGATATTTCCTGTTAATATGACATGAGTGAAATGAAGCACAAATGATTTTATTGTGTGATTAAAACATGTATCTTGCACCTGGTGTGCTCATTACTTTCATGTTACCATCCTGTACTGATTACGTACGCTGAAATAAAATTAGGTCACGAGCTTCAGATGAGTTTGGATGCTGTAATTGTGAGCTTTGCCGAAAACCTTCTGAAATGCCACAGTGACTCATTTAAGAGAAAGAGTAATTGGACAATCTGGCCAATGCCTCATCTAAGAGAGATCAGGTCCAATGTAAATTCCCACATGTACTGAACTGCTCTCACTGGCATCTCTCTCAAAGAGAAGTGTGTTCTTTTCTGAAGACTCTCCATCGGGTTTTGGTTTGTAATTCTTGGTGCAGAGACGTAAGGATTGGTATGGACATGGTTTTAGAGGGCTTGTATCATTTTGTACAGCATATTATTTTGGGGCTTTAAAAACGCTCCCACTAATATTATTACAGACATCCTATTGGAGCGTATTGTTGCGAATGGCCAGAGGAGCAGAGGGATGGCAGCCTCCCACGGCCTGATCCTGGATTCCTCAGAAACGTTTTTCCACTGAACAAGTGTACCCTGACACATACTGACTACCACTGTGTGCCATGTTTTTCCACAGTGTTGTGCAGTTTGGTTTGGTTAAAGTAAAAAATCTCAAAAGTATACTGATTAAACAACACAATGGTCCATGAATGCTTTGTTCTCTTTGCTCTCGTGACCACCCAGAATGTGGTCAGCCAGTCCCTGGAAAGAGTCCTTGAAAAAGATAGATTTTATGTCTCTGGCAGCAGTGGCAGCCATGTGATAAAGAGGGAAAGACCAACAATATTCTTCATGACCGGAAACACTAGAAATCTGTGGAAAAAAGATGATACTGTACTGCTGACACGGACAATGTTCTGTGCAAACACACCACTCACCTATGTCCCCAACATCCTATTGCTTCATGCAGACATCATGTAGATTACAGAGGAAAAATAATGAAGAGCAGGAATGCAAAAGTTACTTATGCATGTTAGTGATGGACCACTTTGCTCAGCGGGGGTGTGTCACAGCCTGAAAGAAAAAGTGGACATTGTTATGAAGTGCCAGTCACTGCTTTCAGTCACTGTGCTATCTCAATGTAAGGGTATACACCGAGCTTGGATGTTATTTTAGGGTTCACAGTCAGATCTCAGGACCTCAAGGATCTCTGGTTTTTCTTTGGTACGTCTGAGGGATGACACTGAAGAATCCGTTTAAGATCAAAGCTTGCAGATCAAACATGCTGCGTCCACAGGAGAAGGAGCACAGTCGTACGGATCTCCATCACAGCCTGTCTCTAACACCAGCAGGCCCAGAGAAGCAGCTGAGTGCTTTGTGTAACCAGTTCCACAGGTACAGTCCTGCTGTCTGCCCTGCAAAAGCTGTGGCAGAGGACCACAAGGTGGCCCCATGAGGCCTGGCCCCCGCACTTTCTTTTCCCATGGTTATTAATCAGCAGCCTTACGAGAGCCAATCACGCACCACTGAGGCCCTGTCATCCCTAAATCCTGAGTGTACAACAAGATCGGGACCAGAGCTGGGCTGTCCATAGATACTGCCAGAGGATAAAAAGGACTGTGGGAGTGGAGTATTAATTATTAATGGCCTTCATCTCGAGGCACCAAGGGTCAGCTCCATAAAGATTTTTTTTTCTCCCCTTTTCCAAAACATTAAGCCCAAGGCATCTTTGGTTATGGGCTGAACACACAGTCTTACACAACTAGGCAGAAATGTTTAAGGGCCCTCAGAGATTTCCCCTTAAGGTAGTATTCTGAGAAAGCAGGGGGCCGCACTGGTCACGTACTCCTGATGTGGGTGAAAATCCCAGACCACCCTCAACAGAACGGACGCAACACTTTCTGCTTGTTTCAAATGTTGAAAACATCCGAGGGGTATGTTTTCCCGACAAGTGAGTCACGCCAATGACTGATTATCTTCCCTCAGAAACAAGAGCAGAAGAGGCATTATGTTGTTGTTGCGCTGCGCAACACCACAAAGCCATTAAACCGTATGAGTGACACCAGAGACGCAGTTTCACATTCCGTCTCGTATCAACAACATCGGTTTCTTTATACAACAAGCTGCAGCTAAACTTAGCCAAGCAGTTTTGGCAATAACAAAAGTGAGGCATAACAGAACAATAAAGGGAGAGTTCACCCCAAAATCAAAATAAACACTGTATCTCTCCTCTTACGATTTTTTAAAATTAACTCTGAGTTTAAAAAGTGTATGTGCTTAATGTAAAATATTGAATTCATTTTTAGATAATAAAATACTCTCATACATTATATATATACACATATATTATATATATATACACATATATTATATATATATATTATATATATATACATATATTATATATATATATATATATATATATATATATATATATATATATATATATATATATATATATATATATATATATAAAAGGGTGACAAATTGAATCTAATTAATTGTATAAAGCCCCCTAAGAGTAGCAGTTGTTTTTAGTTTTGAACCAGTTTTTTAAGGCTTTACTTACGAGTATCATGATGGTTGATCTGAGCAGGCCTGGGGATAATTTGACTTTGCAACCTTCAAGTCACAGTGTCACTTCTCTTACCTCTGGGCTCCCTCCACCACTGCAGGCATTTCCACAGGTGGAGGAAGTGGAGATATCTCTATCCTGAACCCACATTCCTCCTGTTATTGTGACTGACTGATGTGCTGCAAAGAGACCTTTGATGCTGAAGACGACGCACCAACAAGCTTCCTCCTTTTAAAACAGCCAGGAGAGGACCGAACGCAGCCACCTGCCAGTCAAAGGTAATTTAGTGGAAGAGCCTATCTGGCCTGAAGCAGGGGGAGCTCCCAGCACTCAGCATACCTGTCCGGCGCTGATTGAAATAAAGTGAATGTCTGAGGGCTGAACGACCCTGACAGAGCTATGAAACAGCAGGGAGGTGTAGTCACATCCACACATCCCATGTTTGTGCAAGTGTGTCTGAGAGAGTTTGATGTGGGCTGTTAAGCCTCTGCCGCAGTGAATGGCACACCTTCCCGGTCTTAATAAGTCCCAGCGTGCTGCTAAACCAGCAACTCCTCTGTTATTCTTCCAGCAGTGCTCAAGTCCACACTGACAGGGCTTCCCTTCACCAGCCAGCCTCCCACAGCACACCGAGACTGCCTTACTATACACACAGATATACTATCGCAAGAATACAGACACAGGCATAGAGGCTGGTGAGTTATGGGTTTGGAGAATATGGTTTTGAATCTGGGGCTTTTTGGAGTGCTTCAAAAATATATAGATGCAAAACGTTAACGTATAGTCATCTCTTTCATTCCAGGTGGAGGAGTCTGAAACCTTGCGTATAATAATATAACTTAATGTAATTCAAAATCAGTATGAGAATAAATATATGCGTGTTCAGGCCACATACACAATTACATACTTCATCATGCTTATTATGAGTGATTAGTTTTAGTAGTGTACACAAACAACAAGTACTCCTAATGTGTATTAGAGTGAAATGTAACCTCTCTGTACACAGATAACCTTTCAACCCTGTCCAACAGCTCTGGTGTTCTTCCTCCTCTATATTTCTTGTTAAATTCATAAGGTCCCTTGGGTGCTCTAGGATGTAATTTATGGTCAAACAAAAACCGTTGAGACAAGGACTTATGGCCTGTGAATTGTTTGTGTTAGCCGCCCCATAAAAGGCACTACCTTGTCAGCCTCGGCAGTGTGCAGACAGCACCGTGAGGATGGCTGAGCGTCTACACGAGTGTGTGTGCGTGTTGTGCTGCTGAAAATCAGCTGCAGTCCAGATGGGCAGGCTTTTAGCTCACCTAGTGTCACATCTCTGACCCGCCGCTGGGCCGAGAGAGACCTGTAAGATGGTGAGCTGTCTTAAACCCCTTTATAAGTGCGTTTTGCCACTCAGCTGCCATCTTGGCAACACCCACGGCAGTTATTTTTGGGCTAAAAAGACCAGGCCCTTATCTAAACGAATGGGGAGTGATCCAGAACTTCCCTTTTTATGGTCACACAGACATAAAAACTGCATGGATATACTACTACTACTACTACTACTACTACTACTACTACTACTACTACTAATAATAATAATAATAATAACAATAATAAAAAATAATAATAATAAGTTCTGTTACGGCCCAATACTGAGTGGCTCAGTGCGGCCGCTATAAAGCAAATGATTGGCTTTTGGCGTGACTGAGGTGGAAAAATGCACAGTGCACTTGCCATCTGTGGCATAACTGGCTTTCTTTTTGTAAGTGATCTGTCTCCTCTTATACTGTCTGTACCAAGAGATGATTAAAACAAAAATGGCTTAACAGGCACCAACAACAGGCATCAGAATGATCAAAAACAGATATTGCTATGGCATACTGAAGACAATGCATCAAAGGAACTGTGGTTTAAATTATATATATTCATTAAAGGAAAGGCTCTAGACAGCATTCTATCACAAACCCGTCAAGTCATATCATTATCCGTAACCACTTATCCCTTTCCATGGGGTCACGGGGTGTTGCTGCTGGAGCCAATCCCAGCCTTGTCTCAGGGCGAGGGCAGGGTACTCCCTGGATAAGTCGCCAGCTCATCGCAGGGCCCTCACTGATGAGCAATGTGGGGTTCAGTATCTTGCTCAAAGACACTTCGACATGCAGCTCAGCTTTGCCCTGAGCCGGGATTTGAACTAGCGACCTTTCGATCACTAGTCGACCTGCTCTACCCGCTGAGCAACAGCCGCCCTTCACAAACCCGTATCAAATATATTATGACTACATTAGAAGTTGTTTGTATGTTTCGGGGTAGCACATAAGTTTACTCTAGCATGGTAGACAATTGTTTTGCACATCTCTATGTGATTGTTACTACAGTAACCCCCCCAAAATAATATCAACTCAATGTCCATTCACCAAGTCTCCCCAGAGCTTTCAACTCTTATCAACAACATGGCTACACAGCTCAATTTTGATAATTGGTCAATTTGCACCTCACAGTTCTACTCTAATGCCAACTCAGGGTTTACTGTGCTCTTTATGAAGCGTGTTGGGTGTGTACATGCCTGACTTTGGTGCAGGAGATGGAGGTTTACTTAGGCAACTATGCAAATGTCATGGTTTGGGTTAAAATGACTACTTCCTTAAGGTTACACTGGATGCGTTGGTGTAAATAGTGTGTATTGATCAGGAATCTTGCAGAACCAGTTCATCGTGAAGTTGTTGTATGATAGGAAGTTGAAAATTCCAATGACAGCTAGTACCAGGACCTATATCAAAGCTCAACAATGAACTTTCATACTTGTCCAGACACCATCCACTGACAGGACTGCGTGATATAGTTGAAAACTGTGTAAAAAGCCAATAAGTGGAGTGGATTGTTTTATCAAAATACCATTTCAAAGGTCAAGAACTGACTTTCATGTTGTTTTTAGATGATAAAGACGAAATTTAAACTAAACGGTCTGCAGATGCTCTTAGTTTTACATCATTTACTCTGGAAACATGTACTGTGAATGCCTAACACAGTCTATTAATGTGTCCTGTAGTTTGATAGGCAGTAATTGGAGCCAACAATGACAGTAGCTATACTGAGGGCTCATTTCCCACAGAGGCCACCCACGCTAAATATATACGCAGCCAGCCCTTCGGATAAAAACACCAAATGGCAGTACGGATGTTATGAACACGGCACCTTCTCCTGTGTCGTTATTAACATGATTAACATGCTAAAGAGTCTTTGCTATCCTCATAAATGCTCCAAAGGGTATGGTATTCTCATCAAAATGAGCCTCCAAAGTCCATTTTGCAGATTTACCGTAAAATCTTTAATCACTGCTAACTCTGAGGTAATTCGACGCCTCCCATGAAATATGGACGATAACTTACCACCATGTGAGACGGCGGCGTGTTTTAGCTTGTTTCCCAGGCTGTTTTTAGATGTGTTATGGTTGTGGGCATCAGTCATAATGCCAAGGTCATGGCTTCTAGATGGCTTTTCCACTATTAGACCTCATTATAGCTCATTAGGCCTCAGCTGCTTGTCTCTTCACCCCTTACAACACGCTCACACACACATTTATACACATATAACCCCTGCTCCGGATGGACAGATGGACGGTCGCACACACACACGCACACACACACACACACACACACACACACACACACACAGACACTCGTACAATACACAAACACAAACACAACAGGCCCCGTCAAAGACAGCCCGACCATGCCAAATGGCAAATAGCGGTGGCTGAGTGTTCCTAGAAACTGCTGTTTGGTAAACGGAGAAGGCTGGGAGTCAGGGAGTGGAGTGGGCGAGTGCAGCAGGTGGTTCGGTTTGAGGTCCCACTGGGTGCATTCTCTCACTCTAAAACACAGGCCAAGGTAGCACGGCTGTCTGGAAAACAAGTTCATCAACAGCTCCTGACATCCTGCTCCCGGACTGGGAGCAGGGGGGAGGGGGGCGCTGAATTTGAGTGATACCAGAGGACCATCATGACCCAGCGAGGTTGTTAATGTACCGCCTCTCCAAGTAGTGCGGTCCTCCATCAGAACTGACCCTTCTCTGCATGGGGCTCTGGCTTCTGCCATTAAAAACACTGAGCGAGCTTCATCTGCTTTATACAGACATTTAATAAAGATCAAATGAAAGGGGGATAGGGGTTTCTGGGAAGCCAATACTGTCTCAATTGTAGTTAAATGTTAGTCATTGGTCTTCTAAATCTGATATTTTGGTAATATCACTAAAGATAAGTCCAACAGGGCAAAAAATACAAACGCAATATTTTTTTATTTACCACTTGTAGAGTGTTACAGCCTAAAGCCTAAAGGTTGGGCTAAAACCTAGGAGTAGTGTGAATGGGCCATCATCTCATCTCTTGCTCTGGGCCAACACCAATAACGACCTACAGTACATACACTGACTTCCTGACACCTATGCTGAATCCCCATGCTTGCCAATGAGGTAGGTGCAGACGGTGCAGGTTCTCTGGCAGAGAGCGTCAGTCGGTTTGACAGGTTCACGGGTCAGTGGTGTGGATGTCCTTCCCTGCTAGCAGCCATGTGCTGAGGTGTATCAGCCAGGAACGGGATGCTGAGAAAATGGGGAGGACACAGCGGGAGAGTGACTTTTACTGGAAGAAAGGCTGTTACAGTCAGTTAAAGTGCAAGATGAACACAGTGGGAGAAAAAAAGCGACAGTAGCAAGAGCTGAAATGCAAGTGGTGCAGCAGCACAACTGACAAAGTGGGAAGGAGGCAAGTACAAATACAAATTAAAATAGGACAGATAAAGTTAAATATCCATAAAAAAACAATATAAAATACTACAATCGTTACATCAAAATGGCTAATTAAAGTGACAAGTGATGATATAAAGATCTATAGAGGTCAGTGGACTCTGTATGATATAAGAAAATCATCAATCCATCAATCATTCCGCATTCTGTACCGAACAAAACACCTCCGACACAGAAATGTTCATAAGGATCATCCAAGCTGAAATTCCAAGTGGAAAACTCCACTGGCATTGGGATCCACCATTTCCGACTTAAGAAATGTGAACACAGATGACATCAGTGTGGCAGCACACATAGTGAACCAACTTACCTTAAGTCTTTTCATCACTTTTTACTTTATGTAGTGTTTGTATGCAGTACAAACTTACAACTCCCCTCTTTTTTAAGTGCTTCGATCTGTTTAGATCAGCTACTGCACTTGTTAGCGGAGTTCACGTTTTCCCAATTAGATGCACTGGGTTGCAATTAGATTACAAGTCGGGAATAATGACTCGGACATATTGACTTCCAACTTGGAAGGCATTGCAGTGGGAGAACATCCTCAGCTTAGCTTTACACTCTTCGTCAATAATTTCTTGAGCATCATCTGGAGCACGTTCAAGATGTTTCTGTGATGTAGCCCATAAGCTGGGGGCATGACTAGTTTGATCAATTGGGTCCAGTAAAGAGGATCACGACTATGGAGTGAAAGTGACTAGTAAAAAAAAACTAAAGTAAAGCTCAAGATATAGCAGACAAGGTTTACTTCAAGCCCACAGTGAAACCATATGGGAGTCAAATGGTGAACATAGGCAGGCTGCCTTCACTGTCTGCTACTCTAACACCTGTGCCGGTTACCTTATCCTATAGAGCTACATGCTGCTTCACCGTTTACATCTAATCAAGACTGGTGACATCCTGTGGTAGGAAAGATGCCGTCAATTTGCCTCAGTTCAGGAAGCCAACACATGACAGGTGTAGAAAAATTCCACCCACACAATGAGCCAATTCCTCAGTTTTCTGTTGTTTTCTCTGAACGTGCTATTGACAGGTACAACTATTGTTTCCCATTCACCAAAGGAATGTGTGTTACACTAAAGAACATGTGCGCAGAAACCAAACCTGCAGGTTCAGGTTCAGCCACAGTAATCTCATCCTCTCATCTTTTGTGGCCGGCACTGGGTGGCAAGTGGCAAGAGGTTTGTTGTGTAAGAAAGCTGGGGGACATTACCTTTTGTGTGTGTGTGTGCACGCTTACACAGCTCCATAGATTCATATCACCTACATACAACCTCCGGTATTGTACATCTCTGTTCCATCTCCCCGCCCCTCACTGTGGAGTATCAGATATGAGCCTGGACTATTTATGAGGTTACAATGGTGCTGTCAAGGTGGCTGGGATTAATGAGGCCTTTTTTCTTTGGCCGCGAGGCTCTGATGGCCCGCTGCTGCGGCTGCACATGTTGTCTCAGCCGTGATGCTGTTGACCCCAGGCCACACAAGGCTGTCCTACACACTGCCTGGCCATAACTCAGCGTGCAAGGGGGCCTTCAGAGCACACGTCCTGTTCGATAAAAGCACAAGTTGTCAGTTTGATGTGATAGGATGACAGTATAACATACGATGACTTCTTTAAAGGTGTGTTAGTGCTGCTGCTTTTATCACCACAGTTCCTGCTTCATGTTCCTTGGTGCAGCTAACACAAGGAAGTGACCAGCCACATGATAGCAGTACAGTGCCCGACCATAAATCATAGGTGCTTGCACCCAGGGGAAGACAACACAATGCCAGACATGTCATGAACTCTCCCTCTTTCTGTGAACTTGCCCCCAGGTGGCCATATCAGTTCTTACCGGTCCCATAAGACACACAATGGTCTACATTAGCAGTCACTGTCATCACGTCAGCTCATCAGATGAAGGATGGCAATTTTAGAAAAAGAATGGGTCACCTGCAAGCTTGCACAATAGTGTGGCCTTGTACTTCACACTCTCAGGAGGGGACTCTTAATATGCTCACAGTGGTATTGATGTAATCGTGGGAAGGCTGCCAATCACTGCGTTCACCAGGCCAGCTGACATAAGCTCTCCAGAGGCCACCAGTGTGCACCTGCAGTTACTGCTTCCTGGAGGTTATTACACTTAGAGTGCATATGGTGTAGATCATTGTGTAGATCCCTGAATGTAACAGCAGTATGTGGAACAAAAGCAAGACTTTTTCTGTGTGATTCTGACCTCAGGTGGGTTAGCATTAAGCTGCTATACATGTGTTTTTCATATTAACAAATGTTGTAATCAGTACGTGTATATGAAAGCTGTCACCTGTAGTGACAAACCCACAGAGAACGATCACCGTGCTTGCTCCTTAAGCTCTAAAGACAGATTTACTATCTTTTAACTCATTGGTTTAGTTTTCCGTCGTGCAACTTTACCGTTCTGGTTTACTCTCCCCATCAGCACTGGTACCAGATGCAGCAGGCAGGTGTCCAAAGCAAAATAGCTAAGATAAAACTCACCGTAACCTATCATCCCAGCATTGTCAAATGGCAGACGGACCAAGTTAGCGACTAGTTTGTTGAGAAACTGGAACATCTGGCAACAAAGGAGACATATTTCCAATACGAGTTGTTGACCAAAGAGGTAAAAAGACTGCACGGAAGATTTTGCCCCTTTCAATGTTGACTTCATAGCTATGGCCTTGGTTTCTGCTGCCCCCAGGAGGCCAGAAAATGAATTTGTTGTTGTAAGTCAAGTAAATGTGCTTACAATATTCATTTTCCAGTTACTAAGTGTTAAATAATTTCTGTTTTAATTCTTACTGAAGGCAGTAGGTTAAATTGTGCCATCTTTGATAAGTCACATCTCTGTTATAAATGATGCCTGCTATTGCTAATAGTTGACCGGGGGGGTATTTGTTGTGAGAGGGCTCTGAAAAGGTTGCTGAGCGTATACCATCAGCGAGCGCCGTGTTTGGTGACAAGAAAAGATAGTACGCCAACATCTCCCGTCACGCTAGGTGTCAGTGATATTTCTTATCTTGTGAAAGTCACTGTTGAAAGAGTCAAGTACACATGCGGCTGCCGAGCTCAATTTAACACTCCGAAACTTTACTTTTCACTGCTTGTGTTAACGCTCCTAGGAAACTGAAACCTCATACCTCTCTGTTCTCTAACAGCTTAAGTTGCCTGCAGATGCATTTTCCAGATCTATAAAAGAAGTGATATACCATCTCAGTGGGTATGTGTGTGCACTCAGTCAATTCATGTGTTAAGTGGAGGTGTTTCAGTGTGTGTGTGTGTGTGTGTGTGTGTGTGTGTGTGTGTGTGTGTGTGTGTGTGTGTGTGTGTGTGTGTGTGTGCGCAGCAGCTTAGTGGGTGTGAGATGGCTATCTGGGGCCATACATCAGGCCTGGTGTGGCAGTGGGCCCGTGTAATTATCAGGTCTCAATGGGACGCTGTGTTATTTTTGCCCTGGGTGAGATGCTTATCTGGCCCTGTCAGCAGCCACCTGGATGGATGAGCCCTGCTCCTCAGAGCACCGGCTCACCTTCCCTCTGCACCAAAGACAAACTGGTCAACTTCTCTCAGGCGGGCCACCGCAGCCTCGGCTAACACGCAGGACAAATCAGCTCCACCGAGAGACTAAGACTCAGAGAGCCACGGCCGGAGAGTAACAAACGAGCAGTCCTGCAATCAGTACTCTGATTTAAAAGTGCATATCAGCTAATTAACATAATCCTTCTCTGACTGGACTACTGCACGACTTGGTGTGAGTGAACACTTGATTCATTTTCTGTCTGAGGTCCATCTAAAGTGATTATAGGGGATTTTTATATTGTATACAGGACTTCTGATCACAACCCACACGATTAAGTATGTTAAATACATGAACAATTAATTGAAGATAATTGAAGAACTTGTGTAACCAAAGTATTATGATTATAAAGGGCTCATCACAGTCAGATCCGTCCTCTGGAGCTTATGAATGTGCACATTTATCGGCAATACACATGGACATTAGTTATTGGACTGTCCAAACAACAGACATCACTATACCATAGTGTTTAGGATTATGAGGTCTACCATCTTAATCAAACTTGCTCAGGCTGATGGGAAAGAATTTGGTTAAAGACCTTCTGATGTCTTCCTGAATACACTGCAGTGCCTGCACTAGCTTTTGAGAAACTTCAGTATAAACCACAAGTATCAGCCTCAGATATGGAAGTCAGTAGGACTCTTCCTCCAGGGATACTGTATTTTCTCTGAAAAAGAATAATAATAAAAAAAAAAAATAGATATATTTATAAGCCTTTGAAACTGAGATCACTGTTGAAATGATGATTGTGGATGTATTCTATAGAGACGCCTGAGAACAGTCATAGTGCCACATGTTGAACAAATACACTTGCAACATTTTGAACTATGACAACTACTGGTAATAGGGCTGGAGGTGTTATACAGCACATTTCATCATTTAGGTGTCCATTGTTCTGTCAGACCTGATTATGGCATTCTGCATGGTCCTGTGGGGATTTCCTTTTCAAAGGAGCCTTCAAACCTGCTTTTATATGAAGCCTGAAGCAGAATAAATCTGCTCTCATCAGCCTCAAGCTACGGTTCTGCTGGTGTGGGTGATCACTGTTGTTTATGGGCCATGCACAGTGATAGCACTGAAGTGTATTCTGCTGCTGGCCCATATTCATTTTTCATTGTCGAGTGTCTTTGTTGGGTTTTATGCAAACACTGTGGTAATTTAGGAAGTGCTCTGAAATGAATCTGCCTCTAAGCTCTGCGAGGCATCTTTTACTAGATCACACAAACATAGGGACTCAGCGAACACACATACAAATGCACTGAGAAACACAAATATACACGCACGCACAGTTACATGCACAGCAATAAACACACTGTATGTACACTCTGTATGCACTGAGCTGTGGCCCACTGTGCCTCTGAGCCATTTCCCATTATTTTTCGCCCTGTGGTCTTGCAGTAAGCAAGAATTTATTTGGTTGAATGATCAAAAGATTAAAAGCGCCGAGCCTCGTGTGTGTTTGGGACACGTTGTCAGTGTGAGCAAGATTTAAAGCCAGGAAAAGCATGAGGAAATGGCGAGACATTTTGACTGAAAAAAAAACCCCCCACCAAAAACAAAAAAAACATTGTTTGATAGTTAGCCTGCTGGTGGCACAGGGGCTTGATATGTCTCTCAGCACTGACATTGTAGCCTTTTATGTCTGGCCTTATCCACCACCAAAGCCCTTTCCTGCACACTTCTCCCAAGCTGTGTGTCAGCCAGCGTTGGAAAGGTTACTTTCATTATGTAGTACATGGGATCTGAAATAAACTATTCCCTTGTGCACCTCCAAACACAGATGTTTTGTTGAGACTGTTTCACATTGACTACTGTAGTTCAAAGGAGAAAGGAGGGGGGAAAAATGCCTCTATTGGGTTTCTGTTTGTGTAGACTTGTTCTTTATTGATTCGAAGATAAATGAAAAACAAAAGTGAAAAAGCTTTTATTGCACTGCTGATTAAAAAAGGTTACTTGTGCGGTTTACTTGTTCCTTTAGCTCACATCAGAGAGTTGTACAGCACTTGAGAGGAATAAAATGTACTTTGAGTTAATGACAATGTCGTTGACTGTATTACTTTGTCGCTTTGTGCTTCATCTACATCATTTTCCTTTGTTGTGGTCGTGGTTGGAACATCAACTTCGTATACAGACGGATGTTATAATTTTGGAGAATTATTGTTAACAAATGTTTCAAACTCAGTGACAAATTAATTTGTACCCAGGGACCTAATATTACTGCTCCATGGACAAACAGACAAGAGGAAAAAATGCCAAACGAGAGGGAAACTACAGAAGGAACTAGGCTGTCTGTGTTCAGCTCAGCCTCTGACTAAACTCAGGACCTACCAAACGCACATATACAGTCCCACAGCGTACAGCTAACTTACAGTTGTTATACTGGCTTGTTACACTCACTTCTTCCTAGTTGGTAGGCAGCTGAAAAGATAACAGAAAATCAGCCGGGATTCGGGACATATTTCAAGGTAAGACAACATATTTGATTAGCTTTGAGGCGCCGCTTAGCTCGATCAGTAGCGCGCGCGACTCATGCGCCAAGGCTCTGCAGCGGACCCGGGCTCGACTCCCGGCCTGGGTCGCTTTGCTGCGTGTCACTCCCCCTCTCTTACCATGTTTTCTGTCAAACTCTTCAGCTGTACTATCAATAAAGCCAGAAAAGGCCAAAAAAATACTTTGGGAAAAAAAAAAAGCTTTGATTAGCTTCCATTAGACAATAGCTAACGTTAGCATTCAGCAAATTCCTTGCCAACGATTAGGTTGATAGTGTGACATGATATATTCACAGGTAATTGCCAGTTACTTCTAAAATATCAAGGTACAGCTTGCACACATTTGGGATGTGAAATGCACTGGATGTGATGAATAGTAATGTTAGCAAGGAAATGGTTAACATTAGCATTGCTAACATTAGCTAATATGGTAGCTGTGTGAATGTGGCCTGGTTTTTTGAGTTTCTGAGATAAAATTTAAAAGAAAAAACCTAAAATGTTAAGCTTATGGTGGCTCTACAGATATATTCAGGGGATCACAGTCAGGTTCATCTCTTCATTTTATTGCAGTCCGTCCAGTAATTGGCAAGATCAAACGACATCCCCACCCCTGAAGAAAAGCCGCTAGCATGTCATCACATTCACTATGGTCACATTCATGAAATCATTGTGATTACTTCCGGTCCACTGCTGTAATCCGATTACCCTCGCCCACCGCAAACGCTAACCTGGCACCTACCGACTGAGATGGATGTAATCGCATCGCGGCATGGCTTATTATTAGACAACATTCTCGCTTCAGTTCAAAGGCTGGAATCAAAGGCACTTCCCTTTGAGGATCACTTTACATAAGCCAGTGCTACAAGTGCAGTTTGTTTGTGATGTGCAGCGCGGCGCATGCTTTGAGATAGTATCGCCACTTTGCTTAATCTTCTACCATGATGCAGCATTAGAAATTAATCCTTCTTATTCTGCACTTCAGACAACACAAACATGTCCTCATTAAAACCATTACAGATATATCAGTACAACAACAATACAAAAAAAATAGCTTTGCGTGAATGGCATCAGTTTGAGCTGTCTTTCAACTCATTTTGAATCTACTTTGTTTGACTGGCAGGAAATCCTCTACTGTCGAAGAAACATCTTTTGAAGAGGCATTAAACCTCTGAATAAATATCAATAATAAAACCTAGGAAACCATCAAATTAAATTGTTTACCAGGGGCTGATTATAGTTGCATATGTGGTGTGTGGTAAATGTGCACACACAGCAAAATCTTTTGTCCCTTTTATTTCTTTGTAACTGATACAAATGTTGTGCAGCGGTGTCACTCAATATTGTTTCATTTCTTAGCTTTTACCCACTCCATTAGGCCCAGATAACCTCTGCCTGTTGGACCCTAACATCTCAAAACCCTGTGACCCCGCCCTTGACCTTTGCCCCAAGCCCTCTTGACCGCAACCCCCTCTCGGACCAAGAAGAGGCCGCTGAGAAGAAGTGGTTGCTCTCGCAGCGCCTCGAAGGGAGCTAGAGTTACCGGAGCATGCGGACTCATTAACAAATATCTGTCTGTTTGCTGCAGTAATGAGTAAGGCAGCAATTTAAAGTTGAGTGAACAGCCGCCTGGAATCTGAACTAGCGGGACAGGCTGCTGGTGTCAATCAAAAAGTTGAGGTTCAGCAACAGGGCATCTCCAGTCTACCTGCCTCCATCACCACTCACACGCGTACTTATATAGTCATGGCTGAGGGGGGCCACATAAACTGTAGGTGTAGTGGAGTGATAAGCCTTCACAGATGAATGAGAGGCCGGGGTAGAGAGAGAGATGTGGGGCTCTTACACCCCCTTCTGGCCAGGGAAGGTAGTGTCGGGATTTCTGTGGCAATTAATTAAACTTCAATATAACCTAGTTAGAACTGCCTGAAAGCACATCTCCCTTTGAGACTTTTCTTACCATTTAAACTCTGATAGACGATAAGGCATTTACTGCAATCAAACAATACTTTTCTTTTTTTCATTTAAAGCCACACATACACTGCAAAGCATTTTGGATCCAGCTGCTTTTTGTACCCAGCAGTTGTCACAGTTTAACTAATGCAAAATTAAACTCGGATCGTCCTGCACCACACTCCATCACCATGCCATCACTCTGGGATCATTTAAACGAGTGGTTTCCAAATTGTTTTGCCCCCAAAACAGAGTGACAGTGTTTTTCAAGAGCATTACCTCCCTTGTTTAATGTGAATAATTTTCAGATGCATAAAAAAAAAAAAACCCTGTTGAATTATTCAGAAATTCACAACAACAAAACAGTTCAGCAAAGTCTGGAAGAAATACCTCATTTAACGCAGCAGAAATGTTTGTTGTCTGCCTTGATTTCCTGCTGCAGGCTGGCTACACCGAGCACATAATGTATGTGGTGTTGTTTTGCGGGGCCGCTGCTGCAACGCTACGCTGCCGCTGTAATCAATGAATCTAGCAGCTCCTGTGGTGAGAGCTGGACGTTAATGGTGCGTATGTGAGCTCTACAAGCTTCACAGTGGACCAGTCTTTATTTCATATTTTTTGCTTGGCCCTCTTGTACAGAAATGGGTCATACTGAGTCAATATTATGTGAAATTAAATTACCTGTGAATGACTATAGCTGGCCTCCACTTGAAGGTTTTCTTGGTTGTTTGGTAGCTTTATCTGGCTTACTGCAGTCTGTAGATGTTAACTTTCCCATATTGTGCAGACTCAGAGAAAAGTTTGACATTTCACAGCGCTGTGCTGAGTCCAAAAAGCTTAAGACACAATCTCAATAATGAAAGCTCAACGTTTTGTTTTTCCTGTGACTCACACAAGCCCTACGCCATACGTGCGCTGCAGGTCTGGCGAGTAAAGAAAATATATTCTGCTGCAACTCTGCAAATGGTCTACAGGGGCGACATGATGTTCATTTCTAGCAAAGGCATAAGAAACTTACTGCCAAAAAAAATCAGCATCACCAAACTTTTTTTATTAACATTATTAACTGGTCATGACTTTTTATTAATATGTATAATAAATAAATAAAGTGTCTGTATCTGTATTATTATTATGATTATTTATTTATTTATATTTTTAGGTACGACCTCATAACGTTTTCTCATAATATCAGTTTGTTCAGTGGCAAAAATGGACTTCCATGTGTTTTATATTTGTGTGTAAGGTTTATGTTTCCATCCCTCATTGGGATCTCGAACAACCGGTTACAACGGACAGATTTGCACAACTGTCATCCATTAATCTCACGCAAATTCCTTCTTTTTAAAAGAGAAAGTATTTGTCATGCATGTGGAATGACTCTAATACACAATAATGAAGCATCTGTGAACCATAACAAATGTTGTTTTGCCCCTATTTGACAATCCCTATGCAAAATGGCTGTGATGAAAACTATATAAATAATAATAAATCAGCGCTGCAGTTTGTATTCATGCTGCATTCACATCTGAAAGATCTAATCAACCTCATCTCCATATGTTTAAATCAAGCGGTTGCTGTAAAGAACTCTGCTGCACACGTTCCAACACAACAGCATTAAACTTGATTAGACATTAAGTGTGACCCTGAATGATGTTGTGGAACAGCTGTATTACATGTCGCAGTGCTACAATATTGTTTCCCTGCAGTGAAGTGAAGCCTGGTCAGTCTGTCAGCCGGAGCTCAGGACGGGAAGCCAGAGCATTTCATCTCAGCTCTGACAGACGGACGAGCAGACAGATGGACGGGCTGATGGAGGGGCTGACGGAGCGCGGCGACCAATGAACCATCGAGCCAAACTAGCCCCGTTTTACAAATCCACCGAGGCATGCTGGTGCTGATCTGGACCCCTGGTAGCTCATGTCTGATTCTGTGTGCATATGTCTGAGCACACAGTGCATACACGTGCATCAGAGTGCTAATTTGCATGATTGTGTATTCTAAAATGTTGTCTAAACATATGTAGATTTATATTTGCACACAAATCTATTTGTGTGGCTGCTGGCCTGCCTGTGTGTGTGTGTGTGTGTGTGTGTGTGTGTGTGTGTGTGTTTGTGTGTGTTCAGATGCGTCAGTGTGTTATCTGATCAAGGCTCTGTCAAGCCCGAGGGGAGCCCAGCATCCCCTCTCAGCCTTGGAGCTAGAGCGGTGGCCTTTGCAGAATAAGTGTAAACAGCTAAGGGCAACAAGTGTCTCGATCAGGCAAACAGATAGCAGCTGTGAACAAGGACTGTGACTCATAGCTTCCTATCAGATAAACTGGACATGGCGCTGTAGGAGGGAGGAAAATGCAACATTAAGCCCAGACTTTGTACCTTCGCCGACTGAATTTCCATGGTTCATTTAGCAGAACAGCTCGCTTAGACAGAAATTAATGTTGTTTTTGTGTTCCCATAATCTGATGTAATGGATGTTAAGCAATTTATTTGAGGCTTACTTACTAAAAGAATAATACATTATTCAGAGCTGTTATCAGGAGGGACCTTAACCCGAGTTAAACTTGTTTTAGCTGTGTTTATTTTAGAGTTAGTTTTTGCTGAAAAAAAAACCCCAAACTTATAAAGAGCTCATTTTTCATGCATAAGGTAGAGCCAAGTCTTTTAAAAATTGCATGCAAAAAAGTAAAAAACATAAACAAAAAAACAAGAACATGCGGTTTCTTTGAAGTAAGTGTTGTTGTGCTGTTGTGCTTTTGTATCCTATGTACACACTTTACACATTTCTCAACGTCGTATATGCCAGTCTACAGAGCTGCACCGATATACAATCACACACACACCCCCGGGGGAATTTAGACTCCTCTGAGGAGGAAATATGACAAAGACAGGGAGAGCAAACACACTCCGTTCAGGACCAGGAATCACTCCCAAAGTGTAGTTGGATTTATAGTCAATAGTCAGTTACTAATCTGTAGTTCAGCATTGGATTTCTGATGGTCACTGATATTGGCACATCTTGCAATGACAATTATAAACACACTTTAACCTTCCAAAAAGGCACTATACAGTGCATTGTTGCTTCCTTAAAAAGAAAACCTCAGTTGGGCCCCTTCCAGGAGAGTGTGAGAATCAAAAGAAAGCAACTTTACCCCAGAGAAAGGTCTCAAAATGATAATTGTGCTAAAAAAGAAACCCTTCCCCTCTAATAAAACAATGGAAAAGGGGGACCCACCATTTCATTCCATTGCACCATTTAAATCAGTTATTGACCTTGTTACTATTGTTCTAGTTTTAATGTTGTTCATATTTTTTTTTTAAAATGTCAAAATCTGAACATTTGAAATGAAAACATTTGGATTCCATAAATTTTTTCTTGGTGTTTTTTCTCTGATTATTTATCAGATCATGGTGATGTTTGCTAAAACGGACAAGACAAATGAATCTGCCTCCACTTCACTCTCACTCTGCATCCATGTGCACCAGCAGCCCATGACATCTAGTCACAGCTCTGGCAGTCGCTCCATGGCACTTCCACAGTTGCCGTGGGCTTTGCCTGTGGCATGGCTCATTGTTAAAAGTGCTGATGATGGGACATTGGTTTGATTTTATTGTAATGATTTATTAAAGGCTCTCATTGATGGCCGCATCACAAATGAGATAATGGTGTCCAACCCTCCCCTTCAGATCCCCTCAAGTGGCTACATGTTCAGGCTCCATAATTCCCTTAACGCCCAGCTATAAATCAAGCTGGAGGAAAGAACCACTGAGCCACTTGATGCTCATTTATTTTTTGATAAACTGAGAATTTTTCCATCACGTAATTGCTAATGGCGCCACTATGACGACGCTGAACTGAGACGTGACTATGTTGCACTGTGAATTATGTTCTTGTAATATGTTTGTTTAACAGTGGTGCTTGTTCATTTGTTCAGAACCTGGGTGATGCGGGTCAACGCGGCTCACAATAAACCCTCAGGTCATATCTTTTAAAACAATTATCACACGGCAGGTCGGAACAGGTCCTCAAGGCACGTTAAAATAGATCATCCAATAAAGCTTTGCGCAAAGCTGGTGTTGCCGTGCTGTAAGTCAGAGATGAATGGTTAATGTCACCTTAGGAAACACACTCTGCATCAATCCTGCCCTGTGAGTCACCGGCCACGGCCCGGCCAAACTAAACCAAATACTTCATCTACAATGTAAAACACGCTCGCAGCCATAAACACGCTTCAAAACGCGGTGGGCCACGGCCTGAAAAATGATTTTAACCATAACTGTAAGCGTTCTCTTGCTCTCTCTTGCCTCGTGAGCGTTTATTTATGTAGATTGGTTAGAGTGGTGTATAATTATTCTGCCGCTGCCAATGTCTTCTTTTATTTATTCTCCATTTCCTTTCCTTCGCAGGGTCGAATATTGTCTTGGGAAGGGGGAAAACAAGAAGCACACATCTATCTTTAGACGCACACCGGCCACTTGTGCATGTATCTGATTGCAGGTTTTAATTATTTGAAAGTTCCTCTACAGTGAAAAGTCCTGAGGGGTGACTTTAATAGCGTTGCGTGTATATTTCCAGCTATTAATTACAGCTCTCCGATCTAAATTCAGTCCATTTGGAATTTAATGAAAAGTGTGTGTGTGGGAAAACGTTTGTCACTGTGCGTACAGTGCGTGCATGCAGGCTTGTGTGTGTTTGTGCATTATTATTTTTTGACATACAAGTGTGTGTTAGCCAGACCTCCTAGTCTGAGCATTTCCGTATGTGTGTGTGTGTGTGTGTGTTTCCATTTCCCATCTTGCCTTTAAATGAGAGCTGTGCCACTGAGCTGTTTATTGGCTCAAGGTTTCTGCAGCGGTAATGATGCATGGAGAATGATGTGGGCTGAGTTGGAGACTGGGACGCCTGCACACCCCAGCCTTTCTGAAGTTACATTTAAAGACCGCCGAGGAAACTCTTTATATTATATATATATATATATATATATATATATATATATATATATATATATATATATATATATATATATATATATATCCCTCTGTGTGAAGGAAATGATTCTCTTATTCATTCTTAAATGGTAAAATGTCCTTAACTGTGGTTGACTGTCTTTCATGTAGAAATCCAGGTTTGTTTAATTCAGTGGGGTGAATTAAAGCTGTTCACATATGCATTTATAGACATCGAGGAAGTGGGAATGAAGAGAGTACCACAGGATGTCAACAAAGATGTGACCTTTAAGGAGCAGTGAAGTGGGGCATGGTTATTTCATGCAAGGGGCTGTAAAAAGTACATCATGTTGTTGTGATTTCTATTTCTCAGAAGAACAAAGGTAATAAATGATTCACACATATAATTATACCACCACTGGAATGTGTCAGAGAGCTTTAAAATGATTTATACGTGGCAACCAACTGTTTTGGTTTGTGGCACTTTAAAATAATGCTTTAAATTTTTCTTTTAAGGGATCCTGTGGGGCCAGGAGGCATGAAAAAAAGCTCTTTCACAAAAACTACAATTAGTATATACTGTACTATCCCCGCAGATTCATCTGTGGACCCCCTTGGTGGGATATGACCACACCGCTGTGTGTATCTGTAACAACATCTGAAACGGTGTTTAGACCACTGAGACGAGCTCCATCCTTCATCAGCTACAACATCCTCTCCCACTGAAGAAGTCACCATTTGTCTCAAGCAAAAGGTGTGTGTGTATGTGTGGGGTAGGGGGTGGTGGGGGATCCTTGTTTGTTAGAGGACAGGGGAAATGGGCTGTGATGTTGTGGGACACACAGGTGTGTTGGAGTTGAAAGCATCAGGCGTGGCAGGCCGTGGCGTGGGGGCCACCGGTATGGTGGTGAAATGTGGCCTCGTTTAGCACAGCGATGGGCCCGATATAAGAGAGGGTGATGACAGTAACAGTTAGGGAAGGTCGGCTGCACTTCAGCTAAAGCTGGACAGGAAGGAGCGTGACTTTAAATCAAATATCCCCACAGTTATATTTGCAGAACAAACAATAAGAAATTGATTAGCACGCTTTACAAAGCGATCCATACAAGTGTTTTTGGATCAGGTGACTAAACATTCAGCTGAAGGTGATGGTTATAACTAACAATGAGAAAACATGGCATTAAACATCCGTTTGGGTGGCTGGACCCTACAAAAACTACTGCCTTGTTTCACCAAGTGTTTTTTACCAAGTACAGATTTGGTGTTGAAAATTTTAAATAAGAAATTAATGAAATAAACAGAAATAAAATAACTCGGTGCCACAGAGCAGAACCTGTCATGGTCTTCCCCAAGTGCAAATTTATGGAAAACAGACTTGATTACAGGCTATTAATATAATGTGTCACAGCTCTGCTGAATCTTTCATCACCTTTCTTAATTATCTTAAAATAATGCCTACAACAAACAAGAGTCAAAACTGCATTATTGAAGTTGTGCCACAGCACAATCCTAATAGATCACTGTGATGTTGAGCTAAACACACACACACACACACACACACACACACACACACACACACACACACACACACACACACACACACACACACACACACACACGCACCACGCGGGTAGAAAACTGCCACTTGATTTGCATTATGTAGATAGGCGATATCTGCAGACTTGTTTATTTCTACTGTCATTATTGAGTGCAACTCAAACCTACAAAACATTTCTGCTGTGCATATTTTATGTACTGTATTGGTCTGTGGTTGAGCAGGTTAATTAGGTCTCCAACGAAACGTTAGTGAACGTGTTGTTTTTAATGAGATTTGAAAGCATCAAATACGACTTTTAGAGTCAATATTTGTAGGCACTTTGAAATAACATCATGAAAAAAAGACAGTTTTCTACTCAGACGTTATTGTAAACAATGATGTGATTAGTTCTTTTGGATTATAACTGCAGTACCGTCCTGGTCTGAATATGTTCTTTCTAGATATTCTGTTTGAAATAGTGGTGGTTGTAGTCTATTCCACAACTACACAATTACATATCAATAATCATTACCGGTATAACATTACCTTCTACAAAGAGTTCTGCTGTGTGGGCTGCTTGTACTGGTTTGTATACACCGTATAGTGTTTGAAAGCTCAGTATTACCTACGGGAGCTGTCAAAGTAAGATGTGAATCACTGCCATAAAGAAAATAAATTCCTTGTGAAAACAAGTCAAAAGTGTCTCCTGTCATCTTTACATCGGAAATGGATGAGAGACTGAATCATCTGTCAAAAGGTGAACAGCTATAGTAAATCATTCTGACGACTGAGAGAGTCTGAAATAATCAGAGCTGTTCTGTATTAAGGCCAAATGAGTAAGTTATGTTGTGGCAATCACAAAATGACAGTAGGCCTTTTTCACAGCAGTCATTATGACTTATTCAACTGTCACAGTAAGCCGTGACACTGTGACAGGTAGCCAACATGGGGCTAGAAACTGAATCAGCTAAAGGGAATTCAGGCATCATTAAAGATAACATTAACACCTATGCTTTGAAAAAGATAGCTGAAGATGAGGGACGTCTTAGCAATAGAGGATGATGGAAAGCGTATGTGTTCAGTGAGCCAAAAAATCTGTCTGTAGAGCATCTGATTGTTTATGGTTAGTTTGCTTTGATAGTGAGTAGCTGTGAGCTGTCTCTGCACCAGTCTAACCTTTTTATACGTGACGTTATTTGTGTCCTACAGCTAAAATATTAATTCTGACTGGGACTGGATTTGAAAGGACCATGTCCCTGACATCAATATTTCAGTCTTGACCTTTTGTTACAATTGTCTCACTTTTTCCTCTGGTGCGTTACTTAAATTATCAGACTGACACATACAGCAGAACTACAAGAGACATACATGGATTTTTCTCCTATCCTGTATATTTGCAAAGACCTCACCCTTCAAATGTTATGATAAACACTGATTCATTCTCTGATGACCACAGGTGTATTGATACTGAGCGCTTCATGGTGTGCATAGCATACATCTTATCGTTAATAATGTGTCCTGGGCATTTGCGATAACCTTTAAAACTGGTTTGGATCTTCAGTGCATCTTCAGGGAATTTAAACCTTGTTTTTGCTGTCTGCACACACTCAGGATGCATGTTAATGTGATGTGGAACAGAGCAGCGTGGTTTTCTAAACCAGAACAGACCCATATGGATGCTCCCGCAGCAGAACGACTGTCAGTGAATTCTCTTAACAGTCACTGGAGGCATCAGGGGTGGCAAGGTCATTCTTCCCGCTTGGTTAGGCACACACACACACACACACACACACACACACACACACAGGTGCTCATTGTTCAGTCAGGCTGCTATCAAGCTCCAGGCCTGAGGCTATGAATCAATTGGAGGGAGAGGGAGAGACGGAGAGACTGAAAGTCAGAAAGGGCTCTTTAAAGTAAACAGGGGTGAGCAGGTCTCCTGTTTCTGGTCAGATTTATTGGACTGGCAGTCAACCCCAAGTGTCCCATGCATGAGTGGGCCAGGTGATGGGCTCGGGTGGGGTGGTGGTGGTTGTCGGTTTAGTGACACCAGTGACTCATGAAAATGTTAATTGCCTGGTAGTGGTCAGAAACAGGTCAGCCAGAGGTCAGCGGGATGAGCAGCGGGTCACTATTTAGAGACCTTTGAGCCTCACTGCAGGACATTAACTGACCAAACAGAAAGGTATATGACATTATTATTCAGCTAACAAAGCAGCAATTGACTAAATACGGTACCCAGCCAAAGACCTGAGTGGATGGAGCAGTGACAGATTTGTTCAGCGACTAACCCGCTAACTTTACCACAAAGCACACACCCACAGAAATATGGAGTAAATGTCGTACAGGTTAGCCTTTTCGGACTAGGGTTGTTTACATGATTTGGACATTTCACTGAGTTATTTATGTATTAAGTACACTAAAAAAAGCTAAGAGAGCTTGTTGAACTGCAAACTAGCTATAGCGTCAAGCTATCCCGACCCTAAAAAGCTAAGGAGCAATTAATCTAGTCTGGCTGTGGACTTTTTTTGGTTGGATACTTTGAAAGCCACTGCTTTAGTGTTGTTTTTCCTGGTGGCCCCCTGCCCTGCATGTCAGAGATGTTTCCCGGTTCCACCTCATTCAAATGGTAGGCTTGTCACCAAGCCTGATAATGACTTCACTCGTGTGAATCAGGTTTGCTGGAGCAGGAACACATCTGTAAAGCTGACTGAACCAGGATTAAGCCGACTGAGTGGCTCTGCAAAGCTGGACAGCAAGGCAGCATTTGTCAAGGCAGTTCACTAAAAGCTAAAACAGCCACCCCACTGGCAGCTTTAAACAGGAAGTCAGGAGATCACCAAAGTCAGTCGGGTTCATCCTCTGGGGAACATGACTGCCTGTTTAAGATTTTATGGCGAGCCATCCAAGAGTTATTGAGATATTTCAGTACACATTAAAATGATGGACTGGCAGACCAACAGTTCAACATTGCCCTCCTAGAGCACTGTCTATGACAAAGTCAAATCAAAGTCAATAGGCTGGCTTGCACCCATGTCAATCTCTCTTGTTCCCTCTTTTATGCACATTCGAGATGTGATTTCTCCACTTGAATGTAATTGAATTGCCGTTACCTGCATCAAAGAGCTTTACCTCCACCCAGCCGAGGCATGGGCCGTGTTTCAGTGACAGGCAAATTGATTCCACGATAGGAAGGGATAATCTGTGTGAGGAAGGGGGTGGACGCTGTGATTAAGTCGGAGGCACTGCGAGGGCGCTGCAATCGAATCTAGCCAGGGAGATTCCTATCAGATAATAAGCTGGATACTTAGGTGTGAGAGTGTCTTTCTGCATCTCTGTTTTCCTCTTGTTCGACAATGCCCCTCCTCACTCCAAGTGGTTTTTTGATTGCTGCATCAACACAAGGATGGCGGCGGTGATCAGCATGAGTGGCGCGATAAAGGGACCGACGGCATCGTGGGTTAAAATTATGCTTCGATCCAGAAGAGTTTTACAATGGTAATGCCGATATGTTTGGACTGAAGCCGTCGATGATTTTGAACAGCCTATAAATATCATTGAAGTTTACAATTTTCATTTCGATGCACATTCACAGGAATATATATTTAATCAGCCACGAAGCCCTTGAGAAATGCATTTCAAGGCAGGCTTGAGTCCACCGATCGATCAAGCTAACCAGTGCAACGAATTTGAGATACTTTAAAGAAGCACAAAAACAGGCTGTAGGTCATTCTGGAGGTAGAAAAGTCAGAGTCTAAAAGTGACTTACAGAAAGAAAGATACACTCATCCTTCACTGTTGCTCAGTCTCCATATCAGTCTAAGAATGACTGAGGCCCACACATGCGCACCCACCCAGATGCATAAATATACGTACATGCCAGATGCAAACATACTGTACTTACAGACTGGATTCTCACACCGGAGCGCTTATGGTTATTTACTGCATCACTGTGACAGCCTGTTTGCCTAAGAAGTAGACCTTGTTAAGAGTGAGACAGTAAATTTTGGAATTATGTTGCTTTTGCTACATTGAGGTCAACACAGCGTTGGCCTTCAGTGCAGACTGGCTCGTCGAAGAGTTCCTGAGTTCTTCGCCTCTTAATATGTCAGTTTTAAATTCCACAATGAACTGTTGTGAATTGCTGAATGACGTATGATGTGTTTCCTGTGGAAGGCTCAAGAAAATAGACAATTTCTACAGAGCTAATTTGCCTAGGGAGCAGATGCAAAGGGAGAGACTTGTAGAAACTGAGTGACGGAAACATTTCCATACAAAGTAGATATTCAAGGGATTTAGTCGGATTTGGTGCCAAGGCTTTGACTCTGTTACTCCTCATTGCGTTTGCTTCGAACAGTGTTGATTAAATAATTTAAAGTTATCAGAAAGATACCAGCGTCAGCTAAATACCCGAAATCTAATGAGTAAACATCATGCAGAAGCTGCATTGTAATATATCTTGATTTAATGCTTGCTGAGCTCTCAGGTTTGGGCTATTATCAGGACATGCCTTACCAGATGCTTTGCTAATGGACTAAGACTAAAAGCTCAGCAGTTAAAATAAGATGTATTACAATGCAGCTGTTCACTTCAGTTTTCATTTGAGTTTCTTTGTCGGCTGACACTCTTCACCACAGGACATCCACGTAGGGCACTGATGGTACGGGTCTCTGAACTTTGAGTACCAGGAGGGTTAAGAAATGTCAGATCTGTGACTGGCTCTGCATCAGTTTGTTCAATTACAGTTACATTATAATTGTAGATAATACTGTGGTGGTCTGGTAGAGTAGTATTGATCACCCTTAAAGCTTCATTTAGCTCACACTACCTTTTAACACATTGTAAGTGATGCCAGTGGATCATACAAATAAATGTTTGTAAAAATGGTCAGTCGTAATGATAACTATGGCCCAACCCTGCAGTTTCCCACATCTCTACGGAGCATTTTTGAATCCTTCAGCAATGTTTGTTTTGTTGTTGTTTTTATGGGATGCAACTTTACTGCTCTGGTTCAGTCTCACCGCTCTCATTAGCATCATTTTTGGCTGCAGCAGGCAGCTGCTTTCAGTAAAAATATATAAAAACTGAGTGCCAGCTGCCCAACAAGCCCCTGAATGAATGCTAATGTTGCTCCATGTCTGCTGGATTAGCAAAGGTTATAGATAACTGCTCACATCCTTTTACCATTATCAAATTAATGTCCTCTCAAATCTATACAAGTAGAGCACAGCCTATCATCAGGGTAACCGCTAACTGCTGCTAACTGTAGATGCTGTCAGCGAGTTAGCTCAGTTAGCCGTGCAGCTAGCGGTGTGGAGTGGAATTATGAGAAAGGACCGGCGTGCTAACATCAGCAGTTATCTCTACAATCAATTCATAGATGTCTCTGATATAATGTCAAAACTGTTAATTCTTCACACTCTGTTGGTAATGTTCCTTACTTTAAACTAAAATCCTTACATATTGCACCTTCGATGGTAAAATAATGTTGTGTTCACAGCTGTTTCTGCTGTTACAAATGGCAGAAAAAAGTGGCAAAAATAGTATTTGCAGACTTAATCAATGTAACAATTATCTATAGAGGTCATAGAAGTAGAACTTAATAATAATTTAAGCTAACTGTTAACTATTTTACCCGTCAATGTTGAGCATCTGGGGGAACACACTGAATTCATACAAGTTTTTTCAAATCGTCTTGGTTTTAAAAATGGCCAGATTAGAGCATTCACCTTATCACTTATGCACAACTTCAATCCAAATAGATCTGAACTGATCCTCAAACTGTCGAATCCAGTTGTGTAACTTAGAGTGGACTTCTTGTTTGGATTAAATTCAGTGCACCTGAGGTGGAACAATATAAACTCCCAGTGTGTGGTTATTGATGATAGCCAGGGGAGAGATAAATCCTGGGAAAAGATGGTAGCCAAGCATGCAGACAGTCCTCAGAAAACTTGAAGATTTTTGTACTTTATCTGCATGTGTGTGCTGAGCAGGGAACCAGAATTCCTCTAGCTCGCCCCCGGCAGAAGTGTTTGTCCGTTTCTGTTCCCTGCAGATAAGCGCTGGCTGCCCTCTCCTTCACCATCAGCTCTGCCTGCGGTGCTGCTCAAGTGCCAACAGCAGAGGACTGTGGTTTCACACAGCAGGTCTCTGTTGTAAATGAGCATACCTGTACTTATCTGACGTCGGGGGGCAGACAAAGACCTATCATGTTCATCAAATCCTTCCTTGGAGAAATGGATGCCAGCAGGACAAACAGAGGAGGGCCTCCCTGGACCTCGGCTCTCCTTTCTTTTACCCCACAGTCCCACCGTCCCCAGACAAGAAGACGTCTGATTTACACCACTGCGGTTGGATTGAGGGGACTGGACAGTCAGATACCTCGTGTCAGGACACCCTCTCAACCGTTGCCTCTGTCTTATTTACGAGGCGAGCAGTGTTCAGCTCCATGGATGATCATTTTTCCATGCAGGATGAGCCTGCATGGGTGGGGTCGGGGGAGTTCTCAGTCTTAACGCCGGGCACAAAGGAAGGAGTTGGGGGTGTATTTCAACTGGAGTCACTATTTAATCATACGCAGTTTATTGATCAGAGTAAAGCCTGATGATGAAAATTTTAATTTCCCTTTGCTGCCTCTCTCTCCATCTTTTCCTCAAGTGGGATTAGAATAATTACCTGGACCTGTCATGCATTTTTCATTCAGCTTGCCTGGTCAGCTCCTCTGCACTGCTGCACTCAAAAATAGAAAACCTTCAAACTTTTTTTTTGCCTGTCGCTGTCTGCCACTTCTCTACTGCAACAATGAAAATCTCTCCCATGTTGAGTCTATTTTACTTTACTTCACTCTACTGCAGGCAGCTTGTGCTTTGTTAGTGAGTGTTGGAGGTCATCCAGGCCTGGTGTCATTACTCAGTGACTGACACACTGACAAGCCCTCTTGTCTTGGCCCAGTTGGCTGCAGGTGAACCCGAATAGCTGGTCCGTGATGGATGGCAGCCGACAGCGGGCTGACAGCGGCTGGAGGGAGAGACCGAGTGGACTGGAGTGCCACACTGCCACCACCACCAGCTAGACATTTTGGAGGCCACTGCGAGATTTGTGTGAGCAGGCATCTCGGTGAAGTTTTATCAAAAGAGGATGCAGATGTCTGTAGCTGTTTGGCTGGAGGTGATGAACAGCGAACAGACTGAATCTCCATGTTGCCCGGAAAGTGAATGAGTGGCACTCTCCACTCCATCAGCGACTACCGACTCAGTGCCGTAAGCAGGCCACTTTACCTCAGACTGCAGCAGCAGGGTTTTTTTTTTTTTACTGCTCCTCCATTCTGAACATATAGTGTGTGTTAATGTGTAGTGTCACTGAGACACACTGACTATCCTTGGGTGACCAAATGAAAGAAATACCTCTCCGTCTGCCTGTCCCTGATCACAAAGCAGGACTTCTTAACTGCCCACGAGGGATCAGGTTTCAGGCCTTCATAACCAGCGGTCAGTGGCGTTTCTGTGAGTGACTGCAAGATAAGATCAAGAGCTCTGTGTGTGTGAGTGTGTATGCATGTGAGTCCACTCTAAAAACTCGGGGCATGAACCAATCCATCAGTCAGTAGGACAAAGACTCATGTCAGGGGGCAGTGTGCACTCATTTGGCCATATCACCGCACGTCTCACACAAATGCAATCTGCTCCCCCTGGTCAAATCTTGGTGACAGGCGAGTCAGCCAGGTGATCGGTCTAGTAAGGGCCCATGGAGTGGACTGCTCATTCCATCGTCCAACTCAGTGATTTTTCCCCTGTCACCCCTAAACATTACATTCTTCTCCATTGTCACCAGTCACAGAAATACAATTAAGTTTTTATCAAACTACAAACTGGAATGCAAGCGTCATAGGAGTAGGCATATATCAGAGCAGTACTGATCTTTTCTTTAAACTGAATAAAGGCCCATCAGTTTCGTCAGCCTAATCACCAGAATAGATGTTGGCAAAGTTGAAATGTTCTACTTTTCCCTTTCTCACAGTGTTGTTACAGTGCTTATGTTCTGGTTAGGTCAAGCTACGAAAAACATTCGGCAATGGTTGCGAAAACATCATGTTGTGTCTTAAAATACCTGTTTTAATCACGGCAAACACGGCAGGAGATGTCCTGAGGTTAAAAACATTGTTCAAAACATCCGGCCACAAACATGTCACCTTCTTAAGTGCTATGACCAGGCCTTTACAGTGTGATTATTTAGACAGAAGGTCTATTGGCAGATCCAACCCAAACCTATGACATTAACATTAAAGGTTGGTTAATCTTGACAATTTCTACCCCTACAAAGGCTTTCACAGAACTAAAAACACTTAGCTAAGTAGGAACGGGACACGATTTAAAAAGAAGAGATTTACTTTAAGGACTTACTTCTCCTGACCCAAGTTTCTTTCCTCCCATCTCCACCAAAAACTCCAGTTAATGGAATGAAGTTGAGTAAACAGTTTAGAGACCTGTCATGTTCTTGCAAAGCCTAGATTGACAGCAGAGGTTAAGCTGCCAAACACCTGGGACAGAGTGAAAATATGTCCCAATACAAATATCAAAATGGAAGCATGGAATCACAAAGCTGAGGCAGTCAACCAAGAAGTACAAATACCAAAATATTCTCTGGAAGCCGTATAAGCAACTGTGACAGTAAAAGTTGTATGACACAGCGATTGGAAAAGCTTGCACTTTTGACCACAAGTTTAAGATCTCACCTCTCAGTCAGTAGGAGGTTCAATAGCGTCCTTTGACAGTTTGGTTTGGAAATATTAGAGAAAAACATGAATGCAGTGGGTGAGACTCAGTGATTGGATGCTGGTAGAGTGTTGCTCCACTGCCTGTTCCCCCACAAAGCTCTTTAGGTGTGTTACGCTTGGGAGTCAGTCAAAAGAACAGATTCTTTTTGGTTCTTTTTTTTTCTGCTAAAACCTCGAACTCTCATGTCAGTTTCATGTCACTGCTAAAATCAGATTTGTTATTTAGCCCAAGCAGCTGTGGAAACATGGGTTCAAACCAATTTCTCTGATTCAGCAAACCAAAAAGATGCACTGCTGGCACAATATTGCATGAGCACCAAAGGTTACATGTTAACACAGTATTCATTCGATTTTCTAGTGGGGCGGACGCAGTGTTGGACAGTTTTCCTTTACTGGCTTTTCCCTTTCTGTCTACTTTCTGCATTCAGTGAAAAAAAAAAAAAAAATAAAGCTGAAAGTTAGCTTTTTTCATTATAGTGTAATGTTGCTACAGGACATTATTATATCTCTAAAGAAATAAAAAAAGTGGTCTGTAGGACATTTTAGAAAATATCAATATTACATTACAAGGTAGTTGCAAGAGTAGTAATGTGGGTCAATGCAGTACAAGCACTGTGTATAAAACCTGATAGCAAATTAGCCCTTATATTTCTGGCTCGGAGGCTTGCTGAGTGCAGAGGAATGCATACTAAGCACTATCATGCTCATACTGTATGCAGGCTGGCTGGTCGGCCCAGGGAGTTTTTCTTGTCAGTGTCATGGAAGCTGACTGCTTGCTTATTTTCCCAGCTCCAGCACAGAGATAGTATGAGGTAAAGAGTGGGAGCCACACCACCCCTATTAATCATAGCACAGACTGGGCTTCCCCAGGCAAAGAGACAGGATCCCTGTGTGTGTGTATTTATACATTTCTGCATGCATGCATGCCACAACAGTACATGTATGGTACAGTACAGTGTTGAAATATCTGTACTTGTCAGTTTACATGTAAGTGGTACGTGTGTTTGTGTGTGTCCCTCCGCACGGCCTGCAATAACCCATTTCTGGTCCCACCTAAAAGGATACAATATCCACAGTCCATTCATCAAAGTCATAAAACAGGTTTTTATTGTGCCAGTGTGGGTGTGTGTTATATCTGCATGAATGTATCTGCATTCATATGATATATGCATATATGTGCATAGACTGTGTTTGTTTACATTCTCTTTGGCGGAGGTTATGGATCAAATGGAGGCTGATATATGTGCATGAATGTCTATGTGATCTGTCATAGAATGCTGTTGGTTTGTACCTTAATGCAGAATGTATGAAGTTTGCATGTGTTTGCAGGTGTAGCATACACATTGATATATGTGTTGAATAATATACGATTTCATAAAATGGATCAGCTGCAGGCTTTTATCTGTGCTGTGTGTGTGTGCGTGTGTTGGCATGTGTTTGCTTGGGTGACAGACGTGTACGCATGTTTGTGTTTGTTCACCTGTCTGGGTTTTGTGCATTTTGGTTAATACAAGCTGTATGTATTTGAGTGCACTCACGTTTGCAGGTGACGCTTGCATGAATTTAGTGTGCGTGTGTGTGTGTGTGTGTGTGTGTGTGTGTGTGTGTGTGTGTGTGTGTGTGTGTGTGTGTGTGTGTGTGTGTGCACGCGCTTGGATAGTACTACACGACATGCTCCAATTGTCAGTAACAGATGGGCTGAAAAAATGCCAGAGAAACAGCAATTACCACCAATAAACCATTCCCGGCTGTTGACTTACATTAGGTTGCCAGGTTTGAACATACAGTTTACTGTACTGGAAGAATACTCATTGTAAAAGGGAGAATTTTGCCATGTTTTATTTGGACGTCCAATCAGTGTCGATGGTAAATGTTGTAAGATATACTTCTCTCAGTGCGTGCTATTTTGTGTTGGTAGAGATACATGTACAGGGGTCCATTGTGTGCAAGCCCCTTCTGGTGCCCACTCCCAAATAGGTGTGTATCAGTTCCCTAGTGTCTTAGTTGGCCAAAACAGCATAGGTGAGAAACATACCCATTCACTGAACATCTACTTTCTTGGCCCATCAGGTGCTGGTTAGTAACACACTCACTGGCTCTTTCATGTTTGGTCACAGTGAAAGCGTCCAACAAAAACTTTTTAAAACAAAATGTATTGTGGCAGAATCATTCATTTTCTGTCGGCATTGGAAGAGCGAAGGCACCACTAGCTCTTATAGACCGTACCAGCTAGCCATATCCTGTTGCGGGGATGATGCAGCTGCAGCCTCTCCTTGCTGAACTTCCTCCGCTCAAATAAATTTGGCTGACTATCAGAATCAGAACACTGAAAAATGTATTCTGATCCATAAAATCCTCTGCACTCAAATTCTGGGAAGCATGTTTTGTTACTCGAAATAAAGTCAGTTGCAACACAAGCAAAAAGACCAAATTTTGTTACTGAGCAGCATTTGGCAGGCCTCCTGGCTGCCCAGATGCGAAGATAAAATGCAAGCCGAAATAGCCTGTAGTTCTTTCTTGACAGCAACTATTTAACTTCTAGCCTCTAACTGCACCACTGATGCCGGAAGTGCACCATATTTTGTTGGCTAAAAAGTTTGCATTCCAAAAAAGAGTTTCAAATAGCAGCACATACGTAAAAATAAGAAAAATAAGAACATGAACAACATTGGACACCGACTGTGTCTGGGCAATTGTTGCCAGAAACTATTCTCTCACTTTAAAAACATACACATGGCATGGAGCCATCTTGCTTTCATCAAGATATAGCCTTAACGACCAACCAACCTGGAGACACCATATTATTCATGCAACAGCCCAACAATTCAAGGAGAATTGCACTAATTAGATTCCTTAATGTAGAGCTGGATGAAAAGATTGAGACTTCTCAACCTGTTTATATGCAACTATGAAATGCCGGAAGCCTGTTAGCTTAGCACAAAGACTGGAAACAGCTAGCCTGGCTCTGTCTAGTAGCACATCTAAAGCTCAGTGTTAAGCTTAACATCAGCTGCCCGAGCAGAGTTAGAGGTAACTTAATATTTACTGTAGAGATATTTGTATTGACCTCAGCCAACTCTTGGCGAGAAAGTGAAAAAATTAAGCTAACATTATGAACAGTGAAGAAACAACAGTGTTGACGTTCTATCAAAGACAACTATGTAGTGTGTTGCGGACAGGTCTACTGAACTTAGCATGCTAACCAGCTAGCCCCTGCCCATCCTGTCATGTAATACCACTTTGTACAGAGAAGTTGCTGTAGACTGATTGCCCCCGTAGTTTGTTAGAATCATAAGCGAGCAATATAAACTTATGAAATGTCAAGACATTAAATACTGTTTTCCTACAGTCAAAGACAGCTAGCAAAGAGCAGCAGTTCTCGGTTTCGCTGCTAGTGTAGGATACGGACATGCTGCCTTCTATATTTTTGGAGTTATCCATAAATTTTGCCCATATTCTCCAAAGTACACCTCAAAAGATGTCAGTGACAAGATACTTATTTCAGCTGTATGTTCTGCTATGAGTTGCATCTTGTGATTATTTTCATGACAGGGCATTGTTTATGAAAATGACTACAATGAATGGAAACCTAAGCTTTAAACACTTACATTCCATGTCACATTTGTGTCCATTTTGAAGATGAAGTTTACCACATAGTGCTACTAGCTCATTGGTAAGCAGTGGGTGGTAAAAGGTTACAGAGCAATGTTTGGAAACAAGATCAATTGGTGCCTTCAGCTTTACAGTCGATATAAGATTATGTAAACTGTTACCATGGACATTTTTTCAGTAAGAGATGTACTGCAGTTCCTTCCTTGGCAACTGCCAGCACACTACGTATTGCCTGTTGGGAGTTCAGGCTGATATACATGCAGACATAAAACCATTCTTTGCGCACCACTATTGACAGTTTTAATATACCCGCTTCGAAAGCAGAGACTCACAGCATTTATCGGAGAAGACAAGTGGAATCACTACTCATAGAGCGAGCGTTCCCCGTGGAGCTATAACACCCACTCGTGAAGATAAAAAGCACACAGAGGGCAGCATGGAAAACAAACTGGAGAAACAGAGACAAACTCATAATCCCATGAAGAAAGAAAAAAATGTGAGTGCCACATGGAGTAGAGGAAACAAACGGCCTATTACACATGCATGTGATGAGCTCTGCTGCACACTGATACACTGTGTATAGACAGAGTGGTACCAGGCAGCGCAGAGAGATCCGAATGAAACATTAGTCGGAGGAAGTGACTCCTCTGTGGTTTAGAGCCACACACAATAGCATTTTCCTCCAGCGGAGGGCCCTCTGTCAGCAGGCCAGCTCTCATCGGCCGCCCAGGAACAAGGGCCTTCTCTCTGGGCGCAGAGAAGAGCACCGGCGTCCCTTCCTTTGGTGCACTGGATCCTCCTGCTGAGTGATTTGGACAGACCGGGACTGCCTGAACACTTGTGTCCTCTTACTGAGTATCAGACCTCAGTGATTTCCTGTTCCTCTGTGCTTTCTTTCCAACATTGACTATGTTTACATAGACACAAAGTTCCACTGTTTTTCCAAATATGACAATGTTCTGAATTTGATATGGGTCATGTAAAAAACATATTCTGATGGGATATTTCAAATTAGGCCTAACTATATCTGTTATCTCATTTAGATATGTGGGACAGTCAACAGTTGTTAGGAGCATTGTATATTATACAGTGCATTTATATATGCATCTCTCTTTTACAGCAGTTTGCGACACATGGCAGCTTGCCTGTTTTACAGTCAGCTCTGTGCATTGTTACAGATTTGTTGTACACAAGCCAACTAGCCAACAATTTGAAAGGCTGGGGTGGACTTGGATATATGTCCAAAAGAAAAGATCCACATGTCAGGTTGGAAGTAGAAACACACCTGCTTTTAAATATCAAAAGTTTTTTGGATAAGACAAAACCTCTCAGCGGTAAACTTTTCAAGACAGTAGTTGGGGGGGAAAAAAAGTGGGGGGGAGTGTGTTGGCATGGTCGACCGGGATCTTACTCAGGCTGCTTGAAGTCTCCTTTGGTCACAGACAAATGGGCAGGGCAATTGTTACTATGAAGGTCCAGTGTGTATGGATTTGGTAGCTTTTAGTGGTGAGGTTGCATATTTAAACCAACTGACCATCCCATGCCTCACTCTCCCCTACAGAGGCTGCAAAAAACAACAAATATGCAAGAGGCCCTCTTTACTGTAGAACATGGCAGACTCCATGGAAGAGGCCTCATTCCCTCTGTAGGTATAAAAAACTCATTTAAGGTAACAAAAAACACAACAACTCTTCATTTTGGGTGATTAAATACTCTGATGAAAACATGAATATTTATATTATAATTCTATTTCTGCACCTAAATCCTACACACACAAACACCATTAGAGTCAAATGTAATGTATTGTTCCCGAAAAGCAAAGTACCAACAAAGACAAAAAATACCCCAAACAAACAAAAGTTCTTGTCTGAGGCATCACCATCCAATAAAGTACACACACACCGGAGGCACATACAGTTGCGAACACCAGAAATCAGAGCCATCCCCTGGGAGGTATCATTACAGGCTTTCCCCCTTGTTAACAGACACATGGGGGATGTTGTTGGTTTATTAATGACATAACTTAGAGCTGGTGGAAAGTGTTTCCCACTGTACACTAGACTTTTGTTTATTCTCTTACCGTTTATTTTGCAGCTTATACATATCCTGGCATGTTTTTCAGGTGTAAGAATCTGCTGCTCCAGGGAATTTTACATTTAACTGAATACATATTATTTATATACGTGACAGAAAAATAATTAGCATGATTAAATGTTCTGTCCTATCGACCAGCCCTCGAGTAGAGCTCACTCTATTAATGTGAATGATAGAAACTAGTGTATGACATGAACACAAGATCATCATGTTCATTTTCAAAGTCATGTTTTTGTGTTTTCTTCTCTCGAAGCTACCTTCATTTACATGGGGATTCTTACTAGATGAGTCATTTAGATGATTTGCATGCAGCCTGCTGGCTTTGTAAGTATTAACCTGGATCTGACCCCAAAAATGTTCCTGATCATCAATTTCCTGGACTGAGTACCCATGGCCATCAGCTGCTAATGAGCCTCATCATTTCGCAGTCAGCCATCATCTCACAGTTACATTCGGCATATTGCTCTGACCCAGGATCTGCCAGCAGGTGACCGCTTAACACATTCATCCCATTCACTTACTATATGAAGCAAAGCCAAAGTCATAAGAGACAATAGGCAGCTATGTACTCTGCTAACTGCCCCATTGCTAATAGATATAATATTGGAGGGAGGAAATGGGCTTGTAAGGAACATCTGTCCCTGTTGGCTGACGAGGATATGAGGGAGGAGTGGCCCTCGTCTACCCAGGGAGGAGCTGGGGTAATGACTCCAGCTGGTGGTGACAGATTTTTGGGTAGGGGGGAATTGGGCATGTTGGCTGGAACCCATGAAGAGGCTGATAAAAGCTCAAGGCTAGGCAATGATCACACACACAGGACCCGTTTTCACCTCAGTTGGGAATTGTGGAAAATGCCAACCATACCAGCTTCCAAGCTGTAAATACAGCACTCAGGTTCTCATTTATCCACCACAGTGCCATCAAGGAAATGTCTAATAAGTAATCAAACATCACGTGATAGATATATGTTTGATTAATCAACGGGTCAATAAAAAAAAAAAAGTACTTGCATTTTTTAACCTAATAGATTTAAATTGTGCCCAGTTTTAACTAGCTGTTAGGAACATTGCTATTATGCTCTTCTCAAAATTTGAATTTTTCCAGCTTAAGGAGTTCAAACATGATTTCTAAATCCAAACTCAAACCGTCCGTTTGATGGTTAGTCCCACCTGATGAGTTTTTAATCATTAACCTGAAGAAATTGAGGTCAGAAGGAGAGAAAATGATTGCACCTTTCCGAATCCACTTAAGCAAATTCAGTGCACCATGATCCTGGATGTGAAAGAGGTGAGATCTTGATACGATGAGCCGACGGGCAGCAGGAGTTAAGTCTGTTAAGTTCTGCTGCAAAATTACCTTTTGCTGCTCTGAGGTCTGCTTGGAAATTATGTGGATCAGAAAAGAAAAAAATAAATTCAAGCAGAGATGAAAATTGTATTACCACATCTGACCTGTGGTAGATAGGTCTCAGTGTAGCAGTTAGAAAGTCAATGAGACTTAAAGGTTTTGACCAGTTATTGTGGTCGGTGTTAAGCTGAACACCTGATTTTTTTTTTTCTATTATTAAGTTTGAGTCTTTTTATTGCAGTCTATGTGTTGTCATACAGTCAACAAATACTAAAGAAACTATTGTTGTTTTGGTCAGTGAAGTTTTAGTATTTTTGGCACATTTTAGTTCAGACTGCCTTAAAATTTTAACTTGACTGAATTTGAAAAGACTAGTTCAAGTCTTGACAGACTGTAGACAGTTCTACAGTCTCCATAAATATCTAGTTTACATTATTCAGTAACATTACATTTTACACTGTAAATAACAGCTGTAACCAGGGCCACTGACATGAGAGGATCAGAAGACGTTTTCTCCTGAGCCCTGGGAGGAGGACCCTCAAACGCTCAAAATAATCTTCTTGTCCTGGCATTAAGTGCTCCTTCAGAGCTATTTTGTTTCAGCAGAGGTGCCAAGATGAAACTACTCCCAGAATTCTTGTTTGGTCTCGTGTTATCAACCTGAAAATAAATGAAACCGGTTCCTCAGCTACAGCTAATTGTAGATGTTTCTCCTGCTAGTTGCAAAGCAAATAAATCCGTCACAACAGAGGAGAGGAGGTGAACTCCCGACCAATGTCAGGACAGCAGAATCACTCTCCATCTCCCACAAAAGACTCAAGACTCATTTGTTCAGACTTCAGCTCTACCCTGCATAGCATTACTCCCTCCCGAACCCCCTCCCCCCCAAAATGCTATCTCTCTATTCTAAAGCACTTCTATAATAGCACTTATGCACTTAAAGAGTCTCTGACAAATAGCAGTTACAATCCTTAGATGAGGGCTTGACAATTTTTTCCATAATTCTTCTACTCCATCGACAGTGATATGTCGTGGTTTCACTCCTGTGACAAATGTACTTATTGTAAGTCGCTTTGGACAAAAGTGTCTGCTAAATGCCCCAAATGTAAACGTAAGGTGGACCCAAATGCACAAGACTGCAGGCGGGAAGATTGTTGGATGACATCAATTCAGGATAAAGCAACACTCGAGGAACAGGCAAACACGACACATACAAGGCATGTGTGGAGGGAAAACAAAACGCTGGAGAGGGGCAAAAAACACCACAGAAACTTAGAAAACACACATACGGTGGACAAAATGAAAGCACTGTGACAAAATCAACTTGTATATTTAGGTTTAGTTAACAAGGATAGATTCCATTATGACTTTACAGTTTAGCTACCACTGTTTGTTGGTTCTTATCTGTCTTTGAGTTAAGTGGAAATGACACTGTTCACACACACTGTGTGTCGCACTGCTCTGTAGTAAAACAACAGAAAGACCAGGCAGTGTGCTCTCCAGCGTTCATACAGTCATTGCCAATCGACCTATTTAGTCATTGAGGTGTGAGGATGTGCTGAATATGTCACACAAGTAGGCACTTGACCACATCCGAATATCCCAAGCGAGGATATTTCCATCAATCCATCCATTCCCCAATCAACTGACCCTGTTCTGAATTTGCAGGGCTGCAGTTTATCCTGATATGCACTGGGTTGAGAGTTAATGCTAGTTTCCAAATATCTTTTAAAGTCTTTGAAGAAGTTTTAATGCACTGCTGGGCCTCACATGCAATGCCTTTAGTCAGAAAAGTTTTAACAAAAAAGGGAAAATTACACAAAGTACCTTTTAAACAATAAGAAAGTCGAGAGCAATCTGAGGGAGGAACTCAAGAGTTTCCATCTCTTCTTCTACTCCTTTTATATAATCGCAATCCCTCTCAGTTTCCGTGGGTGGCTTGTGTGTCATGTTTAAATTCTTGGAATGACGCATAAACAGATCAGCACGTCTGAAAAGAACCAGTGTTTCTGCAGGAGATGACAACCCATGGAGCACATGTTCTGGAGCTGTCGATCTGAAGAATGACAGCACTGATGTCTGGCACCGCAGTATCCATGCAGGGAGGAATTAGCATAATATAGTGTTATGGGAGACAAATGACACTGTGGGAGGAACAATGAGCAATGAGCAGCCTGTCTGACTGACAAATAAACAAAGTCACGATGAACTCTGTGTCAAGTGCTGTGTCAACACTACAATGAGCAGTGCTGAGGCGGGAGGGCGCCTCGGCGGGGTGCTGCAGTTTGATCAGAACCTAGATCTCTGTATGGAAATATTTAGCCACCTGCAACCGCACAACCTCCTGACTCTGCTGCGGACATCAGAAAATAAAGTTATGGTGACAGTAAGTTTTTATCTTTAGGAGCGAGAGCCTTTTGAAATCGTCTCACTCAGAAGCAAGGTGTAAAAGTTGTACTCATCAATCCTCACAGTGTTTCGAGCAAAACATTAAGCATTTATGACAAAAACACATCTCTAGCAGTTCAAACAAACGTAGTCCTGAATAATTAAAAGCCAAATAAAAGTGCATGCTGGATTTCTTTTCTAACATTCCACGTGGGGATGTCTAGTTGCCCAGCCTTTTTTCTTCAAGATGCATACAGAAACACTAAATAACTTCTGAGATAAGAGCTACTGCAGGTGGTGTAATGATTCAGATATAAAGGGCCAATTAAGACATAGCAGGACATTTCCACAGATAGATGTTGCAGCACTAAGAACCCTCTTTGGGTTTTGATGGTTTCATTGTTGGATTTCAAAAAAAACATCTTTGGCGAATGGCTCAAAATGTGGGCTACCTCTTCCATCCTACTGTATCTACAAAGTGCTGAAGGAAACAACATAAAAATGTATGAGTGGCAAAAGTGACAAGGAGAGCGTGCATCCTTTCTATCTCAGTTCCGTTTGATCAGGAATAGTGCTACATACCTTAAACCTGCATTTAAAAAACGAAAAGCAAGCAGTTGCAAATCGAGCAGATAGAAAGCAATGCCAGCATATATCTGAAGTTGTGTTTCTGGCCACCTGGAGAATTTCAGTTCAGTTTTTAGCTCTGCTTTGATCATCGGAAACATATCTGGTTCCTCAGCTACTAAGTCTAGATGACTGTCGCGCACTTCGCAAACTATTTGGTGCTGGGTAGGTACAGCAAGTGAGTCACAACCACAGGAACACATGTGTAAATGTGTACTCCCAAATAACTGGGCTGACTGGTGCATTCAAACAGCCAACGCATAAACGCAGCATTACCTTTGTGCTCCACCTCCAATTTGCAAGGCAGGAGGAGAAGGACAGCAGTGGTCACAAATCATATTTGTCATCGAAACCTTCAACAAGCGTGGCTGAAAAGAGGTCACCTGAGACAAATGACTCATGTTGCTGTCATGATCATCTCGCAAAATAAAGAAGAGACAGCATAAACTAAAACCAACTATTGATAGAGTCATCACAAGAGGGTCAGATTATTGTTAATTATGGCATTATTGATCATACAAATAGGACAATTATACATCTTTGCCGGTGAGAGTGAATCCAAACAGCAAGCTAAACAGAAACTAATTAGAACGCCTCGTGGAGTGGACAGCTACACCTTTCACATCATACACTGCCATTTTATCCATTGTTTGTTTAAAAATATAAGATATAAAACATAAATATAAAATATAACTCTAAATTTAAAACCCAGTATTGCGCCAAATAGACCCACTGGTCCACCATGTCACTGTCACATTTGGCCTCAACTATCTTTAAAAAAAAACAACAAGTAACCTCCTGCAAACATGCTACATCCAGCAACATTTGCTTAGTTAGATTTAGTAATATACGATCGTGGTTTTGCTTAAAATAGCCACTTCCTCAAAACATTCCCCAGTTTAGCGGCTGTTTGCCTCAAACCAAGTTCATCTGGGTTAGAGCCCGATGAATAAACCAACCAGACACCCCCAGCCTCCATGCAAAGTGGACTTTCTGGCTCTTTGAATTGCATTGCGTCTGTTGTTAACGTCATCATCACCCCTACACTCTTACTTTTCCACATCTAGGTGGGCCGCACAGTCACCCTCACACACTAACACAGGCGTGAATCATCGGGTTTATTTCACGCATTAGCACTGGGCTGAACTTCTAAATAATATCTCACACCTGCACCATCTCTGTCAGCTCCCACAGCATCGTTCTGCTGCTATTATAAGATAGTGACACGTGTAATCTTTGACAGTCAACGTGTCCATCAACAATCAGGCCTACGTCAAGCATCTTTAAGGATTTACGTGTTATTATACATTGTGAGTCTTAAATAGAAACCATTGGGTTTTTTCGGGCCCGTCATGGCTCTGTCCACATTTGGATTTTAACATCTGTGAGTGTGGGATCAAAAGAAGACCTCTTATCCTTCTCAGAGAGCAGAAGGCATGACAGGTTCTGACTACATTTATCAAAGAGACCACCCCGCTGCGAGGCTCTTATCGGCCCTGCCTCAGACGCCTGTCGCCATCTACTGTAAGTGCTGGTAACATGGCCTCAGCAGGGTGCCGCTGGCTTTGGGAATTGGCTATCAGTGAGCGCACCCCTCTGAGAATACTAATGTCAGGGGGGCTGAGGGACTGGTACATCCTGAACTGCGAGAAAGGTGGAGTGGCCCAAACTCTTTTTCGCTTTTTCTTATATCAGGATTCATATCAGGGTGAATTTTACATCAAGTGTCAAGTGCCAAATATTTTATGAAACACGTGAAGTTGGTTGGTTGATTTTTTGGTGCAAGATTGTGTTACCTGATATTTTTGTGATGTGCCAGCGCTATCAAAATAAGATTTACTGACATCACTGTCATATTTCAGCCTGCTGAACTGACTGACAAAATACACCATTTTTTTTTATCTTTGAGATGCACCTAACTTTCCAAGTGGAGAAAGTGTCTTCCTACATTAAAACATTTTCAAATACCTGTTGATTGGATGTGTTGGAGGAAGCGCCTCAGGGAAGCTCTCAGTGTCAAACACATGTTAAAGTAGAGCCAGAGGCACTCGGTTTGTGCACCAAAACACAATTCCTGTCTTTTCACCCCCTCTCCTGTCCAGAGCTCCTGCACGGTCAGCGTTCTTTTCATCCCCCTTGCCGCACTGCGCTCCCTCTCCACAGGATGGCGTTGCCGAGCTGCAGCAGAGCCCGGCTGACCAACCAGAGCGCCGGTAGCCCTGCAGTCACTCAGCAGCCCGGCCAATTGAATCACAGGGGCCACATCAGCACTCAGGAAGCAGCTACCTAAACTGCCTGGCTGATAGTCATCTCTTGCTCTGCTCCAGACCCCCTCCCCTCCAGACACACACACACACACACACACACACACACACACACGCACACACACACACGCACACACACACTCACTCACATTAACAAACAGCTCTGCCTGTGCCAACTCTCATTATTCTCTGCTTAAACTCAATTCAGTGGGCAGCTGCGTTGTTTTTCCCCCTCTCTATGTGCTGAGCTTGAGGGTTTGAATTTGACCAACTAATCAGAGTAAGTGTTTGGGACTGTGACGTACATGAAAACCATTCACATGGGTCCCACTGCATCAACACACACACACACACACACACACACACACACACACACACACACACACACACACACACACACACACACACACAAACTCCCTCTGGGATATGAGGCACAAGGAGACCAGACGCAGTGACACACACTCAGCTCTCCTCCTTCCTGCCCCATGCCCCAAGCAGTTAGGGAAGATGTGCCGATACAAGGAGGAGGTGGAGCGTCTGGGCCGGACGACAACAAAGCCAGCCTCTGTCTTATTGCTGCAGCACATGCACACCAATGATTCTTGTTATCCATGGCGCTCTGTTTGTTGTATGTGAGAGGCAGACGGAGGAAGGGAGGGGATGGGTGTTTGTACTCTGCATTTAAATTATACCCCAGATTATGCATCTTTATGCACAGTACGCTGGTGAATTCGTAATGCGAAATAACAGCGTGCCCCCTTTTCATTTGATCAATTTCCCCGTCTGCAGAGTGTGCTGCTCTTCATTTCCAGGGGCGCTTTATAAACTTTTGAAATGGGGGGGGCATTTGTAAAAGGGGTACAATGATGGTTCTCTGCAATGAATATACATGAATAATAGTTGAATTGTTTTTCAGCATAATAAATGACAACATTACATATTCTAATATTAATTCATGTCAGTACAAAACTACCATTTGTAAATGAACCAGTTGTGAGACGATGGACCCCTGCTCACTTGTTTTGTGTCCTGTTGTTGCTTCTGCATTTCTTAATGCTTGTTTTGCTTAATTTTGTTTACTTGAGTCTGTTTTGCCAGATAACTCGTAGTTTTGCATTCCTGTGGCTCGTTTGGCTTCCTTTTGTGGCCATTTTGTGTCTCTTTGCTGCTGTTTGGCTTTTTTGACAGTGGTCATTTTTACGTCTCTTTGTAGCTGTTTTGGTTTTTTTTGGTGGTCATTTTGTGTCTCTTTTTATGCTGTTGCTTCTTTGTGTGGTTATTTTACATCTTTGTAGATATTTTGCTTCTCTTTGTATGGTTGTTTTGCTTTTCTGTGTCCATTTTTACGACTCTGTGTTCAATTTGTATGTCTTTGTGGTTTATATCTTATCTCATATCTAGTACCTCTTTGCGCTTTCTTTCATTTTATTCATTATCTTATTTTTTTGTATTTTTTTTTTTGTTTTAAATTCTTGGCATGATACCCAACTAAACAATCTTATCACCCTCTGACTCATGGAGGAGGGGGAGGCACCAAGTGTCGCAAGTGCGATTTCAGGTGACCCCACCCCCCAGGTCCTACCCCTCCTCCCCTTGCCCCTGCTCATTTCAAACACCGTTTAGAGTCCTGAGCACCATGCAGCCACGTGCACCCGTGATATAACACACTCACATAAAAACACACTAGAAATGCACACAGACATTATCTCACTGTCAATGCCGCCACGCTTTGATGCTTGTCCTCCCCTCAACATGAGAAGAGCTGGGAATTCATTTAAAACAAACGTAAGTCCTTTGAAACTCAATGCCATTTTTTCCCCTCCCTCCCCCCGTCTCCACAAATGTAATTCAAGAAAGGACATAGCTGCAGGACATTTTGACTGCGCTCAGCTCCGAGTCCCCTTCTGTTGTGCGTCGCTATGTACAGTGGCCTTTATATATGAGAGAGATGTGATAAATGACAGAGAGGCACAATCTAATTTAGGACAAACGCATCACATCTTTTGTGTGAACACACAATGTTTATGAGGCAATGTGATTGATGATTACATCCAAGCAGAAGTGACAGTGGAATAACATTATTCACCTTAGCTTTGTCCTCCTCAGGCACCGCAGCTGGTGGAGTTATCTCCACTATCATTAGTCATGTATGAAATTGTGGTGATTCTTTACATGAAAACAATCTCAAACTGGAGGATGGGGATGACTAATGGGAAACTGGGGAAGGTTTGGCTTGGCAGAATATTCTCTGGCCTAGTTAAGGTGTGATTTTCTTCCTTTCATTAGACTGTACCTTAAGTCAAATACAAATGGGTGCAGGGGATTTCTGCTGAAAATCTGAAAAATCCTGTGACTGTATCTGCAGGGCGACTAGACACGGATGAGTACAAACTCGCCCAAAGTGGATGTGGAGGGGTGGCGGAAAAAGAGGGATGGGAGCCTTTTTCTCTGTGTCAGACCTAACTCTAATTATGGCTTCCTTAATTAGTGTATCTCAACGCCGACTCGCTTGGAAGGATGCCACTTAGCTCAGCTTTTTCTCTCTCTCCCTCTCTCTCCCCCATATCCCTTTCCCAAATCACGTCTGAGCTCCTTCCCGCTTCCTCTCCCCTTACCTCCCCCCTTCTTCCTTGTTCACTCCTCCCATCCCATCCCTGTCCGCTTGTCTTGACAGCTCATAAGGCAGAGCAGCATATCAAAGCAGACTGAGCCATCCTTGCCTTTAACCAAGCATGTTTTGCTTCAAATTGCTTCCTGAGGAGAGGAAGAAATAAGATAAGAAGGCAGAAAGAGAGAGGTGGAGGAGGAGGAAGATGAAACAGGGCCACACTGAGCAGTTCTCTACACGATACGGAAAGAGGAGAGCCTAGGGTAAAAGTTGAAATGTACAACTGAGCCGTTTGCCCCTATTTTGTCTGGGGTGTCGGTCAAAGCCTGTGAGAGCTGAGGTACATCTGCTTTGCTCTCCCTCTGAACCACCAAGAGAAATTAAGTCCCATTTCAGGGAACAGACACATGTCGAAGCAGCATGAACTGAAGACCTCAGTCTGTATCTAATGGAGGAGATCCCTCTGCACACACACGCACGACCAAAAACACAGTGATTTCCAACTCTGAAAACTAACCCCCCCCCAACTCCCAAATTCAAATTCTTGTCGCGGCTGCTATTCAAGCTCAGCCGCACTGCAAGATGCTGCATAAATTAAGTCGCTGGAAGGAGCGAAGATGAGAAACTAGCGCCGTCTGCCTCTGCTGGATCATATTTACTCCCGGGGCCTTGTTGGCAAAGGAGAAGCCCCTGTCGAGACCAGGGCCACACCTTCCACTGTCAGGGTCTTCATTAATGTCCACTGACTCCCGAGCAGTTTGTCCAGACTTTTTGAGCCAGCTAAAATGTGGAAAAACACACTTGTGTTGATTGTTAATTTTCTGGGTGCATTTGAATTTGTGTTGTTCTGTATGTGCCTCATTATATTTCATACCAGACTGAGCGAAGGAGGCAAAGACTAGGGAAGAGGCAGAGGGAAGTGCGGTGTTTGGCTGCAGCACCGATGTCAAAGGCAGCCTCAGTGATTGCGGCGCTGACCCTTCACTTTCACCTTTCGACTCGTCCCACCGCTGTGCAGACACAAACACTCTGAGGCTGAGATTGTCTCCATTTGCCTGCTGTCTTGCAACCTGTTATTTTCTGCAGACGCAAGTTCAGATAGTCTGGAGGAGCAAATACATTTAAAAAAGTAAAAAGAAACTGCGGTTGTGGTCCCGATCGTGGTGCAAAGAAAAGGCTGGGGTAACGATAGGGGTGGCGAGTGTAGGGAGATTCGCTGGGGGGTTGTTCTGACAGGATGTGTGCTATTTCAGACACGGTGCTTTCAGGCCAACTGTGCCCACATTGTTCCATCAGTGCCGGTAATGACTTCACCGAGGCTTCCTGTCACATGATGATGACTCTACTGACCCCATGAGTGATGCAGCAAGTGACCCTGGTTTGGATTGGGCGGATGACTTCACTAAGATGTTTGCTTCCCTTGGAAAGTGTGAATTTCTTTTTTTTCTTTCTTTATCAAAGTGCTTCAGGGCTGTCAAGGCTTTCAGGAGAAATGTTCTACATGGAGTCCTTATCAGGGCCTATTACCAAATGTAACACTTAACTTTTGCATTAAAGTAGACATTATGCTTATTTTCAAGTTTACAATTTCATTGTGGGCTAGTACTACCCCTAACCCTAACACATCAGTTTTCTCATACCGCCATACTTAATTCACCCTCACAAAAAACATCCCACAACCAAATTGGAAAAATTGCTCCAATAATTGTAATCCAGTTCCCGTTATTTCATACACTAATACTACATTCGACCACATATTCCCTCTAACCCATATAGAGATAATTATCTAATAGATCTCGTCTCATTTCATTATTGCTCCTCCTGATCAAGTGGTAAAGGTCAATGGGAGAAAGAGCAAAAACTCATCACACTGGATGAGATTATGTGTAATATGATTACATCAGGTTCCAGAGTTCACCTTTGTGCATTTCATGGACTTCCACAGTTTGAGGTTCTCCATCATCTTCACCAATCCAAGAGAGGCCTCTTATCTCCACTCTCTGGACATGGCCCTGCTCTGACTACTTTACAGACATATTCAAACTCCCTCAAAGGCGTTTTTTCGATCCTTTGTGACCAATTTCCACTCACAGCATTATTTTGAATAGTTGTTGGGGAAAGTAATCTTCAACAATAAAAATCAAATGCTATCGACTTTGTGTCTCTCTATGCCAGAAGACAAATCCTTCTGAAGCGGAGAGATGAAACATCACCCACCCATACCCACTGGATAAGGAATCTAATTATTTTTTTATGGATAGTTTGATTCACTCTGAGGGGATCTCCAGATTATTTTTTAAGGCTTGGTAGGAATTTATCACCAGTGTTTGAGGTATTGCAAATTGGATAACACACTGATTTTTGTCTGGATGTTAGGTGCCCCTCAGGGGGTTAAGATGACAACCATTAACCACCTTGTCACTAGTTCAAGTCTGACGGGGGAAAGACACACACATATATATATATATATATATATATATATATATATATATATATATATATATATATATATATATATATATATATATATATATATATTTTATTTTTTTTTAAATCTACCTCCTGACAGGGTGGATTGATCGGTAGTGGAGTTCTGAGAAAAAAGTGGACTTAGCTAGAAGATTTGAATGCTTCAGCGCCCAGGTCCCCTCCTTCTTCCTCTCTGCTGCCCTGCAGCCCTGCCTTCAAAGCCCCTCCCCACAGAGGAGCCTGCTGTTCTGCTCAGGAGCTGGCTTGTAACTACGGTAACAGAGGACGCCAGATTACCAAGACAGCATTCAAAATAACAACAACATAAGCCTGATTGTTCCATTTCTGACCAATACAACTAAATTACAATGAGGAGTACCTCATGCTGATCACTGTATATACATCCCAAGTAACAAACAATATTTATCACATCGCTGTAGAGGAAGCTACCAGCTAATCATTACCAGTTTTTCTCTGAAGCATGAGTAACATTATTTCTCTAAACCAATTCAACCTCTTCAGAGCGTCCTGAACACAAACTAATGTTAATATAACTGCTTGGTCACTGGAAAGACACTTTTGCTAACCAGTAGCCATCAACACAAAGCCGCAGTTAGCATTCAAGCTAACAAGCTAGATTTAGCAACAAGCTACGTAGCGCGACTGCAACGTCGCACGGTCGTATGCGCTATTGTGAGTGTTACTGTAGCCGCTGCTACCATAGCCTTGTGGTCAGTGACGGACTGGGAACAAAAAGCAGCCCTGGGATTTCCACCCACCAGCGGCCCATGCATGCGCGCGCAAGTTTTGACGCACAGAAAGAACACGCACTTTTGATGCCCCAGTGATGGTGAACATAAACTCCCATGCACAACAACAATGCATAAAAAATAATAAATCATCAGAGCCAGCCACTCCATAATAAAAACATGTCTTACCGTCATTCGTTATCCATGTCTACCTCTTCATCCTCCTCTTGCTGTTATTCCTCACTGTGCTGTCCTTCTCCCTGCTGTGCTGGTTCCGCTGTGTCGCTAACATTAGTGCTAGCAGTATTAGCGCTAGTGCTAACTGAAACTGCACTTGATTTTGAAAACAAATGAGTCAGTTTGAAGCATTTTTCACCGTCAGCCAACAGTGCTCTCTTAGATTTCTCTCTTTCTCTGCTTCCCCCTTGTGTTGCTTGATGCCTCGATTCATTTTTTGCTAGCTTAATGCCAGTCAACTTCCAATCTCCAACTTCCAACAACCACGCAGACAAGGTCCACTCGAGGCGGTTTTGGGTCAAATCATTGGCATGCAAGTAGAGAAAAAAAATCTAAGGAGATTGCAGAAACTAAACTAAACTTGGGTTAAGAACTGTCCAAAGCATAACTAAAAACTGGAAGGATAGTGGGGAACCATCATCTTCGAGGAAGAAATGTGGTCTGAAAAAAATCCTGATTGATCGTGATCGGCAATCACTTAAATGTTTTGTGAAATCAAATCGTAGAAAAACAACAGTAGAACTCAGGGTTATGTTTAATAGTGAAAGTAGAGCATTACCACATGCACAATGTGAAGGGAACTCAATAGATTGGGACTGAACAGGTGTGTAGCCTTAAGAAAACCACTAATCAGCGAGGGTAATCAAAAAAAAAAGGCTTCAGTTTGCTAGGGAGCATAAAGACTGGACTCTGGAGCAATGGAAGAAGGTCATGTGGTCTGATGAGTCCAGATTATCCCAGTTCCAGAGTGATGCCGCATCAGGGTAAGAAGAGAGGCAGATGAAGTGATGCACACATCAGCCTAGTGTCTACTGTACAAGCCTGTGGGGGCAGTGCTATGATCTGGGGTGGCTGCAGTTGGTCAGGTCTAGCTTCAGCAACATTATGTGCCCAAAGAATGAGGTCAGCTGACTACCTGAATGCACTGAATGACCACCTTTATCCACCAATGGATTTTTTCTTCCCTGATGGCACAGACATATTCCAAGATGACAATGACAGGATTCATCAGGCTCAAATTGTGAAAGAGTGGTTCAGGGAGCATGAGACATCATTTTCACACATGGATTGGCCACCACAGAGTCCAGACGTTTACCCCATTGAGAATCTTTGGGATGTGCCGGAGAAGGCTTTGCGCAGTTGTCCAACTCTCCCATCGTCAATAAAAGATCTTGGCGAAAAATGAATGCAACACTGGACAGAAATAAATCTTGTGACATCGCAGAGGCTTATCGAAACAATGCCACAGCGAATGCGTGCTGTAATCAAAGCTAAAGGCGGTCCAACAAAATATTAGAGTGTGTCAGGCCAGGCAGTGTATAAAGCAGGGACCCTTCCTCACCCAGCAGAAAAGCAGCAAACTCTGGCTCACGCTCCTTACAAATCCCGCAGTTCTCTACACTTCTGAAATGATACTCCGATATTTATCCTTGTTTTCTCTCTGGCTCGGTCCAATTCTTTGTTTTTACACTGCTTTTCTTCGACATGGGCAATGGTGGGGCATTTTTCAGCTCTGTTGTTGGTGTCTGCTCTCCCCCATTATTAATGTAGCTGACCAGGTAAGAGCAGGCACTGCCCAGTACCCAGTGCGTGAGGGAGGGGGGCTGCCAGCAGCTTATGCACGAGAATGACTGACACTTCTCAGATATTCCCACTTGGCTCTGATTGGTTGTATTCTACCGGGAGCTGTGAATTCTTGCAAATCAAATTAGGGCCACTGGGTGGGGCCACAGACAGTGGATATTTACACAGCTGACCTGTATCTTATTCTACTGTCAGATCATAATGGCAATTTTGGCAAATAACAACAAAATTGTTACAGACTACAGCTTTAAGTAGATCATAGCCTTACAGGTCTGGTGTGCAGGATTTAGTGGCATCTCGCAATGAGGTTGCAGCAACCAACACACCCTCCGCAGTGATGGCTACTAAAAGCACGAAAAACACAAAAGGAGCTCACTGGAGCCAGTGTTTGGTTTGTCTATTCTGGGCTATTAAAGAAACATGGCGGATCTTGTCAAAGAGGACCCCCAGTCCCTAGGAACACCGCCTGGCCAATTTTTGTAGTGGCTAAACTGTGTATTACACTGACCAAGTGGTCCAAAAATACGTTTTCCATAAGCTTTCATTGTAAAAGGGGGTGCTCTAAAACAGTGGATGCATAGTTTTACGGTCACAAACCCCACACAACAACTAATTTCACTTTCATAATTTGAGCCATTAGGTACAATAATATTAGAAAAATCTAGTCAGCGTGGCGTTAAACTAGAAGCTGGCTCGGATGGCAGAAGCCACTGTTGTTGCCAACAGCCCAGGAAGTTGAGCTTTTTTATCTTCAGGCACCATTGTTGGATCCACAAAGGACCTGCTCCATCTGTAAATATGAAAAACTAATTCCAGGGTAGATAAACCAATAATTCTTAGTTTGCGGTGATTATACATTAATGAAAACAGAATAAAGATTATTACATTCCATTTCTGCCAATAGATCTTTCTTAATCCTCTAAATTCTACACACTGGACTTTCAACCCTGACATTAACACTAAACTACAGTCTTAAAACTAAGCCAAACATCAGGACTGAGAACCAGCAGTGTTGTGTAACTGTTGTGTATATGGTCTTCATAATGAAAGGGGAGCAGCATTTCACAGTACAGTCCACACACTCGCACATGAATCACACCAGCCTATCTATTGTCTATCTCCTGTCTGCACAATGTCCAGCGGCATCCCGCAGCTTTGTTCTAAATCTAAGGATCATTTCAAATCTTGTCATTAGGGTTTGTTTCCAGGACGACGGCAATGCTCCCGCGTTGTCTGTGCCAAAGCCTGGCAGGACGGCAACAGAAGGGGCAGGAGAGAATATACCTGTAGATGTAAAATAAAATAAACATGAGGACAGAATTCATTACAGAGCCTTACGGAGCCTTTTACTGTAGACTAACTGTTGGTTTACAGGGACCCGCGGCTGCTATATCAACTATAGTGGGTTGTGATGAGCCTGTCAAGTGGAGAGACTGCCTGTGTCCTGACTGTGGCCAACTGTACGCTCTTGTTTTTCTTGCCCTTGATATTATGTGAGAAAGCCGAGGCTGTGAATTCACAGATAAAGACCGGAATAATTGGCACGTGGTTACATAATGTGAGTCACATGAGTCCATACAGCAGTGTTGTATAATTCATTGCGCTGGTGGAAAATGTAAAAGTACTGCTCCAATCCCCTTCAGGTCTAATTAGAAGACTATCAGCTTTTTTACAATGAAAACTCCAGAGGATACAGAGTAATCACGTATTAATAGAATGATTACTAAAGAAATAAAGCTCCTTATGCAGATAAGAGCGGCTGAATTTGGTAGCACAAAGCCACCCTTAAAAAGAATTTGTATAAATGTTACTCCTATGATCTCAGTTCAGCTCTAAAATTTGTGAACATGAAAAAGCATCCCCCAAAACCACAAGAAGAGAGCTGGAGCTCAGTCACGAGGATGAGGATTGGAAGGCAGATTTTTTTTTTTTAGATGCAGATGGGCACCAAGGGGGTATTTATGTTCAGAGCCATGTTTTCCTGTTCATCATAACTGTTAGAACAACGTGAAGCTCATTTAGAGATAGAAGCTCGAGACTTCTAATCCACAAATTTAGATCCGCATTCGATGCCACTTACGCGGTTGTGGATTTTAATGTAAAGTCATTGAAACTCAAATACTCTGAATTCAAACCAAACAGTCACTGACACATTAGTGGCTGCGTGAGGCTGTGCTTAGGCACATCAGTGCTTCGAGCTACATGTAGTGTGTTATTTTTTTGTTGTTGTGTTTTTGTTTACAATACAGGGTACCAGGTCAAATGACTTCTCCTTTTGGATTATTTTGGATCACCTCCAACATCCTGGAAAACCCCGCCCACCCATGTGCAATACCAACATTTTAGTGAGACCCAACTTAGGTTAGCCAAGTATCCCAGAATGTATTTCATGCCAACCACAGCGATGTTTGAGATTTGAGACCAAAGCCATTCAAATTTTCATCTGGAGACATACATCAGTATATCACATTTTGATATTTTTAGAAGACTTTAGATTATTAATGTGTCCAATTTGTCCAAAAAGTGTCTGTTTGGGAATTCACCTTGGCATTTTTTGACGTTATGCAACATTCACCCAGTGTAAGCTGTACTGCAGAAGCATTTCCCTAAGGGGTTTCGCTTTAGCACTGGAGCGATCGGAAGCAATTAGCGTTGACCATCTGTTGAATGCCAGTCTTCAGTCTGACTTTGGAGGTGAACCCATGTGTCTCATTGAATTGGTTGACTTTGTCATGTACTGTTAACACATGTTGCGATGTTCCGTCGACTTTCATTTTTCACATAATTCAGCCTCAGAGATAAGCTGTATCCACTACAATGTTGCCATGAAAAGTAATTGGAAGAAACAGCTGCAGGATGTTGACCCAAAAGTTCAGTTTTATTTCTGCACTAAATACATTTCGGAGTCACACTTTCGTAGTTTGGTAAAGTTAAATTAGGATTGATTTGTGTATCTGTGTTGCACCAGTTTAAACAACTGCAGTTGAAAGTGCCTCGCAGGGTTACAGAACCCTTCACAAACAAAAATGGAAGTACGAGAAACTGAAAAAGAAATTAAAACAAGGAGCAAAGATCACATGATCTACAAAACAACTGAGGGTGTGGAAATAGATACGGAGGAATACTAATTAAGACAGAAATAATGAGAACGCTAAAAACTCTTAGATCAACATGTGAGATGTTCCATGCTTTAAAAAGGTGCTTACGGTACGTGCTCAACACAGTCTCAACAGATTTGGACCGTGCTCGAGGGATAGAAAGGGGTACAGTAGGTGCCTTGAGACGTGTGAGATCTGCTGGGTCTATAAATTTAGAGCGTGCCTGATACACTCTGTGGAAGCGGGGCATTTAGATTTTTTTTTTTTTTTTTACAACAGGAATAGGATCTGAAACCCCATTCAGATAGCCAGTGGATGTTTGTGAGGACTGGAGAAACGTCTTCTCATTTCTTTTGTCCTTGTTAGAATACAGGCATTTGGGGTAATACTAGTGCAATATGGAGAAGGAGACTTTGTTTTTAATGGATACTATAGTCTTCACTGATGAGAATGTCTCTAACTTCAGTAATAAACCAAGACATTGGGCAAAATCGAATTAATGGTGGTGCTATATGAAAAGTCAAAGGATCACCAAAGTTATTACATTTCATTCATTTGAATTTGTGAACCAAATTTGATCCATCCAATAGCTGTCCAGACCTTCAGTCAAACCACAAATGTAAGTTTCATGATGATATTAAAGTAAAGGAAAAGTAAGGGGATCACCAAAGTCATTTGGCTTCATTCTCTAGGGACCATGGAAGGATGTGATTCATGTTATTTCATGGCAATCCATCCCAATTTCTTGAGTTACTTCAGTCCAACAGCTGACAGACATTGCTATCCTTAGAGCTCCACCTCTCAAAAAAAGCTCTCTAAAAAAAAATCCCATGTTTGAAAAAGATTAAATTCCGACAACATGTAAGCCACTTTCGATGATTGCACCCTACCCTGCAGGTAATTGACTGTCAAATTATTCAGAGTCTTTACCTGATTTCAACAAAGTGCAGAGCTCGCCAATCAAATTAATTAGGGCGGCGTAAGTATGCAAAATGAGCGAATAAGTTATTCTGCTGGGTAGCGCAGAGCCTCAGCGGTTCCTCCTGTCTTCTCTCAGCAAATACATACATCTTGAAATCACGTGGATTTAATGCATCAGTGATCAAACAGCAAATGGAATTTTGAATCTGCATCGGTGGGTATAAATATTTAATCGTTACAAAAAACACATGTTAATTCTGGATGGAGTCTCGATACTGGCTGGCACTTGGTTTTGGCATTAGTATGATTTGGATACAAGATGCCACAGGTGCAGCCATTTGGCTAATAGCAAGCATGCTCATTAGTGAATGAAAACTAAAGAGTGGGCTTACTTGACTGGATGCTGTGAACCAGGAGAGAGCTGCCACTTGAACTTTGAAATAATAGGTAGCGTGTCTCCGGGGTGTAATGCATGAAGAAGTAGAGGAGAAAGAACTGAGAGTAATCTTCCGGATTGAGCTCAGTCACCTTCATTTAAAATCTAAACGGATCCGCTGAAAACAAGTGAAAATGAATGAGACTGAAGATGATGTTGATAAAGGCACAAGGAGTAAGATCCAGGAAATGATTACATGAATTTGAAACATTTAGGTCATTTTGGCCTGCTTATTGACTGGCGGCTGCCTGTTGTGCCTCACTTGTCAAAATGTATCCATTTTACCAATCAACTGACCGCAGTCTGGATGTTCATCAGTGGGCGGGACAATTCCATTGCAATTCTATAACAAGGGTCAAACAGCGAGAGCGCTCTTGAACTGATTAAAGTGGTATCCACTTTTATCCATTGCAAGTGAATGACAAAGTGATTGAGTAAATGCCGAAGTGATTGAAAACGTGGAGTGTTTCAGTTTTGTTATTGCATGTGCAGAATTGGATTAATCAGTCTCTGCTGTTGATTTAGCTGATTTTTGGAGAGGCAGTAACATTTCCAAAAGGGTAATGTGTGAAAGTCAAAAGTGTGAAGACGTGAATCTGGAACTGCTGCCAATCACAGACCAAAAGAACATAGTCCTGTTGGTGCTTGACCTGGATCATGTTACAACCTCAAGGTGGCTTGTAATTTAAAACCAGATTAGGAATGAGGAGTCAATTTGTAAATGTTCTGACACTTTGATTTGTGCCATATGTGGACGCTTAAAAACCCTACGGATGGCTCAGGTCAAAACAACATGCCAATGAGCCCTAGTGAAAGGGGTAAAACCATAAAACTTTTAGAAGAAAAAGTTTAAGAATAATTATCAGACACATACAACACAGTTTAGCATTGCTTGCCAGTACGGTCAGCTGCTCTGGGATCTCTCTCATTGGATGATGTGGTCCAATTTGGAAAGTGCAGATGTATTTGTCCAGATTTCGCATTGTGAATATCAGACATGTTTGCGTTCAATAGTTCGGCCCGGACGAGTCTGTGGGCAGTTCAGAGGGGCACATCTCTATAACTGTAGCTGACTGATGCAGGCTGCTGCTGACATGTTTCTGCTAACACGGTGGTGGTTAATTGTGGTGGTGCCGTTGTTGGTTGGTTGCTAATTGCAGCAATTGTTTTGTGGTGATGCTGCAGCTGTTTTGCAAAGTGGTGGCTTGCTGCAACTGTTCTTTCTGTGGTCTTTGCTATTTTACAAACCTATTACAAAAGGTTCCTAGCTAGTTGAATGAGGTGGGTGGGGAAGACAACCTGTTTCCAATTGCGACACCTGTTGTGATTTTGTTAGCTGGTTTGCAGCTATTAGAAGGTGATGTCTTGATAATGTCAGCCTTTACAAGATCATGTTGGTAGTTGATCTTGGTATAGCTGGTTGCTATAGTTGCAAGAGTTAATTATAAATACTGATATTTCTGCATATGTAAACTTAATGAAATGAACACAGCCCCAGACACTCATAAGACAGGCCCACCCCATTTACTGTTTCACTCTGATTCTCTCGCGGACGGTCTCACACACACATGCTCCTCTTACCTGCCCACGCATTTGGCCTTGCCGATCCTCGAACAGTGTTTTTGTCAGTCTCCTCACACCCCAGTGCTAGCAAGATAAAACCTCCAAAGCCCACGTGGACCAAAAAAAAAAAAAAAAGGCCAGTGCGGGTTTCATAATTGGAGAGAATGAGGGAGGAGAGGAGGATGCAATGCAATCAGACTCAGAGAAGAATGAGACCTTAATTAGACATTCCTCTCGTTCTATCTATAGAAGGCTTTCCTTCGAGCTCCTCTCTCCCTTCGCTCGCAGACCTACAGTATCAGTGAATTCTAATTAGAGAGCACTTGATGAGAGCATGTGCACACTGTGGCCTAGATAGGCTGGCTTCATCGGTATGAGCCCTGGTGCTCCGGTGCGGTTGGTCCCTGCTGTGCCATCAAACGAGATCTCCAGTCTCTAAGGGGTGCTGGAAAAGGGGGAGGTGGGGGAGGAGGGTGAGGAACATGGAACGATAACAAGACTGGGCATCGCCAGGGGTTGCGACACAGGGGAGAGGGAGTCTAGATCTGAGAGAACATTAGTAAGTATACATGTGCTTGAAGTCGATGTGTGTGTTAGTGAAAAGGTGATGTGTGTATGGCTATGTGTTGGACTGTGTCAGATTGTGCGAGTGGGTACCGAGTAGGAGATAGTGAGCAGGCCTCCTGTGGCGTGAGGGCTGGTCAAAACAACCAAGCTCTCCAGTCTCACAGCGAGTGGGAGACAGTGTCTCTCCCAGAGTCCTTCACTTCAGCTATACTTGGCTTGTCTGGCCAGGCCTCATTTGTTTGGCCTAATTTTACCGAGGACTACGAGTGCACGAACACAAAGTCGGATAAGTTTAACAGTGCATTTTTCCACTCTATTTTGGTCCTTTTGTCCCCGGTTGCATTAATACCTCTGTGAGAAAAGGTATCCTCCATGTTCACTCAAGTTCAAGGTGGCTCAACTTTTGCAGCAACATTCGAGAAACCAACATGAATGTCATTTCTACAGTTCACTGTTTTCAAAGGAATGTTGCGAAGAATCACAGAGCTGTTTTTGGTGTAAATGCCCATACAAATTCCTGCTGTTTTAGTGCAAATGTGGGAAAAAGAACTTGGATCAGATTGGTATTTGTGCTTGTTTAGTTTTTTGAATATGACATTGAAAACATACAACATAAATACATGAAAATAACAAAATTGTGATGGATGAAGAGGAGAGATGCTACCTAAGGCAAGGGAGGAACAAGTAAGGCCAGGCCATGCTAGACTCATGATGACAAAGAGAGGAATGTTTGAGCATAAAGATGAAGGTGATGATAAAGCAGTCGAGGAGAAGTGAATGTGAAGGTCATACCGAACAGAACAAAGACTTAACCAGCTGAAAGTCAGTGGAGCGAGCTCTACTCACCCGCTGAGGCAAACAACAGGCAGGAAACAAATGTGGGCAGGGCTACAAACAACAACATGCCACAAGTCATGGACATGCCATCAAAAACTGCAGTTTATGAATTTGCTTATATTAAAGTTTAATAAGGTTGACTGTAGGAAACTAACAAGGCATGGAATGCATCAGTTTGTTCCTCAAAGAAATGCAGACCCTGACCTAATTCTCTGACTGTTCTTCCAAAGCACAGGATCAAAAGTCAACAACCGAGGAGCCGACAGAGGCTATTTCCTTGCTGAAACCATCTACTGATCCGGCCAATGAGAAGGTGGTGATGGTAACTGAGAGGCTGGCAGTGGGAAATGAGGATATGGCGGTGTGGAAATGAGAAGCTGACTATTCATCCAACTAATATGGTAAATTGTGTCTAAACTAGCAACCCACTGGATTAGTCACTGGCTCAGTGGGACATTAGCTTCCCCCAGCTGGAGACTAGAATTCCTTGGCTTCCACAAGGACATAACCTCTGTCAGTGTGTCAGTACTATTTTGTCCTTTGTCCTGCACCATAAAAATTGGTTTAATTTTTCAGAATCCGACCCAGTGGCTGGCATGAAGAATAATTATGATAACTTTATAGAAATAGTCAATCTTTCACTTTGTTTGCTTATGCAAGTCATACTGTAAAGGCATCAGTATTTCATCGAGACTGTTTTATAACCAGTTAATGTTCCCTGTAATACATTTAAGTGTGTATGTCCTATGTTTGCCAACCAAAAAGGTGATTTAGACTTCTTGTATCATTGCAGCATTTAGGAAACTACCCGAAAAAGCTAACGTGGACACATTTGGTTTTCTGGAACAGACGGCAACAGAGTTTTCAGATTCATTTTAGTGCGGACGGAGTTTGAGAACAGAACCAAAATGGAGGTCAAGAGGCTGGGTGGGGGGTCGTACAGGAAATGTTCTCACCTGTGTTAAGTCATTTAGCAGCAGAGGCTACAAGCTATTATAGCTGAGCTTTAGCCGTGACAACACTAATAATTACGAGACGGCTGGAGCTGAGGAATCGAAGCGCCCATTTAGCAGATGAGCTTCCAAACGACCTCCTGAAAAAAGAAAGAGATGGCACCGGGCCAACCTACGTGTCAGCACTCTCTCCCTCTGTCTCCCACCCTCTCCCTCTCGTAACTTTCTTTGCATCTTTCTCACCACCTCTGTCACACATACAGTGTCAAGCTTTTCCCAGTGTCACTTTGAAAAAGTGGTAGACCAATGAAATGACATGCGCTCGCACATATCGTTCCACCAGGGCAGTCACAAGAAAGTCTTCTCACTTACTCGCACACATAGACACAAAACTTGTTCAGCACACGCACACAATCCCTGATCCCTATACATGTATGCACATGTGATGAGACACAATCTCCTTTCCCATTCCCACTTCAGAGGACAAACAGACCCTCTGATTTGAGCAACAACAACAACAACAAAAAAAAAATCTGTCACACTCCCCCTCACGCACACAGTGTCTCCCTGGTGTAGAGCCACTCTGTGTGCTGCCTCATCTTGTGATGTGGCTGCAGAGGAGCTGCAGCCCACAAACGACCCCCTGCAGAGACAGAGACAGAAAGAGAGGGGTAGAATGGGGGTAAATTAAGGAAGGGGATGGAAACAAATTGAATACAAAAAGATGAGAGATGTCTTGGAAGTATTACAGAGAGAGACTAAGAGGAGGCAGTGGCTGGAAGTGTGAACGAAGACTGTAATGGGACAAGATAAAGGAAAAGATACGATACCCTCTAACCAGACTCTCCTCTCTGTTATATTAACAATCCGTATTTTTACCCTTCATACATTTTGAAATTGCCTCATGATAATATGCTTATATTATTCATAGCTCAAAGGTGTTGTTCCAGGCCAAAGAGAGTTACATCAGCAATAGTTTATGGGTCCTGTTGCAACCATGTCTGACAACATACATGCATAAATACATCATTCACACACACAAAGGCATACAAGACTTTGACACTGGAGACAGTATTTGTGTCCTGCATTTCATTTTGCTTTTCAGATTAAAAGCTGAAAACAACTGGTGCAAAGGCTGGACACAGAACTGTGACCCCAACTCCACAGTTCCTCTGAAAAAGAATGAGCTGAAACATACGCTCCAGGCGTTTTTTTATACACACTTATATTTTATTCAATACAGTGTTCATGTATGCAGCTCAGCTGCTTCCAAATTTAGATATCGTGAAGAAAATCCACAAACAAAGACATAGAAGGATATGGCACACATGTACATAAAATACATTTATACACGTATGTGCGATATACCAACACATAGATACCCATATGTATGCATTATATACATGCACTTAGACATGCTCCATATCCCTTACAACGTAATTCACTTTCTACACAAGTTGAACTTCTTGATCGCACCTTTTCTATCTAGTTGTTGCCTGGATTCAGAGTAAATAATTTTTATTTTCATTTAAAGTTGGAGACTTTTTAAAAGGGGCTCCATGAAACAATTTGTACACGTTTACATTAATTAATCACCGATTTAGTGGCTACAAGTGAGCAGATTGGATGTGAATAATGAGACCTTCCCCATTTCTCTTGGTTGAATTTTCTGAGACAGTCCAAAGTATGTGACTTCACACACACAGACATTCACAAACACATTCTTAAATGCCTTGTCTCAGTTCCCATAACGGAGCAACACTAGCTAACATCAGTTTATAAATGGAGTCCATTAACATAAACTAACACCACAGAGTTTCCACAGAGCTCCTTCAATAAGAAAAACATTTTTCTTCATTCTTTTGGTTCTACGGCCAGCAAATTTTCTGATCTAGTCCAGTCTCATGGCTCTTATTAACCTGCCTCTGGACACAGTGGGATTTATCAGAGCTTGTCTGTTAAAACAGCTACCTGCACAGCACCAGATGGCATACAAAATTAGCGACTAGCTGTGTGGAGCATTTAGCAGCTTAAGAGACATTTCACTCATTAGTCAGTGGGGACCGAGGTGGAGGGAATAGGAAAATGCATGTTGGACTCTATTGGACAGAATAGAACTTGCCTCCAAGTGAATGCTAATGTTGCTCAGTATTAACTGGAACTGCTCCCCAGCATGCTCCCCGTAATGTGTCTATGGGGCATTTACAGCTGCTTCAGCAGCACCAAAGTGGCCAAAAGAGGAAATGTTTCCCAGAAACATTGAATTAGTCAACATGTAGTGTTAAAATGTCATCGTCCTCAGTTAAAATTAAAATCGACAGGCTCTTTCTTTTTCTGTTTCTCTCCTCTGCACAGATCTGCTTACCTGTACAGCCAGTCAGAGCAATTTCTCTCACCTACGAGCTACCACTAACCCCATTCACACAGGAGGAGACGCATAAACGCTGGAGCAGCAGTTCACCAATTCTCTGCCGATGGTGATTCAACACAGAGCGAAGCATCTCTGCCTTAAAGACGAACCGCCGTGAATTCACACAGAAAGCCGGTGCTGCGGCTCCTACAGAGGTATGACGGTACACGTCATGATGATGACGTCGGTGTGTTTTCAAGGTGTTTCCCCAGTGTCCTCCTGTCATTCTGACTCCCTCACTCGCAGGGATGGAGGCTATTTTCTGGGGGAAAGTTCACTGAAGTCTCTGTCCAGACGGCTGACTGTCACAGTGATTTGTTTTCATCACAATCACTCAGTGAGTTAAAGTATTTTGGCGGTGACAGATGCTGTTTTTCGGGCAGACGAAGAGTCGGTAGGATGGATGGGAGGACAGGAGCTTCTCCACGTATATCTGTGGTATTTTTTTCCTCATAAAAGCTGCCAAAGACTGTTACAATTACTATGGTACTTTTGTTTGATCATGTAATGTTGCTTTGTGGGACATTTCTCTGTACTAAGTTGAGTGAAGGACCTGTGTAGTTAACTGACCATCCAATCGACACGTCCTCAATACGCAAAGGCCGCTTATCCATTCACACTGGTTCGGTTCACCAATAATACGGCCCTGATACTACCTCCAGAGGCGGATCAGCGCCAGTGAAATTTCATCCCTCGCCGGGAGATTTACACTGAGACGGAGGCGGGGAACTGGCGTACTAAAGCCCTATCCAAACGCCAGAGTAAATAGGGCTACTGAGTCTGCATTTTGAATCCCCCAAAAAGCCTCTGAAAAGGGCTGTCCAGTGCCAGAGGACACACCGCACTGAGAGCCCCGGACGCTGGCTCATTGTCCTGACAACAGCTGATCGTAGACCTGGTGTGCAGCAGCCATTACAGCTCAAACAGTTGATCCTACCAGAGCAAATGTTTCAATGACCTTACCGTACTAGGTAATCCTGTGCTTTAGCTCTCGTGCTTGTAAGATTCCTGTCTGCAGCTGCACCAAACTGGATGCAACTGTTGTGGTTCTCAACTGTGAGATCTCGTCAGTAAAGCAACACGATCGGCTGAAGTTTCCTGGTTTGGCTATGATAAAGCACACACTTGGCTTTTGAGGTTAAGGGCCGGGATGCGTGCAGGATTCGCCTGCCATCGCTGACGGTGGCATCTTTTGTGAAAATTCTAAATGCTTTAGGTGACTCGTACCTCTACTTTATATAAACGTTATGATATGATTTAAAACCTGGTAATGCAACATTTCATTTAACTCAGTGGTATTTTGTGGAATGGTTTGGCAATACATTTTCCGAATAACGAAAATGATGCCAATAATGTCAACAAGTAATGAAACAAATTACAGGAGGGGGAAATGGAATCGCACTAAATTTGTTTTCTGCGCGGGGAGGAAGATTGGAGCAGCAGTCTAAACGGAGGTGAGTGAGAGGGAAAATGATAACTGTACAGAAACACGAGAGAAAGATAAAGAAAGATGTGGAGAGAGGCCGGGGAAGAGAGTATGACAGGGTAACAAGAGCGAGACATAAATTACGGCACAGGTGGAGGGCTGCATGTGGATTACGCTTAAACACGAGCAGGAGGAAACAGGAAGGAGAAGCAGAGCCGACCGGAGCCGGGTGATAAATGATTCGAGTGCTGCGCGGGACGCTCTTGCCTCTTCATCTTACGCAGCTGACCTTGGGCTTATGAGCTGTAATAAAACGTGGCCAAGCACTCCTGAAATTGGTCCACTCGCCTTAATGCTCGGCAGCCTTCTGCTGCATTAGCATACAGCATTTATGGGGTACAGTACATCCAACACATACAAATACTGCGCCTCGGGGACTGTGGGGGAGATGATCAGGGTGATGATGAGGATGATGAAGACGGGGGAACGCAGAGCCAGGGCCCGACGGCGGTGACGAGAGATGAGGAGACGAAGAGAAAATGTAAGAGGAATGGTAATGTAGAGCGCAGAGTCGTGATTTCTGTGATGGCAGGAGTGGAGGTGATGATAGAGAGGAGGAGGATGAAATGCTGTAACGGAGGAAGAGGAGATGATAAGGTGAGGGAATAACACGAGACCAGGGCACAGTAGATTGATGATGACAAAGCGAAGAGAGAAGACGGGGAAATGTAAAGGAATGGTTGAGTAGGAAATGATAAATGGTGATGATGAAGATGGAGAGGGGGAAGAAGAGCGTTAAGCAGGAGTAAAATAAACCCAGCCAGTTTCATGGTCGTAATAATAATATAGCTTGAGACATTTCCAGAGTTGTCTTAAGTTAACTGTGCCTTCGCTGCTGTCAAGATAAAATTTTAAATGTCACTTGTCGGCACAACATGTTCTGTTTCTGCAGTGGCGGCAGCTGTGAGTGGGAAGATGAAGATGAAGAAGACCAAGAGCTAGATTATTCCATCACTTTTTTAACACCTTCAGATTTCCTCTTCTGCCTCTTTACACCTTCTCCATCACAATCACCGTTCTCTCTTCACAGGGACTCCGTCTTATTTTGGGGGGCTAATAAAGGCAGAACAAACAGCGTGTCTCTCGCAGGGACCGGCTGGTATTATCTTCAGCCATTATTATGTTTCTGCGAGGTCACTATGACTCCTCTCCAGAGACCCTGGGGCTGGTAATGGAGCTGTGGAGCACCAAGGATGGCCCAACACAGATTAATTGGTCTGTTTGTGTGTTTGGGCAAATAATCAATTGATTCCGGTTTAGACCTGATTAAGAGAAAGATGGAGGGATGCGGAAAGAGAAGAGATGAGGAGAAAATTACCTGTGAGACAAAGGGAGGAAGAAATCTAGGAATGAGCCCTGAAATAATAATATTCTGAAAAAAAAAAAATCAGAAGACATTTCACTTTGATGTTTAAAAAAAAAAAAAAGAAAGAAAGTAAAATGTGAATGTGAAGAATTATGGAGCTCCTAAAAGGAACATGGGTTCAGGAACTGGACCACGCAACCCCTCCTCACCAAGGCCCAGCCAATCCAACCACCTGCGCCTCATCAACCTAACCACCTGATAAACTCAACCACCCTCAACTCAACCTCAGTCACCCTGATTCAATCACCTGTGGAATCGTATCCACGTATTCACATCAAGTCCCTCCCTCCCATTCAACCTGTGCACGGCTCCCTCACACCCAGCCACCGAATGTGTTGTCACTGCTCCACCTCCCTGTCCTCTCACCCCGCCCACACATACCCATTTTACAACCTCCACTTCCCCATCTACCATATCAGCGCCACAGCACCACCACACCAAACAGCCTCATCCCCAGCCCAGACTTCCATGCAACCCATGCCATCAACCTCATCACCTCACCAGCCATGGCGCCCGGCTCGCAAAAGCAGACATCACCAGCGCTTTAAAGGTCTTGCCCATCTGCCCAGATTCGTGGAGATTCTTTTGCGTATCCCAGAGATGCAGCTTATACTTTGCAATCCACCTCACCTTTCGCAAAAGTATCCCAAAAATATTCTAATCCTTCTCTGAAACCCTTTGCTTGATACTCAGCAACCACAACCTGCCTTATGTCCTCCATCTCCTGAACGATTTTCTCACATTTACTTTGTCATCCTCCCCTCCGGCACACGTTCTTAAGCCCAGCCCACCAGCTTCTTTCCTGCTCTTTGGTTCCTTTACATCATTTCCCTCACCTGTGCTTCTCTGTCCCATCATTCCCTTGTTAGTTTGGTTAATCTTTAAGTCCAGTCATTGGTTCAGTCTTTGTCGAGCAGTCTGTGGCGTTTGCCTGTTCCTGCAGTTATTTTGAATAAATAGTCATCCATTGATCTGCCTGCTGGCTGTCTTTTCCATCTCTGTCCAACTTTTCTTCACTCAGTTTGACAGTGATGGTATCTAGCTACAACTAAGGATAGCTAGCAAAGAGCAGCTGTTGCCAGTTACTTTGGTGATGAGTCCTGTATCATTTTGGAGCTACCTTTTGAATTCTAGCCATATTTGACAAATTACATCTTTCAAATAGAAGCCAAAAACAGTATCAAACAAAACAGTGCTATGCCGGCTGTAACTTCAAGAGAATTTTTCAGCATTAGCAGAGATTTCCAGTGGAGCGAAAGCCTTCATATTTTATCAGTAGAATACTAGTCGTCTATGGGAAGCACGGAAGCGATTGCACAATGCATGAGTGTGCTCACATTGTTCATATCATTCTTATCATTAATATGCATTTTGCTGGGTTTTTGTGGAGTTTTAATGTCCCAAGGCTGCCTAGATGCTGCTGTGGAAGCGGCTCCACTCCGGCAAAATTAAATTTAAAAAGAAAAGCAATAGCTTGCTTATATTTTTTGCTGTGTAAATGTCAGAAGTGTCAATCCAAAAAAAGTTATCAGGTTTCAAACCTAAAATAAAATAAAATAATCTAGTGTGTAAACTCCTGCAAGCTGCATTTTCTTCACCTTCTGGCTGACAGATGGTCCAAAGCAGAGTGGACGTGAACATGTGTGTTAGAAAGCAAAAAAACACAAAAGGATTATAAAAAACTGCAAAAACACTCAAACAGATCAACCATGACAGGCTAAAGGCAAATAATATACTTCATGATGAAGACAGGTAAAACAACTGAGATGACATGAGGAAAGACACATCAACAAAGTCATAAAAAGTACCAACCATCATGTTTAACTCAGGAAATCCGGTGAGAACAGATGTGCTTTGAGACCTGTTTTAGAACAACAGTGTGGGCTGAGCTAAGAGATAACGGGTGCTTTTAGTTTGAAATTATGGATGGTTGGGGGCTCTAAGCAACACAGTCATAAAGTAAGAGAGTTGACAAGTCACAGAAAGAAGAAAGTGTCATGTCATATTAAGAACTTGTCTGTGATTAAAGGAGTCTTAAAATGTATTCTCAATTTTAACGACAGGCAGTGCAGGAAAGCTAAAACTGGGGTTATGTGTCATCATAGATTAGGTTCAAGAACGTTTAATTAGGGGTCCAAAAAGTCATGAATGCATTAATTACATCCCTACACCCAAAACTTTTCATGTAGAAAGAGACAATTGACATTCCTTAGCTAGAAAACTTGAACCCATGTGGTCGATAGAGGACAAAGATGACATTACTGTTTTTAACCAGATCAGTAATTTCTTGATATTCATTAAGCCTTGCATGCAGATATGTGAAGTGGTTGAAAATCTGTGGAAAAATATGTTAAAAAGAAAAATAAAACATTGCAAAACACAACAAAATAATTAAGTAGGCACAAACACCAGCAGGCTTAATCAGTAACACATGTAGGCAGAGTGAGTCAAGACTTCAAAATCAATCTGGAGTTCGACAGGGATGGATAAACACCTTCTGAACAAGTTCTTGGTGGGTCGAGGCTCGATAACACCTGCCTGAAGGAAGCATTCAAATTCAGAGTGAAGTGGGTGTGAAGTGTCAGATACTGTTTGACGAGCCTTCCGCCTGGACTCATCTACATATATATTTGACATTTGTTTCAGTGGCCTGCCAGTAAATATGCTGCCTTTATTCACATTCCCTGCCAGTTTCTTCATGTTCTAGGATTACGAGTTTCCATATAAAAAGCTGACAAGGTTAAAACTGTTATAAATTCTAACTTTTCACTAAAGTAGTTTTAACTACATCATGTATAAAATATTTCCTTTAGTAAAATAAAAGCCTAAAAATTATGTTGTAAAAATGTAAAGCTTTTACAGTTAAATTTTTAAATTCTGCACAGCATGTTTAAAACACAATGGACTCTACTGTTACACCAGGAAAGTTCTTACCTTCTCACACCTACTCAGCATTTATAATACTACATAACTTAGTGCCAAAGTTAGAATTAAAAATGTTGCAACCTTGAACATGAGTACAGAATCACTCAGTGGCCAAGTTTAGCTTACTTTACATCTGAGTAATGACTGAGGGGACATTTTCTCCCCAATGGTGGTTTGCCTGCGGTAAAAAGCTCTGATGCTGCTGCAAACCTGTGCTCTATGCTGTCATTTCATTAGGTGAATTAAACGTGACATACCGTACACAGTTCTGGCTGCCTGCATGCACAGCAAATTTAATGGAGTCAATTATATGTAATAACATTAAAAAAAGAGAGAGAAAAAAAAACTAGCCTAAGGCACACAGAATGGTATCCTGGGGTATCATACTCACATGGAAGAAGTTGTCCTTTTAAGCACTTGTTTAATATTGGGAAAGGGTCTATTTTAATCCATACCATGTTTACCTAAACCTGACCATGTGTCGCTGTTGCCTAAACCCGACCAAGTGTTTTTGTTCAACTGCATAATAATATGTTGTAAACAGGATAAAAAAACACATTGGTCACCCAAGTGAGAGTCTTACATGCGACCAATTCAGCCACAGCGGCTTTCTCTACATTTGCTTTTGGTTGTTACTATTTCGTTAGTCGCAATGATGGTCTTGGAATAAGATTAATGATGTTCAGGACCACCAAATTGTAAAAGCTACATAATTAAAATTATTCGCCTTTAATTGTGCCCCTTCTAAATGTTTTTATTGTGATGCATCTCTTGATTTGTAGCAGTCAACACAATAATTAGGATCCCCATTAAGAACTCATCTTTCAGGTAGGCAAAGGTTTTAACCAATTAAGTTACCATTATGTTAATGGAACCGTGTAATGTGAAATGTTTTAAAAATGTAAATGTGACACTCCCTAAGCTATTTGTTTCAGCTGTGATGGAGAAATTGTGAATAATTACATCCACAGCTAGTTAAAAGACATTCTGATTTGAGACAATGGCGACATTTGATTTGAGATTTTCTAATTTGGATGCATGTATTTAATTGAGGGATAGTGTGTTCTGCCAACACTAATGTCGAGTGCTCTTTGCAACTGTAATTGGCATTAGTATAAGGTTTATAGATGAAAACAAAAATGTTACTTTCAAAAGAGATTTAGGGGATTAAGTATGGTGGGGATCGGATGAAAATGGCTGGGATCTGGATGGATGTGAAGAGATTAGGTCTTGTTGTTTTTGTTTTTATGTTTAAGCCATAACAGGGAAGTTGGCAAAAGCAGACTGTTCTGTGTTCTTCAGTAAGTTTCAAAGACATATTAAGAGATATGTGTAAAGTTTCAGACCTCTCAAGCAGAGGGCGAACATGTGCATACCCACCAGCTTCAGCTCCAAAGTAAATTTCAGTCCATCGGAGAGCAGTTGAGTGTAGTGAGTGCTTTTAATTTTTATTTAGCATTAAATTTAGATCTAAAAAGAGAAATGCCCTCATTATTATTCATTCATTTATTGGTTTATTTAACAGCAACAGTGCACATTAATAAACATTGCTGTAAAGCGCCAGTCTTAGCCAAGAGGCTATATTTCATCTGTAGTCCCTGGACACATCTCACAAAGTCACTCTACGAACAGAATATATCATTAAAACAACAAAGTCACTGAGATCATTCATAAGCATGCAGAACAATGATAAAGAGCATATTGATACCATTAATGCATGGCTTAAAACATGCAACACAGGCTCAGAACACACACAATAAAATCAAATGGAGGGTATTAATGAAATGCGAAAAATAGACTAAATATGACAACATTGTGCTACATTTGCAGACACATGAGTGCAGATTGGTGATGTTAAGATAATGACAGGTGACAGCACAGACAGACTGAGGTTGATGAGCTGCATCTGATTTTTAGTGCTGACAGAGCTCAGTACTATTTAAGCATTTCTTTAAACCAGAACCAAATAAACTGTATGAACCAGTTCTGTAAAGCCTTCGGAAGGCAAAGTGATGGATTTGTTTCCCACGCTTCCATGTTGGAAAGCCGCTTCGTCTGCGTATACAGTAAGGTGCCTACGCTGTTACCACACATAACCATGCAAGTAGATCTGCAGATAGAATGTCTGGATACAAAACATTTATCAGATTACTTGCAAATAGCGCAGACCATCCGCCTTAGAGATCTTATTTATGAGACATGAGCCCTTTTCACACAGAAACTTATAGCTGCAAAGGAAGGCTCACCTTTATGCCGTCTTTGTTGGCTCAAAGCTGATGGAAATGTGGGCCAAAGTGCAGAGTCTTAAACAATGTAGATGTGCAACTTTTGTACAATAATGCACCCGTTTTTGCATGGTTTATTTTTTTCATGGAAATACATAGATAAATAAATATGACTGGATTCAACTTGGCTGTGACCTGTGATGGTATGGAAACACAGGAGATAGACTGGATTAGGATCTGGGGAATTTGGAGTCCTCAAGCTCCTTGTCACGTTTCTCTGGCCATCCCTGAATGTTTTTTGCAGCGGCGCGTGGAGCATTGTCCTGCTTTTAGGGCCACTGCCATTGGGGAGTGCATGCTATTGCCACAAGTCTTGGTTGGTCTGCAACTAAGCTTTCCCAGCAGAACACTGGATAGTAACAAGATATCAATGCCATTCACCTGAGAATGGTTTTAACTTTGTGACTGATATTTATATCTGTTCTTAAGAATGTAGTGTGTTTGGTTCTAAATAACTGAGTCTGCTACTCTGGGTGACTGATTTCTGTGATAGTAAAATACTTTGAAATAGCAAACCCACTCAGGTCAAAAGAGAAATCTCATAAGCTTGAATGTATATACTTTACATTCCACAAATTACCACCATGTCTAAATTCATCCCAGATAAATATTCATGTTTCTTTCCATTCCAAGATGCCAAAAAATATGGCAATTGTAAAAATACCAACTCTGCTTGTGGAGGACATATAAGCAGAAGAACAAAATGGAATGAAAGTATTCAAAGTGCTTTACAGGGACATAAAATGGCATTTAGAGACATAAAAAATGCTTTTAAACACATTAAACACATTAAAGTGAAACTTGTGCCAAAAAGCAACCAAGGCTTTATTTGTGATTGAATATGAGTCAAACCTTTCGTGTAAAAGCATAATTACGATGAAAGAGGCACTTTTAAGACTTATCGAAGTGTCATTTTTGGGCAAGTTTATTCTTAGTTTATTCTTAATAACTTGTTTATTTATTACTTTACCATTATTTATTACTTTTGTATTCCTTTCTCACTTTGTTTTACTACTGTTGCACGACAATTTCCCTCGGGATAAATAAAGTTTTCTTGAATCTTGAATCTTGAATCTTGAAGTTACTTTTCAGTGGAGTGCATGGGACACTCGTGATACACTCGCATCAAAATTGCTATTTTCAAAACACTAAGAAGGCTTGAAACTTTGCTCGTAGTATCACCAGGGTCGCACTCGGGGATTGACACTTTTTGTCTGCCATGATGGAGGCACGCCGGAGATCCAGCTCCTACAGTGAGTTGATCAAAAACCTTCTTTTTAGTAAACTCTGCATACACAATGCTCGTGTTCATGTGTAGAGACCCTGGTTTTGTGTACCCTGTTTGTTTGATGTATTTATTTCTATTGTTGATTCTTGAACCTGTGAAGCACTTTGGTCAACTTTGTCTGTTTTTACATGTGCTATAGGGATAAACTTGATGTTGATCCACGTCTTATTTGGGGGATAAAATGCAATAGTCAGCTAAATTCTTGGCCATACTTCAGTATATCATAATATTGCATACCATCCATGATCTCTTTGAATCAGAACTTTATTTTTAAAGAGTATATACGCCATGTATATGTGGCGTATGGTTAGATGGGCAACCGGCAAAATGGCATAATTAAGGAGGAGCTGACAACGCCACCTTGGGAATTTTATCCAAGGAATAATGTTTACCTCCAACCAAGACGGGTAACTCAGAAGGCATACAGGTTCACTACTATCAGCTACCTATACACATTTTATTTATTTATTTATTTAGTTTTAAATCTAACCCACAAACATGTAATGACAGGCTGTTGTATCAGGCTATATGCCACTCAAACATTGTGCCTTATTCAGAACCTTTGGTAATCTTAGGTGACATTGTCCCAGGCGGTGAGACTGGCATGTGTGACTTTCTTTACACATTAACATTAAATTTTCCCCGTGTATTACTGATGGAATTAGTGTATTTCTAAAACCTGTTATTGAAGAGCCTCACAGGTTATTTACAGATTTGTTTGCTCAAATTATTATCCCAAAACACTGCTTCATGATCCATTATGCTGAGTGTGCGCCAATAAAATGGTCCTTTAGTGCATATTTGGTGTATGAGTGTGAGGCCAAATGGATTTAGATACAGAATATCAAGGCATTAAAGGGGGAAACTAAAAGGTGGACCCAAATGCAGAAACAAGGAGGCAAGGTAGGGGAGAAATAAAAGGTGAGCTTTATTTAACAAAGCTGAATGCAACAAACTAAGGGGACAAACAAAAATGAATCCAGGGACCAAAAAACAGTAGCAAATAAAACAGTTAAAGTGCAAACAAAAAGGCAAAGTTCAAATCAAACATAGAAAGAACAGAAATCAAAATCCCCAAACAAAAATATCCAAAAACTTACTGCAGATAGACCAGAGAACAGAACTACATTTCTGAATCTTAAACATTATTTTACCTTTTAATTGAATACAACTTAAATATGGTTATGGTTCTCTCACACTCAGCTGTAACTGAGCTAGCTGTAGCAGACCAAAAGTCTGAGTTCTTCAGACTTCACATTATCAAGAGCCATTTTCTGTCCTACTGCACATCCGACACTGCACCTAATTTGTGTGAGAGACTGTAGCCTACATTCTGCTGAATTCTAATGAATGACAATCCTAAAGATGGTCATGGGTTTATTATGCAACTTTGCTAAATGCCTGGCTAAAGACTATTAACTGCATGCTACATGGTAATAAATGGTCTGGAGCAAGAGGAATTGCTAGCCTAACTTGTGCATGGACTGCTGACTGTTACTGAGAATGCATTGACCACCGTCACATCAAAATAAACCACAAACTACTGCTCAATATCTAAAGTAAAGGAACAGCTAGCTGGCATCAGTTATTTGCAAAATGCATCGATAATGTTTAACAGTAAAATCTCTATTTAGCACATAAGTTATCACATATTTGAGTTTGCTAACATTAGCAGTAACGTAAGCGAGTTCGAGGTATATTCTGGGCTAACCATCACAATAGCAGCACATATCCATTATTTTAGGATGATTAATCATGGGCTGACCTGCGACTGATGCGCGGGCATCATCTCGCAGTGTCTTCTTCTTTCTTTTCTCTGCTCCTGACTCCTGCTGTCTTTTCGGGCCCATTTCCCAAAAAAAGTTGACAACCTGCTGTCAAACTTCATCAGGCGCAATCCAACAGACCACTGAGACAGGGGAGGGCACCCACAGGGAGCTTGGAAAGCTGAGTGTGTGTGTGTGTGTATGTGTGTGTGTGTGTGTGTTTGGTTTAGGGTGTAACAGAGAGTTTGTTACTTTTTTGAGCAATTAAATATATCACTTGTTCTGCCTGTTTTGTGGTATACATGCCTAAAATGTGCCTAATATTTCTATACTGAAATAATATCTGCATTATAATTATTATGACTGATAACTTTACATAATGATATTTTTGGTGCCCCCTCAGCACTTGGTGCCCTACACACAGTGCTGACGCTGATGAGGGAACGAGGAACAGGTGAGGAGAGAGGAGGGAGGAGGACAGGTGAGATAATGAGGGACAGACACAGAGGAGAGAGCATGAAGGAAACAATACTGACAGAGGGAGACAAACATGCAAGGAGGAAGAGGAAAAGACAGAGGGGAAAACAGAGGAAGGAGCACAGAGGAGAACACTAAAGAGAGACAAAAAAGGGACATAAGTCACAAGACACAACGCAAAGACATAGAATCATGAACCATGACACAGAAACACTGATGCTGATTTGATTTCAGAGCTTCATCCCATCACTATGTCGTGTAAAAAAAAAAAAAATTCTTAGGGTTAGGGTTGTAAGTCCCCAGGAAGCGTTGTTTGACTTCCCCCTCAATTTTCCCCCTTAAGTGCCCCTCACCACATTTAGATTCTCTGATATTTAAATGTCTTACAACACAGATTAATCTTACTATGTTGGGACACACAGCTGCATTTCACATTTCCTGAACTGCTTCATGTTTTGGGCAGCATTATAAAAAAAAAAAAAGCAATTTTACATCAACACTACCATTGTTTAGTGTGAGTTTTAAGTGAAATTTAAGGTCACCACTGATTGTAACAAACTTTCAACACCAATTTATTGTTGTCATCCACTGCTGTATTATTTTACACATAAAGGTTTATTTGCTGACACTTTAATATCAATTTAACACTTGGTGGGTGAATTTAACTCTTAAGGTGTCAAACTTGTGGTGCACTGTGGGATTGGCAAAACTGTTTGTTTGGTCACTGACTAAATACTACTCGTCCATCTGTAGCTGTAGTTGTTGCTCAGCTAACTTCCACTCTACCATCTGAAAGTTTTTAGGTGTGATGGATCAGACACTTACTTTTGCTGTTTGTTTGTTTCAGTGGGAAATGTCAATTCTTGCTTTCTCACCACATTTAGTTGTGTGACATTTTGTTGATCTTTAGCTTTGGCACACTACTCATGAGTCATCTGGTGTAGCATATAGTATGCTGTATAAACAAAATGGACTGAGGGTAGCTGCGCAGGTATCCCATATGTCAGTGGGGTAAGTTGTGTAAGAACGTACAAATGTGATTATTTTAGAATGATTTGCACACTTAAGCTCAGATGAAAACATTTTTGTATTTTTGCAACGTCTTTCTCAGTTTGCATTTTTTTTTTTTTTTTTTTTGCATTTTCAAACCAAATAATTTATCTGACTGTTGGAACGCATAAACTCCGACTGTTTTGTGTTTGGTTTTCGAGCAGCACACATGCAGTGCGTGTGTGTGTGTGTTTAGACGCTGTGAGTAAGTGTTGTTTGTGATAAGTCCAGCTAAATGGGCAGGAGGCACACAGTCACACATGGCAGCCTGCCTTCCAGAGGAGGTGTGTGTTCGTCACACTTTCCTCTCTGGCAGACACTGCCAAAAGACACAGAATTTCTCACCAACACAAATAAGCCCCATTTAGTGTTCCTCGACAGAAACGGCAAAGACAGTTTATAAACGCTGTGTGCACCTAACTGTGTGCATCAGAGCCACACATTCAGAGCAAGATTTTGTGAGCATCAACTGCAATAATTGAAATTAATAATAAATTGTTTCCGGTGATAAAAATCTTCTTTTTCGTACTCGATGGCTTTGGAGGTAAATATATTCCAATTTCATTCATAACAATCGCACTGTGGTAGTTACTAGCAGATCATACACTTTCCAATCCAGGAACATTGTCACCTGGTGAAGTTACTGTTAGCTCAGTGGTGTTCATGAACATCCTTACAATCCATGGACAGTTTATTTGGGTACTATTCTTGTTAAACGACAGTAAGGTGTCTCCTTCTGCACATTTAAGTCACAGCGGACAGGCGAGTAAAATGTTGTCCTCTCGTTATGTATCGAATATTTTTGCACTGGATCACTAAATTTGCCACTTTTTACACCAACAAATAAATGTGAAAAATGGTCCAAAATAACTGTATTCATCCAGTTTGTGCATCACTTGACAAAATGTGAGTTCATTCAATCATTTGGGCTCTCATAATGGAGACATGAAAGTGGATGGAGATAGTGTCAGGCAGGTTGTAAGTGTTGAACCAAAATTAATCTATTGTGAGACGAATGAATAAAAAAAAAAATATATATAGTTGTAAATCATGTGTATACGAGTATTGTTAATGGGTCTCAAGGGAATGTGCTTCTCCCACAGGGCTGGCAAATTTAAGAAAAGATATATGCCTTTTGCGAGACAAAAACAGCGCAGTAATTGTTGATTACAGGGACAGTAATGGTAGCTTCAGTGGGACGTTACAGGAAAACAAGTGTTTGCAGTGGTATAAATGGAGGAGCTCTATGGGTACCATCTTCCATCAGCTTCTCTCCGGTTGCATCACTTCCATTCCTCGCACTGAGCCTTTTAACCGGACACTCTCTGTACTTGTTTCTGAGAAATTGCCATCAGCCTGGAGTCGAGCAGATGCTTGCTCGGGCTGAATTGCATGTTTGCTCTCTGGGGCTCTCACTTTCTCCCTTTGAGCCTATATTCTCAGTTCTCTGTGTTTTTCGCTCTCTGTGCTGTGGAGAAAGTATTGCTTTCAAACAGGAAACTATATGGGTGCTTTCAAACAGCACAATTGTTTATTCTGACTTAAACTTTCCTTGACCTCCGAAAACCGAAATCGTTTTAAAAAATCATCCAAACCCTGCAGCCAAATCATTGCTCTTCAAGGCAAAACAGGTAACTGACTGTGGCAGTGTGCGAAGGCCTGGGATAACAATAGAGTTATTTTATTTAGTTGTATGCAGCTGTCATCTCGATCTTTAACAGTAACATGCACACCAAGTTAACTTTTGATACACGAGGATAAAAGGTCTGTATTTGGAAGGTAAAACGAAGGTGAGCAAGGTAGTTTCGGGTGGTGATGTGAGGAGGCGAGCTAGAACACAGTAGGTAGGAGTGAAATGAGCTTTACTGTGTCTTGATTCAAGGCAGAGGCAAAGAAATCTTGAAGGGGAGCAGGCTGCATCCATAGCCAGCGGGCAGGCGAACAAGAACAAAGGATGCATGTTAAAAAGAGTACTCCATTGATTTAGCATTGCACACCTTTAACACTGTTGAACTCAAACTGGACAACTTAAGAGAATCAAAACTGATGGAGCTTTAGCAGTGATGAAGAGAGCTGAACTCTGACCTGTGAGTGTGTAAGGAAAGAGAATGGGGAGCAGAGCAGATACTTGTTGTGCCTGTAGTGCCAAGGTGTGTGTATATAAGTGGGGTTTCTCCGTATACATGCGCTGACTCAGTTTGACACCCATTACAACATGTCGACCTGCCTGAAGGTGTGTCTTTCAATAATGATGCACTTTAAAGTACTGTAGTTTTAAGTATTGTATGCTTAATCTTTATTTTAGCTAACTCCCTGTCAACTTTGCAGTTAGCAACCCCCTCCTTTACCAGTCCTGTTTGGACCTGTAGTAGCAGTTTGAAGTAGTTCCATGTTGCATTCCCCCTTGATTGTATTCGATGCCCAGCATTTAGCTGGGTCCAGGATTGATCTTGTTGCAGTTGGTACAGCTCCTCTTATATCAGTGAAGACTGGCAGGGCGGGAGCACCAGTTGTTAATGTTAGCCCATAAAGCACCGCTAATGTCTGTGATAAAGTCATGTTCTTTTTTTATTTGATGGCTTGATTGATAGCGTGAAGTTGAAGTGATTGTTCATGCTTTTCTTTCTCAATCAGATAAATGGCAAACGGCATGGCAATAATACCAGGGTTGTCCCAGTGACACAAGAGAAATCACGATAGTGGAAGATGCCATGTTGGAAATGTCTGGTTTTAATGTAAACACAATTGACGTGATCATGTATGAAGGTCTTGAGGGGTTGTCCAGTTTCATAGAGGGCTTTCAACCCCTTGTAACTTTGTTCTAGGGGGCAAGGAGTTTACTCGGTAACGAGGGGTAAAAATTGTAAAGGCAACTACAACTGGACTTTTCAATCTCCATATACATACATGAATGCAGGAAAAAACTTACCTCAAGTCAATGGGACACCAAGGACTCCTGTATTGGATGAAGAGGTCATGGTCGGATTGGATTTAACAGAAAATGTTGGAACTGGCAAGAATGAAAAATCGGCAGAAAAGAGTAGAAATGACAAGGATGCTCCGCAGACGGACAGAATGACAGAAAGTTATTACCAAATTTGTCTGTTGTGAACATCCACAATATTTTAACTTCACATTTAAAGCACCTGTTGGTAAGAGAGTTGATTTTTGAGCCTCATTCTGTCATGTCTCATCTGAACTTAGGTCGTGTTTTTGTTTTCCTTCTTTTCAGCTCTGCTTCCTGTTTTATTTTGGTGTCTAAATCTCCTCTTGTTTCAGATCCCCTTCTCGCCCCTGTGTGTTTCTCCCCATCGTGATTGTCTGCCCCTCCCTGATGCATTTCACCTGTGTCCAATTATCCCTACCTCCCTTGTGTGTATATAGTCTGTATGCTGGACCTTACTTCGACTCTACATAGCCTTTTGGGCTTTGGTTGCCACACAGATTGAATTCTAGTGTACCGAACTGTCTACGAGTGCATTTGGGGTTACGTCTGGTGTGTCTGATACTTGTCAACTTGTCAGCTACCGGCGCTTTCAGATGGCAGCCAACCCAATCTACAATCCTAAAGCATCATTTGACAAGATGGGGAAATCTAGAATGTCAGTATTCCTATCTTACCATCAGGAGCTTTAAAGACCTTGCCGTGGTTGGGATTATTCGCATTAGCATTTTGGGGGTGCCTTCGACTTTTCCCCCAAATAAAGTGGACTTCATCACTATGATGAGTAAAATGTTCTTATAATGAATAGAGAATGTGTTTCATTACTTTTTGAAATTATGCGATCATCAGTAGCAAGTACTGTACACAGTTATTCACTAAAACGCCCATTTCGTATTGCTGTCTTTTTTTGCCTCTTGCAGCTAATTGTGCCTTCATCTCGTCGCAAGCTGCAATTAAACGAGTCAGGGGCTGAGGGTTGGAGATAATGGAAATGTATTCCACCCAGTAAATTGGGAATTACAAGAACATGCACTGTGCTCAAACGTGACAAAATAAAACTGGACATCGGCATTTTGGAAGTGAGTGCACAGTCACTTGAAGGCTTGGATCTTACGCTCTAGTGACCAACTGCCAATGCCTCAGCACAGACTGTCGGCCTGGCCCTCCCGTTTTCACCTGTTTGAACAGCAGAAGACAGGGCGCTAACTCTTTTTTCCATCCTCGACAAAGGCACATTGCTTCGATTTTCCTGAAAGCTTGAAACCCAAACTGAACGGTAACACTCACAGAACATATACCTATCTGCCACGCATACTGTGTCCTGGAGCAACACGTGTACAGAGCTCACATGTGAGCAAGTGTGCAGCATATGTCTTAATGAACGCACACAGAATCATGAACAGATAAACAAACACCTGCACGGAATATACATCGCTTTGCACACAGACTCAATGATATCAAATCATGCTCGCACACTAAAACACACCGGCTCACAGACGTATGCACACATCTGCATGAATCAAATTATCTCACTGACTCGCAAACTGCACATAATACACACTCAAATGCACAGACACATACTGTACACACGGGCGCACGTCGGCTCATTTTTCAGGGGAATGTCGACCGCGGAGGGTGTCACAGATGTCAGCAGTGACTGTCACGCCCCAGGGGATGCTGGGAAATGAGAGCGATGAAAGGGAAAAAAAAGAAATTGGGGGTAGTCTGCCTTTTTGCGGAGGAGTGAAAGAGATGTGAGTACAAGCCAAAGAGTGGAAGGTGAAGATGAAGGCAAGGGGGGAACAATCAATTCCCTGACATCTCTAAATGTGCACTTGATGATGCATACCTAAACAGGCCTGAAATGGCCCGCAGGGAGAGAGGAAGCGGAGTGGAAGAGGTGAGTGAGGGAAAGGAGAAGGAGGGGGGTGGAAGTGGGAGAGTAGATTAATGAAGAAAAATTGGGAGGGAAGGAGCTAAGGGCGGAGCTAAGTTGGGGAGACTGCTACGTATCCGTCCATTTGGGCCTCAAACAGCAGTTGGTCCTCTGGGGGACTTTGCTCTAAGTGAAGCGGTCAGCCTTGCAGGTCGTTCTCAGGTCCGCAGAGAATGGAGGGGAGTGGAAGAGAGAGTGGTGGGGAGAGGAGGTGAATACTGATGAGGGAGAGGTGAAGGAGCGGCCAGGGATTGTCAGTGGGACCTGTGAGCACGCTCACCCCTCACCACAGTTCATTTACCACAGAGCCTCAAAGCTTTTGGTAACTCTGCATAAAGAGTGAGATAAGGAACTGTATTTCTCTTGAGATTATCTAGGCATTTCCTACACTGCACAGAGAAATGCAGGGAGGTGGATGTATGGGCTAAGTATAACTATTCATCGAACACAAAAAACACACAATAACTCCTTGATGAGACCATTACATATAATCAGCTTTCTTTAACAATTAAAACCTTTAAATTTATTGAAGGATGAAAGAAGCAATAATGTGCCACTTTTTAAACACTCAATTTTATGCAAATCTGCTGATTGGCGAAGCCAAAGCTGCGCAAGTAGTTTGACCTCAGCAGGTCCATTCCATTAGAACTAAGTGCAAGCTGAGATTTCTCACCCACGCACAATTCCTATCCCTGAAAAATCGAGAAATTAAACGTAATGTTGCACAATTACATCTTTACAACATCTCCTCTGACCCTGAGCAGGATTAGTCGGATGCAGCTCTACTCTTAAGATCTTCATTAGTATGTGACGAAAGCCCTTTTCAAAACATGAACCTAACAGCTATTGAGATGCCGACCTTATCTTTGAATGATCTCTAAGGTCACTCTGTTAAACTTGGGAAGGCAATCTGACATGGTCAGATTTAGTAATTTCATAACATGGCACAAGTCTACAGTTTTTTGCTGTAAAGGATGCACCAAGTTTAAGGATTTACTGACAGAAATTTCAACCTGGTGTCATGCCAAGCTGTGTAAAAGGCCTGGGCTGTCCATCGTGTCATTGACGCGTTTGACCTCTGCTTCCCCTGAAAACAACACAGTCTCACCTCGTGGTCAAATAAGCAATGACAACCATGCCATGTCCGGTTACATTTTCAAATAAGGGCAACGAGATGAAGGCGTCTTATGCACATGTAAGTTTGTTCCTTCAAATCTTTTCAGAATCTTCTTTCAGAGTACTGTTAAACTTTAAAACAAGACACTTTTGCCAACATTCTGTGCACTCCGTTTAACCAGAGGCTCCAGATCTCAGAGTAAACTGATCAAAATTAGCAGGGCTGATCAAATATGAGTCAAGATTGTGTTACTTCATATCATTAACTCTCACCTCAAATGCTTTCAGAAACATTTCAGTATACTGTTTATAGTAACTGTATGAAATTTCGCCATTATCTGTGTTGCCACACTGAGCAGTCCAATCTGATCCTTCCACCAAACCATTAAAGAAAAACTCTCGCCAAAATGCAACCTAGTGTCTTTTTGTGAATGTACCAGAGTCAAACTTTGGTTTAGAACCATAATTAAGACGAAATCGCCACTATTAAGATTGACCATATTTTCAGTGGGAGTGTTAGGGGGAAATACCATGATAGCATTAAAATTGCTATTTTTAAAACACTAAGAAGGTTCGACACAACATGAAAGTTTGCTCACAGTATCATCAGGGTCTCTATACCAGTTGTTTTTTCTGGTCACCGCCATCTTGCCAGTCGAGAAGTGTCGATCTCCGAATGTGACGTAACAGTAAGGAAAGTAAAGGTGGAAATCTCCTGGGGTGTGTCAAACGAAACTTTGACTCGGGTACATTCACAAAAAGACCCTAGGTTCCATTTTGTTGAGGGTTTTGTTTTAACCACCGATTAACAACCACCACTGCTGATGAAGATCTATCTTCACAGACAAGGTGATGTTAAATAAATTATAGCAACAGGCGACCGAGTGAAACACACCATAACCTTGAGTAAACTAGTGGATTTTATTGGGATTCTTACTCATTATACAGCTGAGTAGTTTAATCTATAATACATCATAACACATATTTGATTGTATTTAGCTTCAGTAATCCAAATCTGCAAGTTAACTAGCCTTATCTGGAGTAAAGAGTATATTTCCACCTGAATGTAGAATCTTAAAACTCTACTTCAGTACAGAGCTTGAATACATGTATTGAGTTACTTCCCAGTAGTGGTCAGTTGCAACAGAAGAGGATGGTGGACTGACACCTGCACAGAGACCCTGAGGCGGCTGTCGGGGTGAGAGAAGTTTCCTAGCAACAGCTGAACAATTGAAATTGCTGTGCTGATATGCCCCCCCAAAAAATACACAAAATCTCTCAGTACATTGGCTCACTATGCTGATGATGATTATTTGAACAGGGTATTAATTTCCCATTATGTTTGTCTACCTTAGTTGATGTCACTGTCATTTAAACTTTTTTGCAGATAACACTGCAGCTCAATCTGTAACAGTGGTGTGATAGATAGCTAGATAGCTAGATAGATAGAAGTGGACTGAAAATAAAATCAACAACTAAGGACTTAAACTGTTTGCCTTTAGCTCCAGATGCTATTCATAAGAGCAGGCTGTTTCTGTGCCTGCACCTTTAAATGCTTATGAGCTCTGTCTGTCAATGCCTGCCTTGCTGCTACACACCCCTCTGATAGAGAGGGTGCCACTTAAGCTAGCGGTAGCATATGTTAATGTTTACGGTGGATGTATTGCTATGGCTTGTCGAGATGCGGTCGTTCAACTATACCAGTTTATCCCAGAATCTGACCCAGAAGGAGAGGCTCCTGAAGAAGTACAGACTCTGCAGCTGCAGCAGGATGTTTCACAATGGTTAGTGTGTCTGAATAATGTTAGTTTGTTCATATGTGTTTTTACAGTTACTACCATGTAGCTAATGCTAGCTCCTGCTAATGGTAAAAGTAACTTATAGTTCTTTGGCAACTGTAAATACTATCAAACTGTGGCAACACTTACCTATGGCTTAGATGCAGTTGCTGGGTCCCGTATGGTTGGGACTGATCCTTTTACGAGGGTCTGTTGTTCTATAGCTGGGACAGAATATAGGACTTCTCTCATCCTGTTTTTCACTTTCAAACATCTGCTGTGTTTTACTGTTTCAGTGTGTTCTCTCTTTCAGCAGTTTCAGCGGTCATGTTTAGTTACTACTGGTGAAAGCATGACATTTCCTTTAATGCTGCTTCGTAATATAAGCTTTTAAATGACTAAACAATGAGGGGCTTTTACTATGAAGAAGTTATAGTGAATGAAAAAGGTCCTGTAACTGAATTAGTGGCTCCTCTTTGTTTGCAGGATAAGGTCAAGCAGGTCATTGGTTTAAGACACACCTTTGAGCAGGCAGCCCAGTTGACATAGAAATGCAAAATCCCAGCTGCGGCAAGTCAAACCAAGTAGAGCCAGCTATCACCAAATGAGGTACAGAGTGCCACAGTGAGAGAACAAAAATAAAGGATAAGGAATAATGAACACAATAGCTGCATAATGAACAGGTTTCTGTACACAATGCATTTTTTTTTTTATCTGTGCTACAAGAACAATAATGAGTGAAGCAGTTTGAAGATATTCCAGTGTATGGCACACAAGAAAAATATGGTGCCTTACTTTTCTATAGCAGAGATGAAAGCACTTGGAAAAACAAGAGAATAAGCACGAACTGCTCCTGCCAGGATGTTGGAGAATGTTTACAACCTACAAAACTAATGTAAGAGAGGGAACTAAAATAACATCTCTGTTCATGATATTGTGCACTTGTGGGCCTGGCATCTATTTATTGTAAATCAAGGCAGGATTAATGTGAATAATTTGTTCCTTTGTGTTATTAATGGTTATTGGAGAGAGGTGCTCACATAGTTTCAAGATTTTCATAACTCTCCCAACACAGCTCCGTTCTGAATTGGACATAAATGTGTACGTCACGTACAAAATATACAGTAAGCTCCTCACTTGGGTATGTTTGTAATGGAAGTCACAAAAGAAATGTAGTGTTTTGAACCCAAATCATAATGTTTTCCTAAACCTAACCAAGTACTTTGCCAAACCCTGACTGTACGACCAATTCAGTCATTTAGTTAAGAGGATGTGCTGTACCAAACGAGTCAGGCTCACTGTATAGAATACATACATGTAACTTTACTGTGCAACCATTAAAAAACTGCGCCTTTGCTTTGATTATCTCACTCGACTGCATGTGTATACTAGGCAGAAATACTGCAAACTGTGGAAAAAAATATATTCCCTAAACAGAGAGTGCTGTGCTGTGTCACTGCAGACTGTCTTACTAGAGGACAATGTCCTGAAAGGCCACCCTCCCTGCGTCTGTCTGAGAACTGTCCCTCAGGCTGTTCAACTCCTCACTGCCAAGTCGCATTACTCAATCAGCAGTGAGTGATCCATCACCATGCTGTGTATGTACTTGGCCCTTTCTAATTGGACTCGGTCAATGCCACAAAAGGTAGTTGTGGAAAAGCTGCTCTTGCAGTGGCTATATCTCGAGCCATATCATTCTAACACTCCATGGCCTCTCAGTCATATTTCTAAGGGTGTATCACAAACTCTGCTGATAATGGTCCCTCAGCAGAAGGGTTTCGTCCTCTAAAAAGACAGATGGTCTCCAGACGTCACTCCCAGGTACAGTGGGAGGTGGCAGGGGAAGTTTGCCCAGGATAAGATGGGATCCTATGTGTCCTCTTAAACACACCCTTTGTCGTTATCACCACCTTTATACTCGTATGATTAGTGTTAATGTGTGCATGGAGCCGCTCACAGCCATGGATGACTGGCCCATTAGAGCCACCGAAGCACATGGCTATATCGTTTGTGTCTTCTCCTCATCATGTGAATTATTACATCTTAAAATGTTGGTTGCAAGATATTCATTCCATTTCTCTTTTCCAGCGTTCTGCAATGACAGTACAGAAGTGGTATGATAAATGAAAATGTGGCAAGCAGCTAAGTACTCATTATTTATCTGACATGATTTGAGCCATCAACGATATGCACTTTCTGATACTTTCCAGACCTATTTCATCAATTATCCCGCCAAAGCAACAACTCTTTGTTTCCATGGTCTTTGTGTGAAACTGACTGTGACAACTTGATGGTAGATTTGAACCAGAATTTAATTGAGACTGGCTCATGTAGGGGCATTAGAGACAAGCCTGATGGGCCAGGCTCACGTAACGCACCTGAAATTTCTCACCACCAGTTCAGTGCATTTCATGAGAGCGCAATTAAGAACCTGTAGTAATGAAAGAGAGCCCATCAGAATCTTCATCAGAAAGTGTTGTTTCATATAGCAAAGTCTCACATGAGCTCTGACAGATCAGCTTGATGTCCCCTGAGTCATGTTGCATCAGTCTGGGTTTGGACGTGTGCAGCACACCTGGGTTTGCTGATAATTTAGGACCTGTTCAAAAACATGATGGACTTCAGCATCACACATCCAGATATGTGACATTTGACACTTCATGTGACACTTCTAATGGCCAGCAGAGGGCAACTTCAAAAAGAAGTCAGAACTTCAAAAAGAAGTCAGATCGCATGTGAGCTTATGAAAACCGTTTCCTTGTGAGTTTTTGGTCTCAATCTTAAGTTTCAAGTCTTCCTCGAGACAATGCATGTGCTCATTTTTTATATTTGGGTCCCATTTATGGTAAAATGTGGACTGACATATAATTTCTAAGGCAGTATTTTGTCCGACAGATCCAGTGAGTATATTCTCCCCAGCTCATAGTAGAAGGTGTGCAAATATATAAATATAAAATGTTAAATGTCAACAAGGACAACAAAAATGAATCCGGACCAAAAGCTTTGTGGGACGTGAGGCAGTCAGATCTGTTCTGCCACACAGAGAACCTTGACAAGTAACAAGGAAGGTTCAGAGGTCGAGCCTGTCTTGAAAGCTGGATGAGGACATGAAGCAGTTGAAGGTAAACAAGCCTTGCAGCAGCAGATCATGGCAGATCAAGACCTATGACATCAGCTTGATAGCCTGCAAGGTTGGTTGGATCACATGGTGGTGGCTGGTGTGATCAGAGTGATAGCCAAGAAGCAATCATCAGCATTCTGCCACACAGCAGGCATTGATGGGAGACTTGGACACCTTCTTAACACTAGCAGCTGCAACGGGACACAGAGGTTCGCATCAAGTTTCAGATATGCACTTTATCATGCAGACGTGCTGGCAGTTTTACATCACGTCCCTCCCACCCAGTCATTACTGTAGTCTATGACCCAGCTGGTAACAATTCTGCAACACCTCCCACATGACACACATCTGAAATGGCGACTGAGAACTCTGAAATTAATTAGCGGTGCATCATGCTATCAAGTGTTGGCGATCCCTCCCCCACTGGGGCCTGTTTGGTCTACTACATTTAGGATATAAAGGACCAGAAATAATCAGGTCCGTTTTGGTTGGAAATGAATGTATGCATGCCAGATTGCTACTGTACTTTGTATTTACAGTGTATCAAACATATTTTAATTGCCCCGTCACTGCCACTTCTCTGTAAAGCTTTTTCCCCAGCGTTAGCGATGGCGACACTCAGAGGTAATTCTGAGACTTTTTTTCACTTTTTCATGCTCTACGCTAAAATAAGAATGTATGATGAAGGACCTTAACTCTTTTCCTCTGGCCGTCTGGGTTGAAGAAAAAGCTGCGACTCTGTCTCCGCTGCAGAAGCTCTGTGTCTGGGCTCCTGCCGGGGACTCTGAAATATTCATGGTATAAATATTGCAAAGCTCTGCGTCTAATAAAAGCGCTGGTCTTTATTAACGAGGTGACTAAGGGATCCATTGATCAAGCTTTCTGTTTTATGTCATGAAGATTTTCTCCTCCGCCACTTCTCTCTTTGTCTCACATTTCCACACTTTGTATTATGCTACTCTCTCTCTTTCTCTCTTCCACCGAATGACCCTCACTTTAATGCAAGTATTTAGTAACTCTCATACACGCTTCCTCTCTCAAGACGTGCTTGCTGCTCTGCACGTCTCCTGTTTATTAGCGGATGACCCCCTCTCTTTGTCTCTGTCTCAATCTTTTCATGTTTCTCTCACGGCCCCACGTCGGCTCTCTCGGCTGCTTCGGCAGCAGCAGCGCTGGCCCGGTTTCAGCGGCAGCCCAATTAGCCATCCTGTCTGGGGGAGAGCGGGAAGTTTTGAGGAGCACTTAACATCAGAGTTATGTGACACGGAAAGTGCGAGACTCGCTGGATGAGGTACGCTGTGAGCACAGTGTCTGTGAGCCCATTTTTTTTTTTTTTTACTGCTGTAATGGTGAGTCAAAAGGAAGTTGAGTTGTGACCTCTGCTCGATGAACATCACAGACAAGACCTTTCCTGCAAAGTGCGGTATCGTCCTCAGACTGTGTCAGAATCGCTGCCTTTTTCTACTCAGCTCAAGTTTTACTTTTAGCCTTTTGAATTTAATGTAAAAATCCACTATATAATTCGCCTCGAGGTTTTTTCCAGATGGGATACTGCTGTACTGTATAATTTATCAGTGTTTTAACAATTCAGGCAACCACTACAAAGCAGCATAACAAAGGCAGCAACACAACTGCCTCATATAATGTTTAATACCTAATGCGTTAACTCTAATAGAGGTCCTTTAATCATCGCTTTTATAAGGCAACAGAGGGCCATCTATGGAGGTTATCTATTATTTCTGCAAGAATTTGAATGTAACAAACAAACATTTGCTGCATGGCTGTCGTATGGCAAGGTGAAGTGAATTATTAAAGTGCAGGAAAAGAAACTGGTTATGCTGATCCCTTTGGCTTCAGATAGTGAAGCTCTTTGTACTCCTGCACTTTGTAGTTTTTACCTGCTATACATACATATTCTGTAGACCCAGTCAAGTGAAACAAATTCTACTGACAGAGAGGGCACAGAAGCAGCACGGCAATAACATTACTGCTGCTTTCAGTCGTTGCTACCTGCAATATCCAGTACGATTTTTCCAGCAGTGGAAAGGAAGTAATTAAATACTGTACTGCAGTACCATTTTGAGGTACTTGTTGATCCTGTAGGTCTGTTTGAGTACATCCCTTCCATTTCCATCTGCTACTTTATACTTGTGCGTCACTGCATTTGTCTGACTGTAGCTATTAACCTTTCAGATTAAGATTTTGCATTAAAATAGAGGCAAAAATAAAAAGCACGATAAGATCATAAATACAGGATAAAGAATTAACCAATGGTTTCCAAGCTTTTTAGGCTTATGGCTTACATAAAGCAGTGTATCCACTTGGGGCTTGTCTCATTTCAGATTCACCAAAGAGTGATTTACCTAAAAGTGATAGTTGTGTGGTTTCATCTTAAACTTTGACAAATGTCACAAAAAAAGCAAAGATTATAAATTACTTCATTTTGAATTCTTCATAATGGACTTTCATTTGTGATTTTTTTTTTTTTTTTTTTTTTCATTTTTGCACTGGTACTTTTATTTAATAAAGTATCTGCATACTTCATCTGCGACTTGATTATACATCAGAAAACACTCCCAGAGACTTTATCTGATCCAGGCAAGCTACCACGAAAGAACACCTCATTCACTGAAGCCTTCATGAAAAAAACAAAGGCAAATTTCTTATCAGACTACAGAATATTTTGTCTTTTGAGACAGCTACTGCATCAGATCAGACAGTCATAGAGCCGTGAATTATAAGCTGAGAGACATGGTTGGCTAGTGACTGAAAAAGCGAAGGAGGAAAAAACTATTCGTTCTGACAAAGCCATGCTTGAATTTCTCCCTCACTCACTAACTGTGGAGCTGTTGAGCCACAGTGTGCCCAGCGCTGCCACAGATGGATTGTCCTCCATACACTGATCATATTTTCACCTTTCTCCCTCACACAAAAAGTTATAAATTGCTGAGTGACTGAGATGTTCAGGTCTTCTCTCATAGCCTGCCAAGATTATGATACAGACTGACTGTCCTGGATCAGGACTATGTTTCCTCTGCTCCGTTACCTCACTTCATCCCTCTCTTCCTTTCCGTTTGTTCCCCATCATCATCCTGACAGACTGCACGTCTCAGACTTTATGTCATCCCACAGAACTGTGTCAGTGACAAATTACCGTCATCAAGGATAATCCAAAGTATTAATTATGAGCTTCCTCTCAGTTTGAAGTGTCCGTCTGTCATGTCGTGGCAAATGAGAAAGGTACGGAAGTGAGGGCCGTAAAAGGGTCAGAAAATCTGTTGTCATGTGGACTTCTGGGTCAGTACACCAAACACACACACACACATGCACACACACACACACACACACACATATATATGTATATATATATATATATATATATATATATATATATATATATATATATATATATATATATATATATATATATATATATATATATATATATATGCCAACTCCAGCTAGCTTGATAGGATAGGAAAAAAGTAATATTGATGGTTGCAGTCCAATCAGCCAGTCAGAAACTTTGTATAACATTGGACATTAAAAAAGTAATTATTTTCAAAGTCAACAAGAAGGAAGTGCAATCAGAGAAGTGTAGGAATCCAAGGAAGATTGCAGCCATTGTTAGAAAAGAAACATATCAGTGCTGCGAATGAGTCAGCCACAGAAGTCTCAGACAGCGTCCAGATTCCAAGAGCGAAGCAGTCATAACTCATCATCGGAGGAAGATTAATACAGCAGAAGTACAAAGATACACCGCAGGTTGCAGGCCTTTCATCAGTGGCGAGAACAGAACCAAATCGAAAGAAACGGCAGAACTCATCTCGTCACCTGCGAGGCTGCATCATGACTGCAGCATGCATGGCTGCCTCTGGACCTGGCTCAGTGGATACGACTGATGTTACTGATAATGGCAGCCAAAGGAACTCACAAGCATATAGATAGATCTCGACTGCTCTGTCACATATAATTAAGGAGTCCATTTAGAAGAAAAGGTGGGAAATGTGGGCCAAGTCAATTTGATGATTCAAAGAAGTATTCAGACAGCAGCTGTTTCTGTGGAGCCTCATTTTTCTATAAATCAGAGCAAATGCTCAGTCAGACAATGAATGTTGCAGTGAATTAAGAGGAAAGTGTCATTTCTTTTGTCATGGATTGTATACATCTTATAAACTGTTGATATAAATATGTTAATTTGAATTACATCATCTAAACTAGAATCTCGATCTTCACTCTTTCTGCATGTGCATGCCCGTTTGAGTAAAGTCAAACAATTTAGGGAAAGAACATTACTGTTCTTGATCTCTTTCACTATTTTCTCATTTTTATGGCCGCATTTTACCACTAGTGGCCATTTTGTGAGTGGTGTGTATTTCCCGAGGGAACCATATTCGGTTCGGCTAAGTAGCTCTAACTTGTTTCCACGAGACTCTGAATCATGGCAGGCAGCAGGTGGCTCGGCTTCTCCCATTTTACTAACTGCAGGAGTGGTATATTCTGATAGAGGCATTAAAAGCACTGATGATGAAGCCAAGTGCTCAACTCAGGTCTTTCTCTTTCAGGGGTTTGAGAACTACATCAGAACTATTCTCACTGATGTAGACTGGCTCTGTGAGAGCAAAAATAGCATTGTTGTTTACATGCTCCAGTGTAAATCGCAAAAAATGTAATGTAATGTAATAATGTAATAAATGTAATAATGTCAAAAATTGACATTATCTTGTGGATGTAGAATAGGTGGCATTGAAATCATGGTGATGAAGCAGCCACTCACAGTTTTCAGTCTGAAAGAGGAGGGCAACGATGCAACACAGCGACCTGGACTTTCTTCTATTTTGGACCTTCATCAATGGTTGAGGATGCCAATTTGTGGGTCAAAGTGCACTGAAGTTGAACTCAGTTGAGAACAATTACATGAATTTAATTATGCCTCCTCAAGCCCGTTTCTCTGATCACTGCAATTTCATTGGAATGGAGTGAAACCACAACTATCTTATTGGCTGTTCAAATGTTCAAACCCAGAGAAATCCAGGATTTTACGGAAGGGTATGACGGATTTCATCTGGCTGCCTGCCCCTACCTCTGGGATAGGTACGTTGGCGAGCGATACTTAACACTTATAAAACTTTAAAACATTACCTCATCAATGAACATTTGTGCTTGAGTCACATCAGATTAGATGAATGTTTTTGTTTGTTTTGCCACCCATGAGGCGAGATTGAATGCGGGATCATATGGTTTTATTTGCATTACTCACACAATGTGTATCCATCCCAAACAGCCATATTACTTTAGCTGCAAGTGTTTGTGTGTTTAAATTCAGGTCAACTCTCAGTGAATTCAGCAGTCACTGGAGACTCCTGTTCTCTCTGTTCTTTACCGCTCCCCTCTCTGAAATGTCTTCATGACATTACAGTACACATACCCCACATGGGAGGTCACCTCTGTGGATCGCTGCTGCTGTCAGGTTGATAAACAGTGAAGATGGATCTACTTTTTAATTTTTAATTACTCTCCTGCTGTCTGTAAATGGCTCTGGATCAGATCAGAATCCGATGTGACTCGAGGAGATTAATTCTCCAGAAGGTCTGGCTTTGCACCCAACTTTTTAGCCGGCTCTGAGCAGCTGATCAGCAGCTACGGTCGCTGCTCCACCTGGCCCTCCACATGCAAACCTTGGCAACTGTATTTTGATATTTTGTTTGTTGACAGAGTGCCCCGAGCGACAGAAATTACATATTGGAGCGTGGAGCTGATCCAGGCAGGTAGATGCTGGAGGACAAGTAGATAAACAGGATTAGGATCTTGGCAAACAAAGCACTAGAAAACACTCTAGAAATACATGCGCTAGAAAACATGACCGTGTACCATGTCCAACTGACGTAATCACCTGGCTGCAGGCAGGCAGAAGATCAGGGTATCTAAGCTGGTGCTGATTCGCCCAAAACACTGTGTGTGTGTGTGATGACAGCAGCTCGAGCACCGGAGAACCTCGCCCAGCCTCTACAGAGCACCTCTGAAAAACACAATAAACAGCAATGCCACAAACAGGAATACACCCACTCCACAAAATATTACAAAAGAAAATTGGAAAGAAAATTGAGCTGTCTAATGACAAATGATAATGAATACAGATGAGAGCCGCTGCAGCTCAACGTAAAAAATAAGCAATATAGCTCAGAGGTTATGGGAAGAGCAACATAACAAGGAGTTGTTGTGTGTTAAACTGCACAAGTCTGAATTGATGGGTGTGAAACGTTAACTATCCCAAGAGGGAAATGTTCTTTCCAGCACACAGTACATAATTACAAGCACTCGGTGATTTATGTGCACGCACGCTCTTTTTGGTAGACTTATGCAAACAGGACTTCAGATAGGTATACAGCTCCAACTGTCCTGGGTTCAGACAGTGCTTTGCCATATAGAATCATCTTATACCTGTTCACAAGCTTGTCCATCAGAGCGGGCCAATAGGCCTCTAAGCCAAAGGAGCATCTGCTGTTTGGTTTTTACACAACAGCAATGAGCACACATGTAGCAGACAGAAGTCACGCTGACAAACTCCTGTCCCAAAAAAAAAGATGCAATTGGCCAAGTAACAACTGAGGCTTAATTAAAAGCTAATTTTTCTACCTTGGTATACTCTACAATATGCTCTGAACAGCAGAGTTTAGCTCTGAAATCTGTTTTCCATGTTGGCACGAAGATGAAACTAAAGATGACTCAGGTGCAGGTGCTGAGGCTTCATAGGATCAGTGATTTCCTGATCAATAACCATAAACGGAGCCATTTAAAGTTGTAGATCTTTGTAACAGCTGCAACTTAGTCATAGTCCAGGTTTGACAGAGATGGCAGAGTGTGTGTGTGTGTGTGTGTGTGTGTGTGTGGATAATGCAGCATCTGGCTGCCAGGAAAAAAGCAAATGAATTTTTGGTTTATTGTTCAGAGAATTATTTTTAATGTTGCATCTGTTACAGATTGTTCTTGTTCTGTATAAACCGCACAGGTGGAATTTTCCAATTTATGCTGCGTTCGAATACCAACCAGAGACTCTGAATAATGAGAGCTCTTTGCCATATCAAAGACAACACATTTGTGAATGATGTACAGCTGAAAACTCTCAAAACCAACAAAAATGCATAATTGCCATCTTTGGTAGTTTGTTATACAGTCATTTGTCTAAATTTAGAAGACATGCTTCACAGGAATGCAAATGGTCTTTGGTTGCTTATCAGAAAGAAAAAATGATTTTCTTGTAAGTTGTTTTAAGAAAATATTTGAGTGTACACTATGTGTGTGCTTGGTAAAGTGCTTGTTTATCTGGGAAATTAGCTGCGTACAATATAAACACACTGTAGTATAAACAAACTACTGAGATTAACAATGCAGGCCCTCACTTCAAACTTAGAGGAGAATTTGTCAATTTTAAACATTGAACAGTGCTCTCTGGCTTGGCTTATTAAAAGTGCAATATGCAATTTAAGTTTTAAACATTAAATAATTAACTGAAATTATCATCAAACTGTGAATGAATAAGAGTTTTGACCCTTATTTTAAAGATAATGTATTGAGCTGCAAAGATATCTACAGATGTTAGCATGCTAACCAGCTCGCCCCAGCCCGCCCTTTTTCACAACACCTCTCTCAGCTTCCTGTCCAGACTGCTAGCTCCATGGCTAACCGAGCTGACAAGCTAACATAGGCAGTTGGTGCTCATTCTGATGATATGCTGCTGCCTATTTGTTTGGAGTTTGAGAGGTGTCAAATTCTAACATACTGCACATTTAAGCTGGTGTCGCTAACCTCGTAGCGACAGCAGACAGAGAGCAACATGATGCTGAATGGAAGTCCAATAATTGCTTTTGAGCTCAGGTTCGGTCCTCACTGGCTCCTGAGATATGTAGGTTGAACCAAGACTTGTTTTGGGTTTCACGCCCTCGAAAAGCTGCATCTGGGTTTCTGCTTCGCTGCACTGACATTATTGCCTTATGGATCTAAATGCTCAGAAATATGAATATTTAAAAATGAATTTTCTCAATCAGTGTCTCATTATGACTAATGGAATCCTACATGAGCATACGCTATCTGGAGACAGAGAGGGTTTCGTGTAGTGGCTGTAGATGTACCTCCCATGTGAACCCATCTGCAATCAGAGCAACCCCTAACCCAATTTAACCCATTTTCACAGGCTTTCTGGCAAATGCTTAAGGTTGCCTTTTGTGTGTGACATCATTTTAATCTAAATGCAAACACCTCACCTTTGCTACCACAATCAAATACACTAATGATGCCTCATTCACATATACCTACTGTATATTGCCTAGGATAACTTTAATTTCCCATTTCGACCTTTATTGAACTTTTACATCTGATTCATGACAGCTGGGCTAAGTATTTTCCAGTGTATTCATCATGGAGAGAGAGACAGACAGACAAAGAGAGAGAGAGAGAACACTATGGCATTTGCGGGAGCCCATCGTGTTTCCCCGAAACCTTGATAAAGTGCGAGGCTTGGCGTTTCGATACGGCCGTTAATTAGCTCTCTCTCCCTTGTGGGGTCTGCCTGATTGAGCGACTAATGGTTTGCTTTAAAGTGCTGAATGAACAAGTGTGTGTGTGTGCATGTGTTTCAAAGTGCTTTGTTTGTTTTCTGATTGGCTAATTTCCTAATGCGTGGTGTGTGCGTGCTGAGGAGAGTGTCTGTCTGTTGCCGTCTGTGTGAGTGCAGTCTGCGCCTGTGTCAGCATTTCTATACTATCGACTCAGGTTGTTTTTCACTGAGATTATGATGGCCAGGGACTGGTGCAGCACACCTTGAGTAGAATAATCCTATGCTTCCATTTAATTGCTCAGAATTGGATTAGGGCCTCAATTTTCAGGAGTCGGTGGGGTTGGGCCTGGCTCGCCTATTCCATCCCTGAGCACACATCCGATGAGGGTCATTCATAGGCTGTTCAGACCTGTTATGTATCAACATGTACGTCTTCCCTCCCAACAGCTCTTTAAACATACAGTTTTAACTGATTTCGTGTGATGATTTGATGTAAACATGTCCACAAAGGCTACTTTCATGTTCCCCTGATGCAAGTGTTTATTTGAATAGATATCGTCAGAGTGAGATCAGAACACAAATGGTCCCTCAAGGCGTGAAGTGAACGCATGTCGATACCAAATGTGAACAGCCTCTTAGATTACAAGCGCATTTTTTTTTAACTTTACAAACTGCACTGCATGTGTTATTGTATTAATCTCCTAAAATGCTACCAACAGCACAATGGTTACACCAAGTAAGTTTTCTGCAGTGAACTCACCTGAAGCATTGCGGGCGTCCTCCTGATGCACCCTGAGAAACTTCAAATATGTCAAGTCACATTAGCTTGAGTGAAGTCCACAAACACCTCTGAACAATCAAATAATACTTACTTTCATCTCATGAAAGGGAGTTCTCTCATCATGTTAATGACCAGAATATTGCCGTGCCTATAGAATGTGCAGCACCTTGCTCGTGTCGATATTCATGTGAGTAACTGATCGTATCTGTTTAATTACTTTTTAAGATGAAACAGCGATTTACAAAGCAATTTTTCATGTCACCAGAATTGGCCCTGATAACTTTTACATTCATTTCCTCAAAATGATGCTGAATAATTAAGTTCAAGTTTTTGTGTGTGACAAAATCATCGTAACTTAAGGTCAGTTTACTAGGATTCTTTTTTAGCTATCGGCTGCATCTCAGTCGTTATCAGTGAATAGAGCTTGAGAATTGATATTTTTAACATTTTGTTTATTCATTGACCTATTTCCACTAAAAATATTAATACAACAGCAATGACGATAGTAAGCAAAAGGATTAACTCTGCACTTAATCAATAAAAGGAAACCAGATGCTGTGTGTGTAGGCGACTGGACTTGTTTCAGTTACTTGAAGACGTTTCACTGGCCTTCATGTGTGCTTCATAGGGCTTGGTCAGCGCAGGTGTGAATGGCTGTCAGGCTGTCTGGGGCGAAACTCAGTGCTGCATTGTAGGTGGGAGATAAGTAATGCCATAGGCCACCTCCTCTGTTCAAAGACGGCCATTATAGTTTGACATCTATTCACACCTGGGCTCACCTAGCCCTAGCAACCCACATGAAGGCCGGTTGGGTCAACAACCCACAAGTAGCCCTAAGGACTCAGAGCTTAAGTGTGTCCTTAATGACTCTGTTAGGACACTCCCACACAGAATTTAAAAGCCTGCAAATTCCCCTCCATGTGGTTCGAGCTGAGGAAGCCTCTTGGCTCAGAGGTGAAACTGTAACAAGTCCAGTTGCCCACGATACGGCACTTATGATTACCATGACCTGCATGACTGAGAACCTTCATCAACATTTAAAGTGACACTCAGAATCTCAACATCACGACCTCTCTGATCCATTAATGAGTTGTTGAGCGAACAATAAAGCTAATTGTATAGTCTTTGACTCGAATGTTAATGTTTGTCGAAGGATTGAAGGTGTATAATACCGTGAGGCAGGATCAACAAGAGGGGCGTCGCTAGGAGTGCAAAACATCTGGGGCTTTAGCCCTGCAGACAGTGTTGCCTCAGTTACCTTGATAAAGTGATCTGATTCCTTTAAAATGTATCTTAGTTACTTTACTGATTATTTGTTTTAGTAACTAAGTTAGATTACAAGTTATTAGTTACATTCAGCAGCTGCCGACAACATCCCGCCGCCTCAACATAAACTTTATTGGAAGCGCATTTTTAACAGTAATGCCAAGCATGGCATCGATAGTAGCTGGGATCCTGTTTATTATGGCACGAAACAAGGGCAAGTCAACTGTGTTTAAGGGCAGCATTTCCTCTACAACATACCGCCAGACCAACTTCTTCAACTCTCCCCCACTTACAAGTTTTGCACTGAAGTCCAGCTTTTGTTGTTTGGGTGGTGGGGGACCTCCTGCAGAAGTTGAGGCCGTGGCTTTGCTCGCAGCTCTCTGCTTAAAAACACATGGTGGGACTTGCTCTGTCAACTTCACTGTGCTGCGACTCGAAATGTTTTTCCAAATTTGACGTTGTGTTTTAGAAGCATAATAGCACTTTGTCACCAGCGCAGAGTGTACAGCGAACCTTAATATTCTCAACTTTAGATCAGAATCGATAATGGCATTGATATTGATAAAACGTATCAACTCCCACCCCTAATCCTGCTGAGTGGTTTTTGTGCCATAACCACAACGCAAGCACAGCCTTGCCACAACATTTAGATTGACATAAAGAAATGTAAAGTTTCCAAATATCCATGGTTTGCAGTAATTACCAAAATTTTTTTCTGCTGAAGTGGTCGCTCTCATTCCATTAAACTTCTCTCTGCATTAAAAGGGGATGTCAGGAGCTGATGTCATCAGACATCATTAAAGCCTACATTGACTTCACATGCCTGAATTTCTTCTCTTTATAATATATTCATTGTCTTCTCCATATTGCTGTGCTGGGACTGTGTAAGTCTCCTTGCATTCCAAAAAGGAGCTGGTCACACTTGCATGCGCCAGCAATTGCTCTTGCTGAATTTGAGAAAAACTATATGCCTCAGAGTCCTTGGGCACGCCGTGAAAGGACGCTCCTCGCCAGCTCTTTCTCTCACAAAGAGCGTCTCTAATGGGGAGCGCTAGACTTGATACTTAACTTCTCTGCATCTCCTTCTCACTGTCTCTTGACCTGCCTCACACCCCGGCCTTTCTTTCTTCAACTCCTTCACTTAACCTCCCTCTTTTCTCTCTTAACCTGTCTCTCTCAACACCTCTCACCGTCTCTATTAGCCTCGTTCTCACTGGAACCACCGATGTCTATTTATCTCTCCAGCTGTCTTTCTCTTTTACCCTTCCCATGCTTCTCTCTTTCCTTTCTTTCTGCCTCATCACATAATTGAGAGGTTTTGATGGGGTGGATGCTACGGCAGCAAAGCCGGGCATTTGGTCTTTGTCCTATGGGCTTTTCAATCTGTCTCATTCTGTTTTCTGTCTCTTTCTAAAATCTGCTAAAATCTGGAAAAAAAAGAAATCAGCCTTTTTTCTCCCCGTCAACTGGAGACAGACGTTTGGTCTTCATCACCTCGCTCCCTCCTCACGTACACCGTTCATTGTTGTCTGTCTCCCTTGCCTTATGTCTGTTTCACCTTCCCAGCATCCTTCTTTCGCATCAAACGCATGACTGTTCTCCCTTTACCTCTGGGTTCATCTGTTTCATTCAATTATTTCCTGACTGTTTTCATCGCCTCTTCCTTAGTAGTCCTTTCCTGTTCCTGCCATCTGTGGCCTCACTCCCCTCTTATTCTTTCGGTCCGCTGTTTCTATTCAGGGTTTAATTCAGTAAATTTGACTTTATGCACTGTCTTCTGCTAGTGGAAATTGTGAGAGAAAAGTTGCGCAGGTTTTTTTTAAAGCCCTAATAACTGGGTGTACTGTTCAGCCTGTGCCAGAGGATGATTCATCAACAGTTCACAAACTTGTTTAAGTCAATTTTTTTAAGCTCTCATTCCAGCTCCAGAATTGTGCATTTTTGCTGCACTCTTTAGTTTTCTATGATACTTGAAATATATTTGGCTTCAGGCCATAACTAAGATGGAACAAGTTATTCTAGTGGGTTGTCTTTTGGGAAATTTACTTTTTTGCTTTTTGCCAAGAGTTTGATGAGGAGATTGATACAGCTCTAGTATTTGTATAGGAAACATGAAGTTACAGCCAGCAGCCTTTACCTGATGGCTCAAATTTTGGTAATACAAAAAGTCCGCTTAAGTGCATTCATTTGCAGCTTTTTGTTCATTATTGTGTTTTTTACATTTTTTTTTGTTTGTTTGTTTGTTTTTTAGAATATACATTTTTAAGGTTATTTCCCAGAACCAGACACAAGTGTGTCTCCCAATTAAGAGAGACAATACAGAGCAGGCTAACCGATCATCTTCATTCGACGCAGTATTATTGCTTGAAAAAAAGCAGCCATCCTCCTGATCAATCCTGAGCTCCATCAGAGCTGTCCACAAAAAAAGAGAGTTTGATACTGTTCCTCTGAGCTTCCTCTGTCCTGTCAACTACAGCTTTATTTTTGCTGCTTAAAGGTACTAATATATTTACTGCAGAGATTGTACACCAACATTTTAAATAACTGGATGCAGCCCCTCTAATCAATACAGCAAAGTATACTTGTGTTGTGAAGCCACCCGTGTAAGGCCATCTCAATGTCTGAATGCTGCTCCTTTGATCTGCTTTATGTTGGTCCATGGTGCAGTTGCTTTATGACCACACGTCATTTAACACCAACATGTTCCCCAGGCACACAGGTGCGTGCAAGTACATTTTGTAGCAAGACTAAAAATGACAACTACATTGGTTAGAAACCTGCAATGACAATCTTTAAATGTCATAAACTAACTTTATGCTATAAAGTTTCCTTTTCAAGCAAGGCAACCCTATCCAAATGCAAAGAATTAGAATGTATGCTTGACGGTTGTGTTCAGTGGTTAATTATAAGCGTATACTCAGCCACTGAAACCACAGATATAGATTTTTGGCAGTACATGCAAGCTTAATGAAATTACTTTTATTGTAATACTATGTCATTTGCTATATTGTTGCCAAAGCTTATATTTCTGCCAGACTGTGATCATGATGGACTGATCATACACTCAAGCAAATCGTTACACTTTCTGACTTTTATTTACCTGGTACCCTTCAGGAAATCTTATTATTTCCTTTCCTTTTGCACTATCAATCATTTTGAGAGAGTGGCTGTCACTTTTTTGCCAAATGCTGGACATCTTATTTGAAATGAAACCCCTCACTGCCTCTCACCGTCGACAGGCTTATCATTCCTTTTCTTCACACTTTTGTTTATTTTTTCTTCCTCCTCTTCCTCGCCGTCCATTCAGGGCCCTGGGGCCGCTCTATCGGCCTGTCAGACAGCCATGTCCGTCAGGGCTGAGTCAGCCTGCCACTCTCTCAGTTGGTCGGTCGGTCTTCCCCTCAGTCTCAACTCTGTTGAGGTAAACATTAGCAGGGGGGGTTGCATGGAAAAACATTTCCCTTTTAGCCACTGCTCACAAATGAACATATTAGTATTCCACACAGCGAGGCACTTTCCAGCGCTCTCTAATCGCTCGGCATTGCACAGCTTCCAACCAATGCAGAAAATCAATGACATCATAGCCACATAATTGCATGTTACCAGCAGAGGCACGAGCCTCTGGTGCCTTTGTGCATGCTTGTGTGTAAGAGAACGTGGGAGTACTGTTGTGTACGAGCATTTGTGCTCAAATACTTGTATACCAGCATATGTTCATTACGTGTGTGAGACAGTGGAGATCATGGGATTCATCCCCCCAGCTATCTGAGTGATGCTTGCAGCCTGCATGCATGGCTCTCTGGTGAATACCAGTATGCTGCTGAATGACTCTAAAGGTAGCGGAGAATAGAGTACATTCTCGCCCGCTTGGTCTCCTGGGTTTCTTAATATCTGCGGGCGAACACTGCACCATCTGCACTGCTCAGAGCACAGAGCAGGAGGGGGAGGAGGAGAGAGAGAGAACGTTCTCATAGAGAGATAGTAGCATTAGCTGCAATGCTGAGCAGTGACCTGCCACTCTGTTACCAATTTCAAATTCAAATGCAGAACTCATCCTTGTGGAACCTCACCTTCCCCCCCACCTTCTTTGTCTCTCTTTCTTCTCTCTCTCTCATCTTGGCTTCCCCTCTTTTCGCTCCCTCTCGCCTTTCCATCTCATCCCGTCTTGCTCTCAACTCGCTTTTTCAATTTCAGAACGCTTTGAAGCCAATGCCAGCCGTGAGAGCCCCCCCCCCCCCCCCAACCCCCATCCCCACCCCCCTCCTGGAGAGTGAACTCTGGGACTCCTTACGTTTTTTTCCTCCTCTCTATATTTCTCCTTACTGTGTCATCAATCCTCCACCTCTCTCTCCCTCTCCTCCCCCCACCTGGTCCTGCCTATCTCGCTCCATTTCTTTTTCCACTGGATGTATTGTTCTGGCTTGAAAAACTGGTTTCTGGACAGGGGTGAAGTAAATCTTTTGTGACCCGGTATTCCCTGCTGGGCCTCTCCCTCTCTGTCTCCCTCTTTTACTTTTCTTAGTTAAGCCTCTCTCGGCCGACACAGGCACCAAGATGTAACACGATACAGATGGAATATAGTATAAACAGAAAAGCTCCCCTAAAGGAGAAAGGCCCGCCAATCCTCGTCCTCCCCCATCTCTGTGTTCTTGCCTAGCTGCACCCTCTCCTCATCCTCTCCTTTTTTAACAACCAGGTTTTTGTTTCAGCTGCTTTGTAGTTTCCTCTACGTTGAGTCAGTGACCGGAGAGGGAGCGCACGTAAGGTCTACTTGTCCTTGTTCGCTGTGTCTCAGAAACTTTCCGGATTGTACATGCTCTGTGTGGCGGCACAATTATCTCTCCGTTTGGTGTTTTACTGTAGCGAGCAAAGATTTTTTTTTTTTTTTTTTTTTGATTCAAAGTCCTTCACACACTCACCTCAACAGCTCCCCTGTGAGGATCATAAATGAGATTTTAAAAAATGCAATACTTGGCATCGCTTTGGTGCAAAGTGCATTCAGAGAAGTCAGTTTTAAGAAAACTTTAATCTGCTCCAGTTTTGTGCATTTTTGCATACAGGATTCTGGCCGGGTAGGCACGCTAGTTTACAGACTGACATGTAAAACATCATTGCCGTTTCAAATTGAATTGTTATTTATGATCATATAGATAAAAACAGTAATCGCTGATTCAACGTATGCAAATAAATTACTCATAGCTGATTCTTATTTCTCTCAAACTTGACAGAAGTGCATGTTTTTTATGGAATAGGAAGGCAAATGGCTGCACATTGTAGAGAGAAGGGAGTATAATTCATGTTGGCATTTACCACAAAGGAGGACCACAAGCTGCTGTCTGAGATAAGACCCACCATAGCAGCTCTTATCTCATCGCAGTGACCATGTCATATATTTAGACTAAACAGGTGCAGTGTTATGTTTTCTGTTCTATAAGAAAGATTTGGTAGAAGCAGGAGTGATATGATCAGTGGGAAGAAGACTAAATTTACTGGCACGATACAGAATAGTGACAACGTGTGCCTTAGGTGTACGCAGATAATAAAAGATCATCGCCCGACTGATCTGCTAATGACTTCCTCTCCAAAATGCCACGCCCATTCACTTTAATGTAAAACTTGGACGGGTGCCTGCCTTCAAGTGGACATCTTCGACAAACTAATGTCACAAGCCAGGTTCCAAATGAGTATTTAATGCGTCACAAAACTAAAGATTAAATGGGCTCTATGCAACAATTTGTAACAATATACATGTATTAATCATTGTATTATTGGCCGTATGTGAATGAACTGCGACATGACGTGAAAAACGAGACCTATACAAGCCTGTGGATGTTTGTTTACAGGCTCGTATAGCCTTCGCTAACAGAGAGCAACATTCGTTAGTCCCCTAACATAAATTTAACAACATCCAGCACAAGAACAATTTCTAATCATCACTTGGTCAAGTCCTTTTGGCCCTAATTTCAACTGGAATTATTTAGGAGGATCTATCGGCTGAAATGGAATATTTTGGATGATTTCATCAGTGCGTACTGACTCAAAACTAAGACTTGTGTTGTCATGTGTTTATTACCAGCAAGTTTCTACAGTAGCACGGAATGGACAAAAAAACACCTGATACACGGAACCTCACCTCCATAGGCCACGAAATCAACCCAATCTGTATGGTAATTTTGCAGCTGCAAAGTCTAATTAAATACCTATGTATTACTTACATGTTGAATAAATATGTATAGGGCACACTGAAATGACTGACCCCACCTTACATTTTATGAGTTTCAGGTTTGAAAACACTGGGGTTTCTAAGCTTAAATTTTTTAGATGCCTCTTCTAGAACTGACATGATGCAACCTGCCAGAGAGCCGATGCATCAGTCTTGATTTGTTGGAACAAAAAAACCCCCCCCACCGTCCAATCATGACTGTACAGTGGCGACACATATCTCCAGTCAAACTGAAAGGCAGCCAGTGGAAGCTCATCCAGTTTGACGCAGAGAGCAAAGGCTGTAACTTCTGATGTAAGTCTCTGCTTGAATGTTTTACAGGTTTTCACAGTTAATTTTGCATGCTGTCAGTAGTTTTGTGCGGCTACGTGCTTTAAATGTGTGACAGCGAACAGTTGTTCCATATGCCCCGCACATGCCACTGTCAAGCCGACTCTTCACAAACGTTTGTTACACTAATCAGACACTCAAAGGCCACTGCGCTTAACAAGGCTATAAAATAAAGTTGTGGAGCCGAGTGCCCGCTGAGATGCCTATACAGAACAGTGCATTCAGCAGGACTTCACAACTAAGAGGCGCTGATAGGCTTCCATACCTCCTCTTTAAATGCCTTCTTACAGTCGCCAATTCAGTTAAAGGAAAGAGGGAAGTGCACCTGGGCAGTGATCTTTGAGACCCCATTCAGGGAGAGACAGTGATGTGGAACATATCAATGTGAAAGGGTTAACCTGGGTCAGCTGGACTGAGTCTGCAAACCCTCCTCCTGACATGTCTCAAAAATGGATGAAAACCTATTGTTAGAATTGCTATTTCTTACATAATTTAAGCAAATCTTGAAAGATATCAGAGGGAGGGAGAGAGAGAGAGGGACAGAGCGCAGGAGAGGAACAGAAAGGTCATATGTGTGGGCAAGCGTAGGAATCTTAAACTTTTATTTGGTAATTATGTAATAAAATTCAACTTAATTTTATGTTTTTTAGACGTGTCTTCAGTCTTCACTGCAGATTGAAATCTCCGGTAACACTGACAAAAACTAGCCTTTAAAAGAAATATAATGCGTGCGGGTTCACTGCAGGTTCAAACACGTGGGCAGACTATAGATATAACTTGTGAAATTCCAGCTCCTTTGCAAAGATTATGGTCTTTGAAGTTTCATGATGCTAAAGTATGTTGAATGTAAAGCTCAAACTACAAAAGCCCCACACTGAGGAGGCAAAATGATGTTAGCTGAATCTCAGCATAATTAAATCCACTCCCTTTTTTTGGTTCATTCCCACATAACCCCTCGCTAACTGCTCTTTTCCCGTATGTACTACTTGTGTATTAGGAAAAGACAGTGGTTTAGATCTTTTACTGAAGTTAAAAAAGCAATATCACACTGTGAAAATCCTCAGCTACAAGTAAAAGTCCTGGATTCATATTTTACATCACAAAAAAGATAAACATAAACACAAATTGCTTAAAGGGGCTCTATGGAATAATTCGTATCAATTGCATGTATCAATCTCTTTTTTATTGGCCATATGTGAGCAGATTGTAACGTGACGTGAAAAAATGAGACCTTCCCTGTCTCTCTGTTGTCTATACAAGCCTCTGGATGTTCTTTTTAAGTTGTTTAACACTGCTGGACTGTAGATTTCTTTGTGAAGGACTGAGGTTGGATCTTTTCACAGGATGTGACTTTATGCATGTTCTCGGGTGTCTCGTCTCAGAGCCTCTCTGCTCTGCTTACAGAGAGCATCAGTAGATATCATTAGCTTAGAAACACTGATGCATTGGGTTGTTAAGTCGGACACAAACCCAAAGCATCAGTAAATGACGAGCTAGGAATGAGAAAAAAACTTTTTTTTTTTTTTTGCAAATGATACCTTTATGTACAGCGCTATACTAAATTAACTTTTAGTTACTTACAACTATTTGTGGATGACATATTATTATATTGTTGGCCATAGGCAGTACATAGAGCACTGAAGCGGCTGTAAGCGTCATTTTAGGTAACTTCCTGTCCTCCCTCTTTGCATCACTACACGCCCATCACTCCTGTTTCAAAGAGCCAACTCTGTTTGCTCCTACTTTTTTTAAGTGTATTTCTTCACTTGACCCATTTGGTAGTGTAAGCCGTCGGGCTCGCTGGAATGGGTAGCGTTCCCAGTTCGGCAATATCTGTTTTCTTGTACCAGCTCTCTGCTTGGTGAGGCAGGTCACACTCAGCCTCTTTATGGAGTTCTCTGTCTTGACTGGATAAAATGGGCATGGATGCCAGAAAAATTTTGCTTTAGCTTCGATTCATACTTTTACAACACATGGAGAGGCAGTGGGAGGAGAGACATGGGTTACTGACCAAAACACTATAACAGTGATTATTGGAACACAGAGCTATTAAACACTTATTTTAATAAGAAAATAACACAAACAACAGGTTTAAGGTAGTAAATCTCTAGTTGTGACTTGTTAATGACATTGCAGGCTCATAATCCTTTGTCACATGTTGTGTATCCCATTTTGTGTGCAGCCTTATTTGTTGGCTGTTCCCATCCTGTGCTGCATGATGTGTAACCACGTTGCAACACTCCTTATCCATCTTTAGCTTGTACCTGCAAGTATTGCTAAATGCTCGCTGTAACTGCCTTAATGTGCGTATCCCATGCGGTAGAGTGTATCCCTCTCTTCACCCTCTGCTAGCTGTGTCCAGTCCATTTTCCAGCCATTCATCGGATCAGAGCAACAGGGTGAGCCCCCCCTCCCTTGTGTCGGGGTAATTGTGTTTTTGTACAAGCTGTCTGGCTGCATTACAGTGGCCACGACCCAGTGTCTACCCTGTTCTCATCACTCGGGCTACTGGGGCTCGACAAAGTCGTCTGCAAACTCTGTCTCTATCTTGCTATGCTGATTCCAGTCGTCCTCGTGAGCTGGAGCTGAAATGTCATCAGGTGTAACAGCAGATCAGAGATATTCTCATGAGTCAGTTGCTTTATTGGCAGTCAATATTTTAGCAGAGAAGTAAAGCTGGAGTGGGGAGGAAAAAGACGGAGGACGACGTTGGTTGAATGATTAGATCATGATCGGGTGGGTGTTATGTCTTCTTGTGCTGCTGCACAGACATGACAGATAGGAAAGGCAGGGAGGGGGCAGACAGACAGATTGAATACAAGGACAGGCAGATATGCAAGCAGACAGACAAACATAAAGGCAGCGAGGAAGACGGATAGGCAGAAAACAAAGAGACGGAAGATGAAAAAAAGTGAGAGATAGATGAACCGAGACTGACAAAGAGGCAGAGTCAAAAGAAAAAAAAATGGAAGTCAGGGAGACGGAGACTTGAAAACCAGACACGGAAATAGGTGAAAATGTAGGTGGTAGACAGAAAGACAGACAGACAAAGAAGCTAATCTAATGCACTCCCATCCAGTGGGCCTTGTGTGAGAATGTGCTGATATAGAGCTTAGCTGGAGGAGGATTTTCTCCCTTTAGTTTGGCTTTTCTGCTAAGTAGCGTTGTGATACAATCAGCCACTGTACAGGCCGTCTGTGCGTACATATGGAATTCCATTAACCTTTCTGGCTCTCTTGGTTAAATGTCAGCATGGTGCATGAAATTGAATTGGTCATTGATTCAGAAGCAGGATGATTCTCCCACTCAGTTGGAGACAAGCACAATAGAGACGCACTAAAGCTGCATGCTCCTTGCTGGCAACAAACCACAGCACACACAAGAATGCTCCGGGGAGCAGAGCGTCTGTGAGGACAGCCGTGATATGTCTTCTCTACGGGCAAAGTTCACTCAGCATTACAAGAGAAAGTTTCCCACCCTTTTAGCTGAAAACAAACATCACTTGAAATCAGACTATTCATACTTATTCTAGCGTTGTCATGGTTTGTATGAAGCAATAAAACAGTTTCCCTGCTCTGGCCTTATTTGGGCTCAGTCCAGTTTTCAGTTTATATGCCTGTGCCTATGCTTCAGGTGCCCTCTTACCCCCTCTGGGCAGAGTTACAAGTGGTAGTGGCTGAAATCTCCCCGTATGAAATGGTGCAATCTTTCAAGACCATCCATACATCATCAGTTGTTTTCTGTGGCACTGGAAACAGATGTGATTTCCAATATGCTGAAAGCGCAGCAGCGTCATTGCTGGACAACATTAGCCAGGTAGCTAGCATTGCAGCAATTATTTTATGCTTGTCATAAAGAAAAGGACCATAATACATTGAAACAGAGTTCTCATAATCCATTTGAAGGGCGATCCCCTACCCCTAGACCCATTTGCATAAGGGGTGTCTTGGGACTGACCCTCAGGATACATGGCCCTCCAAACAGAGGATTTTCAGCTATTATAACCAACGGCCTGTTGCTACTTTTAGATATACTGCTGTGCAACGGGGGTTATTGAGTTAGTTTGTTGACTATTTTCTGTCGAACACAAATCATGCATATCTGCCCTAATGATGTTGATTTGGAGATGTGATGATTTCTCTCTTGACTAAGACCAAAAGATAAAATGAAAAAAAAAAAAAAAGAATAGAGATATTTTTCGTGTCATGACTAATTCAGCTGGATTCTGTCTCAACATGCGTCCAAGCAGTGCAGACGGAGACCTTGGGAAAACCCCTAACATCTCACATAAGGCTGCAATGTTCCCTGTTAGCCTGAACCCTGCCACACAACACAAGCCTGCCGCAGACTGTGAACAACATACCGCATTAGCTCTCACGACGAAGCCCTCCTCTCATCTAATTTACGAACATGAACCCACATCTCGTCCTGCACCTCGGCTCGTCTGACCAGGGAAGAGCGCACTGAGAACGTCAGTTTGCGGCCAAAGAGCTAATTAGCCGCTCAGCTGCAGCACATTAAACAGCATGTATGAATCCTTTTATCTGATGATAATAAAAATGTTATTGGAATTATTTAAAAGCAAGTTGACATCACTTGTGAATACATAAAGGGGTGACTCAAAGTGATCTCAGCTGGACTTTGAAGCAACAGACAGAAGAGAAATGAGGGAAATACAGTCTGTCATCATCCTGTAATGGCTGCTTGTGGCTGCAGTATTTTCTGGTTTATTCTATTGATCTGCTTCTTGAGGATCTGCCACTGAACTCACTGTGCGCCTAACGTTTCATTTTTCAACACGTTCTGGTCATAACACAATGAGACTGTGCTGTGAATAAAAGGTGGCAGTTCATTTTCCAGGCCTCCATTTATGTTTCTCCTGACAGATAGAGTGCCGTCTATTCGACAGTGATCCCTCGGATGTAGTTGAGAAGAGTCTTCTGAAATGTAATATCCGGCAATTTGATATGGCAATATACGGTACATCCATATTAATCTACTGATTGACCAAAAGTGAAAACACATTGTTCGCTAATGTAGCTGCATTTCAATGAAAGCTGTGTTAATCAGGAGTTTTACATCAACAATGGAATTATCATTCAGCTCTGCCATTCCCCCGAGTCAGTGGCAGACTGACGATGTTTGAGCGGCAGGGGCAAAAAAACAGAAAGGGGCACCCGCTGTATGTGGCGGGGCACCAGCAAGCAGGAAGTGGTGATGCATTTCACCCTGGACGGCATTTTATCCTGTTTTATCTACCACAGAGGCATCCAAGAGGCCATTTTCCCAAACATGTCTGGCACCTTTCAGCATGCAACTTCACTGTAATGAAAGTAAAGATTATTTTCATTCTTGGTTAATCAGTTGATTAATTTATTGATGATTGTTTTACTTGATTTGCCTATAAAGTGAAAAGAAAAAGAAACAGTGTTTCCGAAAGACCAAAATGACGTCCTCAAACGTCTTTACTTAACCGGCTCTAGTTTTAACTCTATTTGGCAGCAAGTATTGAAAACAAAGTCTGAACTGACAAAGGAAATGTGGGCGTTGAAACATTTATATCTGAAAAAGTTCTATTGGGATGGAAACAAATATTTGGTCCTGAAAAAAAAATCACATTTCGTTTGGATTTTGATGGAATTCAATGACATCAATCACAATCTTCAGACTTTTTCCTCCATGTCTGTCTTTTTTCAGTGATGGGAGTTCTTTTTTACGATGTTACTATTTGTTCGCTGGATTTCAGTTTCAATTTATCATCAGTGTTTTTGCGTGGAGAGGAGAGGATCTGATGGGAGGGGCAGTTATTGCTAAGAAGTTCATCATAACAACCTAAATAGGGTGAAAATGATTTAATGTTGTATTTCCAGTGTCAAATGATTGAAAATCCCAAAATAATAGTATCCTTACAAAGCAGGAAGTGCCAGTTCCAAAATACAAATCAGCAACACAAAAGCTCAAACAAAGTACAAAGCAAAGACAAGCAAAGTAGAAATCAGGAAAAACCTGAGGAATAAAACCAGAAACGAAAAACAGAAACACACCACAGGTAGATTCGGGAACAAGCTCAGGGGAACAAAAGCAGACGTAGACAGCAGAGAGCACACAGACTACACACACAGACGAGATACAGGTTAGCACAAAACGAGATACAGGTTAGCACAAAACGAGATACAGGTTAGCACAAAAAAGTAGAGGAAATGAAAAGCGGCACTTGAGAGCAAAACTTCAAAATAAAACAGGAAATAAGAGAACAGCAGACTGAAATATGACATACAGGCTCGCAAACCACAACTTAGTAGTCAAAATTTGTGTGAATGCTGCTTCTATTAGAATTCTAATTAAAATTTAAACACTATTGATTGACTGTCAAACTGGAGGTCTCACAACCTGCTATGAACACTTTCATCTACATCTCAATAATGAGATATATTCAGAACACATCCCAGTTGCAGAAACTACTAATCACAAAACTGTACAACCATGTATTTGTCACAGATTGTATTAAATCACCACATTTTGTGGAAGGGGGGTCAAACATATTTTCCAGTCTGACATGCTACAATTTGACTTTTCACTTTCGGCATTTCTCAAATTGACATTCGGCTGTTCTGCTGGATATACGCGGCCCACGGCCCTGCCGGGTGCATAAACAAATCCTGACCTCTGTTCTCATTTGTGGACGTTCAATATTAATGACAAACAGGGAGGCGGTGGCTGAGACGGGAGAGCTTTAGGAATATATAGGAGCCCTGACGCTAAAACAATGAGGAGCGGTAACAATCCCGGCGCTCAGAGGTCAGGGGATCGATGTGCGGGGATTACATGGTGCGATGTGGATGTCGATAGGTCAAGAGACACACTCGCTAATGAAGCCTGAGTTATGACTCATTCATCTGGCTCCTGGCCACAGACCCCGCTATCTGTTACTCCTTAATTTCTTTCTTTCATTCATTTATTTTGTCTTTCTCTCCGTCCGTCCTTGTTCTTCCTCTCCGTTCTCACACGCGCTAAAGTTCTCCTGCAGTCTCTTTACACCCTTATTATTTCTTTGTTCAGCTGTCCCTGTCACATTTCTTTTTCTTTTTCCCTTCCTCAATTTTCCTCCAGCTTTTCTTCTCACCCCCTTGCATCAGAGTCAGCCCATATACCGTCATGCTCTCCCACTCCAAACTCTTTGTTTCTGCCCTGCTATCTCCTTTCGTTCTGTCTTGCACCCTCTGTCAATGCTCTCAAGTCGCTCGTAACCAAATCTCAGGGTTCTCCATTTCCTTCCTGCTAATACCCACCTAATGCCTCCTCCCACACACACACACACACACACACACACACACACACACACACACAGATGCACATTATTGCCATCCAAGCATCCTCAGCAAAGTCCGATCTAAGAACAAACAGTCCAGATTTTTGCAGCCACACTTTTGCAGCCACACTGTCATATCTGTGAAAATAAAAGCCCTGTCATCTCAATGTCACCGATGCCTGCCGAAGGCTTATTCTCGACAGCTGATGGGAGAAATGTCACTCCGGCGAATGCGACAAAATTTCTAGCCATCTCTACCAAAGGTGAAGGAAAAGACTTGGAGATTGTTTCAGCCCACTTTGCAGACTCCTCCGACGTCACTCATTACGGTGACGGACTGAATATTTACGCCCGTACGTCTCGAAAAAATCTGCGGCAGTGAAATAATGCGACGGGGTGAAGATGTCACTTTGCAGAGAGATTCAAGAGAGGATCCTCGTAATACTGGGGCCAAATTGCAGCTTTTAGCACTGTTTTCATAACCATTCTCTCACCAGGCACTTTCTACACTAAAACCCTCTCTTTCATCAGCAAATGGTGGGTTTCTCTTGTTCTTAACCTTCCCTTTGCCTTTCCACTCTGCTGCATTATCAGGGTCCGCTCGCATAAACACCTGCCAAGATGGTGACAGAGTGGCTAAAATGTGCCCCCTTTTAGTCGTGACCCATTATGAATATTTGTGCATCCCAGTGTGTGTCTCTGCCGCCTTGTGCGACGGTGCCTGTTGTGTGTTACACCATCTGAGTTTCAAGTTTATGTTACAAATTGTATGTGTATTATAGCCCCAACTCAATTTGCCTGTTAATGCGAATGCCTGCCATGAAGAGGACCTGAGTAAAAGGAAAGGCAGAGTGGGGGGGGGGAATGACATTTCCAGCTGAGTTTTTTAAGCTTTTGTTAGGACCATTAAAAGTGAACACAATACACCAGCCTCCAAGCATTCAGCCCACATGCTGGATTTGTTTGACATCGTCGCACAGCAGAAGAAACCGGCATAAAAGGACAATGATATGTGGAGTGGTGACAATGAAAGGGGAAAAAAAACAACAACATAAAGTTTCTTTGTAAGGTGTTGGATGTAAACAAGCCACCAGAGAAGCTTCGTGGTTCCCTGTCGCAAACCCTACACGTCTTTGAAACTCTGCTGGAGAGATGAACACCGTAAATTCAGGAGATATTTACCCCATTTGGTGTTTTTCGATGGTGTGGTGGTGGTGGTGGTGGTGATGGTGGGTGTTGTTTTAACATCTCTCAAAATGTCCCACATTCTATTCATTTGTCTGTGTATAGACTCTAAATTGGAGGTTTTCAAAGCATGAAGTGGGCCTCCCCAGGGGTGCCCCAAACAGCTTCAGCGGAGGCTCAGTGAATGAAAGTGGAACATACTAAATTAGTTATTGCATTACTTTTTAAAAAGGACATCACAAAGAATAGCCTGAAATTGTGCTATTTGGTCAAATGAATGGATCAGACAGATGGTAGTTTTTGGAATATTCTAATCCAGAGTCAAAAACTATTTAAGCTCTCTCTTTTGTAACAGTCAATTCCATAATGCTGTCAACCTCAGCCTGTCGGTAACAAGCATTTACAGTGGATGTAACTTTAATGGTCTGAGTTGCCCCAAAGGATTACACTGCAGCCAATGTGGCCGAGTCACAGCTGCCAGCTGAGGCAATCTACTGGACAATACCAAAACTTTTGGTAATAAATTATTTATTTATGAAACTGGCTGCTGCTGATTCTAGCGCAAATGTAAATAGTGATATCGGACAGAATATTCTCTGACCTCATACATTCCCCCCATTACATGACCTATAACTGAATATATTGGAAGATTTTAAAAAACAAAACAATTTTATCTTGGCACTCATTTCGACACACAGTGATGGTCTATCACACCAGTTACGCAAACAGTCGGCCATGGTGGAACATGATTACCATGGTGAGTAAGCAATTTGTTTCACTGCCAAAAATAATTAGTTCACACTGCTTTTACTATTGTTGGGATTTATCATGACAAGAACAAATGGAACCTCACATGCAAGTGAAGGAAATACAAGTCAAAGTTTTCCAAAAACTTGTTTCCTTGCTCTAAACCATCTGCTTGACTTGCTTCTGCAGTTATACTTGTGGTAAGTCACAATGGCTGCCATGTGAATAAAGTGAATTTGGAAAGTTCACCCGCAGACCTTGAGACTCTCCCCTTTAGTGACTCTAATGCACAATGTGGTGCTGTGAAGCCAGCGTTAAGTCCTGCAGGCTCTCAAGAATCCCACTTATCCCACGGTTCAACACCTCACTTTCCTTTTACACTTGCAAACTTAATGTGCTGTAGATAAAAATGAATACCCTCATGCTCGAGTAGAGATAGGTGAGGGTTCCACTTTTCAGGAAGCTTTCACATATTACAGTCCAGACAGAGATGAAGGACAAGCCAGAACAAAATCACAAGTGCAACTGAATACAGGAAATTACCGTCAAAGGCCTACAAAGATAGATCAAAAGCTTGTTAAAGCTATAAATGCTGTAAATGAAATGCACAATACATTTCAGAATGCCTTCTTTTGGTAGTTCTGACATGTAATTTGAGTAATGACTTGTTGCACATTTGACTATACCCGTATTACGTTCAAAAAGACACAAATCCTTCGACAAGGAACCACAAAACACATTTCCCAAACAGTTCCCATCTTCGCACCAAGTGTGTCTGCTCCCTGTAGTTGGAGCCCGAACAGCCCCGGCTGCCCTCCCGGGCCAGGGGGACTGATGGCGGACAATGCACAATGGAGTGCTGACTTGATTTCCTACTACCCCGCGCTGGAGGAACTCTTTTGTCTGAGGACGGGCACCATAATGGAGTGTAATGAGAGAACTGAGGTGTTTGTGGAGGAGTAGTGCAGTGCAACAAGAGGACCAATTTCTCCTCTCTTAATTTGTTTGTGTTTCCCCCCCCCAAACCCGTTTCCTCTCTGTGTGAGCTCCTAATAGTGTCAACACACCACCAGATAGGCAGAGCGAGTCTGTGCTGGCGTTCATGTGCACACAGCAACTGCAGCCAGAGTGTAGGTGCATGTGAGGAAGAGGGCGTGCATGCAGATGTGTGTGCGTAGGCGTGTATACTTTGATTTTCCTGGTCTCTGGTCTCTATCTGTTTCTGTGATCTCACAATATTTTTTCTCATCTCCTCCTCCTTTCCTCTCTATCCCTCTCCTGTCCGTCTCTCCTCCCCCTCCCTCCCTCCTGACTGCTCCTGTGGGGCTTCTCTGGGTGTATCTTTCCTGTTTTCCTCTCCCCTATCCAATGCAATTTTCTCTTTATCAACATTTGATTTCCACTGAGTGAGTTGTCCTCTGCACTGAGACCAACAAGAAGCAGGGGCCTAGTAAAAAAGAAAAGAAAAAAAAAGAAAAAACACATGCAAGAAGCAGTGTTTATCTAACTTCCCCCTCCCCTCTTTTCTGGTCTTCTAGTGCTCTTTATCTCCTTTCATCTCTCCTTCTCACTCTCTCCATCAGCCGCGCTCCTGCCAAATGTGGCCTCTGTTTGTTACCAGATATCAGACCATCAGCTTGTATCACTTTCCCACTGTGGCAGCCAACTGCAAATTGACCCACCCCCCTCTTAGTTACGGTCGCATATGTCTCTCGAGCTTTCCAATCCAGCGCGGCACGTATTTAGTTTAAGGTGATCACGGTGGCAGATTTGCAGCTCCAAAAATCATTGTCATGTTTTAAACAGTGTGTCCTAGTTTCTAGGATCCCGCTGCCTTTCTTCCAAGACCCACTCTGTGGAACAACAGTGTTAGCTTACAAGTAAGTTAAATAATGCTAAAAGACAACCTCGGTTGCAACTAGCACGCCGTCGAAACTCAAACATATTCAATCATACATAACAAGAGAGTTGTCATTTACCTGTAAGGAGACAAGGCACCATGTATATGCCATAGCAACGGTGGTGAATGAAGATGCAGCCGCCAGTAGCTTCTACACATTATGCTTCATTTTTGTCTTTTTAACATGAATTCTTTTGGCCCATAGTGTCTTTCTACCATCCAACCTGACCAGCTGGACTGTCCCAGGGAGGAGGAGAGTCAAGGTAAGAGTCAAGCTGGTTTAAGGCTGCTCCTGGATAATGTCTGAGACTGTTGTGCAGACAGTGCAGGACTACAGATGGATGGGAACGTTGGACTCAGTGTTTATTCATTTTTCATTCATGCTTGGTGCTCCCTCGTGTTTCCCAGAACTTGTGATTTGAAGATGCCAACCACATAACCATCACTATCTCATCACTGCTGTTTAAACGGCTGCACCCAGACACAGGTTCAAATGATGCATGACATGTTTATATATATTTGTAAATAAATAACTCAATTTCATTATGCAACCTTGTGTTGTGTAATGACAAATCACTTATCTTGTATCTTGTTTAAGTTTGACCTCCAGACGGCAGTTAAATGTCTGGGCTCCCCCTTTGTGCTGATTCATAATTGCAGACAGTGCTGATGTAATGCTATGTGATCAAATCAAATCCAACCTTTTGAATACACATTCAATTGATTGTCTTAAAATTAAAGAACATAAAATAAATACATTAGCATGAGTCTATTTGTACACAGTAGGTGGAGTTTCTTTACAGTTGTATAGGCAATTTTATATTCAATGATACATATTTCAGTGCTGATGATAACAATAATCACTATGTAACAAACAAAAGGTGAAAACAATAATGAAACAGAAGTAGCAGTGGCATATACGATGCGTTTTCTGATCTCACATCTGTTTCATGATCTGTGGTTCAGGTTAGAAAAGCACTGCGTTGTGTCAAAACTGCCTTTTCATTAAGGCGAGTCATGGCTGAAATAAATCACCACCAGCAGGAAACGAGAAATGAACAATTACACTCTCATTTTTCATTGGAGAACAGCATTAGCATCCGGGGCTGACTGACACACAGAACAGAGGACGTGCTGTTGTGGTTGGGTTCATGAACTGTAGCAACACAATGTGTACTCATGATATTCTGTTCTGGAGGGTTACTACTATATGCAGTGAGCCAAGCGTGCTATCAACGTTTATCTTGATACTGCTCTTGCTGCAACACCATGCACATCACTTTGGCATGTGGAAAAAAAAAAACAAGGCCTGACAGGCCTGCCGAGCCTCGTTACGGTTAGTAAGCCGCGATTGGAAAATTGCTGCTCACGGGAGGGGTTCGGTGATAAGTCAATTTTGATCGTCTGCTGTTCTTTTCTCTCCTGCTTTTGTTCATCAAAGCCTATTTACCATCCTTGATTGGCTTTAATGTGATGAACCACACCTCCACACAACCCACTCATGCAGGCGCATGCACACCCACCCACGCACGCACGCACGCGCGCGCACACACACACACACACACACACACACACACACACACACACACACACACACACACACACGGTGGCTGCAGCATCCCCCTTGGACCTCCTGGCCATCATTCCCCCAAAAAATAAAATAAAGCATGTCCCTCTCTCATTTCGCACCCACGCCTAAAGACATCCATTGTGAGAAATTCATAATTCAAAGTCCTTTTAATGATGTGATTAAAAAGTCATTTGAGCTTCTATGAATCTCCCCCCACCCTTATGCACAGACACACACACACACACACACACACACACACACACACACACACACACACACACATTATTTTTTTCTCTATCCTTCCTTTTCACCCTCTGCATTTTGTCTGCAGACTGAAAGTTTCTAATTTGCTCCTAATGAAGGCAAACTCCTAATGAGCCCCCGGCCCCCTCCTCCTCCTCTCGTCCCTGTTTTTTTTTTTTTTTTCTTTTTTCGCTTCTCTCCTGAGCAGCTTTGATCTTTTAGGGTGCACTTGATCATTTGTTGCCCTGTGCTTGGAGGCTGATCCATCGCGGCTCATTGCATAACAAAGTCCCCAGGGAAAGTGGCTAATGGAGGATGAGTAGCAAGGTGGCTGCTGATTAAGTTTTTTTTTGTTTTGTTTTGTTTTTTTTATCGTTGGGTATGGCTTACATGTGATTGACTCTGATTCTGATTGCGTTCAGGAATAGACAGTTCAAATGAAATTCCTAGCAGTAAGGAAACCCGGTTCACACTTCACAGTGGCATTCGAAACAACTTCATTTGAGCATAGGAGCATCTCTTGTGGTTCATTCCATATGTCCAGACAGTATAGGTGCATTGAAATAGTAATTCATACACAATGACATATTGAAAGACTGAGGCCAGGCGTGATATGAGGTGGCCTAGAAGAATGAAGGCCGAGCAAAGAGCGCCTCGGTGGATATCATGGATAAGGTAGAAAACCCTTACAATGACATATGTTCACAGCAGCAGTGGGAAAAGTAAAGCTGCAGTTTTTTAAATGGCAACACATTAACTGTTGCCAGAGCCAGTACAAGATGTGCAGAAAGCAGTGCCAGGGTGCTGAGGGGGCAAAGAGATGATAATAAAAAACAGCAGTGATACTGGCAAATTGCAGATCTGTGTGCTCACCTGGTGCTTGTCAATAGATTATGTCGACTCGCACCCCCATCTAGCCCAGACAGCTAACAAGCAATTATAATAAACTTCTTAACAAGAAAATAAGTTGTCAGTTCAGTTTTGCACTTTCACATTAACAGGACTGTAACCTTTAGCTCCTCATTCCACCTGGGCTTGTAAAGAGAGCTACAAGTGGAAAACAAAAAAAGTCTAAAAAATGATCTTCTTGTATGACATTTTTGTGCAGCGATTGCATTTCATCAAAAAAAAATCACATGTTATGCAAACTTCAGCCATGCTTAAAGGATAAGTTCACCCAAAATGAAAGTTCAGTCATTATCTATACATCCCCATGCCAGTTGAATGTTGGTTTAACATAATCTGAGTCTTCGGAGGCTCAGACATGCAAAATTGATGTAAAAAGACATTGTTAACACCTTCGATGTGTGGCCATGCTGGTGCACCCACTACAGGTGCAGGCTCACGCTTTCAGTTTAGCAGCTACAGTGAAGATTTCGCCTTAAAAAAGGGTACAAATAATGACTTTTCAAATCCATGTCTTGATTTCGAACATGAGAGACTTAAATTAAGAAGGATGAGCTTTATGGAGCATTAAATTATTTTCTTTAAATTGTTCTTTTTTTGTTTTGTTTTGTTTTTTTACATTTTAAAACAAGTCCCCATCTAGTTCAGTTATGTAGGCGAACGCTGCAACATTGTTTTGCTGTGAAGCTTCAGAAAAATGCTTTGTGGACTACAAAACATCATGTTCGTGAGAAGAGTGAGAAGGAAATAACTACATTTTCATCCGTGGGTAAACTTTTCCTCTGAATCCCTGCTCCAGTCTGCCATGTAACCTGACTGTGCTGCTGGCAGAAGCACAGCAGCATTTTGGTTACCAGATGCAAAAAAGCATGTCCCAGTTTTTTTTGTTTTGTTTTTTTTGCATTTTCATATGAATCCATTGTCTAAACTTTTGTGTGTGTGTGTGTGTGTGTGTGTTTAGAAGTGTGTCCGTGCCTTTAAATAAAAACTGAAACAACAGCAATATATTTCACTGTTGTAAGTGTCATAATGTCAGATTAAATATCACTACACGGCGAACAAAAACCAATAAAAAGTGAGACTATCTATATTTCACAGCTGAATGGGGCTATGCTGTGTGTGTGTGTGTGTGTGTGTGTGTGTGTGTGTGTCTGTGTCTGTGTCTGTGGTGGCTAAGGTCAGGATCAGGGGTTGGAGGGAGCTGACAACCTAAGGAACAAGGCTCATTTTTTTTTCACTTCGGTATATTCCATGGCCTCCCTGACTGTCGTTCGCTAACACTGTGTGTTGTGTGTGCGTGTGTGTTCATATTTATATGCATACAAGTACGTGCATCTCTGTCCAAGGCTGCATCAATCCTCATATTGTATACTTGCATTTATGTATTTCAGTGTCTTCCTCTGTATCTGTGTGTCTCTGTGATTGTGTGTGTGTGTGTGTGTGTGTGTGTGTGTGTGTGTCTGTGGCTGTGTGTGTCTGTGTCTGTTGAGACAGACAGATCCGTGGGCACAGTAGCTATTATGGAGCCGACAGAGCCAGGGCGCTCCATTAATAAAACAGGCAGCGGCAGAGGCAGTCGGAGGTCGGTCCCTGGATAGCTGGCCTGGCTTTTTCCATTGTGTGTGTGTGTGAGCGAATGTGACTATGTGTTTGAGTGTGTAAAAAAAAAAAAAAAAAGTTCCGTCATTGAGGAAAGACCACAATGGGTTGGTTAGAATAATACGGTTACAGCAACCCCCTGCTACCAGTACCACCCTGCTGTCCCTGTGTGGTCCTCTGACTCATGTTGCATACACTACACACACACACACTACACACATGCACACCCACAAATATAAACACACACAGTCAGTGGTCATACGCCAGCTGTCGACAGAGTGTGTCCAAAGAAAGATTGTGGTTTGTCGGTGTGCGGTGGTAAAGGTCTGTGTGGGCGTATCAAGGTGAAATGTAGGTGTGTGTGTTTTTGTGAGTATGTGTGTGTATCCATCTGTGTGTGTGTGTGTGTGTGTGTGTGTGTGTGCGTGCGTGTGTGGACAGTTGTGCAAACGTGTTTCCTGCGTCCAGTCTTGCTGAGGGGTTAGAATAAGATGAAGCAGGAAAAGGATGAGGAAACAGTGTATCCTGCAAGATGTAGCGCAAAGGACATGCACACACACACACACACACACACACACACACACACACACCTAAAACATGTGTTGAGGCACACTTGAAGACCACGCCTATGTGCAAAAGACGCACACTCCCTTTTCCCACTTCTCGCCCACACATCCACAAACCCATTTGTTCCCACCTTACCGGAATGAACAAAGACACAGAGACGCACAGCTGGAGTACACACACACACACACACACACACACACACACACACACACACACACACACACACACACGTCACCTCAAAAAATGTAGCAACTTGTCCAACATAAGAGGTGAGTATCACCCCGTGATGGAGCACTGCAAAACAACACCATTAAAATAAATGGTCAGGCTGTCACAGCATCAATTAAACGGGCAGCCTCTCTCTCTCTCTCTCTCTCTCTCTCTCTCTCTCTCTCTCTCTCTCTCTCACACACACGCACGCACACGGATCAAGCTGACTTTATTTCTCCTCCATCCAAACTCTATCACTCATCCCACATCTCCTCCCAGCTCCCTGTAGGCTCCTCTCATTCTCTGGCTCCCTCTCCTTCTCTCTTTTATTTCATCCTCTGTGGCTCGCTCATTATCTCTCTCAGGCAACAGTTTTGTCTCTCTGATCAATCCCTCCTGTCTTTCTCCTTTATCCAGACCAATCCCTTTCTCTCCCTCTTCTATTCCTCTTTTTTTCTTTTTTTTTTTACCCCTCTCTGAATTTCTGACATGGCCATTTGGCCTTAGACATGACTAATCGCTATCACAGCTCATCAGACTGCTGCTTTGGCCCCACTGTTCTGGTTTGGCCTGCCTGCTGTGTGTGCTTGCGTATGTCTGTGTGTATGTGTATGCGTGTGTGTGTGTGTGTGTGTGTGTGTGTGTGTGTGTGTGTGTGTGTGTGTGTGTGTGTGTGTGTGTGTGTGTGTGTGTGTGTGTGCGTGCGTGTGTGAGTTGGTGGGAAATAGGCTCAGTCATGGTCAGAGTGACAGTGCCAAATCTAAACATGGGGTTTAGAGATGAAGGGCTTGGTAGGAGCAGCACCTGGTGCCAGCTGTTGCAACACTTTCTCCCTCCCTTTATCTCACGCTCTCTCCCTGGCCTCTGGTTTCACAGCAGCACAGTGAAGGTAACAGCCAGTGACTGCGGCGCACATTCACTCTGGTCTGGAACCTCCTGTTTGTATTGGCCTCCACCACAGCGCCGGGCGTAGTGATCCTAATGTGGGTGTGACGAGAATCACGATTATTATCCTCGACGAGGCTGCGGAAACACATCTTCTCTGTCAGATTCTTGCTACGAGTGGGCGGGCGGTGCTGGAGAAGACGACAACTGTGGGCTAACATGTCAGTCGATTCCCATCAAGCCCACCACACCACCCCCTGACGAGTGCTGAACTCTGAATAATGAAATCCTAAGAATTCAGAAACTTCAAATGTGATTCTTGCTGTTCTGAGTCATGCTTGCTTTATAATCACATTTGAATTTGACGATGAATAATTCTGATTTGAACAAAGTTTTCCGTGGCTTTAAAAACAGTGACGTGCTCTAGAACCCGACGAAAAAGACACAATTCTTAAATGTTATTTAAATTTCTGATCAAATTTCTGCCAATTCAAAAACAGTACATTGCCTAGCTGTCTAAGATCTTGATGCTCAGTAAAGTAACAAAAAACTGTCACCAATACACTTCGGAAAACAGAGCTACAAGTTGCTTTACAGAATGGTTTCAATATTTGATAATGAAGTTACAAGCCACAAAATTAAATGACTCAATGAGCTCAATCTAAAGTCTCTAAACTTTCAAGATATATTGTGTGTCCCAAGAGGAATTATAAGAATATTTTACAAGGCCTGAATTGGTTAAATCCAAATGTTTTAGTTGATAGTGTTTATTGCCCACATACTGTTTACGTCCTGAAAAATGGAGCACATCAGAGAAAAATATGCTATAGAGGCAATATTAGGAAAAAAACAAAAAACATCCACAGTTATTCTAGTTGTTTCTTTTTGAAGTGCGCATAAAAGGAATTAGATAAATAAGCCACTTACACAAAATTATTAATCTGACAGCGCAGGATTCACATGTCCTTATTTTCAAAAAGGGCTTTAAACCTTTTTTTTTCAGTCACTTTCTTGTGAGCAACAAGGTTTACCGTAAACACAAATAATTTTGTTTCTTTCACATTTTCTGTTCTTGCTGTTTTTTTCCATCTGTGCTTTTCTCGCTGGTTTGAAGGGGGGCGGGGCTCAGTTTGAAAAAGGTGATGTCACATACATGCGTGCACCAATCAGGACTAAGCGACATTTGTATCAAGGTGAGGCGAGGGTTGCTTGCTCACGCTGACTGCCAATCAAGCACACCCACACAGTCTGGATGAAGCAGATGAGCAGGGTTTTTTTACCTTTAACCTCTCAATGAATAAGACTTTTTTTTCCAACTTTAACTTTGTGTATTTAGTCCTTGTTAGCAGTATAGCATAATGCTTAGGAGTATTTTGGGGAGCTTTCAGATATGTGCTTAACATCCCCACCAGACCTCATGCCACTTAGATATACATACTCTGTTTTTTCTGATGGATCTTGGTGACTTTGTTAAACTGCGAGAATGATTCAGCTGCTGCAGGGACAACCCACGCAGGTTGTTATTTTTAATTAACCCAACCTTTCCAGCCCTGTTATTGCCAGCTTTGTACATTTTGCCTCTGCTCTTCCCCCCGCAGCCATTACCTCGGACCAACACATGAAACCAGAAGTCCGTCTCTCCAGCGAGCCTGTCCCATCACAGCTGTACACGATATACATCATGATGTAGTCAGCAGCACAATGTGTGTGTGTGTTTGTGTGTGTGCATGTGTGACGGTGACCTAATTGCGGGGAACTGGGGCTGGCCGTTTCCTGTGTTTATTTTCTTGTCATTAGCAGTGCACGGAGGGGAAAGGCAGTTCCTTTCTTGGTCACTTGAACACTCCGTTGGCCTCTTCATGTGACTGGAGACAAGGTGAAGGGGAGCAAACACAAAGCCCTTCTTACTGGGATTAGAAAACCCATTTAATGAGGCTAATAAAATATTAGGCACGCTCGCCTCTTAATTTACTTATTGCTCTTAGCTCATGCCAAATTACAGGCTGAAGTGTGCTGGACAGTCGGTTAAACCACAATAAAAATGTCCCTTTTTTAAAAAACCCAGCTGGTTACTTACAGAGCAACTTAAAAGTGCCACAATAAGACTTTTATATCAGCTCATTTAAAAGAGTGTATGGTAAATCTGAAATGGAGTTTACAATGAAGTAAAATTGTCATGAAGCATTCAAATCAATGCCATGTTGCTTTATTACCACAACTGGCATAGAGGATTGGCAGCCTTATTTTCTGTTACCTTTCACAGTTAGATTACATTTGACGTTACGTAATGAGTAGATTTCTTTTTCAATTTGTGACTCTCCAAATAGGCCGTTTCCATCCCTTAGGTAAACTTGTGCTTCTGCACTTCTCTACCTTAGCCTGCATGAACAGTAAAACTGCAGATAAAAAATGGCGTATTTCCTATCACTTGAAATAAATATCATTTCTTTAAACAATGATCCCACAAAGTGCCTTATCTTTTCTAGCTGCCTGTGTTGCTGCTGACCAGCAACTGGCATAATTTTTGCCAGACTGGCAGATGATCCCAATGCTTTCCAGCCAAATTACTGCTCAGAATCAAAATGTGATATAGGAAATATTTGCAATGTACAACGCAAGTGGATCCTGAAACAATAGCAACAGTTTTGTGGTTAGGGCAGGACAGAGTGGCTAAAGATATCACACATTATGCTCTGTGGCCTCGTAGGGACACTCAATCACAACTGAAGGTAAGCTAATTAGCTGGACATGCTAACGATTACACCGTACATTAAAGCAGATAAACACTTGATGTAGCAGACAAAACAGAAAACAACTTTGCTCCCGTGTTTGTCTTTAAATGAGTCAGGCTATTTCTCTTACTGCAGCCCCCTGCATCCTGCACCACGGGAGAAATCTGAAGCTTATCAACCCTGTCATAAATCTGCTGAGCAATCATTGGACAATCCCTGTTTGGTGGATAGCCTTAGCGAATAGTCAATTCCTTGGATCGCTACAATAAACTCTGTCCAGGAAGAAGCATGAGCGCTCAGATGATGAGACACACTGTAAACAACCCAAAGATGGCTAAAGGCCAGAGCTAGGAAAATACGACCCAAGCTGTAAAAACAAATATTACCACAAAGAGCCCTTTTAAATTAGGGAAACCCTCCTCAAATGCTTCCCTGTTAGCACGTCTTCTGTCTCACAGGACTAAGTGAAATTGTACATTGTGTCAACTGGCAAACAGACCATCTGTAAATGATACACAGAGGACTCTCTGTGGACAGGGCTAGAATTATCAGGCTACAAGTGTGCTGAAAATTGCTGCATAATTGGTGCCCACTCAGGTTGGGGGAGGGAGTCTTTGACATGGTTGAATAAGAACTGAAGAGCTTTTTCGGCTGACAACAATCTTCTTCACAGCATAAATGAATATTGGAAATTCAGACTTGTCACAAATGTGTTACAGGCATGATCACCATTCAGAAAATAATGATATGATTAAGAAGTTGTTATGAAGCTGAACATTTTTTCAATGCCTAGAAATGCAGATGTTACTGTACAAAGACCATCAGTCTCCTCTTTTTGCAGGCTACTTATTTTTGAGAAGCTTATGATTAGGTGTCAGATTCAACTAAAATCCTAATCAAACATGGCAGATAGTTATTGTTGGACAATGTCAGTGTCAACAAGCACAAAGCCCTGGAGGAAAATGTACGTCAAGCTTAGATGTTTTCATTATTTAGTCAGCGTGCAACTGCTGCGTTTCGATCAAGTATTTCTGAGATGTGTGCATTTCAAGTGGGGCTGAAATCTGAATCAGCCTTGCTAAACACTACATGGGCCCACCTGGAGTCAGTTGTACCTACTCTTCTGACATTTATGAATCGCCAAATTAAAGCATGTTAGACCACACAACTCAATCTTATGCAGAGATTAGTTGTTACTTGACTTACCAGATGCAGACTGTTGGTATAAAGGCTGCCACTGGGCGCCTATTCCCAAGCTTTCTAAATGCTATCTGTGTGAACTGTTTTCAAAATGCCCAGCGCTATGTGAAACAACAAACACCTCTGAGTTAACAACCTACATGTTCAAACCGGCAAAGTACCCGAATGCTATCCAGTTTGCTAATGGCACCGATGTAAACAGGATAGCGGTTGTTGCTTTTTGTTTGTTGGGATTCAGCCTTTTTAATGCAAAGGCTTTCCTCCCCAGGGGCAAAACACCAGATCAGAAATGAGCTTCCCTACAGGGAGAGCGGAACGGACGCAGGCTCAAGGTTGAGTGGGTGAACTCCATCACCCTCAGACTCTGCAGGATCCAGTGCCATGCTTGAACCGGATCTTCTGAACACTATTTTGCAGGGGTAAAATGGGCATGTGTGACCAAAAGGAATTCAGGCTGGTAGCCTATGAAATGCTAAGATGGGTCACCCAATATACTCTGTGATCTGTTAATATACCTGGACAGCCTGCCCAAGTAAAACGTATGTGTGGGAAACACTGCTTCTTTTTGGCAATCGTTGACAGGCGTACAGTAATTTTCTTCTGCACTGTTGATTGCTTTTGATTCAACAGCGTGACAGATGCTTACAAGCAATTGATGCACATATGGCTATCCACCTTATTCCTAGCCCCTATGATACCTTGGGCAAATTACGGGTGTGATGTCTGGTGTATCCAGCGTGGTGTATCATTCATTCATTCATATAGTTGTAGGCAAGTGTCTTTAGAGAGTGAATATTGCTAATAATATTTTCAAAGCTCAGCTAACGCTTACAAAGCCACTTAGTACATTTCATTTCTTACGCTAGGTCACCCATCACCCATAATCATTTCTCCAGTGACCTCAGGAAATGCGTCATGCGACATGGCATCACTGAGTACCATCCATCTGACTTTCTTAATTAAATATACTCTATTTAATGTCAGAAGAGGGTGTTGGTTCATGACCCAACTTTGTTATCCATTAAAAGATGGAATATCAGCTAGAAAGTTGATGGAAATTTTATTAGATGAGAGCAGCAGGGAAGGAAGATCATTTGAACATCAAGGTAACCAATAAAATGCTGTATCTCCAGATAGATTCAAAGTTGAAAACCTGATGATTTCCAAAAAAGGGAAAAAAAATCCTGGGGCATTTCACTTTGAAGTCAGCCAACAGTTGTTTGTATTACTATCATTATAATTATTACCAGCCCAGTAGAAGAAACTAATCTCAAACGTTGCCACTCCAGCTCTTATTTAACCTGTTCCTGCTGCACCCAGTAGAATCATGTCAGCTCTGAAGTTTATCTGACTCTGAAGAATTCATGCAAGTGTTTGCTTGGATGCATTTTTGTATAGGTGTCAGTGTCTAGCATCTAAGGTGTGTGTGTGTTTTTGCTCGTGTGAGACCGTGACCTTTCCTATCCCACCGGGGACATCAGACCCGGCAGAGCAGCAGGCTTCTAGAAACCCAGGAAGCAGAACAACAAAGCAGCATATTCAGACCTCCATCTCGCATTCCCGTTGATGAGGTTTATTGTGTGAATATAAATATCTCATAGTCCTGCGCCGCATGGATTTCTCTGTTTCAGCTCTTTCGCAGGGCAAACTTTTGACCGCAGAATACAAACACCAGATCAGAAATGAGCTTCCCTACAGGGAGAGCGGAACGGAGGCAGGCTCAAGGTTGAGTGGGTGAACTCCATCACCCTCAGACTCCGCAGGATCCGGTGCCATGCTTGAACCAAATCTTCTGATTGGCTGTAAAGCGTGAAGGCGTAAGGTTTATCATGACCTCTTCTTTCTCGTCCTACAGCTTCCTCTCGATAACCATCATCATTTTTCTTTGTACTTTTTCTACCTCCCTCTTCGATCTTTCTTCATTTTTACCTCCTCGTCTATTGTTCTGGAACCCGCTGACTATCCTTCCATTTCCTCTCTTTTACCCTTACTCTGAGCCATCTTCACTTCCTGCGCACCCATGATGTGTCTATCCAGTCTCTCGCTATGCTTCTGACATTTAAATATTGTGCATCCAACCTTCCTTCTAGCCACTAGTGCTCATCTCTCCAACATCTTTTTATCACTCCTTCTATGTCTTTATGCTTCTGCGATCGCTCTCCCTTTCTTCCCCCCCAACACACATTAACTCCCTCCCTCCCTTTCCTCACCATCCGTCACTCTTCGCCTTCCTGCCTTTGTCAGCCTGAGCTTCCAGGAATTCATATGGAGGAAGTGTTGCTTTCCGAACTTGATAACATCTCACCTAATCTCAACTGTTTCACTCATAGTACACATCAAGCTGATACATGGAATCCATACTGTACATACAGCATTTTAAAGGACAAGGTTAACATTTTAGTTTGGCTTTTTCTTTCTCTTTTTTTTTGGGGGGGGGGCTTGAAAAGATTAAGGTGATGAATAAGATAGATATCACTTTAATGTCTGTTTAAGATGCACATGGATTCTTCAGCCAGCCGCTGGTTAGCCAAGCTTAAAAAACAAGAATGTTTGTCAGTCTGATTAGATAACTGAATCTACCTGACACATTTCTGACTTTAATGCACTACTTAACATGTTATATATACATGTTATAATACACTAAAATGTTAGCGAAGGTAATGTGTGGGACATTACCAGGAAACCTCCAGGAAGTTTCTCCACTCAGCTAAGAAATAATACAGTACATAACCCAGTGTTGAATCATTCAGTTTATTCAGCAGAAGCCATCAGAGTCAAAAGAATAATTCAACATTTTCCACCATGGTAAGTAAAAAAGAGTGGGGAAAAAAAAAGAAAAAAGAAGTGGTGACGCCTTTGAAGCATCCATAAAGTCAAAATTTGAGTTCATTACTTGATCATTTATACTCCTTTAGTCTGTGATGGTCCACTGATCAAAAGAATGAAGACGTGTTTTTAGTCCGAATAATCCAAGTCCATCCCTTGTTTTTCTTTTTGAATCGAGACACACTTTCTGTTCTTCCAGCACAAGGTAATGCTTCTGCCGACACAATGGAAGTGTCACCACCTTTCTCTGTTTAGTTGTCACCACGGGATAGCCCCTGGAGTATTGCAAGCAGTTTGGATGACCAATCAGCTCTTCAGTGTATCTCTGCTGCCATGGCTACCAGTAAATGAATAACCCCACGATTTTGCTTCATGTGTAAATGTCAGAATTGTAGTATAAAATGTAAGTATGAATTTCTAAAATGGGGTGCCAAATATACTTGGGCCTGCCTAAGTAAAGTATATGTGTGGGAAACACTTATTTGACAAACACGATATCCATGTCTATAATATGTTAATTATTATGCTTTATGCTTATTTGCATTGAGACTCAGACTAGCTGTTTCCCCAAGTTAAGGGCTGCTGGTTGTAGCTTCATATCCATTGTACAATCATGAGAGTGGTATCATTATTCTCATCTAATGCTCTGTAAGAAAGTGAAAAAGCACATTTCCCCAAAAGTGCCATAGCCTTACTGGTGTGATGGATAATAAAAGATGAGTAAGCTATATAATCTTCCTCCTATGTGTTTTAATGTGCACCTATTAAATTGGCGTTAACCCACCACCACACTCCTGACCGAGGAGTTTTTAAAATGTTAAAGTAATTAATTGTGAGGTAGAATTCATTAAGTGTCACTTTAAATACTCAAACTGTTTCATCAAAGTGTCATTATTTTGCTAGCAAAGGTCTTAAGATGCTTCAGCTAATTAACTTTAATGATGTCCCATAATAGAGTTTAATAGTCATGCCAGCAATCAATTTGTCAGAGCAGGTATTGTATTATTTTTGGACAGTCTAATTTTGGAGAGAAACTGTGCGCAAGTGAAAAACTGGAGGACACAGAGAGCGAGAGAGAGACACACACAGACACACAATGACCATATGTTCATATTCTCATCATCTCTCTTGGTGGCTAAATCTTGTAGGGCAATTCGATAGTTCCTAAATACTGGAATCTGATCGTGCAGACTGACTCACAGATAGTAATCATCACTCTGAAGAGCTTAGCTAAGCTGCTTTTAACACATGATCAGCGCTACTGCAAGCCGAGAGAAGCACTACACACCCACTCCCGTCAGTTCATCCAATTCCCAACTCATATGCTACGCTGCCAGTTCTTCATACAGTCATACAGTCTCACATTATTTAGCCTGCCCTTTTCCTTCAAACGAGGTGAGAACACGCTGTGTTTTTTTTTCCCTTTCTTTTGTTTAATTCAACAAGTCCTCAAACAAGTAGCATGGGATCTACCATACAGCACTCAGTTAATATGTGAGGAAATGACTTGAACTTGTCTTGCACTTACTATCTGTGTTTCGTCTTTTTTTTTTTTTTTTCCGAGGGCACATTGCATATCTAAAGAGGATTAAACTTTAAACTCACAACAAGGGGGAAGAGTGCCTAGCAGCACAACCCAAATATGAAGATTATTCTGTTTCCCTAGCCTAAACCTTCTGCCAGCAAGGTGCAGGTGAGAGGGTCCGATGAGGAGTTTTCTCCAAACACCTTTACCGAAGCAAAACAACAATACCTTTGGGTCACACAGCACTCTCTCCTAATGAAAAATAGATGTCCCGAATAAAATATAGATGTCCCTGAAATGGTACTACATGTGTATATTACAAACGTGTTGAGGGGAGGCGAAAGCAACATAAAACTGTCATAAGGCGGCCTTACATTGAAAATGAGAGAAAGCGCCGCACATGGGTGCACAGGAATAACATAAATTATACACTTCCTCTCAAAGCTGAAAGGGAAAAGTACAGTTGGATTTTCCCTCTGAAAACACATTTTGGGTTTTCATTTCTACACATACAAAGTAAAGGGAATAAAGAATTAGTGCATTTTGTTAATATCACTATCACTAATCAACTTAGGACTCATTGGATCTTCTCACACCACAGCTGAAGTTCTTGCCTTGGCCCACTATTTCTCCTCCGCAGTCCTCTGAGTTAAAATCTCGAGCTGAATATTACGAGGCTCAGGCCCATCAAATTTGTATGAGTATGCATTTTCAAGCTCACCACAGGCTTAAGGGACCATCTTTATTTGTTGTTGTCCTGGACTGGTCTGACTCCTCTTTCTTACATGATTTACATTCTTAGCATTCTGTTTTGAAGTTGACATGGCAGAAATACCACTGTATATATTGTTTTTAACGTTACTATTGTTGAGTAGCCATCCCAAAAATAAACATTTTTGTGAGCTCAGACTCAAGATCCTGACACGGAAACTCACTTTCTGTCAGTGTTGGGGGTAACACATGAGCTAACACATTACTTTACCATTTCAGTGATGAGTAGTGTGTGCACTCATAATAAGAAATTAACTAAAGACAATTACAGTGGTTTATTTTAATGGTGCTCTATTACTTGGACAGTTAGGGACTCTTATGGGTGACTGTCTTGCCAGGATTTATAGTATGGTTGACAATTTTTCTGAAAGCTTGGTGCAGGGGCTGGAGGTGTGTGGAGGCAGCTAGCCTACCAGTATGCTCAATGAGGAACTTGCAAAACCAGAGTTGTCTCTGCGGAAGAGGACTCTCCCTGTGTAGACCTAAAAAGCTCATCTCAAGTTAACAGAAACACAACTCTTATTTTCAGGTGATTATACACAAATAAAAAGATAATTATGACTAGAGACCATCTTGCAGTGGAATCACACCAACCATGTCACCCTTCAGCATGTAGTAATGACTTCTTAGCACTTATAGGTTGGAACGTCAACATTATTGCATGAGTACTCAGTACAGATGGGTCCAATCACATTTTGCTATGAAGACACACACGTTCACACAGTCTCATAAGGTGGAAACATAATTAGCTGATTCATTTGCGGGTAGTAAATATTTAATTTTAATTTTATTTTAAATTTTCATTTTTTTACTAATTTCTACCCACGGGACATTTACACCCACAATTGTAATGTTTTTTTTGTTCGTTTGTTTTGTTTTTTGCAGTCCTCCCTTTTAATATGTACATATGTATGTCCTCTGCTTGCAAAATTCATTTTGAACATTGTCTGCAAATAACACGGAACTGAGACTTCACTGACTGACAACCCACTGCAAAAATTAAATAAGGAATAAGTCACTGCCTACTGTGTAGCAGTCCAGTAAAGCGATTCTGCTGGTCACGGCATTTGAGCATCTTTTCTTTTTTTCTTGTTTTTAAGAAAATCAGCAGGCCTCTCTTTGTGTTCTGGATGTGTAGTTTCCATGTGGCGTCTCAACTTGTTTGGCTTAATACTGTCGGATAAGCTAATATTTTGAGACACAGAACACACTGTGATCTCTCTTCATTATCCACTGTTGGTGAAGCTGAGGGCGAGATATGCCTCGTCATTTTCTATTCTCTTTGTTTTGGCTGTTTGGTAGCCCCCCCGTGATGACTCAGGCAGCGCAAACCTCCTTCCTTTTTGGGATCCACTGCAATGAATACAGACGATGTGACATGTGGGTATGGAGGCTTTGGAGTTGGTAGTTTATGCATTGGATGTTGGATTACTTACTAGTCTTTTTTCTTTTTTTAAAACCCCTTCAGACCTGCATTTTTTTTTGGCTGAGCAAAAAGAATAAAATGAAATAAACTGATTCTGGCTCCTCTCCAATATGAAAACAAAGTGGGAAAAAAAACATGTTTTTTTTTTTTTTTTGTAACTCATGTTTTTAATAGTTCCATTCCAATGGACACAGGCTCCGAAGGGGTTAATAAAACTTGATAGAGGCCATATTTTTTACATATTGGTTTGGCATCGAAGAAAAGGGGACAGAATTGTCAACCACCACTGCCAAGACCCTGGCACCCTCCCTGTGAGTGCTTGACTGTGTGCTCCAACAAACCCAGCTGCCACTATTCACAGCTGGGAAGGGAGTGAGGGATCATGTCCCTGTCACCGCACTGTTCAGAAACGGGGGGAGTCTGCACGGAAGGAAGTGGGATCTCAGTGAATACCATGAACCTCCCATGTTACATCTCCCGAGTGACGGCCCTGACTGGAGGGAAAAACAATGACACCGGCTGACAATGAAGCATCACAAGTCTGCTTCTGCAGTCACAGTGCGGTGTTATCAAAAGGAGGCCTTGGCACAGTACAGCAGGAGAAGTGCCATGGCCTTGGCAGTGGCAAACGTAGCCTGGTATCTTAAGAAGGATATCCCGGGTCAGAGGTTGCCCAGCGCTGACAGGATATCCTCCCCTCTTGTCCTCTCTCACTGTTCTCCCCTCACGCCCGACAAACGTCTGTTTGAACAAAATGATTAATCCCATTCTCGCTGTTTAAATCCTGACTATGGGGTGAAATAATTTCAATTCTTTCCACTATTGTCTCGCGTGGCACGTAACAATACGAGCCAAATTGCCCCACTCGTTTCAAGATAAAGCAACAAGACGACAGCTGAACTGAACAAGTGAAAAAGTCTCAGCCTGGCAGCATATTTCTATCCAACCTTCACACAAAAAGCTAATTGTATGACTTGGATGGTAAATAAGATGGAAGATGCTGACAAAGTTCAATATGTGTGGGCAGAGATGTGTGTTTTAGTACGTGATGCCCAAACTTGCTCTTCTTTCCACCTTTATGTTAAGAAATACTACAGATCTCGATGATCCAGGCAGCGAGCTTGCTGTAGTCATGGACACTGAGGCCATCACCTCCTCCAGACACGGCCTTGTCTTCAATAGACCTGTTGTTTGCTATCCTCACACTAAAACCCTGTGGATGACATGGACTGGACTACCAATCGTTATCCTAATAATGACTGACTTTCATTATAACACAAACCAGCATATGACCACTGCAAGCAGCTGTAAATCACCATAACTCTGTCCCCAAACACACTCCCATTGAGCTACTGTTCCGCTCACTATTATAATAACTCTTATTGCCGTGAAATATGGAGCCTCTATTCATACCCGCCCTCAGCAGAACAGAAAGGGCCAGAGAGAAGACATTAAATATTGAAGTGTAGACCATTAGGAGTTTCCTCTCAGCATTCTGACGTGCCATTATTCTCCGTGACAGACTGTAAACCAATGCCCCTTCCCATAGCACAGCGCAGTTCCTGAAACTCCGCCACTGACATCATGGGGTTTAATGAGCGCTCAGTCACAGCCCTAAGGATCATGACTCGGGCACTTCTTTCGCGTCATTGTGGGGAAGGGAGTTTTAAATGTTTACATAATGACCGGCAGGGATGGGAACAGTTGTAAAATATTCTTCTCAAGTGGAGACCCTTTTGCTGCTGGCCAGTCACTGATGAACACAATGTTTCATTGTGTTTTGACCTGTAATTGTGTATTCACAGGAGGCCAACGACACATTGAGGTACTATCTAATTTTGATGATTTGTTAACAACACTTGACCCTTGCAGGCTGACAACAGAACTGACTCTGATAAAACATGCAATAAAGCAGCTGAGTGGAGGCTTCACACGTTGCCAGCAGGCCTGATGGGAAGGTTTTCTTGAGTGTCACTGTGAGACTAAATTGCGTGAGAGCGTATCAGACAGACTCTTACCGTTCCTTCTGAGTGACCTGACCAAAAGTGGACGGCTTTACAGCCACCGGTTTTACACCCAGGGCTGCCACGCATCTCGGCATACGTCCCGAGTGACAACATGTGATCGATCTCACTCCCCTGCTCTAAATACAAATAAACATGTCCATCAATGGCACAAACAGATACAATGTTTCTTTTTTCAACAAATTAAGAAATATCTTGTTTAACATTTGCCGAATTAACAAGAAGGCCTGAATAGTTAAGAATATGTTGCAAAAGGCATTTCACAGTGTTAGTGTTTATGAAGTTTCTCCTAACTCCTGAACTCACAAAATTGAGCAGTTACCTAAGGTAGTCTGAGGAGTTTCGACAGGAGTCCAAGAAATGTCTTATATTGGTTGCTGTTTACTTTATTTGTAAAACACGACTGCATTACCATAAATAAAATGCCATCGTAATATTCCATAAATTTAGTGTAAATGGAGAAATCAGTGTCTTTCAAACAGCTGCTGAATGTTGGGACGTAAGATGCACACAGAGACAGAAACAGCTTAATGTATTGTGTTTAATGCGGAATTTTCAAGAAAGCATGTACAATTTAGAATTTGTCGTAGCTGTTTGTCACTCACTCAACAACAACAACAAATCATGTAATTTGTTAGGGGAGACTGATGATTAATGCAGGTAATATTTTAATGCTTTTAATGCACAAATTGAGAGTTTACGTTGCTAGGTGGAAATCAGACGGTGTGTAAAAGAACGGCCTCTTGAATGTGGTCTGTGTGATCAAACCTCAGATGCATCTTCAGTGCGTCTCGAGGGCACTCACACCCGCACACAGATCTGTAGACCTGTGCTCGGATCACGCAGGACGGCTCTCGATATCATGTCTCAACAGCCTCTTAGTCTGAAAGTGCCAACAAAAAAACACTAACATGCAATATCCTAAAATCTTGCCTGAACCGAAATCATAATGTCTCTCAGCATCTCATGTGCGCATCTATTTAGATAAAGGGAAAAACTTATTTCTATGTCAGGGGACATTTAAAAGATACTCTGGCTGAAATTATGCAGTGTGATCGTTCCCATGCGATGCAAAAATAATGAGATGACAGAGAGTTTGAGCCAAATTCTGTTCATTAAAAAACATGGGGGGGAAGTTCATGGTGGTTCTCCGTGCAGACTGTCCCATTTTTTTTTTTCCCTCCACCAAAACAGCTTTCTCGGAGCTCTAGATCAAGGCTATAGGTGAGGGCTGTGTAAATAATTTGGATGCGATGACCTTCAGAGGATTGTTTTTATTCTCATGTAAATCAGATTCTGTGCTTATGGAGAGCCTACAAAATTGGTTACGTAGTACAACATAATAAAACAGACAAAGAGATGCAAATGAAAGCTACTAGACCTGTGCAACTTATGTTCAAGAGAGGCCATTAGTGGTAATAACGAGAGGAAAATGGTAAATGTAGAAGTAGAGAAAATATAGCAGCTAACTGATACAGCTGACTGTAGCATGTCTTCTACACAGAAAGGCTTAAGTTTGCACTAGACCCCTTCAGCTACTGTTCATTATTATTATTATTATTATTATTATTATTATTATTATTATTATTATTATTATTGAGCTTTATTTTATCTAAAAAGACAGACACACAGAGAACACATGTTTATTCACAGTGGTGTCAAGATAGAACAAATCAGCAGACAACAAAAGCAAAAATTTACTATAGCTAAAAATAGAATAGATGACGAACAAATCAAATAGAATAAAATCAACAGATACAAGAGTAATGAACAGATGAAATTACAGTCTTTTATTTTGACAGTACTGGCAGCTTCCTCCGGAGCCGCAAAATATGATATAATACTTTTTCCACACACGCAGTAGTATTCCCCAAGACCTGTAAACACACTTTAATGTGTAACACTGGTGGAGTTACCCTTTAAAATTATTTACAGTCAATTACAACAAGATCTCAAGCAGTTGCCTTGAACGGCCCTAATGGCGACAAAAAAGAGCGCAAGCTTACACCTTTTTGCAGATTATGCTATCAAGTAGCGTAGATAATAGACAATGCCGATACTGTCAGATGATGACGTTTTACTTAAATTAGTCGTAATAAATGCAGTGTAAACACACCATGATGATGGGAGTTCACAGTTAAGTTGGCTGTCACAGAACAATTAAAACCGCCTCGTGCTGGCATTATCAAGAAGGAAACAAAATAAATTGGACCGGCACATAGACGGCTGTGTAACTGTGTTATTTTTCTAAAAACAAACACATATTTTAAAAGTGCCATGGCTGCACAAAGGTTCTGCAGCTTTAATAATATGCTGTTTTTTTTTTCCTCTGAAGAGTTGAAAATAAATTGGAGCCCGAGCCTGTATTATTTGCCGTGATTGTCTCAGAAACTTCAGAAAGTGGTTATCATTTTGTTTACTCACTCACCTCCACATGCGGCTGGTCCAGGGAGGGAGAAGCACCTCTAAGTTTCGAGAGCCTAGCATTTATTGGCACAAAAGGTCTCTTAAATGTCCTTTTTTAACATTATTTTCCTTCTTATTCTTCTCTTTTTATGGCTAACCAGCAGGCAGACTTTTTAAAAAGAGAGAACATAATAAGGAGGTAATGACAGAGAAATGGGGAAGTGCAAAAGCGAGGCAGGGAGGCTGATAGAAGTTTGAGCGCGAGAGAGGAAGACAAGCAGAATTAGACATGCAGGGGCCGAGAAACACTGAACGGAAAGGAGTAGCCGGGGAGACGGATACCTAGAGCAGTACCATGTTACTACACAGCGCCGTATCCCTGCGAAGCAGACAGCTCTGCAGGCCAAACAGTGTTTTATTCATGCAAAAGCCGTCACAAAAAAGTGCTAGGACTCAAGGCTGTTCAGGCTGTTGCTCAATTATTCATCAAGCAGAGAAATGTATCCTGATTGAAGTTGCTTTGAACTTAGGGCATCATTTTTCACAGCTGTTTTTTTTTCCCCTCCTTTTTTTTTTTTTTTTTTTTTTTTCAGTTGTGTGTAATTCGCCGCCAAACAGAGCTGCATCTCTCAACCCTCCAACCCCACCGGGACTCTGACTGTTAATTTATACCACTGTCAATTATTTATAATGTAAAAAAAGAAAAAAAAAAACCATTCATGCTAAATTAAGCCCTCATAATGCTTTAATAGCCAGGGAGCTACAGTATACCCCGCTGCTCGCGCATAATGTCTTTTCCCCTTTTGATATTCAGCTTTTCATTCTGACACATCAGGAAGTGAATGAGATTACCGTGCTACGCTTTCACTGTGGCCATTGGTGTTGTGGTATCTTTGTCGTGTTTTTGTTGTTTTTTTTTTTTTACTCCGTGCTGCGACTGAGCGCACCTCATCCAAAGGCTGCATGAGTAATTTGTCTTTGTCAGAGCCGGCGCGTGTGAGACACTCATTGAAATGGGTGCGCGCAGGAGAAAAGTGTATCTTAAATCATTTCCTGCCTTGTTACTTTCATAACACCTCACTATAGCTGAATCACAGTCCACATCCTTGGTTTTGTTTGAAGCCAGCATCACTAAAGTTGCAGCAGCATAACCCATGTATTTATTTCGCTCCTCTCCCTTTGCCACACACACACACACACTATTAAACGTATATTTCTGCTTGCCTTAGGCCAATCTGAGCCCATTTCACCCAACTAACGTGCCTGACACCGTGCTGGTCTGAGTGTCAAACTGCAGCTCAGTTGAACGTGACGCCGGTGTCAAATGTGCCGTCCTTTTTTTCCCTGTCGACTGCTTTTTCTCCTCCCTGTATTTCTCTCTATCCTCCAGTCTCTGGCTCTGTCTCTCCCCAGCTCTGCTTTACCCTTTTTTCCTCTCTCATTTTCCGTCACTTTCCCTTCTCATTTTCCCTCTAAATGCTCTTTCTTTCCCCTATCTTTCCAAAGACAGGCTTTTGCGGCTAGTTCAGCGGGCCGGATCTTATTTCGGTGTCAAATAAAAAATAAAAAAAAATCCCTGGCAAGCCTGCCTTTCTGTCCCAGCGGTGGAATAAAAGCGAGACGCGTCGTGTCATTTGGAGGCGAATGACACAGATTCCTCCACTGGCGCGCAAGCAGACGCGAGGCCTCCAATTAAAAGGCCGTTACGTGGCGGGGGTGCGCGGCTTGTTTGGGTTCTTTCACATAGTCGTGGGCCGCGGCCAAGCCTTCCATCCTCTCCTATTCCCTCTGTTATGTTTTTTAATATTTGTGTGAGGTTTGAACGGTCCCCACACAGACAGACAGAAGAAAAATACAGTCCACAGCGAGGTTTGCTCGTCTTTACTTCTAAAGCGATGCAGCATTGAGCTTGTGTTTCGATTGTTCTTACATGGTTTTCTCTGTGATTATCTGTGTGAACGTTTAACCTACATGTTTCAAATAAAATCAGTGTTTCCCGACAGTGGAGATGTCTCACTTCAGCATGCATGCTTTGATCATATATATATCTCTGTCTGCATGAAGGTGTGGTATATAGGTTCCTTCATGACATGCTTGTTGTTAAAGATCCATGTGAAGTAAACTATGTCAGGTCTGTCAGAATTCTTCCCTGTTGCAAACTTGCAGGTAGGCACACATCACTGATAGGACGAGGGATGGGACGGTATAAGATTTTATCACAGATGCCAATAGAAAAAAAAAACAGCTCTGGAATGGTGAATTAGGATTATGGGGACAGCCGTAAATCGTCGTAATTGTGGCACTAAAGAAAGATGTCTCCCCTGCCGACCAGCGCCTCCAGATTGCACTCCCATCTCCATGACCACCACTTCTGGTGCTTTACAGGCTCACATTAGGCTAAATCGTGACAGCGATATCCAAGGAGCGGTGTATTTAGCAGCAACTTCTCTGCTTGACTTGGTTCAATTTTGGGTGTTACATACCATCAAAGAGCAGGACGCAACATTGAAATCTGAGAAAGTGTGGGACTGTCATGCAATAAACCAGCAGCAGTAATGTGACATTACCAAGGTTGCCAGCTAGCTACTGAGACATCAGAAAACTGGCAGCGATTGAAACGAGTCCAGTTGTCTACGATACAGTACCCAGATTTACTATGACCTGGATGACTGAGAACCTTCATCAACTAGTATGGTTAGATGATGATCAGGATATCATTGTGAATATTTTGACCACGATAACTGTAATGTTGACTTTCATATCATCATAGAACACATTTGTTTATTTTTATAGAACAACCTTTTAAAGATCATTTTAAGGCCCCTCTGCTGGAATTAAGCATACATAAAGGATTGGCACTCCGCTGTCGTTATTTAGTTTGGAATCCATAGTATTTCAACACTCAACTAAATTTTATTCGGAGCAAATACAATGTCCAGGCTGTGCCCTCAGTCATGACGACAGGCTTACGGTTTTGGAATGACCACGAAAACGCAGGCTCCTGCTCTTGTTGCAAATTCAAAATGAATCTGGAAATCAATATAGGATGTACATTAGTTAGTAAGACAGTTTTTCAAGTCACTCCTGTCAGGATGTTCATGATTATCCCGATTTGTGATTATCCGAACGACGGAAATCCACCAAGATCAATTTATTCCCAATGTCTCTTTTTTTCTTTTTGCGCTCTACGATAAAATCTGATATCCTCCCCTCCCTGCTTGCAGGTTGTTTACTGTCTTGACTGACGAGATAGCTCTCATGCATTGCCCTGATTTCCAACATGAAGGTGCTGCATGTAAAATATTTACTCGCTGCCAGCTAGTAAACAAGCGCCCCTTGCTCGCTTGTTGGGACCAATCAAAACTTTGGTCTGAGGACATGAAAGCCTCAGACAGCATGTGGCGTGTGGGGGGGTGGGTGGGGTGTTTATGTTTGAGTGTGTGTGTGTGTGTGTGTGTGTGTGTGTGTGTGTGTGTGTGTGTGTGTGTGTGATTATGCATGTGTTCATTTTCCGCTCGTGTTCATGTACTGTCTGAGTAATAAACCTGTGCCGAAGAAGAGCCAAGAGCACCGTGTGGCACCCTGCTGATCCCAGGAGCCTCTGGGCCTCTGCTGCTGCATTTGTTTCCGTCACATGAAGAAAACATGGCAATTTTCAACTCCACAATCACGAACATGAAAACGTGCCCGGGTAATGTGGTAATGTTTAATTCCTCCTTAGCAATTTTTTAAAAAACGCACACGCTCGTGTCTCCTCGGAATGAGAAGCAGCCTCTTACCACAGAGAGAATCTTCATGTTTAATATATAGGGTGTTGTTTATTTAATTTTGATTGCATCACTATTTCTGTTACCAAGGGAACACTCAATTAAAAGGGTTACAGTTTTTGTTTCGCGGGCTCGGTTAGTGCGTTAGCGCTGGAGTGCGAATTTTTATCTCCGCTGCCTGATTAGCATATTCCATCATGTTAAACAAATAGAAGACAATGAGGGCCTTAGGGACGAGGGGCAAACGTGTGCACAGCATACAAAGAGATCAATCTGTTTCCAGTGGCACACAAAGGCCTGTTGTTAGAGAGCCCCTCATTGGCTATGCATTACAGATTGATGGAGTTCCTGTGTTGTCAGACCCGACTTGAACACCCACACTGCACTGCGTTAATACTGTATAAGCAGCAGTGTGTTGGCGCTCTCTCACTCGTTATTAAGAAAAGCCATTTTGTTGTTTATGATGCAGAATGAAATCCAAATTGACACAAAAAGAAAACACAAAAAATGCGAAAGAAAAATCAAACTGCTCTGTGCTCCACAAAGGACACTCCGTTTTCCCTACGATTTTGATGGTAAGATACTCTCCGCCCGCCTCTCCACTTAACGCCACTACACCGCTCCTCCACCCTTCTGTACTTACTGTACGAGCACGAGCTGCTGATAATTGGCTGATAGCCCTGCCTGCTGTTAGTCTCCTACATCCAGAGAGCAGAATTGTAGATCCCTTTTGCTAATTTAAGGACTCATTTTCTCAGTCAGTATCAAAACAAAGGCTCCTAATAAATAAGCAGCTCCTTAGCAACTGCCTATTAAAGACCGCAATCACCACTGTGGGAGCTCATGAAGCCTTGACAAGAGTCATGGGGGTCAATCATGTTAAGTGCACATGTTTACTTTTTTTTCCCGTCTCTGCTACTTTACATCCCCCCACACACACACACACACACTTCCCAGACCATAGTTGCCTTCTCTGACTTCCTTCTCATCTTTTCCTCACATGCTGTGTTGGTCAATTCACTCTAAATGCAACACATTACCAGCCAAAACGATGTTTTAAAGGGGCTCTTCATACCGGTTTGCAGGAAGTTACTAAGTATACTACTAACGACTGTACTACTGTACTAACTATGTATTAATCACGATTTTACTGGCAATATGTGGGCGGAGTGCAAGAAACGTGAAACATTTGACGTTCCTCGTCTCTCGGTCATCTGTACAAGCCTGTGGCCAATCTGCTGGACTATGGGTTCTCTTTGTGCGCGACTCGGGTCGGATTTTTCAAGGCAGTCCAGAGTATGTGGCTGTTCAGGTTCTCGAGTGTCCCATCTCCACTCAGCTAACATTAGTTTAGAAATCAGCTAACAAAAGCAAACAACCGGCTTCCAGCATGACACAGAAGCTCCATGAATACTCAAATCCTACAACTACAAATCCTCTGCACCCGGTGCACTATACTGACACAGAACATTACCCACAAATTCTCACCAGAAAATGAAATCTCACCATTTCTTCACTGGGACTAGCCAGTCTCCCTGTCTTTGCTGTGATTGATCAGTGCCCCGACGCTGCGCAATAATTGTCCCTCGACAGATCAAGAGTTCACATACTAACAATAACTGCAGATAACTGATTCGCCATCCGAGATTAAACAAAAACATAAAGGGTGTCATGTCATGGCTTTTTAATCTTGATACTTTCTGTTGTAATGAGTGCTTTATTAGCAAAGGCCTTCAATCTGTAAGGAGTCCCTCCGAGTGATGAACTCATCGAAAATGACCCGTCTCTTCGGCTCCACAGAGCTTTATAGTCTCTTTTTCCTCACTGTGTTGGTTTTACTGGCTTAACTTTACTGTTTTGTTCATTCTCACTACTCCCATCGACCTTGTTTCCAGACAAAGCACGGAGCTGTTTCCAGGAAAAATCTCTAAAAGACGAAAAAAACCACACACTCCACACTACCTTTTCAACACTAAAGCAAGCATAGTGGAGCATTTAATGGCTGGAGAGTTGGTGGAGAGCACAAACAGAGCTGAAAGGAGACTGAATGTTGGAGTTCCTTTTTTTTTTTCCCGGACATTACCGGGAAGATCTCCCGAGGAAGAAAAGCTTATCGTCATATCAAATTTGCAGTAATAACTTAATTTTGTGATTCCTGCCCCTAGTGGCCTAACAGTAGTTACTGTAGGTTAACATACAATAGTTTACACATGGTGTACTAAAATTACCTCTGTAACTTTATGAATGGAGAACTTCTGATACTGCGGTACGGCTGCTTCTACTTCTACTTCTACTTACAACGATGTATAACAGGCCTATTTAGCTAGAAGGACAGATCTGATAAAGTTAGGGTACCAAGGGTCCAGACTTTTACATTACCTATGTCTGACCAGCTCGGAATTTAAATGTGTTAAAACAATGCACAATTGATTTTGTCTACTCCACATTAGTTTTTAAAACTAAGTAAAACAATATATCCAAAAGTAGCATGCACAAAAAACTATGCACCTTTGTAATCCTGGCAGTAGGTTGTCAGGTTGAGTCTCCCATATCCCCTCTGCTCAAACCTCCTGGGTTAACGCTTTCAAATGAAATAAGAGTGTTTTTGTGCCAAGCAACAGACATAATCAATGAAATGGGATAAAATGTTGCCCCATCGAAATGATCAAAGGCCCAGCAAGATGTTGTTAAAGGGCCGCTGGTTGAATAAGTCTGATGTAGAACTTTCTGGAGGAAGATAGTTGACTCTGTATTCTCTTCCCAGGGCTGTCAAATATTGATGCCTTGGGTGGACGCTGGACCCTCCCCCACATAGGCACAGCATCAGTAATTAAATACCTGGCTATAAGTATCACAATTCATCTAAGTTTCTGCAGAAAGTTCCACATCGATGCTGGAGATAAAGTAAAGAACGCAGCCAATAAATGTGTTTTAAAACACAGGAAAACACAAATGATATCTGCCGAAGACTTTGGCAATGTGTGTGACAGATCCACAGAAGCTCTGCTCAGTCGGGGAAGTGAATCATTGCAGAAGGACAATTCAGCCTCCGTTACTCTCTCTCTTTGCATAGGAAATGCCGCGCCATTTTGCAGGGAAGGCAAGATCACATGCGAGATACCGTAAAACCCCCCTCACCCCGGCTTTATTTCCCGTGCGTAAACAAGGAAATAATTAGAGGTACGGCGTGCTCATCAACATATTTATAAAAAATGCATTCTCACATTCATCCTATGTACTCTGAAAACAAAAAAAACAAAAATAGCAACAGTAATCTAATGGAGCATTAAAAACAACAGCGTCCAGTTGCTGTGAGAGGATTATAAAAGTATTGAATGAAGGACAAAAAACAAAAAAAACAAAAAAACAAAACATGTACTGGAGGATAATTGTTGGTTTAGTCCATTAAAGCAGTTTATCTTTTCCATAAGGTTTACAGTGTTGCTCTGCCGTGTCCTCTGTCCTCAACACATGTTGCACACTGCGAAAAAAAAAAAAAAAGCAACAACACAATCTGTTTTACTCGCAATGCACACTTATTTCACGGGAAAAGAAAAAAAAAAGAAAAAAAAAGATCATTCACACACATACTGCACACACAGACCCTCCCAGCTTCTGCAGTTGGAGGTGCCAGGGATAGTTGGTGGGGTAGGACTTGTCCTTTTCCTGGTGAAGGCTTTCCTCTGGTTGCATCACTGCATGTATTCGCGCTCCATCGGAGACCCCTAAAACATGCAAACGTATACAACGCCTGTCACGCGCTGACGCCTCTGGAAGATAAAGGCAGAGAGGGAAAAAATGGGAGAACAAAGCAAAACAGATCATTATGATGCACACAGGTGCTTTTTAAATGCTCCATAATTGCTGCCATTTCACACACTTTGTCTATTGATGCCTGGTTCCTACTCTTCCGCCTGCACACATCACTAAAACCAGAGTTTTCATTCCCGGCACGTCACATTGGAATCAAGTTCCATTCAGATTGTTACGCAGAGATCTGAACAAATTGGAGCAAAAGACGGAATTTAGTTTGAGCAATAAATAACGGCGATATAAACAGTTCCTATTTCGCACGGAGCGGGAGGGAGAGAGATTTGGGCACCACGGCAACAGGCAATATCACATTTAAATGCTCTGCTGCTCGGGCAAGAGTGGAGGACAAAGGGAAGGAAAATGAGGAGAAAAAGAGATGCAAACAGGAACAGAGGAAGAGGGGGAAAGGGGAGGAAGGGGGAGATCGATAGCAGGAGAGAGTAAGGAGCAGACACAGTGGTGGGCAGGGGGGAGTAGAAATGAAGTGGGGGGGAAGGGGTTGATTTTTGTAAGGCTGTGCCTCCCTGGCAGTGGAGATGAGGTGGAGACAAATAGACAGGGAGGCGTTTGAAGTCAAGACGGGCTCCTCTTCACTGAGCTCCGCTATCTGATGACAGAGGGGAGGGATGGATGGGGGGGGGGACTTTCAGTGTGCAGGGAGACTGAGGAACAAGGGAGTAACAGGGTTGTAAATATTAAATGGAGAAAATGAGGAGAGAGTGAAAGCGGAGTGAAAAAAAAAAGACAAGAGGTGGCAACAAAGGGCGACAAAGAGAGACGGAGGAGCAGAGATGAGGCGAGAAGATGAGAATTTCTCTCAGCCAGAAGAGAGCGGCGACGAGCGAGACAGAGGCAGCTTTTCATACTCCGGGATGCATTTAGCACCACTCCGCCTCAACCTGATTGAATTTTAAATTGCGTCACGAAGTATGTTTTATTAGCATGCCAATATATGTATAAGAGCATTATGATAGCAGCCCGCCTGCCTGCAGAGAATTTAGCTTAGCACTTTATGAAATAACACTTTGCACGATTGCCAAGCAATCATGGGTAGGAGCTTCAGGGCTGTTGCAAATGGTTACAATTAAACATATTAATAGGGCTCAGATTACACTACTATCCACATAATCACATTGCTTACAGTGCTTATCTGGTGTGATGGCTTTCTGTGAGGCTGCTCTCCACCTCAGCTGTTATTACCCAGCCTCGCATGAGGAGCTAATCTTTTGTCATTACACTATCACACAATATCTGTTGCTGCCGCTAAAGTCAATAAAAACCAATTAGGCATACTTTAGCGAGGCGGCTTTTCCTTCTATATGCATGCGTAGTGTGTGCTGGGGCGCGTGTTCCAGCAGCAGAGACGTGAGACGAGCGGCAGCAGAGAGCTTTGAGAGGTGGCAGAGGGCTGCAGCTGGTACATGTTTCTGCTTGACTTCAAGGTTCAAGAGTTGAGGCCTTATCGGTTGGATTTTCCCTCTGAATCCTTCCATACAGAACACCATGGCCCTTCAGGAATACTACTGCAGAGAGCCAACTACAGTATGGTGTGCTTGGTACCATACGATATAGCATCTGTGATGTACAGTAATGTAAAATAAATCTAAATACAATATGATAAGACAGTATCATGCCTACATAGTACTTTAGCATACTGCATTGTTGAATACTTCCTATACAGGACTATACAATACTACACATATATTACACTGTGCTGTAATATGGTGTACAATAACTTGCTTTATTGCGCTGTACTTATATACTTATACAATATTTGATTCACTGTGTCCTTTACTGTACTATACTCTTTTCTGCTCTGTAGTATTATACACTATGCTATGCTATACTTGGTCTACTGTGCTCCATATGGTACTATACCATACTGCACTGTGCTATACTGTACTATGTATTGCTTCACTGTACATTACTCTTTTGTATCATGTCTTAGACTCTTCTATGCTTTAGGATAATATGAGCTGATGAACTGCGCTCTATACAAAACCATACTACATTTATTATAATATACTTCACTGTACTAATTTATTGTACTATATTACACTATACTGACTTGCTTTACTGTGCGTCACTCTGTTGTACAGTATTCTATACTATGTGCTTTACTTACTACTACTCAATAATATGACTTAAGGTACAATACCATATACTTGACTTTTCTGTGGTAGTATGAAAATTCATCAAAACGCCTCACCGTACTATATAGTTTGATCTACTGTGGTCACACACTATAATACACCACAGAAGTATATATTGTTAGCCTGTTGGCCTTACATTCTCTCTTATGCTGCGCTGTGCTTTACATGCATACTACACTAGTACAATCAAGAAGGACTTCTGGGGCGCCGCATAGCTCAGTCAGTAGCGCGCGCGACCCATGTGCCGAGGCTCTGCAGCGGACCCGGGTTCAACTCCTGGCCCGGGTCCCTTTGCTGCGTGTCACTCCCCGTCTCTTTCCCTGTTTCCTGTCCAACTCTTCAAGCTGTACTATCAAATAAAGCCAGAAAAGGCCAAAAAAATACTTAAAAAAAAAAAAAAAGAAGGACTTCTTATGAATTAGATTATTCACTGAGATGTGTGGATTGAACATGATAAATGTGAATAGTGTTATAGTGCAATTAGAACCCACTGTGGCACGCAACTTCATTTTAAGAGAGTAATGAAGCCGCGCATGGTGCGGGATGGAGTCCTAAATGTGACGGAGCCTGATGCTGGTGGTGGTGGAGGTGATTAGATGAAGAGACAAAAATGGTTGAAATTTGGATGGGTTTGAAGAGGAGAGGCATCCAGTGAGCTCAGACCTGGGGCATCGGAGGTGAATGGGGTGGATGAGGGGTGCGACGATTTGCGCTAAAGTGGCACACGACATCAGCAGAGAGGAGGACAGATTCAAAGTTTGGTGGCCCTGATACGATTGGCTTAAGAAGACTGTGGCATAATCTGGTTGGTTGAACTGAAAGCAAACAGCTAGAGACGGGTGACTACACGAAGGAAGCCACAGATGAGGGAGAGAACGTGATGTGAATGATGAGCAGCATAAAGACAGTGTTCCTGGTTGAACTTGTGCTGTGGTGTACTGCATCGCACTCTACTGTCCGAAACGTACACGCTCTTAATTATTCTTTAGCATGATACTTAACTTGCTTTACAGCCTACTAACCTTGTAGTAAACTTTGTGTTTTAATACTGACACTTGGTTCAGATGTCAGGCACTGTTCCACATTTTATAAGATCATGTCACGACTCTGTGGCTGTAGCTTCGGTATGACTGTCTTTGTCTTTGGCTTCAGTGCTGCTGTCTATGTCTTTGTCTGTCTGGAGGCAAGTCACACAGTCTATTCATTAGCCCCCTTCCTGCTGCCTGATAGGCCAATTGTTTCTCACTGATGCACTGTGGGAGAGATCCACACCAGGGGCAGGCTGTTTTTGTTACATCGGGAACGAGCAGATAGCAGACATGTTGAGAACAGCATCTGTGCGTTTTTTTCCAAAGGAAGAGGCAAATCTGTCAGATAAAAAAGTACGAGTCCGTGTAGGGCTTTGAAGGCCAAAGGCAGCTCGCTACATACTTATCAGGCTGGTGCTGACAGTAGCAACGAACTAATAGGCTCATCTGCGAAGCGTATTGACAGCGCAGCTCGACTCAGTTTTGTGCCAGACTAGTCAAAGACAGCATTGTGCTTTATTAGAGGTGAAGTGTGACAGTTGTGAGCAGTGCAGTGCAGAGCAGTGGCGCCTCGCGCATCTAAAGACCCACCCCTCAAAAAAATAAATAAATAAAAAATCAACTTCTTTGTTCACAGAATTATTTTGCAACCTTACGACGCTGTGAAAGCACTTTCTTCTGCCTCAGATCTGGATTTTGTATGTCGTTAGGATGATGGCTGCCGGAGAAGAAAAGGTGAAAGCAAGTAGATGTTTGGTTTGCAATTCAAACGGAAAATGGAGACAGAATCTTGCTTGTTTGCAATCTCAGCAACACTCTAGAATTGCCAGGCTGTCTTTAAAGCTACTTGGCAAGGCAGCCATTTGTGCTACAACTATGGCAAACTCGTATCACTGTTGTTGTAGATGAAATACCTCATGCCTGCAGCCCCAGTGCCTTTGTTTTTCTCATTTGGATGAGGGTTACATGGTAATGTAGTTTAGTGCTATGCTGAATGACCTTCATGGCCCTTAAGCCATTAGAAGCGACGACATCTTGCTCTTTTTTGTTAGTTTAGAGTTTCACAAATGCATTTTTACTGTGGCCTTAAAACAAAAAGAAAAAAAGGCCCCCGCATCGATCCCGATATAACTTGTCCTCGACTCTGTCTCATCAGAGGTTATTTATTTCTAAACAGCTTCCAACTGCTCTAACCTCAAGCGCATGACTGAAGTCCTGACATTTGGTGAAGCAAAACAAAAATTCACTTATCAGATTGAAAAGCAGAGCAAATTTCATTAGGCGCTCCCTGAATGCTGCCACTGTTTATGAACCGGTTATGGATTTAGCAAGCCAACAGGGATCGCCAGGATTACGTGACAAGACAACTCAAATTATTCATTATCTTGCTAGTCTTATTCCAAGATGACACAAAAAAAAAAAACTAATTATGAATCATCGTAACAAGCAAGAACTGTTTTTCTAACTGTGCCCAAGGTCGCATTGCCAATTAATGTTTGCAGAGCTGTGGGTGTAATCCCTGTGGGGGGGGGAGAACCACTTCTCTTCAAGCTGTCATCTCCTGTGTTCTTTCATTATCTGTGCTAATCAGTTGTCCACTGTTGGCTTGTGAAATCTCTGTTGTGCTTCTCTTTGTCCCCAGTGCAGAGCTGATGTGGGGTATGAGAATTGTCTGGTGTTTAAACATACTGTCTATCAACTGGAAGACAAAGGATGGGAGAGGGAAAAGCAAATCCTGGGCTCTGTTCAAACCTTGTGTTACTTTATTAATTCATGTTTTGGATATGTCAACTCTTTTGAACTGCATACACACACACACACACACACACACACAGAGGGAACTTTCAATATTTGCAAATATAATGACATGCAAAAATTACAGCAACACAAATAAATTATGTATATAACGAAGTTTTTCACAGTCGCTGCAGTAAAAGTAATAACACAGCATGCGTTTTCTAAAGTTTAGTCTACTGTCTGATTGGGATTTATTGTCTGGAACGTTAATTGCACTTTTACGTTCATAGTAAACACAGTTACAAATGTACTTTCAGGGCCTCCTACAGCACAATTTTGGAAACAGAAAGACTTCTGCTGTGTTTCTATGAAAGTCGAAGCTTCAGAGAGAAAGAGCAGAGGCACTACATCACTCGGCGAGGGACGCACAGTTAATCTAAGGTGAATGCAAACTATGTCATCCAGCAACTAAATTTATCATGAGACGGCATGCATCAGGCAAAGACGTGATTTACTGATTCTTCGCATTGAATCTTCACCTTCTGCTAGTTAATCAAAGCAGAGGAGGAGGTTTATCAAAGCAGAGTTTCGAAAAGTAGAGGAGAGTAACTCAGTCAGTACCGATCAGATGGGAGTGTGTGTGTTAATGCTCGACCCACAGGAGGTCAGACACTTGGCTGGTAATCACCCTGCATTTCACTCCATCTTGAGTTACGTTTCATCATATCTCATTGTGTTTGCTTTTGTGCCTGTGATGTCTGGAGCCTTCTCCTACATTAATTAATTTTTGGAGGCACAACCTGAATATACAACGCAGACATCTTACTGCCTTGATTTGTGCTGAATGTATTGACAGTTGCGTGTTTGCACACCCAGCAGACTTAATCCCTGATTGGTTGCCTTCATTCTCCACACTCGACTGATATCTCATGGTCATGGTGTAGTACTTGTTATGTCTGGTTTTTCTTGCAGTTCTGACACAGGGGTTTATGAGCAATAGTTTCCCTCAGTGATCACACCAACCTCTGTTTCGTCCTCCCTATTCTGCTGCTCCTCTCAGGGTCGCTCATCCTTCACTTGTCACTCACTCACCCTGGCACTTCACAGCCAGTGTCTCTGGGCTTGGCAGAACGCACAGGCTGCCGCTGCTCCGCTAACCAGCCCGGAGACATTGCAGCTGCGACCGCCAAAGTGATTGGTATGTTTACCGGGAAAACTACAGCTTAGAGTCCACTGGTGCTTTTTTTTTTTTTTTTGCCGTTGGGTTTGTAAGACAGAGACACAAACTGATAGCACAGACAGCAACTTAAAATACAGGTAGGAAACAGCATGTTAGCTAATTGTTGTCTCATTTGTGGTGTGACTAAACAGTTAATTAAATTCAGAGCAGTGACCTTCTGCCCTCTGGTTGTCCAGCAGACTACCAGAAGAGGGGTGCATGCTGAGAACGGGCACTCGACCACAGGCACAGGTTCCACTGGTCCCACTTCTTTTGTTGTCCAGGGGACTACCAGGGCCACAACAGTCTCTATCGGATTTTTTTCTTTGTTCTTTTTGGCAGGAAGAAGGCAGGTATCAGTAACTGATATAAAATATATATACATGATATAAAAAAATATATACATGCCTACTGCAAATACATGAACAAGGAATCACAAACGGGTTCGCCTTTTTTGGCAACAGAAAAGTACTTTTAAGTCAGTAACTTTTCTCAGTGAAAACAATGTTACTTTCAAAAGCAACAATACACAACCCTGATATCAAGCAAATTTGCCAACCGTGCTGAAAACAGCTTTCTGCTTTGTCCGGCCGAGACTGATGAGCGTGAGGAGTTTGAACCAGAACAGTAAAGGTCATTAAACCAAAGTAATTAGCTGAAAGATGCTAAAACACGGACAGAGCTGAGAGGAACTGCATTTACGTGATGATTTCCTGTCGTGCTGTTACTGTTAGCACATCCTTTAACTTTAGAAATGGCTATTTGATTCATAGTTTGTATAAAATGTTCATTAGAGCACCTTTATCAGTCCTTTCACAACTTTATCATCTTCAAGTGTTACCACAAAGTGTTAACAGTTTGGTCTCAAAGCATTTATTCAGCTTTCACCTCCAGCCTTGTGGCCACTCGTATAGTCTCTGTCTTACTGTTTTGTAACTGAATGACATGGATCCAAGTAAAACCATCTGCAAACAGCTGCCCTGCTGAAGTGTCTTTAAGCAAGGCACTGAAGCTGGACCTGTTCCACACAAGCCGGTCTCGTCCTCAGAGCTCCCTGTGGACGGCACCAAGACACCAAAATTACTATTTTACATTTTAATTTTTATGATAATAACACAGCACACTGTCATGTACAAAATCTGAGTAAACACAAGCTGGTGGAAATCAGAGCAGCAATTACTATTGCCTGCAGAGTTTAGAGGTATTAGCAACCATTTCCATCAATAAAACATTAGGGATTAGCGGTCAATTTGCTGTGTTTTATTGACAGATATTTAAGGCTGATCGAAATGCAATCACCAGGAAACCATCGCAACTCAAACTAATGAGTCACTTCTGTTTGTCTCTCTCGCCTTCCATCTTTTCAGACTTTAATTGTACATCTCTCTTTCTTACTCTCGCTGCTTTTCAGGCAGCCAGGTGCACTCCCATACAGGGCATCTTACATGGGGTTCATTTCCGTCAGCACTCTGGCAGGGGACTAATAGCTCAATGACGGTATTAGGATGACAACTTTGTGTATAATTTGCTCAGTGTGAAGAGCGCACTCGACTTCCTGTTGACTCACATCAAGCGGGAAAAGAGATCTGGGGTGGGGGGGTGATGGGATGACTCAACAGATAAAGATTTTTGTCAACTTTGGGTGCACTTGCTGAGTTTTTTCCCCCAATCATTTCATCGACAAAAAAAACATGATGTCTTCTTTCTCGTGCTCAACAACAGGCCTTTTCTGCCCGGAGTTGCTGAATTTTCAGAGGCCAGAAGAAGTCTGTCCCGAAAGCTGTGGAGGCGGAAGCTCCTCTCTTTCATTTTCCCCCATGTGACTTGAATGCACCGCGAGACAGCGTCGGGTGGAGAGGGTGGGTCTGTGCTTCTTCCTCTGTTCTGCGGGCGTGGCAGCAGCAACACCTCAGGGCTCTCTTCCCCTGCTCTCTGTTCTGATGTGCCTCCCCCTCCTCCCCCGCACCATACACTGGCTCTGCTGCCCACCCCCCTCCCCAGCTTTTGCCATTTGATCGCCCCTACACGAGCCGCAGCTCTCTGCAGTAGGCTCCTAACTTCATTTTTTTTGTGCAGGTTGGGGGGTGTGTGGTGTCGTGATGAATTTACAAGGCACACATACAGACAGTAGGCAGGGTAGAGACACATTCATATACACAGAGAACAAGAACGTGTGAGAGAGAGAAGGGGGGAGAGCCAGCGACTGTGAAGTTAATTAGAACATCCTGTGTCTACCTCTCTCTCTCTCTCTCTCTCTCTCTCTCTCTCTCCCTCCCTCCCTCCTCTCTATCTCTGAGAGGCTTTGATGTGGCTTAGTGCCTGGAAACTTAATGAAAAATGTATAATAGCCTTTCCGTTCACTGTCCCCCCCCCCCCCCACCCCCGTTTCTATTCCCTCCTTCCCCCTACTGCTACCTTAGGGTCCTGCCTCCATGACATGGTGCTTTTATGCCACGTGGGGCAAGTTTCCGAAAGCTAGTGAGGAGAGCAGTCGGGCACAGATCGGTCCACGCTGAGTTGGCTAACTTTGAAAACGCCATTTGCATTTTTGAATGACATTTGCCTCCCAGAAGTATTTTCACGTTGTTTTTTTTTTTTGTTGAGATCTCTGTCCACGCTGACTCCAGAGGCCAACAATTGCGTGTTTCCATTTCTTCAATTTGAAGTCCGGCTAGCTCATTAGAGCTGCAGCGTATTGAATGGGGCAGCCACTGACTTCAGCATTTAGTTTCCCCCCCTCCTTTGTTTGAAATACTTTCATGTAGCTGAGTGAAGTCGAAAAACAACGCTTTCTGCTTCCCGAGGAGAACAAAACGAGCGCTGTCTTCAGTTTGTCGCTCCTGCGTGTCTGGGGATATCAGCTTGGTTTTTGAGGTTCAGTTCACAAAGAAAGGCTTCCTGTCGCATCTCCAGCATTTGAGTTCATATGTATTACTGGATGTTCAACATGGGACACACGCCCACAGCTACACAATTTAGTTGTTCTCAATCACATAATATCTATGTTTTTGTTTTTTTGTCAGGCAGTTAAATGGATTAAGTACTTAGCTGAAACGAGTATTTGGTTTGAATTAAAAAGCATATTTGCAAAGGCTAAGAAAAGGTGGTTGCTAAGAAGTTCCTAAATAAGACTACAGCGGTTGTCAGGGACTCTAACTGTAATCATTTTGTCTACAGTATAGTGTACTAAAAGGCTTGTGTTGGTGATGTTGAAGCCATGCAATCACAATATAGTTCATCCATAGCTCAAGATTAGCTTTTTACTTCTGGAGAATGCAATTTTCTTTAAAAAAAAAAAATAATAAAATCAGAGAAGTGGAAGAAGGAAGAACCTTCTCTGACTTACATATCACACACTGTACAACACAGTGAGATGGGTTTTCTCCATTTCACCCGTCCTGAGGGAGCAGCAGACGCATGAGGTGCTCTGGGACCAACTCCAGATCTTAGCCAGCATCTTAAGGGCACTGACACAGAAAAGTGCTCTTCGTTTGTGAAGATTTCCTGCTGATCAAAATATCTCAGCCTCACAGTCTTGTTTTCTGGAAAAATCCAGAAACCGACTGAAAATTCCCTTTTTGTTTTTCTTGAGGGAACCAGGTCGATGCTTACGTACAGTTTAGCCTTCAGAAATATGTCACTCCTGCAGCACTCAACACTTTGACCCACGGCATAGCCTGCCTGCTTCGTAACATCACACTTCTTGTTTCTCCTGTAGTGCAAATACAGACGACGGTGACCTGAAGTTTCCCCAGGAAATACACCGACCTATTCAACTGTACCACCACCTTCTGACCAGCTGGCTGTTGATTTTACTCCTCTTCAGAAGCTTTTGGCTGCTGGATGGGCGCTATGTCTGAAGTGTGGGCTGTCCCTCCATGAGCAACCCGGCTGCAGTTTGAGCCCCACATGTGTAAGTGCAAATATGGATACAAATGATATAGCTGGTGCAGATACAGCTAATGGTGTGCTTGTTCATCCCTATAAATGAGCATTAAACAGTCATAAAGGTTACCTTTAATGGTAAAGGCTTGAGAAGTACACTAAGTCAGCATATTGTGTCATTTCACTATGTCTGATGAAAAAGAGTTTATAGCTGTTGTTTGACTACATAAACAGAAATACATGTCGGCAACTGTCATGTGTGATCAGCTGTATTAATGTTAAACTGAGGGATACCAGAGAGATTTAGATGTGGCAGAAACTTGTTTTTAACTTTTACCTTTAATCCAGAACAGCTCCCGTTGAGATTTTCATTTTCATCATTTTTCAACAGCTCGGTTTCCTTGTCCGCACTAGAACCCTGATTTATCCACTCTAAGCTTAGCTTTGGGCTGTCAGACTTAGCGCGGGTGGAGTGATAAAGAAAAAGATCACTTTTAAAAAAAACATTCTCCAACTTCTTTCATGTTTAAACTGAAAACAGCCTCGCATTTACAAAAACACAAGGTGCTGTGATGGTTGGTCGTGTTGTTTCAGCTACTGGTGAGTCAATGAAATCTGATGCAGGAATAGTTTGAGTAACTGATCCACGATCAGGCACCAAAACACAACACAGTTTACACAGGTTTAAAGTGATACAAGGAAAGGTTTTACACGTCTGGAAAGCTTTCACAGCAGCAATCACTTCAGCTTTCACCGTGAGACTCTTGGGGGGGGCTAGTGGAAGTACACCATTCGAGGTAACTTCAAAGTATAACAGGCCATGCGGCACCTTTTCCAGATGACAATGAAGGCATTGTCATGAAAGTTGTTAACTTTTCTGCACTTTTTAGCCTCTGCACCAGCACCCCCGCTGTGTCTATGCAGCCCTGTGAAATTGAAATGAATGAGGTGCTGCGTTTTATTACCCAGCGCTGTTGTCTGTGTGAGCGTGGCTTCGACTTGCACGTACGACAAACCTACGGAAAACAAATGTCACTTTTTGTCACACAGGGCGACTCTCTCTCTCCGTTTCCACCTCCTCCCTCAGTTTTTACCATCCTGTCCCCACCCCTCCCTCCCTCCCTCGCTCCCTGCCTTCCCACCTCCTTCCTCCCTCGGCGGTCGCTTTCTGCCAGTCAGCACATCCCCCGGGCGGGGAGTTTGATCCGAGCCTCTTCAACTCTCCCTCTCTCCTTCCTCCCTCTCTCTCCCGCTCGCAGTCTGCGTTTCCTTTCAGCTGCTCGCTCTCTGTCGATTCGCCACTCTCGCACAGAAGCGGTCTCCATTACTTACCGTCAAGTCCAAGTTCAAAGATGACATTCTCTGACTTTACTAAGGCCCGTCAGTTCGACTCAGTGAAGTCGCCGCAGTCGCGAGGGGAAAGGGAGAAAAGAGAAACGCGTGTGATGAGTGACGTCACGGGCCAGAAGGAGACGGTGTCAAGTGTAATCCATCACCACCGATCAGCGTCACGTGGCTATTAACATGCTTTGGCCGTGCTGGCTATCAAACAGGGTGTGATGAGCAGTCACCCACCAGAGTTTTCCACTTCTCACACTCATCGGATGATGGATTCTTTTTTTTCCAAATGCTCATTAGCCATCCTCCCTATTTGCGGTTGGTGCTCCGCCACTGTACCTGTCATCTCTCATTCAAATCAGCATCTCCGCTCCGTATCCTCGCCTCATTTCATTCCGGCTTGTTCGTAAAGATGAGACTCAATTTTGCCTCTCCCTGTTCCTCCTCACCATCTCTGCCCATTTCCACGTTATTCCCAGGCGTGTTTTTCCGGCTCTTAGACGCCTGTTTTGATAAGCACACGGCAAACACGTTATATGACTCGGCACCTTTCCCCCTACTTTCCAATCTCCCGCTTCTCTTCCCGCTTTCTCTTCTCCCAGGTTTTTCGGAGCTATATTTGCTGGCGCGTTTGTTTGCAGATTCATCTCCCCCCTCGTCGAGGCTTGTCTCGGTTTGTTACCGGCCGCTTCATCTCGCAAAGAGGTGGCGGGAACACTCGGTTTCTCAACATTTCTGCCGGCTTCAAACAGCCACCTGAGCCCCTTTTATCCCCATCCCCGCGTTAAAACTGCGCAACTCGCTTCTTCCGATAGCGTTCGGTAAGAAGAGTAGCATTTGTGCAGAATCAGTGTAACTTGTGTGCTAATGGTTGTGACTTATGGAACATTACCTCACCGACACAGACGGCTTAATTCTTATGTGCAGAAAGAACATCTTTTTCTTTCACTCTGCTTCTCATTCCCCTCTCACTCCTCTCCTTACTTCTCAACGATGCCTTCGCCGTCTCTCCTCCTCCCCCTCCTCCTCCTCTCCTGGGACCCTTCCTCCATCACACTTAACTCCTCTTCAAAGCCATCTACTCCACCTCGTCCCCCGCCCCGCGTCTCTCCCTCTCTCATCACTATTTTGGTTTTATGAGTTGGATGTCCTCTGTCTCCTTTATGCACCCATCCACCATTTCAGAAAGTAAAGTCAAACACACACACACAAACACCCCCGCCCTCTCCTCCTCTCCGTGTCCTCGTCGGGTTGAGCAGAAGGTCGTAGTCATCAGCAGTCCATTAGGGCACAATGGCAGGAGCTGTGCTGCTCCGACAGAGTGCAATGTGCTGTTCTGGAGGCAACAGGGCCAGAGCATAGAGGGAGGTACTGACTGGCCCGGCACCCCCAGCAGACAAACAATAACACTCTTTCCACTCGCGGTGTGCGGCTGAATGCGTCGGCTCTGTGTCCTTTGCCAGCAGAATGATGTGTTCCGTCCTCCCGTGGCTCCCTTTATTGGCACTCTCAAATAGGAAATAAAACGGGAAAGTAAAACTTCATAAGCTCAGTAAATAATACATTTGCGATCATGTTACGTAACGGTTCTGACATTTTCACAGCGAACCACTGACGACAAGGTGAAACAGCTTCGCGAGGCACTCGAGGCTCCATCAACTTTGGATCTCTTAATCTGTGCAATGAAAGAAACAGATTGGAGCAGCGGGATAAAATTGTTAAGCTCTCTATTTAAGCGATGCCTTCGAATTGACTCGTCCTTTTTTGCAGTGCGCAAACCACAGAAGTAAATGTGTGTGCATCTGACATGAAAGTCCCCGTCTCCTAACAGCTTTCAATCAACAGAATTCTCTGCCAAGGTTAAGACTGTTTTTTGTTCAATGCTCGTCTGCCCTTCGTTTTTCCACGGCCGCTTTCAGCTGAAAGAGGGGGACGTAATACTCTGCAGGTTTTGTTTGCATTAATTCAATCAAAGTGAGAAGTAGGATGATGGTTGCGGGGCTGTTTGCGCTCATGTTGCCAGCCTCTGTCAATAAAAAGTCATCAAATCACACCCACACAGCCCCGAAGAAGCAGATTAGCAATGTTATTAGCCTTGCTATAGCAATGTGACTCTGGAGGTGGGAAATTGGTCGGTCCACCTCTTGGCAGCCATTGAATTGCTATAAAATCTTTTACAGAAGTCCATGGTGCTGAGAGGTGGATCCCAATGACTATGCTATCCACCTGACTTTTCATCTAGCACCGGCAGCAAGTCCAAACCCATCCAGTGACATACTCCATCATCCAGGCTGCTGAGTAGCACTAAATCAAGTAAGGCATTGACTTTCTCCATGCTTAAAGCTGCTGTAAGTTATACATTTTTTGTTAGAATAAGTGTTAAATAGCTACTTATTCCAACAGTAATCATTGTTATGGAGTGTTTGGTCTGTAAACCATGTCTCTACTCCCTCTGCTCATGCATTAAAAGAAGACATGTTCTGGTATCCCTGCCCACTTTATCTGATCGAGACAGTAAACTCCATATAGAGGTGGTCCCGTCTGCTAGTGAATACAGAGAGTGCAGGATCCTCCTGTTTGCTGATAGGTCTGATAATTGACGCTTTAACAACAGTGAATCAGCTTGAACACTTGATTCAGGAGCAAACTCGCGCAAGACAAAAACACATTCCCTTCAGCCTCAGCTGTGCTGTGAGTTTAGTGTTAATTACTAAGCCATCATGGTGCAGCAACATTAAACCTTCTACACATGAGCGTGTTAGCGCTGTCATTGTTAGCATGTACAACAGCCTGCTCGTAGTCTTGTTGAACGTTAAATTCTTAACTGATAATAACAAAGGAATGTTTTCCTAACTTTAAACGTTGAGTCATGAATAATTAATGTCACAGCAAAATGCTTTAATTTTGAGAGCATGTTTTCAGGAGCTTGAACAGCATCAGACTCTTAGCTGGCATGTCAATCATGAGGCAGTAATTAAACAAATCATGGGGGAAATTCATAATGCACCTGATGAGGGGACACTGAATGCACAGAGCACAGGACTAGATTGAATTGCCAACAGATTTTGCAGCATGTGGTGGTTTAACTCCATTGTGGTCTGCCTATAGTTTTAGATATACAGCCATTATTAAAAGTGCCAGAGAGAAGCTTTGCTCATAGGACTGAATGGCAGCTGTATCCACAGGTCACACAGGACGAAGGAGGAGGCATATTTTAGTAATCCCAATAGGAACATTTGGTGTCCTTACTAATAATATACATGCAATGATAAAAACTATAATAACAATGCATGGAGAGGTGTCAGAGTTAGGGGGCTGTGCTCGTAACCACAAGCAGTTAGAGGTCCAATGCCTTGCCCGAGGGCACCTCTGCAGTGCCTAGGATGTGAACTGGCACCTACAAGTCTAATTCTTACTGGTATGAGTGGGTCTTGAACCGGCCACCAAGGCAAGGTTCTGTAAAATATTGTCCTTGAACACTTTGTGCAGATTTGTTCCATTGGTATCACTGGTGTGTTTCCAGCCTGTTCTGACTGCTGGCTCCTATCGCAAATACAAACACATCAGTGGTCCCGTGCTTCTAAGTCTGACGCTTTAGGTACCCCACTAGTGTCACTTCTTAATGTGCCCCTCAACTGCAGTCGTATATAAAGAGTGCAAAAAGTGGTAGGGGTGGTCAGTGTGGTTGGATGGGTCATTCGCTGGATTCGTAAGAGCTGACCTCACTTACAAGACTGAATGTAGATATGTTTGACCAAAGCTTTGTTTTCCTAAACCTAACCAAACCATAGCATTTTCACAATGTCAATGATGACAGTCCAAAAGCCAAAATATGTAGTGTTTGTCAGCACACTTGATGATTGATTAACCAAACATCGCACATGTATTGTCGCTCGCTTGACCACGGAGCCCTTCACATGTACAACAATGGGGGAAGGTTGAGCGACATCATTTAAAGCCGAAGGCCACTGACAGAGCTGTCGCATTTGATGAGCTGGGAGTGAAAACATGTTGACGTTTCCACGTGAAAAAACTACATTTTCTGATCGTAGAGACTGTGGTGTAAGAATTTTTGAAAAAATACGTGGGTGTCGAAAATGTATTAACAAGTATTAACAAATGAGTTTATCTTAAGTGCAGTATGGGAAGTATTTTGTTCCTGCTGCTGGCAACAAATGGTGAGATATAGATATAAAAGTGATTATTTGTGGAGTATTAAGTATTTAAGTGCTCCTTACAGGCATCAATGTTCCGCTACATTGAACTTGATGGCACAGAATTGGCTGAGCTCGTAGCCTCCAGCACAAATGCACTGTGGGATGTTGGACGGTCGTGTACTTATTTTGACTTTTTTTGCATGAATTCTCAGACAGTCGCATCTGGAAATAGGAGTTATTTAACAACTTCACACCATAATCGACCTTGTCTGACTCACTTTCGTCTTGAATGACATCGCGGCCATAACAATATGTTCAGCAGTTTAAACAGTACAATCGCAAATAAACCTCTGACAGACAATGCCAAAGTCCTCCTGCCAAAGCAGCACTTAAAACCTCCAAATTGAAGCTCCCGCTCCATTATCAGACACACAGGTCACAGATGGTCACAGATAATAGGCTCTTTAACGGCTGTTACTGTTTTGGCTTTTTCCCCGCGTCCCCCTTACCCTTTCCTCTACATGTTTATGTTGACAAAAATGGAAATGTGGCTCTAATCGGCAGTGTCCACAGACAGACGACAGGCTGAGGAAAATGGGACAACAAAAAGAAAGTGTGACCATACCTTTCTCATTAAGCTTTAGCATAGGCTAATGAGCCTGTCCGATCCCAGCGAGCAAACATCAAATTAACTTTGCAGTGTGGAAAACGGATATAGTTACAGAATCCAGCGGTATGCGTTTTTAAACTTGTCTAAGTGGTGCGCACTGACTGTTTGTGGGTTGCTGTCAGACAAATGTAATGGTAAACAGAAAAAAAAAACCCAGCACGCCAGATGCTGCCTGAAATGGATGCATTTATGTTACAATCACAATTAACTCCCACCACCTGTGACAGGTGCTACTGTTACCTGCTGCTTGACTTTTACAATGCACAAATAAGTAGTTTTTCTTCATCTCCCTTTTTCCCTTTAAACGCCCGTAGACACCGTTATAGAAGACATTAAAAGACATGGTGTGATAGGACGTCTTTTAGTAATTAGCTTTGTTGCCGCCGTGTGTGCCTGCCTCATCAAAGCTGTTGTTTGGACCTAATGCTCACTGTCACGATCATGTACACTGCTGTGACGCTCATGGCATACCTCGTGTTTGTGTGCGTGAGTGAGTCTGAGTGTGTGTGTGTGTGTGTGTGTGTGTGTGTGTGTGTGTGTGTGTGTTTCTGAGTTAGCTGTTTGTCTGGAATTTTCCTATTTTCATTTCAGTGTCGGTGACTTGCAGACTGCGCTAACCTTTCGAAATGGCACCGGCTGTCCGTTTCCCTGGCAAGAACTCCAAAAGAATGGAGTGTGCCGCCAATAAGGTTGGCTTGGCTCCCCTCTGTCTGAATTACTCTGTTTCGGTCAATCACTCCATCCCTGTTTACGTAGGACTCAATTTAGCCGTGATTGATTCTGCACCCGGCGCACACACACCCGCGCCTCGAATTCAGGACAAGAGTTTGGAAATTGTCAGCCATCGATTCTCAATTCGCCCACTCCCGGAGGCAAAATTTGTCTTTCGCATTCTCGTCATGGGGGCGCAGCTTAATTAGTTTTAAGATTTGTTCCACTTGGACACAAATGACAGTTAATGGTTCTTGTGGGACTTTGCACACAGTCTGTCGTGCTATTGGAATGGCGTGTAGCCCAGCTGTGAATGCAAGATGTCTTAGTTTTTACAATGGATTGATTAAGTTGCCAGAAGGCTCCGATTGAAGGAAACCTCTAATTTTATTCCAGACAAAACATTTCAGGAGCCATGCCTCGGGCTGGCAGAAACACAGCCCATTTTTTTATTTTTTATTTTTTATTTTTTCACTTTTACTACATGCACTTAAATTGTAGTCATTTAGCGAAAGCGTTGCATCATGTGGCTCTTGATAAAAAATGCAACAGAACCCGAATTCCTAATTTGCCAAACATGAATGCACTTAATGAGAAGTGCAACGGGGAAGAGAAGCGGCAAAATACATGTGATAAATATTTAAGAATGGCACAGACTGTGAAGAGCAACAGCTACTGTCGTCAAAGTTCAGGTCAGGTGTTGGAACAGCCTCATGCTGGGGATTTCTCATCGTAATCACATGACAGACACTCATTTTCGCACGCAAATCCGAGTCCGCTCTCCCAAACCCCTCCGCCCTCTCCTCAGATTTACTGTCCTTACAGATGACCCCCCCTCCACCCCCCGCTGACAAAATGACAGATGGGACGTGGAGGATTTCTGACCTCGCCGTGCAAGCAAAGGCGAGCTGATGCGCCTCAGAAAAAAAAAAAAAAAACAGGCCACAATCAGTCTTTTTTCATCCTCCACTGTTATATTTCTGGAGGACGTATTGGCATGAGAGGAGGGAGTGTGTCGGAAAGGTGACCGCGGCGCCTGGTGTTTGGCGAGGAACAAAGTGGAAAAACAACGAATGGAAGCTCCGCTCTCTTCCTCAACCTTGACACCCCGATCCGTCTCCTTCTCCCTCCCGTTTATTCTCTATTCTTGTACCAGCCTCTCTTTCATCCTCTCCCTCATCCTTCATATTGTTTTTTTTTTTTCTTCTTCTTCTTTCGGTCGTCCTCCCTCCCCTCTCCTGTCTGCTCTCATGTATCTCGCTCCTCTTTTTCCCGTCCGCTGCTCTTCCTCACCCATCTCCATTGTTGACGCCTCTCTCTCTCTCTCTCTCTCTCTCCCCCTGCTCTTCATGTCTTTTTGGCCACGGTCCCATTTCCCCAATTGGCTTAGTGGCAGTCTAATCATTCTCCGACACCCCTGCTGTCGTCTCTTCTATCTCTCCGCCTGCCGCCACCCTAATCCTCTGATCAGTAAACACCCTTCTTCAGCACACACTGCTTCTCAGCAGCCCACTGCCTTCCCAGTGTACTTCTCCACGGTGCATACTGATGGTCCCTCCACTTCCTCCAGGCGAGTGCGGCACAGAGTGACTCTGAGGGCAGCAAAAGTGAAAGATCCAGTAGAATACTCCTCGGGCACGCCGACGGACCGAAACGTTTCTGAAATTGTTCAGCCGTCCAGTCTCGACTCCTTTGCATCAGTTTGCTGGTGAGAGGATTTCATTACGCAGTGACTGCTCACATGAATTAAGTGATTCTACATAAATATTCCTCCATGTGTTAAACATTATGCTCCGACTCCATTTCAGGGCAGTATCAAGTGATAATGTTGCTCTTCAACCTGCTGCCTTAAGGTCATTTTGATACGCTGGTTTTATGTAACTGTAGTCTTGCCAAACACAACCTCCACACTGTGCAAATATGTCCACCCTAAAAAGTCAGACATTTTGTGGAAATGAGTGAATCAGTTTGTCAGCAGGGTCAGATCATTTCACTCGCATCCACCGCAGGTCAGTCAGCTTCTTCTGAAACTTTTCTTCTCGGCTCATTTTGCCTGGCATTCATAAGCCTCCATTTACACTGCATGGGATGTTGTTGAGTGTGTTTGTGATGTTGAAAAGACAAAATCTGTAATCAAGACCATTCATACGGGGCGATTCAGCAACACCCACATTCTGTTCAATAGCAGGAAATCTTTTACCTCTAATTTTTTTCTTGTTTTTTTTAAGTCTCTGCTTTCTACAATAACTGCACATGGCAGTTACCACAGTATTGTCAAGAAATGCAAATGACAACAGCTATGTAACATAAACTACGGTTAGTTTCAGGGCGAGCGACTGAAACACAAGTGATTCACATTTGTTTCCGTTACATTAAGAGTTACAGTTTCTCCAGACGGTGTTTCCATCCTAAGCTGGGGACAGTTCTGAACTAAGAAGCTCACTTGATGTGTCTAATGACACACTTAGACCTAAATCGGCATGTATATTAAGATAATCCCACAAAAAAATGGACACTAGACTTGATTTCCCTTTACCAGAAAACAAGTTTGCTTTTCAGTTTGTTGGTTTTTTCCTAAATCTGACACATCAGATGGACAATGAACAATAGAGAGCAGCAGATCGTAAACCTCTTCAGGCTACATCATTAGGCTCCCTGAAAATGCAGTGGTGGTCACTTTTATAATGTGCTTCAGTCATCTTTCAAACTTGCCATGTTTCAGTGCTTAAAATTAGACATGTGGAAAAGTATTCAATGGTCAGCATCCTTAACTTCAATGCACGTCATAATATCACACCTGACAAGGGACAAAAAATGTGTATGTTGCCCCGGATGTTGTGTTTTTCTTACCTGCACAATCTGATATGGCCGTGTTGGCATTGTTCCTGGAGCATTACAATTTATGTTGCTCCAGGACCATCACAAATAGTGTCTCAAAATTATGATGTCCCATTGATAATACAAACACAAATCCAAAAATCACATTAGAAGAGCAATTTAATGATGGTCCTGTAACAATATTGATTATTGTCATCAGGCTGCATTGGGTTTGGTTAACATGTGAAATATGATGCAGGAAGGCAGATTTATTAACAGATGAGTTCATTTAAAAGTTTATCAGAAGCCAAAACCCTGGACAGGGTGTTGTTATACAGGACTGATGAATACATTAAATGTTGAATGAAAGTTGTTGAATCATGGGCTAGAGAAAAGTATTCACACTGGATGTGTCTGTAATCCATTTAATGTCAGTATCTGTAGAAAATGTCACAGACATGAAGAGAACACACGCAACAGGTGAGAGGCAGTTTTTTTTTTTTTTCCTGTGCACTCTCTTTCTTTCACTTTCTCTTCCTCACTCCCTCTTGTTTGCGTTCTCGTTCTTTCAGCGGGATAAAGGAAAACACGTCATCATATCCATTGATCACTATCAAAGGTAAACTCCATGTAGACAGATAGGGCAGGCAGGAGCCACGCTGCAGCAGCTGCTCGGCAACTCAGCCACCACTCCGCACACAGGCATCCATTGTGTCCAGCCTGTTACACTCTGTATGAGATCATACTGTGTTTGAAATGCACAGTATGTTAGATGAAACCTGAACTGTGGATCACATTGAAGAAAATGTTGTACTTATCCACAGCAAGATAAAAGTTGCCATTTAAGTGGTTCATTCCAATGCAGTATCACCACGAGCTTTAGTATACATGTCTGCTGCTGTGAACCTACATTCAATGAATTGCATTCAAAATGCTTTTAGGAGCAGCAGAGTGACAATTACAATCAGATTAAAACATTTTTTTTTTTTTTTTATCTCACTAATCACTACAGAGACGATAATTGGTGTCGTAATGATGAACGAAAGTCACACACCTAGATTTTTCAGATTCATCAGCTTAAAGTTCAAGAGGCAACTCCCTCCTGGTTCACTTAATCCACTCAAGTCAACCTAAAACTCCTCTTTCTTACTCACTAAGGAGCTAATCACTAATCAGTGTGCTTGTTGTTAACCTAATTAGCTGCACCTGTAGCTCCTGATACTCATGCGAGCGCCAACGGCATTAAGCTTCCATTCAGCGTCTGCACGATGGCAGTCCAGCTGAGGGGTAGTATGGCTGAAGGATTAGAGGATTCATCCCCGTAATCGGGCATTAAACCCAGAGGACGTAATGCCAAAAAACTAATCTGTGTGTTATCAACAGTACTTTAAATATGGAGGTCTCTTCTTGTTAAAATTACATAAACTCAGGGTCACGACAAATTGTATGGAATTGATTGAAATGATAGAATGATGTGGTTATTCATTCATGGGCCTTGTAATGCAACGCAAGCTCATATGAAAGCAACTAAATAAACCACGTGACCATTGCAGCAACAGGACCATCATTACATGGTTGCAATTATGCTGAGGTTTAGGCAATGAAAATACTTTGTTAGTTAGTTAGTTAGTTAGTTAGTATTCATCATGCTTTGAATATCACTTTGGTTACAAACATACCTGTGTTACATAAATCACTTGCATCACATTGTATGGTTGACATAACCTCACTACATTAGTAAGTTATAAGAACTCCCCATTGACTTCTGGTTTCATACTGAACAAGAACAGCAGTCTGAATTAAAGCGCTTGTTGAACCTGGCTGTCCATCCCTAACTCTCTGCCACGGAGTGGCTCACTGAGCAGAAAACTAATACTAGTGATTCACAAAAACATGCAGAAGCAGGATTTTGTTTTCATGCACCACATTTTTGGAGAAACTCCCAGCAAACTTGCAGTTTGCTCCTAATCTTAGTGGTAAATCCAACTTCCCTGTTTGCCAGAGCATTTGATTCAATTCAAATTGGGACAGTTCATTCATATATTTAACCACGCTGTAACTAAACTGTATTTTCGAGTCTCTTGCTCAATCTGTTCTAATACAATTTGACAAATTGAATCCATTAAATATCAGTCTTTTTAATTATGCAATGGTTTTTACTCTCATCCAGATCAGCTTCAGTATGACTGTTGATGCTTTTACAGAATATTCCGCAAGTACACTTAAACTAATCCTGTTACTGTTACTTTCTTATATCATATTTCTTTTTCACATTTTTATTGTTTGGTTTTATTAAAACACTTCCTCGTAACCAAGAATAACCATTTGCATCACAGGTTCTTCATTACCAAGTCATCTGGAACCATCAAAGGCCCAGGGTTTGAATTTGAGTTTTGTAGAAACACTTAACACAGTTAAATGTGCGACAGCATACAAAGCCATCTCACAAGCACTCCACCCATTAAGCCCCTCAATCTTGTTACAGGGAATTTCTTCTCTTTTACATTTGAATACACAAAAAAACTCAAGCGAGATCAGACTCGTAGCCGTCAGTTAAAGTCTTATTCTACCACTATTGTTTTATTAATTCTGTTAAGTCTGCTTGTTCTTCATAGAAGTCTTTTCACTTTCATCTTGCCTTGTTTGTCCTGCAGGACTCGTACCTACAAAATCAAAGTTTTTAAATAAGGGAGAACAGTAACACAAATAATACATGCTACCTCTTTTGAATTTCTGAAAACTTTTTTATGCACCCTCTGCTGTACGATGAGCCGTGAAAGTAACTGTATGTAAGATGTAAATGAGTCTTGTGTTTCAGTGTTTTAATATATTTGCATTGCATTGTATTTAAAACATTGTATGTAATGTCATGAATTCTAATATTACCTATTCATGATGAATAGATTAACCTATTTATTTACTCTAATCCTCTCAGCACCTGGATTTACCGAGGATTACAGTACCGTTGGGTTTCTGCTGATATGACGCACTGCAAAAATGAGCGTGACAGGCCCCAATTTAACATAGTTAGCAAAAAAAAGATGATCATATTTATCATTACATCTTCAAATATGCCAGCTTTCCTTCAAAAAATAGCCTGATGATTGTACACATACGCCAAACTCATTTTGAATGTATTCAGCTATCCACTTGGATATATACAGATTACAAGAGGCGCAGTGAAAATTAAAGCATAAACGGTACATAGACCCAGACTTTTAATCCCACCATGGTCAGAGCTCCACACCAAAACAGTTCCCATAATACTGCCTCCTGAATAGGCACTTACGTCAAGCGCCATATCTTCAGTTTGAAACACAGACTTTTGGTTAAAAATAGCTCTCGAACCCAAACAAAGATAACGCTCATTACATCACCACGTTCATTTTGTCACACACACTCTGTTTCCACAGATTGAAAGCTAATTAAATGCCGACAGGATTTTAGTATGTCTTTAGAAAATTTCCTGTTTTTTTTTTTGTTTTTTTTCAGCCGTCTGCTCGAAATCCACTGCATCAGTTTGGTGAAATTACTTACAAGGCAGCATTGAGTACACTTTAACCTGCTCCCTTAAGGTCATCATTATTTGCAAGATTTACACAGCAGTCCTGCCAAAAAAAAAAAAAAAAACCTCCACGCTGGCACAAATACTTTCACCCTAGAATGTCTTTTTCTGGAAATCAATCAGTCAGCATGTCAACGGGTTCAGGTGGTGCCATTTTGCTTTTAATGCAATGTCAACATGTACAAGAGTTTGCCTGTCGATTCTTGCCTCCTTGCGTCTCATTCCTAGACGTTGGGTTGATGCCTGTTTTTGTGCTCCGACACCTAAATGAATAACACCACAAGAGTATTGGTATGCGTGAACACAGTCAGAGTTTGTGATTCTGCTTCACACAGTGGAGGATCAGGGACACTGAAATGCAGCTGTAGAGCTGAGAGACAGTTTGGTGCATCAGCCTTCCCTTGAGGGACGGACCCAGGATCAACTCATGCTCCCCAAATCTAAGTCTTGATCACCAAGAGTCTAATGCACAACTGACCTCTGATCAGTCATGCTCTGGGGGCCACTTATAACAACTCCCTGTGCTATTCATCAAACTGACAGCCAGTGATTGGAACATAGACCCAACAGAGCTGTCTGCCAGTCTCCAAGAGGGTTTGAGTGTGTTTGCAGACTCAAGAGACGGAATGACACACTGAGTCACCTTTACGTTTGTGCATCTATGTACATCTAATGTCATCACATCAGCACCCCATCTGCATTGTGCATCTATCATTTATCAGTGTGCGGCTGCCATGGTAGCAGTTGCCGGAGCAGCAGAGAGTCGGGCCACTCAGACGCTTCAGTGGTTTCTATAATATTAATCAGCTGTGTCATTGCACACCTCTCCATCCACTGCCCCTCTCTCCTTCAAGGCAATGATTAATAGATCCATTAATGAAAAAAAAATTGAAATGCACTTCACGTGCACTGTGTTGAAAACTATGTTTTGAAAATAAACCATTACTGAAGGTAGCTCCGAATAAAATGGGTGACTTGCTCCCATGAGCTAATTAGCTTAGTTAGCCGTGCAGCTATGTTTGCCCTATTAGCTGAGTCCACCTGTACCGTGACCTCACCATCCTCGTGTGACCAGCTGCAGTGTTTATCTGGCAGTGACCTGAAATAGCACTGTCTCGCCAACACTGACTAAATTAATGTGTTGTCAAAAATACCTGGCCTTCATTATGGAATTGTTGCACCATGCTGTGATGACGACGAGGAGATTGAGGTCAGGCCAGCAATCAGGTCGATCGGGCACACAACTGCAGCAACAGTGTCACATGTCAGGAGGTCCGAGGAAATGGACCTCGTCGGCCTAAGCCCTAAGGCGACATACAGCAACGTGCACACAGTGTACGTACTCTTAAGTCTCGTCCAAACTTGATGCTGCGGGTGAGGCTGTTTAGCAGCTGCAGAAAGAAGAGAACTAACAAAGACACGGTCTAAACAAAGTAATTATGGAAACTGATAAGCCAACAGAAATACTGGAAATAGAGATACAGCCAGCCTGGCTCTGTAAAACGTCGAAATAATGCATCTAAAACTCAACACGTAACTCATATTCCATGTGTTTAACCTGTACAAAAACTGTATAAACAACACACACATAACAAAAACTGCCACTGAAGAAGTAAGAACTTCATACACTGCTTGTACTGTAGCTGTAGAGTTGCCTGTAGTGGCATTTTGCTCGCATACGAGAATTGCACTCACCGTTTCCCCCATTTTTGTCTTTCATGCAGACCTAAGCAGCTAAAAACTGGCAGCTGGCAATATTAAGCATGCACACCTGAGAGTGGCATCCATCTCCTCTTCTACACATAACTCTCGAAAAACAAAACAGGCGAGTGTTTACCCCGAGTTTGAGACATTTAATGAAATAATGATGAGATGGTGGTGGTTCAAACTCCTGAAGGTAAGGCGTTGACAAATAAAAATAAAAGGACGGCCCGTTGACCTCAAGACTACAGACAGGATAGTGTATCAGCGCTAGCACCGTAGCGCAACCTTCAAATGATAGACAACCCTGCAGAAAGCTCAGAGAGAAAAATAAAGCTTGAGACTGGACGGATGAATAATGCTGTCATGACTGCTGACTACTGAACTTGGCACTTTTTTTCTGACTTTTCATTACAAATGGAGGATCCCCTGCAGCCAAAGCAGGTCAGGTCAACCAAAGGCCACGTAGTCGCAGTGATGACTCACGACTTTTGTCATGTCCCTCTAAACTGATGAGCCAAAGAAACAGAGACGCCATCAACAGAGATACAAAACTTCATGCTGTGCCAGAGAGCCACCGCTGCCCTGCCTGCTCACTTATTTAAAGGTGCTCCGGGTGAGATCGTCTGCTAAAGACTCACATGGAAAATGTCTAATATATGCTAAACAATGCGAGAAACAGCTTCAGAGACATACACAACATGCAGCCGTTGAATCTTTGGGAAGTCCCCCGAGTGTAACCGTCAATCACCATTACGAGTGGCTCCCTAATGATGGATGGTAACGCCTCAGAAGTGGTTGTGTCTTCATGTGCTTAAGGCAGGGCAGGGTCAATTTCACACACTGACTCGTCTGTTGAGGGTGACAACACGGCTCGGCTTTCACGGCGCGAGGACCAAAAATAGGGTATCGCCCCCTGAACACCATCGCCAGCAGTCATTATGGAGCTTTTCCCCTCTCTTTAGGTTTTCTATTTCTGTCCAGCATTTCACAGTTTATCTCTGCTCCTCTCCCTCCTTCCAATCTCCCAGTCAAATTGACTCCAGTTCTGTTGAGTTCCGTAATCATTTTAATTGCATTCATTTGGGTGATTAAATTAGGCGGGGGGGGGTCAACAAAAAAAGTTGAGACTTCCAAAAGCACGCGAGACAAAGGATAAGGACAATAACCAGAGCGGGAACAAAACAACATAATATAGAAATGGTGAATTTGGAAAACAATGCTTAAGTTAAATATGCATTATAAAATAAGAAAAAGAACAGACCACCCTTCAGCTTCTCCCAAGTCTGTCAGTCTGTGGTGGCAGGGAGTTATTTTGCTGCAGTGATTGTACGTTTTGGCATTTCATCAAGTAAATCCAGCAGCATTCTCATTATTTGTTTCCTTTTGCTTCTTTGTTGTCATGTTGCCAGTTTCTTTTGGAAAAAGGAAAGACTTGTGATTTCTTTGTCTGTGTGTGTGCGCGTGCACATGTGCATGCATGCGTGCGTGCGTGCGTGCGTGCGTGCGTGCATGCGTGCGTGTGCTTGAGTGTGTTCCTCTATCTCTATCTGTGTGGTTTCCTGGAGTTTGCAGGCTGCAGTATTCTCCAACTCAGCTGTAGTTCTGTGCAAAACTGTGATATATTTTTCTCAGAAAACTTTTTATTTCCAGTTTCCTTTTAAGAAAAAAGGAAAAATAACCCAATAATCACTCTTAGAAGCCACTACTGTGGAAGGAATTGTATTTTTAAGATACTATAAACTTTGGCCATAGACACTATTGGCCATAGACACTATTAAGTACAGACACTTTACAAGTTCAAGAGTTTAGGAATGATTTATTGATTTTTCATCAAGGTCTTTTTTACCTCACCACTACAAATGCACTAGGTATACAGCCTGAGGGTATTTCATCTGGAGAGTTATATTCAGAGGGAAAGGCAACTGCTGTAAGACCAGCCATCTCCTCCTGAAAAGAGCTTCTCAGCTGGTTTCCCCTAGACACCCTCAGATTGATCCACATTAGGCTACACGCTTTAATTAGATAAGAGTCTGAGGCAATTCATGGGCTGATAGTCTACATAATTGTGAAGATCAATTAGACAGAAATGTAATAAAAGTTTTCAGTGAGCAGCAGCTGCAAACATATTGACTTGTTGAGCAGCTGCCAATAAAAGAGGTGGTCAAGCTGAAACCCAGTGGAAATACATCACCACTATGAACGCCTGTCGACCTTGGGACCTCAAAAATAGGGAGGATTTAGGAACCAAAGCACGTTTCTGGGGGTCCAACAATAATGCAGAGGGAAGCGTCATCACATGTTGCTGCTGTACATTTATGGCCTGCAAGTTTGTTTATAAGAGCAGCTTCTTATTGCGCTCAATCTGTTTTCAGTGACTTGTCTTGCAGAAAAAGCAGAATGGCAGCTGTGCACACGGCATTGCCTAAAATGTGGCTAAGACTAATAAGCATTTTTTACTGGATCTAGAATTGCTGCCAAAACTCTGATCAGTCCTGATATTTACATCAGATTTTTCTACATTCCAAATATTGATATTGATATCAGCTGCTGCTGGTTTGTTGGCTGGGCTCCTGTGATGCTATCGTGTAATATATCATATTTTTCATATCCTGTCACGAATTTAACATTTTCTTGGCATTAATGACCGACTGGCTTAGAAAATTGCAGGTGCTGCCTCACCAGTCAGGCTGGCTGTCAGGCACACATCAAGCTATTTGCTACCTGCGTTCAGTTCCTCCGATTTGAATCATTTCTTGGTCAGTGAAATTGTACTTCGAGCTCACCCTGCAGCACAAAAACATTTTACATCCTGCTTCATTTCCTCCGCTGCTCAACGATCACCACATCAGCAACCAGCAGTTTTATTTTTGGCCGCTCTCTTTGCATGCGTTTGAACATGACATCAGGAGAACATAGACCCCTCTGTCTGTGGAAGTGCGCAAGGAAAGATTCTCTGCCTGCTCTCAAAATCATAATTTGAATTCATATTTCAGCGTGCTCCGCAGCAAACTATCCCAGTTTGACTTTGTCTTTCACCGACAGTTAATGGATTTGAAAGCCGAGAGCGCTGCGCTTTCTGCTGCAAAGGGCCACTCTCTGTCTGTGTTTCACACACTCACATTTACAGCACCAGCTATTTCAGACACACTGCGGCTCTGCTACCTATGTTTACATCACTCCGTCTTCCTCTCTGTGCTCCATACACACATATACAAGACCGCTCAAGACCTTGACCATGAACGTAATGTAAAGCCAGTGCCTGATTTGCCAGTATTCTGACCAGGCTGCTGCACCAGCATGTTTTTCTTTTCATCCTCTGGAACATTTCTCTGTGACAGACACACTCATTTATAACAGTTAAAGGGCACAAGTGTTTTAGTAGATGGTCACACAAATACATTTTTGCATGTTGTCATCAACATCAGCACAATAAAAAACAAATAATTAGCCTGCAGAGTAACAGAAACAAGAAAGGCAGCCACCAGTAGTAAGCAACAAGTGTGTGACCATGGATACCACGGATAGAGTCCCATCTGTGGCCTGGATGTGATTTTCACCGCAGTTAGAAATTGAAGTCGGCAACATGTGCAGCAGGAGCTGAGTGCAATGAAAATCTCAGATTAGTTGTTGTGTACAAAATGACTTCCTCTCGCTCATGCACTACTCACTATAAGGAGACATCTGGCAGCTCCCTCTGAAAATTTTTCCTACTATACTATACTTATTCTTTATATAAGTAAATCATCATCATCATTTTGAATCATCAGGGGCTTTTTTTGGTCCACAATAGGAATTATATACACAAATACAGTGCAGAAAAAAACAACAGTAATAATAAAATTTGTCCGCAAAATTTTAGGTAACACTTGTTACTGACCATCATTAATGGTACAGTCTATTAAATAATTACACTGTTAACAACCAATTGGATTTTTTATAAACCATTTATTAAGCATTTGTATATTGTTAAGTTGCAACTGATGTTTATAAACCTCGTAACTGTTAACTGATGTTTCATTTAATCATACTTTTACCATTTTTGATTATGTTGCCAATTTTAAACCAGGAGTGATTTTGAACACAATCTGAATCTTCCATTTTTTGCTGTTGGGATTCTGAAACCATTCCAGCCGCGTGAGACTAACGAACAGAAGAGGTTTAAAAGTCATTAATAAACTAATGTATTTGTAGTGTGCACCGCAGGGAGTTGAGGACATGTGATGAGACTTTTGGCAGTGAGACCCCAGCAGCATTATGTCGACATTTTGCAGGATAGCTTGTATCATGACATGATCATTTCATGGGGGTAGTCGGATCACAAGCCTTCTGAGAATATCACCCGATGGAGAGTAAAGTGAGGAACAGCCGGGCCGCCGGTCTGGATGAATGTGACGTGCAGTGGGATTGATATCAGCTCACTGGGGGGACCCACTGGACAGCTGGCTTCTGATGAAACTGGAGGTAAATGGCCTCGCGCTGAAATGAAATCTGACAGTGGCAACAAGGAGAATAGTTTAAAAAAGTCCGACAGCGGCGAGATGATAGCCACACAAGTCTGACAAAGACTGGTCAATAAAGAAAGCGGCAGAGGATGTCTTTATTTTTATGTCTGGTCTAAATCTCAAGCCGGTAAACTCAGCTGAAATCATGGTTTGTTGTCTGAATTAAGAGAGCTTCCTCCTCTGGGTTAAATTGGTGGAACAGTCCTTTAACCAGAAACCAAGTCTTTAATCATATATTTTTTTAATTTACAAAGAATAGTATGTGTGGTGGACCAAGTGTAGATCCCTGCTCTGACGTCACTCATACCCAAACATTTTGCCGTTGCCACATGGGGTTTTTGTAGCCAGAAGTGACCATATTTGGAGAGGGGTGGAGCTGGGAGGGATATGATTGGATCTGACTAAGAACCCATTTTATACAGTCTGTAGTGTGGCCCAGCTTTTTGTCCTCAAACGAGAGGTGACTGTGTGAACTTCATTCTCACAATATGTTTCATAGTCACACACACACACACACACACACACACACACACACACATATTGGGGACTGTATAAACCCATGTCTCGGGCTATAACTCATTTCACATCTGTGTGTCATGTAACGGTTAGCTACTTCTCTCTCCCTTCCCTCTTCACCTTCCTCCTCACTCACGCCACTGCCTCCCCTCTGTCCTCCCACCCCCTCTCCCTCCATTCATCTGCTCTCCCCCCTCCTCTATTTCTGTCTTTCCTCTTCCGCCTAGCTGACTTATGTCTTTTCCTGTCTTCTATTTTTGTCCTGCTCCATGTCTCCCCTTTTCTCCTCCTCCTCATCCTCCTTCCCCCCCACCTCCCCTCTCTTGTCTCTCTCTCTCTCTCTCCTCCTTCTCAGGGGTCCTGTTCTAATTCAGTACTCATCCTCCAACCTAGTTTTCTGCCTTCTCTAATCCCCCCTTTACACTTTAACTGCTCATAGGGATGAACAGCACTGATACTTGTGCAAAGGGCCTCTCCCAAAACATCTCCGCAGCTTCCTCTTTTGTCTCGTCCCCCACACTCCTTCTCTTTCCATCCCGTCTTCCCTCGCCCCCCTCTTTCCATCTCCCCTCCTCTCGTCGCCTCCTTTTTTTTTTTCTGTAATCTCCTTCTTCTCTCTCTCCTCCTCTGACATTACAAAGTCATGGCTGGCCAGAGGGGCGGTTAAGAGAGGCTTCTGACAACAAGTTTCAGAGAGGCAAACACACATCCACAGTGAGGAATTAAAGAGACGGCTGCTTATCCGTCCTCAACACTTCTCAGCCCACTTTTTTTCTTCCCGAGTAAACAGCCAAGTGTCTTCTGTTCTGCTGCCACCGCCGCCGCCGCCACCTGCCCGCTCTGACAGCCCGCTTAACACAAACATACACACACCTGTCAGGCGTCGCAGACACACCCACTGACAAATGCTCAATTTTTTTCAGCATTTCTTAGCTGTGCAGCTACATACCTGTTTGTTTACTTGCAGCGCCATTTTCCACAAGAGAGCGCCCATGAATGACAGATGTGTTTCCTCTTGTAATCACATTCTGGCACTGTTTCTGCGAGAAAAACATCCCGAGCATTTACATTAGCAACAAAGCAACAAAAAAAACGCCTTACCAGATTCTTGTTCACCTGTGAAGAATGGCGAGAAGGCCTTGACGGAGCAGGCGGAGATTAATCCTCAACCCTCCTGTGCCGGAAAAACATGGGGACAAATGAGCTGAGACGTATGGGAGGCTGCTCAGTGAATAAAATGCCGGTTCTCTGGCACAATTACTTTCCTTCAGACAAATTCCGAGCAAGATACCAATAGCTGTTTTTCCTTTGTGTGCATTTTGAACGGAAAAGGTTGTTTCTTTTTTTTTAGTTTAGCCTTATAAGTCATCATCAAGTTCACCAAAAAGTGTAAGGTTTGCTGAAGGTGTTTCTTTTTGCAATGGAAACATCTTTCAAGAAGAAGAAGAAGACGAAGAAGAAGAAGAAGAAGAAGAAGAAGAAGAAGAAGCAGGCTATATATATATATGATGCTGTTTGTCTTCCTTGTGAAAACAATAAGTTTACAGTTATAAATACATTTACATCCACATATGTATATGTTGGCTAGTTTAAATTAATGTTATTTAATGTATATTTTATGTATTTTATTTAAGGCAGTTACAATAGGTTGATGACTTGTGGTTCGTCTTTCCAGCCTTGTGTTTAGAATGATACGCTCAAAAAGCCCGGGAAGACTTGTAAAATGTTAATATTCAGCTGTTAAATGTATCTATATTTTTGGACTTTTTGCAAGACGCATTTTTCAGTTCTGTTTGTGAAGTTTCCCATGATGTCACTGAACAACCTCTTTCAACATCAATCTTAGGGTTGCTTATTTTGTATTTTTTTCAAGACTTTATTTTTACATGTTTTGCCAGTGGGATTGCTCCGAGGGACACCTCATGTATTTTGAGGTTCCATCAAAAAACCTTTGCAGCTAATTCTTAAGGAGACGAGTCAGGTACGGTGTCTGCAATATCACATTTCTCCCTCATGGAGATTCTTCACGTTCACGACACACTTCTGTTTCCAACACATGCTGTGCATGGTACACATGATATGAAAAATATCCTTTGAACTTGTTTGACACAAAAAGAATGGCAAAAACCAAGTAAAAGAGAGTTCCATTCATTTAATCTGTCCAACGTCAGATGCAGTGTTGTCAAATACAGTCCATAATCAGCTTTGGTTCATGACCCAGCCCAAGCTCTTTATGAAGACGAGGAAAATCTCAAACTCAAAATTCTGAGGTCATGTGGAAATTGGTAGGTAACCTCGGAAGAGGCAATTCGAAGGGAGATCCCTGCAGAGACAGCTGGGGGCTCAACAGATAATGAGTGCGGGTCGGTAACTTTCTCTTTGGTTCATTTTGTCTTTATTGTCCAGGTTCCTCGGAATGAAGACACGTCAGGGGAAGGATGCTGCAGGGCACACAGCACACAGAAGTGAGGTGGGCTCCGGTCCACGATCAGCAGGGAGACAAACAGAGTCAACAGGATGCTGAGCGCAGACCTGGCAGCACTGTCTTTCCTGCACTCAGTAGATAACGTGTGGTGATGTCCTGACTGTGAAAATGAGGACCCTACCTGACCGTCTTATATATGAATCAGGCCTGCAGCAGGTGGAGCGCTGAGCTTTCTGGGGGCGGGGTAGAGCTGTAGCTCCTCCAGAGTAGCTCCCTCCATGTGGTCTCTCTCCAGACACATGCAAAGTCAGTTATTTGCACACTCAGCTCACCAGGTCAAAACTGAACCAGGGCATTTTCTAGTTTGATATTGCGGTGAAACGCTCCTTTGGCGTGCATGTCGATGGCCGTGTCCACCAGCTGCTTAAGGATGAACTGAGATCGAGAGAGGCAGAATTGGAAGGAACTGTGAGGAAGTGTTTTCCACTGATTCATGACAGGGTGGAAAAGTCTCTTTGATGACTTGATGGTGGTGTAACATATGGTGAGAATATGCCAAAATGTGCTCAATTAGATTCTAATTATTGCACTCAGATATTACTGGTAAACAATCAAATTGAGCAATATCAAATAATTTCCAAGGAATGGTTTCAATCAGTGGATTTGGCAAACTGTCTTGACAGTGCTTACTTCTCCCGATTATGACAAGTGAAAATAATTCCCTCTTAGCACAATTTGAATTGTTGATGAAGGTTCTCAGTCATCCAGGTCAAAAATCTCTCCTTTCCTCCAGGTGATCCAGTCTCCCGAATATCAAAACATGTGTGAGGCTTATTCCATGGTCAGTGGTCCTCTGGTATCAGTGGTATACTCTGTATGTGATAAATAAAGATTCTTCCTCTCATTAAAGTTGAAGTTATTCTGGAGAAAGAAAGCTGATTTAATAACCTGGAATATGAAACTCAACAATTTCTCCAGAATCACTGCTCCACCTTTGGAATGGGCTTAAAACAAATAACCAAATATCTTTTGACCCGAAAAAGTTAATCTAATTTTTAACTAAACCCTCAAACCACTTTGTTCAGCTGAAATGCATTGTATATGGATCCATATCTTGACATTTGGTGCCAAGCATTTGAATTCTGCTTATTGTTTTCATGACTATGCAAAGACCACTGCCCTCTACGAAACCTGCGTCCCCGCCCCCCTGTCTAAAGCTGCAGACCATGGTTGAGGAGGCAGCGATAGAGTCAAATCAAGTGAATGAGTAGTTGAGTGGGATGAGTAGTGGTAGATTAAAATGCCTTGTGCCTGCCAGAACACTTGACGGACACGCCATGTTGACATCACTATAAAAATGTGTCACTTCACATTCACAATACATGTTTATGATCTGACTTTCAGATTGAGCAGTGGTGGTTTCGGCCTTTGTGGGCGTGAAACCAGGGACTAATTTTAGGGAGGCCACGGGACAATTTCCAGCCAAACCTCTGGGGTCTGGTCCCTCTTTAATGCAGGTGTAAGCCATAGAGTAGCCATGCGTGGGACAAAACAACCATCACATTTGTTTCGTTGCTGCTGCTGATGCTTGCACACTGACTGCTAACTTCTACCATGAAAAGAGGCTGATATCCATCCATGTGCACATGAACATGAATGTACTGTACAGTCCGTCACAGAGGAGCACATGTCAGACAAAATGGCTTTCTCTGACAGTCATGGCTGTCAGCCTGCAGGCCTCAGGCAGCCGTGCCCACCCCAACCTGGTGCCAAAGCCTGATAGCCAGACACACACACACACACAGTGGCAAGTTGGACATGGCTGCAAAGCTGTTTTCATGAACATGTGTGTGTTTGACCCTTTGACCCTTCAGACCTCTTCATAGTGTCATAAAGTCCAACTCAACAGGCCTCACATGCACATCATCCCCAAGTCACCATAAGCAAAAGCAGCCGAAGCTTTTTTTTTTTTTTTTGTTCATGCTAATAGCTGATCGCTGCAGCGGCAGACGTGAGAAAGCAGCACCACTTAACAGCCAGCCCTCACAGCTGGCTAACCAGTATCCACAGCAGCAACATTTCCATGTTGTCACCAGTCATTCATCGTTAAAGTTCTGCTTAAGCAATCGCGGCTGCTCGGCAGAAAGGGCCCAAAGCGACGCGTCCCGCCAGCGTTGCCTGTTAACTCAAATGTAACACGTGTCCTCTGCTTCACCCCCACCAAACTGGGACTCGGAGGCAGGCACATAAGATGCAGCCGAATGGCTTCAAGAACTGGCAGGTCCTCGGTGGTTTTCAGCCAGACAGAGAAATGGAGCCAAAGGAAGAATGAAAATGAAGCGAAGGAACACAAAGTAAAAAAGGCAGCCCTATAAGAGAGTAAAGCACTGTTAAAAAAAAAAAAAAGAAAAGAAAAAAGAAGGACGAGGAGGAGGGATTGATTAAGAAAGAGTCATGGTAATGAGCGGGTCGCCCTTCCTGGGTTGCCTTGGTGGATCGCTGCCATCTCCACGTGAATGGCCTGGCTGATTAGCCAGACAGACAAATGGGGGGGATCATGCATCGCTACAACTAAAGATGAGGCACCACGAGGAGAACAGGCGACCAAGGGTATCTGCAAGAGAGATAATAATGTTCAAAGTCGAGCCAGAACCCTGTGGCTCACTCATTTCTCCCTTAATTACATGGCAGTTCAGCTAAAACACCCGCTCTCTGACTGCGGCGATGCCATGGGAGCAGATTGGTAAGGTGTTGATCCTGGATGTGTAGACTGTTTGTTGGGCCTCATTCACGAAACATTCGGAAGAACAGATTTGATGCTAACTTGGGCGTATGTAAGATCTGCCCCCCCGCGTCCTCGCCGTTGATTCATTCTGTTCACATAAACAGTTTTGGGTAATCTGAGAACATCTCTGGAAATACTTGTCTGTGTTTCCAAACATGAGTCATTTTCAGGACAATTAGCAGGTGTTTTATTTTCCTGTCTGTATTATTTTTGCTCGTTATAGCCACAGTAAAGGCTGGTTAACATCACATTATTACTGAATGCATCCTCATAACCATTTACATCTTTCGTACATAATTATGCACATTAGGCTATGTATGGCATCAGTTTTGCAAGTGTGTGGTCATAAGACAGAGATACAGAGATATGTCCAACTGCATGCTGATGACGATAAGTCAGTGGATCACCAAAGTCGTTGGCTTTCCTCCTCTGAGAGAAATGAATACCTGTGCCAAATTGTGTGCCATTCCATCTGACTTTAAAGCGAGGAATCTTCGTGTGTCCTTCGAGGGCCGCTGATCCAATCCACTTCACACTTGGCAGGTTTGTTGCTGAGGACACATGGATGTGCAGTGTAAAATGTAGTGCAATCTGGACACGTCGCCTTTAATACATTTTTAATAAACAGTGAAAACCACTCCGCACAGCAGCGGTTGTGTTGCTACAGCACTCCGGCTTCATGGCCCTGCTGACCGAAGCTGGACACACACTGCAGGACTTTGAAAGTCCTCAATGAAAGCAGGTTAAACGAGTCTGGGGGAGAGGTGAAACGCAGTCATCGTGGGTTTTCATCAGCAGAACTGAGAGAGTGAGAAGTGAGATTTTAAGTTTCCATCAACACCAGCATGCCAGCTAACGTAAGCTTCAGGGGCTAGAATACTTACCAATGCTTAGCAGCCCTGTTAGTTGCTCCCGGGTGCCTCTCTTGTTGGTTGTAGTGGTCCTACATGTGGAAGTACTGATGTGATAATCCAGATTTTAAATCAAAGATATTTCATTGTATCTGGGCGGCCCTAATGAGTCTGTGTGCATTTCGGGAGGCTGAGGACTGGATGTCTCACTTTGCCAGATAATCTGTGCAGAGCAGCACGTGTTGAACGGGCACTGCACCAGTCCAGTAAATGTTGAGCTATTTCGCCTGATAGGTTCAAGTTCTGTTCCACTAGAGGGCCTCATCAAGGAGGTGATCCACTCTAGATCTTGGATATCCATACCAAACTCAAGACAATCCAACAGCAGCTGCCAAGATATTTCCGTCTGAACCATGACAGTGGGCTGACTGACTGTCAAACATGCCGTCCCTTAAGACGGAACGCTAATGTGATTATAAAAATAGCAATGTTGAAATCCGGCCTAACTGAAATTTGTATGTTGTAACTTAAGACAGACAATTTGAACAAGCTCAAAATAATTTTAGATGATTACAACAAACCCAGCCTCGATGTCTGAACGTCTCGAGTTGATGAGATTGTATCACTAATGGATGGACCGTTTCTGCTTTGCCGAATGTGAAGACTTGCCAGTCATCAGTCCAGTGCTCACATTCATTTCAGGGGCTGAGCGAGTACACCACTGTCTGTATCTGTGTTCATATCTATTCAACCAACTAAATGATCCTTATCTGTCATGTTCCTGTCATTTTACTTTCATTTTACTTTCATTGTGTGTGTGTGTGTGTGTGTGTGTGTGTGTGTGTTCTGTTTATTTTGATGTCTTCTGTCCCTTTTTTCAGTGTTTTTCAGTCAATGTTAGTTTCTCAGATGAGTTTCCTCTCCTGTGTGTTCGGGTTCATCTCCCTCCGTCATGTCTTTGTGTTTTTTGTTTCTCTTGGTTAGGACTTTGTTTAGCTTTCGTGGTTTACTTTTCCATAATTTGGATTTGATTACAGCTCTCAGTAAAGCTCATTTTTTGTTCCTCACCTGCCGGCTTGTGAATCTTACATTTGGGTCCCATTCTGTTTACTCTGACATTATCAATGTCCATATCTGTATTCAGAGACAGCAGGGCTTAAAAAAGAAAGCAGCGAAACTACTGATGTTGTCAATTTAAGCCTGAAACTACTGAAGATGTTGCTTATCATTTATTTATAATTGATCGGAAAAGTTATTTTCTTCAGCCTCTAAACTTGGCAGAATATTTTTCATCACAAGAATGAGAGAATTGTTTCCAGGAGGATGTTTTTGTAACCTTAGATGAAGAACCTTCACGCAGTTAACCAATGACAATTTGCCTTCATCACAAGTACAGGCACTGACTCTGATGGTGCTCGTGGTACTCACTCAACCCAAGTCATTTCTTTCTTTTTTTAGCTTCAGCCCAGGTGTTGGCTCTATTTTCCTCACAAGAGCTTAAAATCTTTGACCCCATTTACACCCCAATACTTCACGCATCATGGGTAAATTGGATAACTATATCTGACCTCAAAAATATAAATGCACCCAAGAAGCATTCAAAATAGATCGAAATCTGATTGCTTAAATCACCTCTGGAGGACGTTTGAGATGCAGCCAGATTCTTAAAAAGAAGTGCAAACGCATCCATCTCTTCGCAATGCAGATGTAATCTTTACTCCCACCACGTCAGTCAGCAGTGTGAAGTTTCCACTGTGGAAAGAATTTCATAATACATCCATGACCTGTCTCTTCTGTCCTTGAGATAACAGGAGCTGAAGTTTCATGAAATTACCCTAAAATTAGCTGCTGCTCTCTGTGTCATTAAGGCAACAAAGAAAAAAGGCTTCACCTATTTCTACAACTATCAGATACAGCAATGAGCTGCTACTACTTATTTTTGCGGGTTACCAAAGAGCTTCAGGTACCCATCCACCTCTTCCTGAACGAGCCTGTGGACAGAGCCTTCTGTCCGTACTCTGTGTTTATTTCAACCATATCTCCGCACGTTTTCCGAAAGCTTGCGGCCCGAGGGGGACAGTACCTCCGGTAGTCGTGGGTGGCAGTGTGGCCAATTGTTTAAGCGTGACACAATCACGGGACATCAGGAAAAAGTTTCAAAAGTTGGTGAAAAGCATCTGGATGATGTTATTTTGTCCGGGCACAAAAACAAACAGTTGATACAAAACAGCTGGGAGGAGACTGGACGGGAATTAAACGTGATTTTGACAGTGGCGAGGGAAAAGTGGAAACCGATTTGAATCAAAGCGGCGCCCTTCAGTGGTTGTATTGCTCTAGAGCAGGGGTCTCAAACTCAATTTACCCGGGGGCCACTGGAGGCAGAGTCTGGGTGAGGCTGGGCCGCATCAGGTTTTCCACAAGAAAAGCTCTGATAAAAACATTCCAATGTTCTCAAATGTCTTTATTTTTATTTTTAACACAAAATAAGATGAAAAAAATAAACAAATGAAGAATTAATAAGAAAATAAATAAATCAATCAGTAATAAATAAATAAAATGTCGTATTCGTAAAATGTCATGTCTTATGACATGAAGAAAATGTTTTATGTCATATTAAAATTTTGATATATGGTGTCATATTTAATATATAAATATATAATAATAATAATAATAATAATAATAATAATAATAATAATAATAATAATAATAATAATAATGGGGCGGCTGTAGCTCAGTGGGTAGAGCAGGTCGACTAGTGATCGAAAGGTTGCTAGTTCAAATCCCAGCTCCGGGCAAGGCTGAGCTGCATGTCAAAGTGTCCTTGAGCAAGATACTGAACCCCCCATTGCTCATCAGTGAGGGCCCTGCGATGAGCTGGCGACTTATCCAGGGAGTGCCCTGCCCTCGCCCTGAGACAAAAGCTGGGATTGGCTCCAGCAGCAACACCCCGCAACCCCATGGAAAGGGATAAGCGGTTACGGACAATGACATGACATGACATAATAATAATATGTATAAAATAATAATAATAATAATAATAATAATAATAATAATACAGCAGATATAGAAGACTTAAGAAACATATAGTTGCTGACTAGAGAAATCTAATTATTATTATTCAGATTCAAATGTCTGTATTAACAGTTCTTTAACCTTTAACTTTCTGAACAACAATGGAACATATAATTCCACTTGGTGTCACTGTCGCGTTGACGTTTCAGTTTCAGTGTTTAGCCGACACACGGAGAACGTCATTTCTGCAATGTGTGTTATTTCCGCCGGCGCCAGATCGGCTTGGGGTCCTGCGCTTGCATATGACGTCAAGCACGGCACAGTTCGTGATTGGTTGAAGATCAGAAACCATGGAAACACGAAGTGTTTGTGGTGCCCAACAATGTTGAATATAGTTTAACATTAAATTAAATTAATTAAAAGTTATTAATAAAGTTCGGCTCGTGGCTAGCATGGAGCTAGCGCTAACAATAGAGGGCGATACGTTTCTTTCCGTTAGGATTATCAACTAGTTTATTTACGGCCGGCCTCGTTCCTCTACCAACAACGAACAATGGAGACACAGAGAAGACATTTGTTGGAACTGGAACTGATCGACATTTTTATTGTAAATATTGAGACGAGAACTAAAGAGGAGACGAGTGGCGACGTTATTGTTGTGGAAGGAATACGGCCGGCAAATCGGGATTCCGGAAATGAGGTAACTCTAGCGGACCAATCAGAGCGATGCGGTCTCCGTGAGCTCTCTGTTGTTTGGGAGGTGCTCGTAAGCTGACGGAGAGAGGGTCGGAGAGGGTACGCTATGACGCAGAGGGCTCTGCGTCGTTGCATACCGACGGATACAGAGAAGCATAAATCAGGACAGCATTCATATCAAATCCGCGGGCCGCACTAACATTAAACTTTAATATGAAGGCGGGGGCCACAAACTATCGTCCTGCGGGCCGCAGTTGGCCCGCGGGCCGCGAGCTTGAGACCCCTGCTCTAGAGCATGAAGGACACATGGAAGTGGGCAGTGACGGTTGTAATGTTGGACGTATGTATTTCCGGAAGTAACGGGATCTTGAATTACAGATGGATTGCAATCAGATTTGCCATGAACTGAGGCATAGTTCCTCGTTACCTATTAGAGTGTCCTAACTGGCCTCAAGCAACACAATGCAACCTCTTTTATTATTTCGGTTCCTGTCATTCACCAGGTGTTAAAAATGTTAGACACCCCAGCTCTTATTGGCCATGTCGTATGCCATTTTCTGTAGAGGGACACTTAAATATCACAGTTTAAATGTGTGTTTTCTGTTTAAACAGTAGCATCACAGGAAGATAGGTCTTAGCAAACTCACACAACCACATTTTTAAGTGCTTAAGACCCCAATCTGATCTCCAGTGCACAGCTGATATGGTGCATCTTACTTGATGTAACAGAATATAAATTTCACAATTCATGGTGCCGATCAAAGTGTCCTAAAACTCGTCTGGATTTTCCTCTGTGTACACAAACACTTCAAATGACAAGTGTAAATGGGGCCTGTGAGTCATGTGTTTGGAAACGCTCCACTGGGATCTTCCATCTTGAGTTTCGGTGGCGTGTTTAAGCTGCTAACATCCTGTGACGATCCCGGGAGGGTTCTGAAGCAGTGTGTTTGATATCAATTGATCCATGTTTAAAGAGGCTTTAATTGCTTGCCTTGACCATCATTACTACATAGTTATACTTAATGTTGTCAGTCCTGGCCATATGGCTCAATGTCTGTAGCAGTGACGAGTCTATAAGTAGGGAAGTGCGCCTGAGTTTATCATGCATGCATCTATATTCTGTACTTGAAACTGATATGAGTGTTTCGTGTGAACGCTCGCCTGCACAGATATTATTTTCAGGCTCGCCCTCTGTGGTAATGATGGTGGGAATCTGGCTGGACAACAGCTTGTCTGTAACAGAGACCCATTCAGAGTTCAGACGTCCTTCCCAGCAGCCCCCTGAGAGCTCCACCAAGAGCGAGAGAAGAAGAAGACAGGAGAGGGTGGAGGGGATTGGACACAGGAAGTCATTACAATCTGCATAGAGATTGGTTTGACCTCAGCGTCCACCCCCTCACCACTGTGCCCAAATCCTGACTGGACACAGCAGATGTTAGTGGAGGTGGAGTCAAGGGACGGAGGAGGGGGTGTTAGATGACAGCTGTACATTGTCTGTCCACGCCAGCCATTGTCTGGAATGGAAAGGGAAGAAAAAAGAGGCAAGGAGGAAGAAAAGAGAGGGAATTGTTGATTACTGGTGTTTGAAACTGCATTTTGTGCAGCGCCTTGGCAGAAATGCCAATAATGTGCTTGAACTAATGGCAAAATGAAGAGAGAGAGTAGAGAGGAAAATAAGGGAATGAGAGGAAAGGCCTAAGGAGCAGCCAGGCATTGTGTGGAGTTACTGGCTGCGCTGCGGACACAAGAGTCCTTAAAATTAATGGAATCAGAGGCACTTCAAAAATATTAGAAAATCTTAATTCTATTGCCTCTTCTTGATGGAGGTCAAAACTGTTTCATTTGAAAATTCAAATGATGTCGTTTTCACCCAGGCATGCTAAATACTATTTACAACAGAAGGTTATAAATCAAAATGGTATGGTCAGTTCAGAAGATCTAACTTTCATCAAAACATGAGCTCTGTTGCATTTAGAATCGAAGCATATTACCATAAAGATATGGGTCATAGCCTATGAAAGTAAAATAAAGTTGGATAGCATTTATGAAGCAGACCTTTTCATACAGTATTCATGAAAGAAAGTGATATTTTATTAACTACATATAAGGTGTTATTTTGGTTAGTTTATTCATGTGGTTCCACAGGCTGCCCGCTGCAGAGGCAGATTAATACCACAGTGCTCAGATCTGATGAAAACTAAGAAAGAAGGCCGGATTAACCGAGTAAGAGGGACAGAGACAGATGGGCCAGAGAGTGCAAGCATCCTGGATGGTGGACAGCCGAGGCTGACAACTTGATATAGGTCATAAAAAATCTGCTAGGTCAGGCAAGAATACCCAAAGGCCAATGGGAAAATTCATGACTTTCACATAACATCAGCAGTATCAATTTACACAAAGAACAAAAAGGAAAAAATGAAAGCGAGGCATCAGGAGAGATAGGGCGAGAAAGAAGAGGAGCAGAAGCAGAGGGAGTGATAATATTGCTACTGAAGCCAGTGGAAACCAAAGTGGAGAAACATCTTTTCCAAATGTCTCACTGCTGCAGCCAAGAGAGGGAAAAAGCCAGCAGGGCTCGTATCGATGCAGCAGAGGTCTGGAGAGATCGAGAATGACACAGTTAGGCTTCTCCCGAGGGGAAAAAGTGACGAGGGTTGTTCCAAAATCAGCTGTGCACACATCACTTCTTACCAGTGCTGACCAGCAGCACACAATTAGAGAAGAAAAATGACGGCGGTTTAAAAAGGCTTGAGGTCGAGTCAGTTTGTCTCTTTTACAGAAGCTACAAAATAAATTGGATAGTGTTGAGAGATGATTATTTTTCAGATAATGCTTTCAAGGCTGGTCTTCTGGAAGTGCACACACACAAGAATACACAAAACCAACGCAGACACACTGACAGGTTATATTCTTTACTTGTTAAAGCTGTGCTAATAACAGAAAATTACAGAGAATTATCACCCAGCTTTGCTACTCCATTCTGCTCTACAGCACATTTTGGCATCTATCAGCTCATTGTTTTGGTTTTACAAACTGCAACTTTACTGTTCTGATTCACAGCTCGTGTCAAAGTCAGCTGGATCCAACAGATGCTTCTTGTCTGGCACCGAACAGCACACAGACAAAGTTAGCAAGTACTTGGTGGTCAAAGTAACACATTTAGCAACCTACAAGGCAGATATGTCCAAACGGATTTGGTGGAGACCGAATCAGAGCAAGTGGGAAATTGCCCATCCTGTGTTTTATCATTGTGTCAGTATAGGGATACATAGAAATCAAATCAAATCAAATCAATCTTTATTTATATGGCGCTTTTCATACAGAAAAAAGTACCTCAAAGGGCCTCACAGAAATAAACAAACAACAGCAGAAAAATAGAAACAGCAAAATAAAGTTAGGAGAAGATAATTAAAAGAACCCAAACCCTCCCACCCCTTCAGACGTGGACAGAGACATACACACTCATACACACACTCACACATATGCACGCAGACACACACACACTCATGCACACCCATACAGTAGCTGTCACTAAAGAGATATGGCTGGACAGCAAGACCTGGTGCATGGAGGGACAAATATCAAGTAACAAGCAACAAGCCCTCATAGCTACGCAACAACTTATCTGTCATTACCTCTCAAGTCAAGCCACCTGAACCGTGTCCAATGCTCAGTATGGCAAATTGAATTATAATCATGGATGAAAGAAATGTAGTTGCCTATTTATAGGAGACAGAATGTGATTGCAGTCCTGGCTGGCAAAGTCACACATTTGGTTTGGTGAACTAGTACCATCCACCCAAGTTTCCCTCTTAAGAGGTTTTGTAGAGATAAGTCAAACATCACACTGTTCGTTTGATTTTGAGAGTGCATAATCTGCATAATCTGCATAATCTGCATAATCGAAAGAAGCCCTTGTCAAGTAACCGTTATCATAGGTTCTTTTAAAACACTGTTAATTGATTTCCTTGGGTCACTTTAATGCTGCGGAAAAGGCTGGAAATGCATAATTGATATATAATTAAGTTGATAAGGCAAATGTGTGAGCAAACATCACAAGTCTAGTATTCGCTCTAAAGTTTGGTCCTCACCAAATCCAGAGGGAAATTGCTTCATCTGGTGTTTTGACTATCTGCCAGCGTGGTGCTCTAGGTAGTGCACTATAGGTCTTCACTGAAAACGACTAACAGATTTTTGGCTCTTGATATAAGTAGTGAGACTAAAACAAAACAAAGAAAACATCAAGTTGTACAATGAACAATGAGCCAAAAGATGCTAAAACAGGCCAAAAAGCAGACGTGATTAATTGCCATATAATTACATATGTTTCCCTGTTAATTTTTGCTCAGCTGTATCCATAAGAAACTCTCCAGTCAGACATGTGCAGCTTTAAAGTTCCGGCTGCAGGTAAGACACGGGGACTTTGACATAGCTTTAGTCAACTCACTGCTCACATCTCCTCTTGGCATTTTATTGCACACTTTATTGGACCATTAATGCCTCTGCCCTGCAAACAAAATAAATCCAGAGAGAGAGAAAGCGCAATTTTCCTGATTTAGTCTCCCGCCTCTAGTTTTCTGTCTCTCACTCTCTTGTCTGCTGGCTGAATGCTGGCCGGTCATAACAGTCAGGTGTTTATTTCTGCCCCATGTCTAATGCAGGGCAACCACGGCGCATGGACGACATAAAAAATTTACAGCTACATCTTCTCCCCCTCTCCATCCGTCTGCTCTCCAACAGTCTGGACAAACAGCCCACCGGCACACACATACATCCACACACACACATCTGAGGGGAAGGTTAACTTGTACTGGAATTCATATTGTAGACCGACACTTGTAAGATACTTACTGTGCGTGCACGTGAAAGTATGCATAATTAGGACTCTTTTTTTTTTTCAGTTTTTGTTTCGAACAGACATCCAGATAATTACTGGTGTTCAATTTGACTAATAATAAAAAAAAAGTAGATATCTGATTACAGGAGGAATATAATAAGCATTGCATTTGCATTTTTCTTACCGTGCTCCTGTTCTATTAAGTGGACACTTTTTTTTTTTTTTCAGAGCTGTCAACCCCACTAAAGTACCTTGATTGCTGTAATCTTTGTGGACAGGATCCTCTCGCAACAGGAAAATCGCAACAAATTTGGGCCCGCCGGGAAATAAAACCAGAAAGCTCTTTCTGAGAGCCAATCTTGCTCCTTCTTTTAAAACAAGTTCTTTTCTGACATTTTTTTGGAAGAAAGCTTACTCCTTTTCTCACCATCCGTCGGATCAGGAGAGTGCCATGATGTGCCATTCTCATATCTTTCCATTAAATGTGAAGCAGGAGCCGGCAGGTGGTTCACTTAGCTTATCATTAAGACTGCCGGCCCAAAGTTAAAGGCAGAAAGAAAAGAAAATCTACCCACCTCCAGAAAGTCACAGGCCCGAAAATAAGATATTATATTATTTCAGGAAATTACACTGAAAAAGCGGTGGTTGTGTTATTTAAGAGGACTTGACATAAGTATTGAGAACAAGAGATGTTTTCTTTGAACAGAGAGCGCACTAGTCCTCTGAATAGTTTCTATCTCAAAAGAAGGTAGTCAGATCCCAGTTGTATATCTTTTTGCAATCGCTTCAAACTGAATTGTTGCTCCTAAAACCCCCGTAGGCGAAAAAGATGAGATAATGAGAGAATGATTTGTTCAGAGTCAGGTAAGTCAAAATGGATATTGAATTGAGATTACAATGGTAGAAAAGGGAAAGGAGCTAATAGCATCATTTGGACTTGATTCATGTCCTGCTTACTGTAGTGATCTTTAAAAAGCAATGAGGAGCACTGGGGTGTAAGATCTCAATTCTATCTTCTCGAGATCACTTCAGTCTGAAATATTCCCCCTAAAAAAAAAAAAAAAAAGAAACCCAGGGGGAGAAAACGGGAGATAACAGAGACAATGAATAAATAAGAACCAACCCTGAGAGTTTGGAGCCATTGCAAAGATCTCAATTGTAAATCTTTGTAAAATTAATTTGATCTAATTGTTGCTTCTAAAACCCCCCAGAGGAGCAAAAGATGAGACGAGGGTGAGAATGAATGAGTCGGAGCACTACGCCATGTCCCGACTAATGAAGCTCAGTGTGAGTTCGATCAGGAATTAACATTAGGAAGTCCTAACGTTCATTCATTCACAACTCTCTCCCTCCCCACCGATTAATCAGCTGTCGATGGGCGTTGGGTTAGACCAACCAGCTTTCTCCTCGACTTAAACAATGAACCAATCATGTCAGTTTCTTGCTTCCTACTTTAAATCTCTTCGACCAGGTCCAGCTCATCACATGCAGATGTTCAGCTATTTTCATCACATCACGTCCACCACTGGGGCCAAGGCTCCATCAGTGGGAGTTCCTACACTGCTCACGGCTTTACCCTTTAAACATAATGGATATTGCCATTATTGACAAAATCAGCTAGACTGCACTGTTTTCTATTGGAATGTCTGACATGACCATCATGACATAATACACCAATGTGAGCTGTGCATCAGACAGCTTGTTGTTGTTTGGTCCTGCTGCTCTTGTTGAAAATGCTGAAACAGTTGATTCATGAATTTGAAATGAGGAGAGACTGATGTTGTACAGCTACTAAACTACAACTACCAAACAAAGTAGCAGCTGGCTGGAAGGAGATCACCAGGGAGCTGAAAGTTTCTGTTAAAAGAAAAGAAAAGAAAAAACACCAACACTAATCACAACGTGCTTGCTTCTGTCTATATCCCAGTCCAGTGAAGAAACATCCAAATATCACAATATATGATGTGTTTTCTGTTTTAATATTAGAAACCGTGGAAGAAAGCATGTACTCACCTATCTTCTGACCTCAGGTGCACAGCTGATAGGTACGTGGTTTGTTTACATGACGTAACTTAAGTGCATAAATAATGGATCCGGTGTCGACAGAGCGCGTCTGATCTTACATGATGCAACGCGATAGCGGGGCGCTCACTTGCTGTGGGGAACGTAGTGCGAGAAAAATGTAATTCCACTGCTAGAGCAGTCACTCTAAACCCATGTAGTTCATGACCCCTAAAGTGAAGGGTGAATCAAATAGGGCTTTAATTTTGTCTTTTCAGGCTATTTAACTTAAATGATATTTGGAGAACTGCTTCAGATGTGACGTGTGATGGGTATGTGTAAAAATATATCAATTCAGTTAATCAATGTGATCATAATAAACCTCATATTTTTTACAGAATACCGCAAATGCCTTAAGTAATTTAAAGCATCAAACACTCTTGTGTGTTTTGGATGTTTTATTAATGTTGAACTGTGTTTTGTACATTCAAAAGTCGCCCCATGCTCCAGTCGTAATTTGACCAAAGTCAGTCGTATCGAGGACTTATTTAGCAAATATGTTCATCAACATATTATTTCTCGTATTAATGTAAAAGAAAATATGTCCATCGTCCACTTAATAGAGCTCCTGCAGCTGGCACATCTCCAAAAGGTGTGTACCTGTAGATCTTCCCACATCACAGCTGTGGTTTGAGTGTAGAACCTTTTTGTGTCGCTCTCGCTCCATCTTTCCTGCAGAAGCTGACTGGACCGAATCTGTTGGAGTGCCTGTTGCAGAATGTCATGACGACGAGCTTAAATAGGCACAAAAATGCCCAAAGTTGCCATTTCTATGAAGCAGACAGGAGAATGAGTGAGAATGTGACTAATATACAAGGTGACATCTAACTTTTGGGGAGTGGTTGGAGATCTATCAAAACAAAAACAACCTCAGTTCAACCAGGAGAGACTTGTTCAGAAGGAAGTAAAGAAAACTGACGGTACAGCAGATGATGTGTGATATATTACAGGAGATGATATGTGATAAATGGTCTTGTCAGGAGCTCTTCGGCGCTCAGACTCTACAGGGAGATCTCGTGATTGAAGGGCGTCTGCCCTGAGCAGATGCAAGAGGAATGGTGATGGTGGCAGACGACTCTTCTGAGACAGGACGGCTGATGAAGCTGGTGAATCTGTGAACACTGGGCGGTGCGGTAAGGACCGTGAGCACGTCCCTCCTGTCTGAACTTTGGCTCGAGCTCTATTAACAGCATAGACAAGGTCTGTGTGCTGCAGTTCATCTAAGAATGCTAACAGGGCGCGAGCAACAGACTGAAGTAGCACACACTTCCTGAACTCATATCCGCATGTAGCCGTTCATATGAGCATACATTCAAACACACACACACACACACACACACACACACACACACACACACACACTCCTGAGCCTACAGCTCCAGCCCCGCCCATGTAACCACATCTCGGGGCGCCATTGTGCGCGGCCACTCAAGCAGGTAATTCGCTGACAATGAATAAAATGAGATGTAATTACATTCAAGCAGTCACTTGTTGAGCGCGGCTGAATGGGCTTGAGGAACATGTGTTGCTCCCGGACTCCATTATTGTCGAGCCGCCGTGCATTTTACAGTAGCCAGACAGAGGTTAACGCTTGGCGATCAAATTGCCTGCCAGCGTGCGCGTGCGTCAGCGTGCAAGTGTGTTTTTCGATTGGCCGGGACAGGGTGGGTGGCGGAGGAGCAGTTAGACGGGAGCGTGGTGGAGCTGGGGAGTCGTGGTGGAAAAATAAGCCTCTGGCTATCATCACAGGAAATGGCCTGAGACATCCACTTCTCCGTCTCGCTGCCACCCACCCTCCTTTCGCTGTCTATCTCTCACACTGTTGCTATCTTTCTTGTTCATTCGACCTTTTTTTTTTTCCTCAATGCCTCTTGAGCTTTCTTTCCCTCTCTACCTCCTCCTCTAACCTTCTTTCCCATTCCTAAGATAGCTCTCTCGCTCGCTTTCCATCTCCATCTTCCATCTCCCTCCACGTCTCCGCAGCCGTTATCTGGTTTTGCCGCGCTCCTCTCTCTCCCCGCAGCCCCTGCACTCTTCCTCCATCTCACTCTTTAGACCGCAGACTTTTTTTCGGTCGTGCGTCTGTTCTTTATTCTCCCTCTCCTCCCCGTATCTCTTTCTCGCTCTCGCCGTCTCTCCTCTGCTCTGTCTGTCTCGCTCCGCTCCCTCTGGTGTACCAGAACAGGTGGAGGACAAGCTGATAAGTCTCAGTCTGACACTTTTCTCACCGGCAGCCATCATTTGCTCTCAGATCCCACGTTACTTGAAACACACCTCCACTGTTATCTGTGTATATATGTGGATCACACCATATCTATGTATATATGTGGCTGCATTACAGTCAGCAGAGATATATCCGCCACCTCTGAACTGTTCACACAGAGGCAGCTCTGCCTCGAACCCGCCACACCAGGGGAGCAATTCCAAGTGATTTCATCAAATCCCTGTCTTGGTCATTTTCATCCTCTTTTTTTCTCAGCAGCCCTCTTTTTTCCACCTTTTTTCCTCTATCAGCTCAGTGTCATTCAACTCAAGGCACTGCTCATAATACCCACGCCGACGCACCGAACTCTTGTCGTGGCGACAGGCGCCAGCACACGCATCACGCCGCCGTATCTCATATTGCTTTCCCTGGATAAGGTTGAGCAGGACCGGAGTCAAACCGTTTAACATATTACCGGCTCCCAGGGGTTCCTGTTTATGCCCGCTCACTCCGGAGCAGATGAGCGAGATTCCAGTAGCTGCTGTGCATTAAGCAGATCTCTGCAGCTCGAGGGCCCCCGCGGACCGCCGCATGCGACAAACGCTCACGGCGCGCAAAACATGTTGAGGATGTTGACGAATTTAGGCTGTTAGGGACATGCAGACACATGCAGATGGCGTGAAAGCACATGCACGGCCATGTGCAGTAGAGAGACAACAGGCAGAATGAGAATACAGCTTGCACATAAACTTTTAAGATGAATCTGTCCACATGAGTGAGAGCTGGCATTTCAGAAAAACAAGGTTTAACAGCCTTGTCTTGCTACAGTTTTGGTCGTATATGCAAATGAACGACGTTAAACTTCTCTGCATTTTGCCTCCAACCAGAATCCCCAACTTTTTCTTTGCCAGCTGTTGTATCAAACACAGATTTTGCTCTGAATTTTGTAGGCATGCATCCACGGACAGAGAGTATGGTCGGATCTTGTGTTGGGTGAGGAGCGTCTCAACAAACTCCAATCACGCTGTCTAAACTAGGCAGTGGTGAAAAAATACAAAACAAGATTCTGTCACTACACTTTGTCTTTCTCTGCCTAAAATGCTTTCAGAAACTTATTTTATCCTCCTGCTTAGCTGCAAGAGATAAAGACTGTGTACCGGAGGTCGCCTCCGTATTGTTTCTGTAATGTATAAAGGAGGCTGAAAGAACTCAGATCAAACTGCTGCTGATCAAATAAGAGCCACCATCCTGTTCACTGTCAATGTCTCTACATAAATGCTTTCAGAAACACAATTTAGTGTTCTGTTTGGATTTAATACAGGTTGTGTTTATTGGTCCTGTGCAGCACTTGTTTCTCTTCCTTTGCAGCAGAGAGGAACACCACAGCGCCTTTTCTCTCTATATTCTCTCGTCATTTAGCACCAATTTTAAAAACTATTTAGATCTTTTTGCTGCATAGACAGCATAGTTTGATGCCGTGGCTACCCTTCCAGTAATTAAATGCTTCTCAAAGTCAAAAACCATGGTAGCAGAACATACTGTACATGGATTTGTTGGATACTACTTGACTATATTTAGCCTCTTATCGTTAGTGGAGCAAAAGTAAAGTGTGGCCTGAGGGTGATGTCGCGGAAAAAGCCATGTGGGTTCCTACATTTTAAAGCGTTTATTGAAGACATTCCAGCCTCATCTCGTCAGACTCTACTTGGTGTTGTCAGATTTGGCTCAACTTTCATCAACCTAAGCGGTACTCTGTCAGCCTCAGGTGTCGTTCGTCAGCCTATGCTGTACTTTATCAACTTTAAATGAACTTTCTCAGTATCCCAAAACTCAAACTTCATGTGGGGAGGATGTCAGAGGGAGTTATTTTGATTTGTTCAGCCCAAACCAATCAGAAGCGTGTGACCATACCACTAGCATCAGACTTTGCGGTAGCGGTTACTAGGAGCAGTTAGCTTTTTTTTTTTTTTTTTTTTCACACCAAGCAAAGAAATGCATCAATGTGTGTTTATTTCTGTATTTTGACGCACAGCAATACGCACAGTTGTGGCAATCTCAGCCCTGTCGCCATTTTCCTGTCACTAGTTTTTTGTCGTGATTGTCGCTAATCAGGGGGTGAGCTATGGCAGAAAATAACATCTCCTGCTTAGAGATGTCTGATTGGTGTCCCCGACTGCTGAAAAATGCTGACAAAAGGCACAACACGGGATTCAAAGTGTATGGGCCAAAAACGTACCAAATGTTCAGTTTCTGTAACACGTTACATGCACTGCCCCTGAGAAAGCTTTAGTCTAGCCATGAACTGATGCTGAGAAAGGCCTTCTTTAATTTACACTTTAATTCATTTTCAGAAACTTTCAGAAGTTTGTCATGTTTATGTAATATAATTAGAGATATTCCATATATATATATATATATATATATATATATATATATATATATATATATATATATATATATATATAGATTTATAGATATATATATATATAGATAGATATATAGATATATATATATATATTTATATGTAGCACTCTAAGTTTCTAATAAATCCATGCTTGCCTACCTACGCAGAGACACACAGTATTGTACACTCACATAAACTCAGCTCCGTCAGTGCAGACTGACCTTGTTACAGTAACGAGTCACATTGCTCACCACACAGCAGTCAGCAGTGCGTTCACATGCTCCTCAGCACAACAAGGCCTCTATGCTGCCGCGTCCGTTGGGAGGAAGGGGCTCCAAATGTATCCAAAGGGCTCCGGCTGAGACAACAGAGGCCCGTGTTCTCCTCCTGCTGCTGTTGCTGCTGCTCCTGGCCTGGTCGAGGGGAGCACAAGGGCTGCTGATGGAGAAGAGTTTCAGGTTTCAAAAGGAATCTTTTTTTTTTTTCTAGTCGGCTGGGTCAGGATGAATATAAACACAACACAGGGGTGTGTGCGCGTCTGTGCGGTGTGTGTTTATTATAGCATTTTGAACAGGATTTGAACTGTTCACAAGGCCCCCAGTTATGTGTGTATTGTGCATATCCAGGTCGACAGTGGAGAGCCTCATGCTCTGTTCTCATCACCACCTGATCCTACCAGCGTCTGCATGTGTGTCTCAACACGTGTACTTGTGTGTACATGGTATGAAAATGTGTACAGTATATGAGAGAGAGGAAAAAAGTCACATGGAGCAGTTATGTCACACAGTTCAAGTCTCAATTCATCCCACATGTGCTGTGTTATCCAGGTCTCTGCTCACTGAGCTCGCAGCCGGCTTTTTAAAAACACCAGCACAATGTGCATCGGTCACGTGATGAAACTGAGCTCGGTCAGGGGACACCACCCTAGGGAGTGACGGAGGGGGGATTTAAGTTCAGAACCAGGAAGTGTTTCGATGAAAGCAGCAGGGCCTTGGGGGAAGTTTCTCCAGCCCTCCTCCTCCATTTTACTTTCTCTGCCAGCTTAAACACATCTGTCCTGGCCTGACCACCCACCCCACGCCCAGAGCCATGCAGCTGGAGCCTCCAGCCGGCTTCAAGTACTTGAACAGGAGTAGTGAAGTTTGAGTTGATTAAAAAGATTTTGTAACAATTGGATACAATGTTAAATAAGATTAGAAAAACATTAAGCTGATTGGAAATGAAAATTGTAAAGTGGGATTAGGAAAGTGGGATACTCTAAAGCCTGAGCCGGGTGATGTAACAATGTAAAGACACAATGGAAACAACCAGCTGTAAAACTTACAACTTAATCACTGCAGATAAAATGCATCATTATTTATAGCTTCATAAACATGTTCTTTAAGTAGATGCATTTCCTTGAAGAGTTCATCTCAGTGATGTTTTATTTTTTTACGTAACTAGATTGTAACAAACAAGATCGTGCCTGATATCCTTCATTCGACAGCTGTCTGCAGATCTGATCCAGTAAAGGACTACTGTCTGCAGCTATTACCTGTTAAGGTAAAGCAAACTGTGAGAGACAGGAAGTCAGAAACTGAAACAAAATTAGAACATCCAGTTAATTTTCTGAATGTAACATTCTGTGGTGTCACCAGGACAGACATCTCCAAAAAGAGACAAATCGAAGCAGGTCGATCCTTCTAATCCTTCAGCTGCTGCACAAAACACATGCAATAAGTGGAATTCTGGAGATCTGGAGCCAGTTCTGTGAGCCAAGTAATATACAGGACTGTGAGTGTTAAACGGGATGACGTCGCCAATACGATTGTTGTGTTTTCTGTCTAATTCTGTATTTTCACAGTCAGCTAGTATACTTGGTGAGTTTTATGCCAAACTGAAACTTTCTTGAGATGGAAAAAAATCGTTGAAATTGTCATCATATTTGTCAGTCATATGTGTGATTCATGCCACAATTCAAATGTGATCAAACAATGACGTCACAGGGTGGTACACCATAAGGCCCGTGACTTAACTTTTCTCTTCACAGGTATATTGTTTTCTATGTTAGTTTAGCATGTTAGCACGCCAACACTGACTCATTATCATTAAACACAAAGTACAGCTAAGCCTAATGGGAATATCAGTAGTTTGGTATCTGTTCATGAACTCAGTTTTGATCTGATGATGTCACTTGATAAAAAGTTAGGGAGCACCAAAGACATTACAATTCACCTTGAAGGAAAGATGAGTGTCTGTCCTTCCTTTTCCTGCCTGTAAGGCAGTTTCTTCTGTTTTACGAAGCTGACTGGTGAATTACACAAAGTGTTTGTGTTAGACATATGATATGATATGATGTGAATCTCTGGCATTGTCTATGCTATCAGGGGGAGCGACTGAAGGCTACATTAAACCTCCGACCGTGCTTTGCCACCGACTAAGCAGCTCCTATTTCCAAAATTATGCATGCATCATGCTGAAAGTGGGACAGGTCTGCCTTTTAAAGAGGGCGATTTCTACCTTGAAGTGCTTCACATAAACCCTTCCTACCGGTCATAAATATGACTTACAGTATTCTAGCCGAGTTCTTTTGGTTGAAGAAGAGCAAAAAACTACAGAAAAAGTAAGCTTCAAACAGCACACAGGTACTTCTACAGCACAGAAGATAAGACAAATCAGAAATGCATCGGATGATATGTCATGAAATGAAAAATGTCAGCAAAAAAGAAAGTCGGCACTAAAAAAAATACAATAGCAATGTTATATTTGCCAGCAGGTGTTGGTTCAGCTTCACCGCTTTATTACTCCCCAAAGGTGACATCTCTGAAGTTCAGGCAGCCGCATTTAATGTTGTTCATATGTGCTTGAATTACAACATTTCCAGCGGTATTTGAAGGCAGCATAATTACTGAGGCGGTGCAGCCCTGTCCCCCCATCACCCCGCCGCCCACCCCTCTCAGGGTCTTACTGGGAGGGTTGTTAGAGGGCTGGTTGTGTTTTCTTTGTGCGGCTAGGCCTCGCTATCACATTACTGCACACATGCTGATGCAGCAGCTCCCGCAGCCCGCCTCTCCCAGCACCACCCCACCCCCCACCCCACCCCCACAACCCCAGCACTGTCCCAGCCCTTTTTCTCACCGAGCCGACCTACAATGGAGTGAAACAAATTGCTATTTCAATTTAAGTGAGGCCACATTACAGTTTCCAATCACAGAAATAAGTTGTTAGGTTTGTTATCGACACGTCTAAATATAAGATTAAAGTTGAATTATCCAGGAAATACATCCCAGACCCCACACCCCCAGACGTTCAGATTAATTTTCGGAGAATTAGTCATCGTCCCCTCACGCATCGCGCTGAGCTCAGATGAGAAATGGCAGAAAAGTTGGCTCTGCCTGGAGGAAATATTCTCTAAACTTTGATTTTTATCACGGAGCACAGAGAGGGAAATTAAGTCGAGTCCCAATTTTAAAGGATCAGACGATGCAACAGACAATTTTACAGCAATGAAATATAGTGGTGTAAAAATACTTCTCCAAGGGAGTAATAAGCAAATTAATATCTACATTTTTGAAAGGGGTCCAAGAAATTGTGAGTTACATTACCCGGCATATTAATCTCACTCCTCTTTGGCAGTTGTTTGCTCTCTCGCATTCAAAATCAGCAATAACTCGACTGCCTCTCTTGTCAGGGAAACCAAAGAGATTTGGCAACCAACGTCCTTGCAATATGTTCACTTCATAAAAATTAGGGACTGTGAGGAAATTATTCAGTTGGAGCAGGGCAGAAAATTCTCAGCTGCCAGTATGCTCTTCCAACATTAGCATCGGATAAAGGGGTGTCCAACAGTTTCTGTAACTTTCTAACTGTTCTGAGTGGGTACGAGCTTCAACAGCGGATACCAAAATAGGTAAAGTGCAAAGAATTTCAAATGACGATCACAAAACATGCATCATCTTTTTTTTTTTTTTAAGCCGCATTTGTAAAGATGAATGTGACAAGAGAAACAGATGAAAAACAGAAAGGGAAACTCCTCTCTTGGCAATGTGGAATTTATATAATAAATCTCACCTAAAGAAGATTTTTTTTTTGAGATGCAAAAACTTTTGAAAAATGAAAATTCCAATAAATACTTCCTGACAAGCTCTCCGCCCACAATACCTGTTGCTGATATTTTGGTCCTGGTCGAGGGCTTCCAACTGTGCTTAAGCTTAAACCCCATAGTGAACATGTCAGATAAACATTTCAATCATCTATTGATTTCTTGCACAGAACGCAAAGGCTGAAGAAAAAGCTGAGAGGGAGAGTTGGCCTCAAAGTAAAAAGAATTTGTAGTACAAGTACACACTCCTCTTCTAGACTATCCACATTTTATTGGACTGAATGGCCTCAAATTATGACAGTAAAGCGAGTCATTTCTCAGGGATTGTGAAGCTGAAAAAATTGTATCCATTGTTTTAGAGCCGCTTTGTTTTGGGCCCCAGTGCATCAAGTGATGATGTGAAAGTTGACTAGCTGAGCCACTTCAAGTTCAGGTGGTCCACAAACATCCCAAACCAGCAGAAAAACACAACAAAATTTTTGATAATGTGTCTTATTTTTTTTATTTTTATTATTGATACTAGTGTATAAAATAATAATAATAGCCCAACACAATTAACACCAGCAAAGAAGGTTTGTGGAGTCTGAGGGGAAGAGGGCTGGGGCTCAACCTGCCTGCTGAGAAGGTAAACTGTTCTACCATAGAATAGTGGAAAGCACCAGCAAACATGTTGAAAACTTGTTTGGAATAGTTTAGGGAAAAGTGAACTGGAGGACCTGATAGAAACTGTGGTAGGACTGTGTGTTTTTTTTTTTATTTTGTTTTGTTTTGGGTTTTTTTCCACCGTCTGTCATCGCAGACGGGGCAAGCCTCTTTAACTGTACAAACACATCTAAACCTGACCTTTCCACGGGACAAAGATGATAGCGGACGGGGCAGGAAAGCCACCAGGTCTGGTTGGGGAAGTGTGGCTACAGTAGTGCCCTGTGTAGCAGCAGACTGAGGCAAAAGAAACAGAAAAAGGATCAGTCGGGGTGTTTATTTTTCCTCCCAGCAGAAAAGGCCTTCATTGATGGTTTTTTTGGATACGCTGCCCTTTTGCAGACATGGAGCGGTTTTGACCTGGCCTTTCTTTCCGTTTTCCTCCCTCTCCTCTCTCACCCCGGAGCTGGAGGGGAGCTTGTAAATTCAGCAGCCATACATTGTGTTATAAAAATAATCCAGGTTTTATTGGGATTGCCATGGGAGGGTGGCACGAGGATGAGGGGCTGAGGGTTAAGTGTTATACAGCACAATTCACCTCTCTTACTAGAAAGAAGTGCACTGTTATATACTGTACTGCCTGCTCCACAGACACACACACACACACACACACACACACACACACACACACACACTGGGAGACAGAGGAGCTATTGGAATTGGTGATTTCTTGGAGATAGAGCACAAAGGTAGGAGTGTTGGTTGACGTGTAATGCCCGTTTTTCCGTGTGCATGGGAAGAGGCAGTATATGTGAATCAGCGTGTGGGGGTATTAACAACATGCTGGTATTTAAACTGCTCCTTTAACAATGGGGCTTCAGTCTCTCGCCAGTGCCCACAGTCTGTCTGCTAATGGTACCAGTCCACTCACTAACCCAGCAGGACGGAGACACTCCAGTGACTCGAAGGAGTGCCAGGAAACGCTAAACATCACTAAATGATCCTATGGAGCCCCTTATAAATGCCACATCGGCCTGTAGACATCTCTTTTTTGCCCGTGCATGGGGGTGTCTGATAGAGGTATCCGGGAACCTTGCAACAGGGAAGCAGATATGTCAGGTTGTACTCCAGGAACATCTCAGTCTAGTTGGTTTTGGCTAAAGGTCATCGAATAAATGTGTCGGAGCAAGTTCAGACGCCGTCCAAGGCATTTTCAGGGGCGATGTAATAACAGCTGCGCGCTGCCGGGCCCACATATGTGGCACTCAGCTTGAAGGACAAAGGGCTCTGGTAGAAATTGATAGATTAGAAAAGGGCACAGTCAGTCATTTGTCTTTTGTTTTCCCTATCAGAGGCCTTACAGTGTTGCTGTGTTGCTGGGGACAACATTATAAAGCATGAAAGATTGCCTAGCTTATAGGCATTTATGGCAAGTGTAAGTATTTCGACTGTTTTTCACGGTTGAGTGAGTTGCCCTTTAGGATTGCAAAAGATGCCTCGGAAAAGCATTCCTCCGCCCAGGCTCCAGAGAATGCAAGACGTGGTGTAAGGCAGGGGGGCTTTGGCAGACAGAGAGAAGCTCAGTGTCTGTCCGTCACTGTCCAGACGCCTGACGGGCCATCCGAGGTCGCGGCAGCGGAAAATGCTCCCGTTGGGACGGGCAAGGGTGTGGGAGGTGATAGCGGCTGTCTCCAGAATTCAAACGCCGTCAACCCTTCATATCTGTCTCATCCCTAACAAGATGAACCTGTAAAATTAGCCTGCTGAAACGGGTAGTTGTTACGGTGGCAGAGGGAGTGCCGTGACAGGGATATTTGTCAAGAATTGGATTAGAGCAGATGGCTTTCTGAAACCTCAAACCAGTGTGATTAGATTTTCACCGTTGTACACTGATTGAAGGATGATTGCATTAGATGACACTGGGGCGGAAAAATACAGACAACACAAGCTCGATTTCAGCAATGTGGCGGGATTGTAATCCTCCCTTTTGCTCGCACATGGGTGCCTTTACCAGGCCATTCTCCTCCCTGATCAACAATATACCTCGATGGCATCTGAGGGTTTTGCAGGTTTTTCAGAGACTCAAGATGGTCATTTTACACAAGTAGTCCCGTTATGCTACATAAGAAATATCTCATTTTGTTTGTCGTGAGTGTTGGGGATGAGGATGAATCTCAAAGCCTGAGGGAAGAGGCTGCGCTGTAGACTGGTGATATAGCAGCGGATACTTCTGTATCATTTGCCAGATGGCAGCAGGGTAAACAGGCTGGTTGGGTGGGCGTTTTCTTTTTTTTTTACAATCCTGTGCTCATTCCTACACTTTGTTTCACACTGAAATATCTCCACTTTTCCTTTTGTTACTCCCTTGTACAGCTAATCTCACAATGAGTTTCCCATTTCAGTTTATTTGTGAAAAAACCTGCTAAGCCTTTTAGCATGCTGATGAAAGCAGTTACCTCAAGTGGCAATATTGCGGCTGTAGACTCTATCTTGTAAGATTTGGGAGATTTGCGAGATCCAACAATCTTGTGAATTCACAGCTTGCCCTGTAACCTGATATGCAGTGGTCCAACCAATCAGAGCCCTGTGAGGAACTGCTGGCAACTCTGGGATTGGTATTAGATGTGATGAGAGGCGAGAGATGTGACAGTTCCTTTGAAACCAACAATGGCGGCTCCGCAGAGGTGAGTGTAGCAACTGTAGCGTCAGTTAAATCAGAGTCGTCATTGAAAGAAGAGAAAATAATGGCAATGAAGGCTTTCCTCAGTGAAAAATATGTTTTTTTTGTCTCTAACCGGCTTTGGCAAGAATTCAATTTACCAACTGGCTCCGCTGGTGGTAGTGCTCTCTTGTTGCTTGGTTAAAGTTAGCCTGTGACGGACGCTGACAGACAGATGGTTCGTCCAATCACCTGTCAAGTATTTTATGAAAGTGTCTGTCCTTTTCCAAACAGTTTCTGGTGGCACCTGGTTCTGTGTGACAAACCATCTGGTGAATATCGCTTATCATTTCCAAATTCCAGAGCACTGTTGCTTATAGTATATGAAATTTACTAATTGTCTACCATCCTGTCCAGATACAAAAAGTTGACATACTTTAACAGTTTATATAAAAAGGACATTATATTCTATGCGTGCTGAATCATGTCGATCAGACTGCATCCTTGGAATATCCCAGCTAATTCAATTTCACAAATATTTATTAAAGGATTTGCAGGATTTTTTTTATTGTTTTCTGTGGTGTTAACAAAAGCTTTTCATGCAAGAATAGCATTCATTAAGAAAGAATGGCGTCCGTCAACGGCACACTCAAATATCTGGGGGTTTTAGTCTGTAAACTGGCTGTTTGGAGTGTACTTAGTTGTGTTGCTTTTCCAGTGTCCCCCTACATAATGAAAACCTGCTTAGATTCTGCGTGTATTTTGAATTTGGGACACAACTTAAGTCTTGTTAAATCTCATCAAGCATTCAATGTGGATGGAAAAATGCACAGTCGCACAGAAACACATTCTCACAGTGGAGTTGCTGAAGCTCGCTGGGCTCAACATTTGCGGCGGCTCTCTCCGAGCAAACAAGTGAGCACGAGCGATGTGCATTCATAGCCAACCTCCAACAAGCCCGAGGCAGAAAGTGGCCTTTAAAAAAAAAACGGTTATATTTTGTTAAAACAGGGATTGTTTTTTATTCTGGGCGAACTTTTGGCATCCCAAATGATGGTATCAAAATTCAGATGTAACCGGAGCCTCTTCCTGTGTATCTTCTGCAAAACAACAGTACCGTGTAGGAGTTAAGCTGCCCATGGATAATTCCTCTCATGTTTGCCAGAGTGTTTGCATATGCACAGCTGCTGAAGAAGATTCATCAGGCACTTTGCAGCGAGGAGAGTGATGGGAGCTGAGGGGAAGGGAGAGCATTTGGTGCTGTTTATTAGAGTAAGCCAGCCAGGGGGCCAGGGGCGCAGCAGAAGATCGAGAAGGGAAGAGAGATGCCGGGGTCCCAGGGGCCCCAACCCTGCCTCCATCAGCAGTTTTTCTCCCCCGCGCTGACAGGCGGCACACGCTCGCTCCGGGACGGGAGGAATCCCACTTTTGCCATTTCCAGTGGAATTTAATAACCCCCTGAAAGTATTCCTCTGAAGAGGAGAGAAAATTAGCATGCTGTTATCCCATCGAGAGAGAGAGAGAGAGAGAGAGCGAGAGAGAGAGAGAGAGAGAGAGAGTACAGCAGTGAGGTCCTCTCTGCAGATATCCAAATTCAGCAGAGATTCAACAGTGATTTATAGGCTTGGCGACTTAGTGAAATTAAGTGAAAGAAACTTGGGGCCGAACCAGTGGTTTATCTCTGTCATCTGGCTGATCTATCACCCCGACTTTTAAGAAAATTAAGCTCCTCTCTATTGTGAGAAAAAGGAGCTCCTTAACAGAGCTACCTTGCTCTGACGAAAGAACTGTTCGTGCCTCTCTAATCAAACACCGCAGTTCCAACTGCAGGTCAGATCAAAAAGATGAGGAATGTTTATGAAGCGCTAATGAAAAGCTTTTTTTTTTTTTTTTTTCTTTCCTCCCTGAAAATGCTCTGATTAAAACCTTGCTTGTCACTTCCGATCGCTCCGTAATGAATATACCAGTTGAATGAAATGATGCTCTGTTGAGCTGTAATTTCCGTCTTCCGTCTTGGGAGGGAGGGACTCATCATATGGGGCATGCTTTAATACACTCATCTCAATAGATATTAACCACCAGGCGATTGCCGAGGCAATGAAACATTTGGGCCATTCATTTCAGATGAAGACAGGAGATTTCTCCACTTCGTTCCACAAATGTTTACCCATGAAATTGCAATGAGATGAAATGTGACAGATCAGCATTGGCTGAAAGCGGTTTTCTGTCAGAAAGCTAACGTTGCGAAAAGACCTTTAGATTGATTATGACAACTTTGGTTCTCCGCCGTTTAGAATCAAACAGCCACCACTGGGTGTTGAAACCATTCATTACTTTTCATCTCAATCTCTTCACGAGCCGACTGAAGATCCTGATTCGGTTCTGAGCTCGGTTCTGCCTGCTTTAAATGGACTGGTGTCTGTCAGGACGGGAGTATGATACATGTGTATGACTGTAACTATTTAGATGACAGTGATTTTAATTAGAGTATCCAGGCCCAAAACTTGAGCTTTGCGTTCCTCAGCGTCTTCGGCATGAGCGACAATAGACCCACGCACCCATGAACGCGTCTTAACATCTGCCTGTGATGTTCAAAGAGCTGTGAATTGCTCCGCGCTATTAAAAACTCCAGCAGAGAATGAAAAGGTAACACGAGGTAAACGCTCTGAATGTCTGTTTCCCAGCTCTAAGCGTTCCCCAGTATAAATCTCAGCCAGAGTAAACCCAGAGACTCCCCGTGATGGAAAAGTCCAAACAGAGCAGACTGAGGAGAGTGATGCAAAGAGAGCAGAGGCTCATGGGAGGTGACCTGTGCTCTGCCTCGTAATGAGACTTTACCCCACTTTCTCAGCACCTGGCCTGCTTTTTTTTCCTACACTTGTTCCTGTCGCTACTTTTCACTCATGCAGACCTCTGCGCCGGTATTTCTGGGACACATTAGGCGCAAAACAATGATTATGCACGATGAGTCCACCGGTTGAGGATACATGAAAGCATGGATTTTATTTTGTCCTGCCTGGAAGCTGAAGCTCTTTAGGGTTTAGTTCCCATCAATACCAGCAAAATCTCTCTCTCTGTTGTTGCCGGGGGAAAGATTGACCTGAATTGTGAATCACTAGAGTTAATCCCTCCTACGTTTTACTATATGAAGAGCTGGATTTCCCAAGCCGGCCCCATACAGACCATCCTGGGAGCTAACAGCGCGGATTAAAGCCGCGTTCTGCATCAGGTTGGTGTCTGCCTGCACGCTGTAGACGTCTCAAGTCTTTGTTTTGAATTAGTCCTGTTGCTAAATTAAAACTGTGAGAGGGAACAGGACGATTCAAGTGTCACAGCTGCAGTAGGACAGATTGTAAAGGTGCTAAGTAGAAGTGCGATTAGACATAGTCCCAGATGAAGTGGGGAGATGATGAAGCCGCGGTAAAAAGTGAAACACAAAAGATTTGCACTGGAGCGAATTTAAAAAAAAAAAAAAAAAAAGGTGTTGTGACAGCAGATAGGTAAAAATTGACTTATTCCACAGCAGAGCCGCAGTGTGTGAAAGTGTGCGTCTGATGTAGGGAGACAGCATCGAAGCGCAACACTTGGCAGTCGTTTGAGTCCTGATATCAGGTTTTCATTATCGCATTATCATGTTCTGTCGCTGCTAGACAGCTAAAACTTACTTCCTTCTTTTTGGGGGGGTTATACGGTACCCAGTGCCACCTACTATTACAACGTGAGAACAGAAAGAAACTGAATTGATTTAAGAGGCGCTGGATTATTTACATGATACACAATATCAGTCGTTATCTGCCACGGCCCTGTTTTAGTGCAGTGAGCCGCGGTTTATCTGATGTCGGTGCCGTTGTTGCTGTTTTGTGTGGAACTTATTCACCATTTGTTTTTCTTTTGTTTTTGTTTTGTTTTTTTTTATATTTTCATTTTTCAGTTGTCTGCAGCAGTTTAGTTAGGTTAAGGCAACCAAAACTAGCAGATTTTTTCTGGTTTTAAACATTGTCGGGAGCATTTGAGATAAAGTAAGAACACAAGATCTGGTTGTTTTTTTGACATTTCAACATTTAAATGTGACGCACCAACTCGCTGATATCAGATTGTGCATCTACAACAGCAGCAACAGGAAAAGATCTGCGCAGGTGGAGCAGTCTGTCATCTGAGTGAGCAGCATCTGTGATGACCAGGAGTTTGGCCAGCATATTACTCTCCCTGCTGAATCAAGAGAACATCCTTGAACGCTGCTGGCCTTCCTCATCATTCTGTCTAGTCTCTCTCTGTGTGCTGCCCCAGTAGACCGCTGCATACAAGATGACAGATGCCAACACAGAGTCAAAGAAAAAGATTCAGAGGTGCCCGGCAGACTCCAAGGGACCTTCAGGTGATCTCACACCTGCTACTTTTGGTGCGTTTTCCTTAGGACAGTTAATGATGTGAATGGGTCTGTCGCAAAGACGGGGTGGACCCAGGTGCCGTCATTTTGTGGAAACTCAAACGGCAGAATAAATGTTGGAAGTGTACGTTTCTTTCTGTTGCATCTCTGTGTTTCTTTAGGTTGCATTTTAAATCTGATGATGTTTCAACACTGTGAGCCTGATTAGGTTTAGGCACAAAAAAAAATTGATAAATAAAAGATTGTGTTTGGGCTTACCTGGATCTGTAACCACAAACACAGATGGATATTGTCCCAACATCTCGTTATCGATATCCAGTCCCGTTGCCACTAACATGGCTCGAAAGTGTCCCAGTGTCTCGTTCAAAATAACCAGCGGCTTTGCTCAAATGCCGAAACGCAGTCTTGAATAGTGGTGTCTCGCTTGTCAGCCGTCTCACCTGACTGTCGCGACACCACCATCCCCCTCCTCCTGACGAAATGTTATCTGAGAGGCAAGAAAAGGGAATGCGACATAATGCATACTGTAGCAATTTTGATCAAATCTAATAAAAGAAACGTACAGCGTCAACATTTTATTCTGGCGATTGGCCTTGCGAAGACTGTGTGAGAGGAGCCTCATTTCAAACGTTAAATGACTTTTAAATCTCTGTGCTGAATCGTTCACAAAGTGGTCCTCCAGTATGCATCATTTCTTGACCATGGGAACACATATGAAGCGTCAGTAGTTTGGGTGTGGGGATTTACAGACATCAGTAAGTGGAAAGGTGTTTGGTTTGTGAGAGTGAGAGAAACGCATCCACCAGCAGCTCCTCGGTCAGGCTCGCACTGAGTCGGAGGCGCCGCAGAACAAAGCCGAGCATCAGCCTCCTGTATTCACCCTCTTTTCTCCTCCGGTGACTGAGTCGTCAGAATATGTTTGGCTGTGTCAGTCTCCTGTGTGCTAGCCGGAGCGGATGAGAAGAATCGCAGCAAGGACAATCCTGTCAGACACTCTGTGATCCTACGTACTGTTGGTGAGGCAGTCAACAGAGCCTCATTCATCCATACAGACACTGCGCACACACTCAAGAAACCTGTGATTCATTGAAAGAATCACTCACCTTAAAACGATCTATTGAAGCTCTTCTAAAGTAAAAAGCCAAGTCTGCATCTTTTCGTCATTTCATATTAATTTGTGCAAAAAAATAAATAGCGAAACACCTCGTGCTGCCGGAATGTTGTAATTACTCGTGTACCCTTGTAATTGTTTATCAGATGCTGTGAAAAAAACCGAGCGAGCGAGGGCTGCGAGCTGCCGTCTCGCTATCAGCCGCTATCTTTCTTTGCCGCTCTGTGAGGCATTAGCCTGTAATTTATGCTTTCACACTCTCAAGGCCTTGCGCTCATGGCGGCGGCACCGCTGCATTCGGCGAAGTTTTCGCTTTCAGTCTGTTGACGGCTGTACATTGACTGATAAACAGAAACGCTGACAAAATTGAGTGCTCCTTCACGCCCACTGCAGGTGTTCGAACAAAAAAATATATATATATATTAAAGCGGGAATAAAAACAGCTTCCTTTGGAGCGGAGGTGTGAATTAAACTCCAGCTCACTTTGGCATGATGCATTTTTGAAGCGAGAGAAGCCAGTCAGAATCTGAATGTGCTCTTTTGACGGACAGTTCAAACAGACACTTTTGACCATCTTGCTAAAAAGGGAAGCCAAAAAATATGAATATAATGATATATGATCAAGCAACTCGAATTGAGTTGCTTCTCGGACAAAATTACAGATTTCAAGCATGGCAGAAAGAGTGCAATACCGTCAGATCAGCACCGTGGATTCCTTAAGTCATATCTGGATAGCTTTCAGGGGCCTGGGGGCCATGAAACATGCTCAGCATATAGAGAACTGAGTAAGAGAACGAGTAAAAAACACCACATAAAGTCGTCCGATACAGTGAAACTGTTTTTTTATCCTGCGCCGGCTGCACAGTGCATCAATACCAAATTGAACCTGAGGTCAGGCATGGAGCTTTACACATGGCTGCTTCTCCACATAATACATCTGAAGTCTGTTTTATCCAACCTTGGGTGCAAATAATCCCTGCAAATTAATTTTCATCCTAGTCTTTCATTTGAAAATGTTATTGACTGGAAATAGACGCAGAAAACATCCAGGGAAGGTCGAGGTCTGCTCATTTCTTATTTAAAAACGCTTTCTTTTTATTTAAATTCCTAGAAGGCCATACTCACCATACTAAGCGCAGCTCTCCAGCATGAAACCCACATTTTCTCAACAGTGTCTCTTGATGTGGCCCGAGGCCGTGCTACTGCTCCCTTTTCCTCACTGAGCTGTTTTTAACACGCCGCCGAATGAGAGTCCGACTTCCAAATTAGTGTCCTAAATCCAAACTCATTAACTCGCAGAAACCAAACAAATCTGTGCCACGGCGTCTACAACCTGATGCATGTTTGAGATTACGAGCATTATAGCTCAGCCTTGTTTGTTTGCTAATCTGTCTGTGCGAGGATTTGGGCAACTGTCTTCGCGGCGTTCACATCAGGCGGCCTGTGTAATTCAGGCAGGCGGTTTAGCGTCGGGATGGGGATGAGAGGTACAGGCGGCGGGGAACAGCGGTTGAAGTGCTGCAAGTGTTGGCTGCAGGAAAAAAGATATTACATCAGATAATCGAAGATGAGAGGAAATGTCTTATTTCAGTCTGGGTTTATTGATTTACACTCAGGTTAAAAGGCCCCGCGGTTCAGCTGCTGCGAGGAGACAAAAATAATTTTCAATATTTTCTGTGCTAATCCACAAAGATTATCAATCTATTATTCGCCTGCTAATCTTTCCGCTTAATCTTTGGATCATAATCCCGTGTCTTGTTTGCTATTTCATGTTTTTGTCCTCCCTGCCGGATTATTAATCTTAAAGGATAAGGTCACCCGCAACACGAAAATCCAGCCATTATCCACTCAGCCCCTTGTTTTGTTGTCCACAGAACATTTCTCGCAGCATTCTCACGAACGGGGGCCGATGAAAGTAAAATCACATAAAAATGTCTCCCAGCAGCTCCATACAAGTCTCCAGAAGCCCCAAGATCCCAAAATTGATTTGCAGACGTGTTTTTATACACCGTTTTTTGAGGCCAAAAATCTTCACTGTAGCTGCTAAACTGAAAGTGTTCGCATGTGTTTGGTGCACAAGCCCAAATGTGTGTCAAGGGTGTGAATATTGTTGCTTCAATCTGATATCTAAGGGCTTGGATTACACCAGACGTGCTGTAATGTTGTCATTCTGTGAAGGGTTTTTGTTTAATTTTTTTACATTTTAGAACAAGTCCCCCTGTGTTTCAGTTGTTTAGGAAATGCTGTTTTACTGTGAGTTTCACAGCAGATAATGTATCTTTATTTTTGGGTGAATTTATCCTTTAACGTAACATATTTGGCCTCTGATTCCTCAAACTTGTTCGTTTATTCTCGCAGTGTAAGTCAACATGAAATGAGAACCAGCTTGTATCAAAGCCTGAGGGGTAACCTCCCAGCATGCACCGGGGCGACAAAGCGATGGACAAAAGTCTCATTCCAAGTGCGTTCCTGCGTGATTACTGATGTTACTGTGCCCTACAGTGTTCCTCAGTGTTTCCCTCAATGCTAATGTTGTTACAGTTTGTTATTGAAGGGGAATGTCATCGATTTTACGCATTAGGTTCAGTTGACAAGTCACATGGGGCGCTACTCAGTCAGTGAAAACAGTTTCAGACTTTAAAAGAGGGCAGAAGACATTACACAACTCACCCTGATGACATAATCAGGGTAATCTTGGGTTTATGTTAGAGAGCCAAAATGTGTTGATGGAACTAAACTCATATTAGGGAATAAAAGTCATAATATTTCATATTATTTTGTTTCTTATCAGTCCACCAGCTTCATGAAAGTACAAAACTAAACTCCTGGAAAACCCCTTTAAGAGGACATACACATATTTATGTTTACTGTTACAACATGAATGATGTACATGTTGATGATTTGCTATCTAGTGTGACTGAGAATAGCGTGACTTTGGTTGGAGAGTGGACATTAATCCTGGCCTTTCTTGTTTGTCCTGTCAAGTACAATGAATCTCTTTATGTTTAACAGGCTACAGCTTGAAAAACAGTCATGTGACATGAACATGATATAATCATTCTTGCAATAGGGAAATGATGTTCATTTCAAAGGTTTGACTACTGGACAGAAGAAGAAGTCTTACACTGGGTAGAATCCATTTTAACGGTGTTATTAACGACATAAATTCAACATTACAGCACTGCTGTTGTTCCACTCAGCTGGCCCCTCGAGTGGCTGCTAGTTTGGTGCGCTACCTGACATTGTGCAGAGGCAAGCTCGCCAACATTAACGCTGCCAGCGCTAGTCAGCAACACGTTAACGTTGCCTACGCAAACTAATGTCAGTGTCGGCAGTGGTAGCTTGCCAACGTTAGGTCAGTACAGAATGTCTCAGCCATTTTTACGTTTTTTTTTTGGTTTGTTTGTTTTTTCCTGAAACTGGCCAAAACCAAGACTCTTGATGCTGACAAAACACAGACATCACATGATACCAATGGTGTTATACTATTGGCTCACAAACCCTTGTTAGAAGCTGGAAACCAACAATTCTTAAACCACACATTTTTCTTTGTAAATATCAATTCACGATCATAATATTGTGTTTTCAAGGAAAAGAGATACTTTGATTCTGCCACTTTCCTCTCACTCTGACGATGTATTATCTTTAAAACATTTTCATCGGTCTGACCTTTAAAAGTGGACCGCAGGCTTCGAGTTTAACAGAGAAACTCTTCCTCCTTCGGCAGATGAATCTGTCGACAGTCTTCTAGTGCTCAGACATCATTTTACTCAGCGAAGCTCAGACACTCGAGTGAAGTAAAAAAAAATAGCTAAAAACATTTTTCGAATGGAAAATAGCACTCCTGTATCGATAACAATCACAGCGGAGAAGCGGCAATTCATGTTTTGCGGAAAAGAAACACGTTAAGTACATCCGATCCTAAATTCTGCCGCGCTGCAGAGATGAATGAGAGAAAAACAAATATGATCGGAACATTTGTTTGAAGGCCTCGTCTGAAAAGAGCTCAAAGTCTCATGAACGGCAGATAATGTCCCCTCAGCTCGGCAATAACAGTGAAGGCAATAATAATATGGCTGTATTAAAGCTGCATCGGTCTCCAGCTGAACGTTTTCTCTGCCGTAGAGGGAGATCCACCATCACACTGATTCGCAGAGCAGGTCTGGAGCCAGGTGCCTTGCTCAGCGGCTCTTCCGGCCAGGAAGTGGTGAAGAACCAGACCCTCCGGTCTAACAATGCTCTCTTTAACAGACGTGGGCCACCCTGCTCCACGCCCGCCCCCCACCACCCCGTTATAAAGGGACCTCAGGTCAGACCCCAGGTTGGGAGGCACTTTGCTTCACTTTCCTCACAATGAAAGCGTCTTCATCAAGCAGCGTCTGGGCTGCTGGGGGCCCCTCAGTGTCGGGGCCCTTGTATGGAGAGGCTAATGGGCGGAGACCTGTTAGTTAGTGTGCCTTTTCTTTTTTCTCTCTTTCTTTAAACCCTCCCAGGTCCCTGCTGTGATGCCTACTGCAGAAGTAGGCTGGGGGCGCACACACACACACACACACACACACACACACACACACACACACACACACGCTGCAGCGCCACGCGGCGCACACGCACAAACACACACACACACACACACACACAAACATCATTTCCAGTGGAGACTGGCACAGAGACGCAGCGCCACGACCACTCCGGTATGTCTGCTGGCCACGGACCGCTCAAACTTCTGCGCAGAGAAAGAGGCGGACACATCCATCCGGCTCGTCCCAGATAGCGGATTAAATTCACGCTCTCTTCTGTTTCTTTCCTTTTTTTTTCTCTCCCCCTTCTTTTTCTCCTCCTCCTCCTCCTCCTCCTCTGGTTTCGTGTTACAAAGCCTTGGGAGGGAGTTGCGCGGAGAGCTCAGTTCCTCTGTGCAGAAACTGAATGACAGGATCATATGGCTTGATTTCGCCTCACAGTCCTGAAAACATTTTTTATTTTTGAGGAGAAGAAGAAGAAGAAGAAAAAAAAAAGAAAAATCGAGGCTGTAAAGGAAAAAAGAGGAGAAAGAGAGAGAGAAGGGGGGACCGCGGGGCGAATTCGTCTCGAAACTGATGAGGATGTGGAATAATTTATAACTCCAATTCAAAAACAAACCCGAGATAACGGAGAGAGAGAAGGAGAGAGGAAAGAGGGGGAGAAGCGGATACTGGATCTGTCGTCAGAACGGAGAGGAAAAGCGCAGGAGTGCGATCATCGGCACCGTCGGCGGTTTCACAAGGTAAGTTTGGAGCCGTTATTTGTCGTGATGGTCGGCGGTGTGGACCCGGAGCAGACGATGAGGGGGGAGAGAGAGGGAGAGAGGGAGGCGGGAGGTGGAGGTAGATCCCGATCCCCGAGTCTCCGGATCTCCAACTGTTGCCACGAAGCCCTTCTTCTTTTTTTTCCTCGGAAATTAGGACGCCTGCCTTCAGACACAATGCGCCGTCTGAGCGGAGCTCTGAGGGGCTGTTTGCTTGTTTTCTTGGTTCTGGGTGAGGAGGAGGGGGAGCTCGGTGTGGTGCAACTTTATCTCCATTTCGCGCAGCGTAAACACAGCGCACTGCGGTCAGGAGCGGCTGGAGGGGGATCAACTCCCCGGGTTTACCTACTGTATGGCGTGTGTGTGTGTGTGTGTGTGTGTGTGTGCGTGTGTGTGTGTGCAGTATGCACTGCTGCACGATTTCAAACTATACCCTGATGTATCCCCCCTCATCATATACACCGTGTGTGTGCTGCTGACATATGCCACCATCATCACTATGCACCACCTCCTGTGGTCAGACGTGCTACTGAGTTCAGTCTAGAGGAGTGGAGCTCTCAGATGCACTTTTAGGAGCTGCTTCTTCTTCTTCTTCTTCTTCTTCTTCTTCTTCTTCTTCTTCTTCTTCTTCTCTTTCTCCTTCTTCTTCAGCGTGGTCCTGTCATCTCCTGGCCTCAACATAATCTCCCTGTGATATCCCCTAACTTACTTTGTGACTTGCGAGCAGAGAGTTGAACAGCCCACAGTGATGGGATGGCAGCAGTGTCCTGCACTCACATGCTGAAGATGCACTTTTAAAAAAAAATGTAAGACCTCTGCTGTGATTTTAAAGGGCTCGTCTCCACGCGGCGGTTATAGCTGTCATACACGACAAGACCTCAACTCAGTTAAAGCGAGGAGTCCTTTCAGTCGCTGCCTCTCTTTCCCGCTTGCTCAGCTGACACTCAAAAAATTAAGCTCCTCTGGTGACAATAATCCACCGACTTGAGATATTACTTTGAAATGCCCCAGAATTTTTTTTCACCCCCTTAATGAAGTAAGCATTAGCTCCAGTTGAGTGATTATTGTAATTACTCAGGGAGGGGGGGCAGGCGTCCACGCTGGACAGTGGGCAAGGATTTGTGTAAGAAACGCTGGTGGTTTATGAAGAGGAGGAGGAGGAGGAGAAGTGGGGGGTCTGCCTGGTTTTTCTTGTCTTCTCCTTGTTTTGCTTTTTTACAAGCTGGATGGTGCCACTGCCAGTTAACTAACAGACATTACAAGGAGGGAAGGGGGGGGACGGAGTGTGGCCCTTCAAAAATAAAGACAGTGTAAGGTTTGCGGGGGAAGTTGGTGAGCGGAGTCGTGTTATTGCCTCGTGGGATGGAGGAAGATGACTATATATGAGCGTTGCAGCGCTCGAGGTTATTCGGATTATTTCTCTTTCATGAGGTTAGCCGATGTGAGGTGTTTGCGTAACATTTGCAAAGATTAATGAAAGTAATATGCAGGTAAGGTTCCGGTGCTGGCATTGAGCCCCCGAGGTTGACATTTGCGGCGTAGAGATGCAGCGGAGGATAATCTCGCCAAAATACACTTTGCTCGCCTTTTAATTTGTGGAATCAAGTTCGCAGAGGTTTAATAGTGGATGAAATCCCTCACATGAATGCACAGAGTAGATTAGACGAGACTGGAGCAGGCCACAAGGAGATGAGTGTGGAAAACCGGGTTCGGTCGTGGAGGCTTTTCCTCCAGACATCTGCATTATTCCCTGAGAAAGAGAGCTTTGAAAATCCAGTTTTATCCAGGGCACTTCCAACAAAGACACACACACACACACACACACGTATGCACACACACTGCAGCCCTCTGGCCCCAGATGTTAATGCCTCCATTGAGAGAGCCACAGGACTCCTGCCGACTTGATCTCTTCATTGTCGGACAGACAATGGACGCCACATCCTGACCGCCAGCCTCCCTCCCATCTTCCCCTCACACACTCCTTATGCTACCCACACACACGCACACATGCAATTAAACAGTACACAGTCATACAGACAAAGGACCGGACGCATCTCGCATATGTACAGACTGGCATGCTTTTTTTTAATTTTTATATATGTACATATATATATATATATATATATATATATATATATATATATATATATATATATATATATATATATATATATATATATATATATATATTCTATTGGTGGTGGTGAGTCGGACAGATGTGAAACAATGAGTTGTTATCCACAGCATGTGTGTGTTTATGTGTCCTCTCTGGGTGATGTGTTCCACACTCGTCCCTGCTGGTGTCCACTTCACGGAGAAGACTTTCACGACATGTTCCTCGCCCATCGATCGATCCAAGTGTTTTGTGGTCAGAAAATAAAGAAAAGACGCCGTCAAAGTTTTGAGGAGCCAAAGACGACGTCTTCAAATGTTTTGTTTTGTCCGACGCACAACCTCACACCTAAAGCAGTTCGATTTGATCAAAGAAAAGCTGCAAATTCTTAAATTTAAGAAGCAGGGTGATGTTTCTTATTACATTTTTTTTCCCTTCTTTGGTTTTGTTTCAGTCATCAAAACCGTTGTTGATTCATTGTGCTTCATATGTGCACATGTGACGTTTGCTCTGACACCAGCGGGCCGGCGTTGCATCACAGCCGTTGCATCGTCACTGCACCAGATGACTCCTGTCTGCTGTGTGTGTGTGTTTAATTGTCATCTCTGTGTCACGTGCATCACGTCAGTGCAACAGATCCCGATGCCCACATGGTGAGCAGCTGAATGCACAGCAACCGTCCCGTGATAACAGGATGATTTTTTTTTTTTTTTTTAAATCATTGAACTCAAAGGCTCGGCGTGCGGGGAACACACGCGCAGATCATTCAGTCTGTTGTCACGCTGCTCGTTCTAAGCTGCTGTGAGAGCGTATGGATCTGAATTCACTGACGATAATGTCATTTTCAGTGGTGGTGGAGATCTTTTTTTTTTTCGCATCCTCTACTAAGCAACAATTGGTGCGCCAGCTTCCCACAGGAGGTTTTTTTTTTCCTCTTTTCATGCCACCAAACAATTTAATTCCCGTCTTTTTTGTCATTCAAATATCTGCTTCAGAGGCTTCTGATCTGCTTTTGTTTCGTGTCTTTCAAACTGCTCTGTGTTTCCTGCTGAGCTGAGGGAAGTTTATATCACAGGCCATGCCCTATGTGCTCTGATGCTGCATGAACGGAATCGGCCAGATTCGTTTTTTTGATGCCTCACAGTGTGTGTGTGTGTGTGTGTGTGTGTGTGTGTGTGTGTGCGTGTGTATGTGTGTGTGTGTGTAAGAGAGAGATATGGTTCATGGCAGGCCAGATGCGAGGTCTGGAGAGCAGAAGCAGATGGGTCGTGTGTGTGTGTGTGTGTGTGTGTGTGTGTGTGTGTGTGTGTGTGTAGGGAGGCGGAGCCAGGCTGGACATGCTAATGTTTAGAGAAGAAGGAAGAGACGGGGCTTGTTTACAAGACCATGATGGTAAATGGGCTCCGGCAGGGTGTAGGGTCAAAGTGATTCAAACCTTGTGTTCTCATGCTCTCCCTGCACATGGGCCTGCTTTGTTAATGCTATTAATTCATTACAGTGGACCCAATTAGCTATACAGATGAGGTAAAGTGTGTGTGTGTGCGTTTGTGTCGAGGGGAGGTGTGATATGTGCACAGCTGTGGAACAAAAGTGACACAGTCGCACCAGAACACAAGTCTGGCTCACAGAATCACACT